>NC_140582.1:390610822-391263955 GCF_964204655.1 Triturus cristatus | reverse complement strand
GAAGAGACCAGTTTTACTAGAAATATTATTCTTGACTGTGTAGCCTTGGACAAGGCCTTAAATATACCCTGGTTATCCTACATTAACTCTTGCCTTGGAAAACTGTTTAATCTGTCAATTTGGTCTGACCCTACTTGATTTGCATCTCTATCTAAGAGTAAGACTAAAATATATTCTTCCAAACCAGGTTGAACAAACCGTCAGTAATACTCTATGGAGGATATTCTAAAGAACGTGTGATAACTTCCGCAAAAGTAGCTTCACGCAACTCTTCACATCGCAGACTATTGCGGGAAAATAACACCGTGGGAACGTGGTATTCACAAGCCGGTGGTACTATGCGCTAGGCCCACGATAACGTGGCAAATGTCCACGATAAAGTCAACGTGACGCCGCAAAAATGCAAAACACGAACGCAAAAAAGTTGCGATGAGGCCAATCGCGATACAAAAACCAACGAAAACCAGCCACAGGCCTGCAAATCCCACGCCTCATGCGGCAAAATTCACAATAAAAGCAACGAAAAAAAAGAGAGAAAAAAAGAAACTGCATAGCACCATGGATGCACCCGGACCGAGTGCAGAAGCCAACGCGAACCCCACAAGCCCCACAGACCATCAGCAAGGAACAACGTGGTCGGGGAAGGCCAAGGAGAAGAGTGAGAGGAAGATGGGTTGCAGTCCGCAGGAAAAACAGATCAGCGTCACGGAGGTGACAGAACACTACCATCAACTGACACAAAATTAGACCAACGTGAATCCAATCGGAGTGTCGAGGAGGGCAATGGAGGAGGCCACGATGTGCTGGAATGATGTGAAAAGCCAAACCAAGCACAAATCCGCTGCCAACAGGAAGGCAGCAATGGCGACAGGAGGTGGGAGTCCTGCGCCACAGGATGAGCAGGAGGAAACGGGGGTTGCAGTCATCTGTGTGGAGACACTGCAAGGAGGTGGGAGTCCGGACACAGCACTAGAGAACCTGACACAACCTCAACAGGGTGAGTAACAAACAGGGACTGGGGGCACGGGGGAGATGGGCACAATGGCACACATGCACAATGATGTGTAGCGCACTGCACACCCACAATGACCCTGGATCATGTCCCTGATCCCCGTGGCACACTGCAGCACACACACATAGGAATCACAGCACATCCACATTGACAACATTGTGGAACAAAGTGCAGACCCAACACCGCAGAACAGAGGACACAACTGGCTGCACTCATGCACTGAAACAGGCCAACCACATCTAACAGAGCAGGAAACTGTGAGAAGGAAATGTACGCGTACAACCTCACATCCGTCATGTAGTCCAAATAGCCACTGTCCCGCATCAAAATCCAGCACCTCCTAAACAGTCACAATGTACATAGTCATACAGTCTGCATGTAAACAAGAACAATGCGCCAACATACATGTCAACACAATGTCAACATGCATCTCCCCTTCACATTGCACAGGGACAAACAACACCTCCAGCAGAGCAGACCAGACTACTCATCAGCGATGATGGAGAGGACGACCACACCACCGGCGGCCCACAACAGCTCATGCACATCCCAAACAACCCACCACCAGGACCAGGGCAGTCAAGCTACATAGAGGAGAACCCAGCCCATGCACAGACCATGCAGCAGGAAGCACCCGCCAGCACGGCTGGCTTCCAACACCTCACCCGAACCACACATGGCATTCAAATGCTAGATGTCAGGATGTCAAATGGAGGTGGCCGAACAGGTGCGGGTGGGGTCCGAGCCCATGGATTATGAACCAGATCACATGCGTGGGTGTCTTATTCCCCTCAGGGACCACCTACACCACACAAAGAAACCCACACTGCGACAGAGACACATGCATTTGTACATTTCCAGTACTGAACCACGGCCAGAGGCACACAATAATCATTCATAAACACACGCTGAACCTGTGTACGAGAGCCCAGTCCACTCCTCTTACGTATTGAGTGGGTGACGATAAAGCTACATGTCCAAGGTCTAACGCGTTGCCTGTGGTGACATGTCGGCGTCCGCTATACACAACACAATGTAATGTTGTCGGGCCTGGGACCCTCATGCGTACATTATGACCACACGGACACACACAGATAGTTTGTGAAACTGGCCACGGGCCCGGCCCCTTTATTGGCAGGGCCACATGTACAGTGATGCCTGTGCTGGATTTGTGGGGTGAGTGTGAGCCAGCCCCCACAGAGTGGTTGGTGCTGGCAACAACTTGAACAGTGAACACCATGAAAACAGAAACTGCAAACACCAGCATAACAGAGACAAATACGGAGCATCATTGAGGTAGCCGGTGCAAGTACAGAGGTCACCCAATATGCAAATAGAAGTGTCCGTGAGTTGCAGTGCACTGAGGTTGGGGCACCTGGAGTGCCTAGCAGGGTATCAGGCAGATGATGGCATCCACCACAGGTGTGAGCAACTCCGTTAGTCTGCCAGTACGACTGTTTCGACTCTTGTAGTTGGTGGTTGGAGGTGGCTCTGGCGGTGGTGGCTTGTGCCTCCTGCGGTGATGTGTCATCCGGGCCGGTCAGGACTCGATTTGATGTGTGAGTCCTGGTGCAACCCAGTTGAGGCCGGAGGAGGCAGACAGCACAGGGCCACATACACATGGCATCAATGACCCCAAGGCCATCGACTCAGACGCCATCCAATATCTCAAGAGCCAGGGTCCCTGCCTTGAGCAGCACAGAGTTAGTGGCCCCAGATGCACTGCGGCAGGCACACCGCCACGGGACGGTGACTTGCAGTGTGGTGAGATGGGCCACGCGAGCTAAACGGGTCCTCATCGATGTCCGAGGTGAATGCGGTGGAGGGTTGTGGGAGACGGTAGAAGGTGTCCTCCAGAGCATGATGCCCAGCGTAGAAGCCGTCCGGAAGCAGCAAATGGAGGAGTGGAATGCTACTGCCTCGTTTTTGCCACCAAGTCAGTATCACCGACATGATGGTGATGACAACCCCCAGTCCATGGACTCAGTCGCCACCAAAGTTCAACCAGAAAGTGTCCATGGATCTCGGAGAACAGACTTAGTGGCACCGGAGCTGAAAATGAGGCCTGTACAATGATATCAAATCTGCCATAAACAAATCAAGACTGATTTCGAAATGTGCGACCTACTCGACGGCAGTGTAGGCCCGAGGCAGCGGTCAGCACGGGACAAACGCGGTTCAGCAAACTCCTCCTGGAACTCTAACACACGACGTTGACATGGCATTTGAGGGTGACTTGTGGTTGACGGATGTAAAAGCAAAAGAGCTGAGCGGGTGTTCAGTCAGCGACGATGACGTGTCCTGCCTGGTGCGGACTGGATTGGATTGGCATGAGGTCAGCTGGACTGCAGTGTAGGCCGAAGGCGTAGACATCAAGGGCCCACAGACACGTGTGGTTGGGATGCTATGCACAGACTTGGTGTCACCACATCGAAGGGAGTACAGTGATGTAAATGTTGCATTAATGTGTGTACTCAGACATTGTATAATCATGACTCAGTTCCAAATGTGTGACCTACTCGACCGCAGTGTAGGCAGCGGTTGGCAGGGGCCCACAGCCACGTGTTGTTGGCTTGCGATGTACAGAGTTAGTGACACCAGGGCAATTGCCGGTAGTGTTCGATCACCTCCGTAACGACTATCCTTTTTTCCTCCTGACTGAAATGCGTCATCCTCTTACACCTCTCCTTGCGTGCAATGATATGTACTCTGCCATTGAAAAATCAAGACTCAGTCTCACATGTGCGACCGACTCGAGCGCATCGTGGCCCGAGGGCAATAGTCTGTCTGGGCCCACAGACACGTGTGGATGGAATGCTATACACAGATTTGGTGTCACCACATCGAAGGGAGTATAGTGAGATAAAATCAGCCATAATTGATGTTCTCTGCCATAGTGTAATCAAGACTCAGTTCCAAATGTGTGACCTACTAGTCTGCTGTGCATGTCGGTGGAGTACGTCAACGAGAAGGGAGTACTGCGGGCGTGTATTGCGGAGGACGTGATGGTCTGAGGAGGCTGCCAGGTTCGCGGCACTCAGGCTTGGAGCTTGCAATGGCACGTGGTGGGCCCTCTTCGGCAGGTGTGCATTGAGGCCTGGGTGAGCAGGGCCTGGCAGGACTGGTACAGGGACCAGTGGCCCGGAGTGCAGCAGGCGCACAGGATCACAGGCAACACCGATCACGGTGATGTCGTCAGCCTCGTGGCGGGGATGAGAGGCGCCACCCTGGCAGACACATTGGGCATTCCGGAAGAGAACCACACCCAGGGCTACATGCTTTTTATTCACACCCCTACACTGGCCTGGTGTACGCCGGGCTAGCCCACTCTGCTCAAGCTTACAGGGGGGGACGTAACAAGCTATATTTCCGCGATCTTCCCCACTGCCTGGGGTGACATGGTTACGTCCATTGTCCACTACACTCCAAACAACAGCGGTGTATGTCGACTTGGATATATGTGTGGTCTGCATACTGCAGTCTGGCCATCGCATCCACGCCACACTTGGCATTGTGTACATTCTCATTCATCGGTCACTTGCCTCCTTCGCACATGCCTGGTCCCCACCTCTTCCCACAATCTGCTATAATGTGGCTGAGGTGCCATGCTGTTGATGGCTTATGTGCATGGCTGGCCCAGGTTGCCACATTGAGTTGTGCTGTTGTATCTGGTGGGTGGGCATGTTGTTTTACATGTTGTATGTGGGTCTGTGACGTGTGCATTCCCAGTGTTGTGAGTTGCATGATTGTGGAGTTGAGGTGTGTGGTGTGTTCATTTGGTACTTGCCAACGAGCAGCGAATTTCCTTAGGTGCCAGCCTGGAAGCGCCAGTTGATGATGGATTGTCGGGAGATGTAGAAATCATGCACACTGCCTGGGAAGTTGGCAACGACATTGGTGAAGTGTCCCCGTGGTCCACTATTGCCTGCACATTGATGGAATGTGCTTTCTGTTGCGGTAATTGTGTGCAGTGTTGGCAGGGGGTACAAGTAGGACATGTGTGCAGTCAATTGCCCCCAACATGTGCGAGAAGCCAGCTATGGTATAGAAGCCTTGCTTGGTCTCCAGCTGTTCCTGCACAGTGTGGGAGAAGGGAAGGCGCTGGGGTATCAAGCTGATGATGGCATCCAAGACAGGTGTGAGGAACTTGGATTGGGCTGACTGTGAGACTCCTCCGGCTCTGGCAGTTGTTGTTTGGAAGGTACCAGAGGCCAACAGTTGCAGCACAGCCAGTATCTTTGTCTGAGGTGGGATGTTGGTTGTTCACTGTGTTGGAATCATCAGCCTGTGGGCAATGGTGGTCTGGATGTGTGGGATGGTTGTCCTTTTGAGCCTGTGGTAGGCAATGACATTCTCTGGTGTTGAGTCTGTGAGGTTGGTGCGCTTTCAGGAGGTTGCTGTCTTTGTCTGCGCTGCCTCAGTGTTGGTCTGGGAGGAGGGCAGGGGGGTCCAGGGGGGTCCTGGGGGGGTGGGGGAGGGTGTTGTGGCCCTGTTGGGGCTCCGAGCTGCATGGTCAGTGGATCCATGGCATCTGTTGTTCTTCAGGTGTGGCTGTGGTCTGGGCTCCCTTTTCTGGTGCCGGTTGTGGTCCGACTTTGCACCAGGTCAGAGCAGGTGTTAATTTTCTGCTGCTAACGCGCCTTATCAACTGTTTTGTGTATCGCAGATCAGGCTGGTCGTTGAGAATGTTGAGGTGTGGTGTTGTCATGGCTTTTTGCTCGGGAATGCCTATTCTGCGTCTCATTAGCGATAGTTGCCGGGGTCATCTGTGGCAATGTTTTTTGAGGATGCTATCACCGGAAAACTGGTGATATCGACTGTTTGCACCAGCTTGTGAATGGGGCAATAACTTTATCGCCAATTTGGCTGCGATAAAGTGCCAATAACTCGGCGATATCTCCATGAGAATATGCCCCTATAAGTCCTTGGATAATGGGGAATGGAACAGCAATTACCTGGTATATGTAACCAATATGCAGCACCAGTTTGTGGTGACTAGGATGAGATGTGGTGTAGTGCATCACCTTGTTGCCTTTCCCATATATGGTCCTGCCCCCCTGATATATATTCTTGTCCCTGTGATGGACAGAGAAAACAAAGTACCAAGCACGTTTTGTTGCTTTGCAAATTGTATCGGAATTTTAGGTCACTCTATTTGAAACCTATGTTTGTTGCCAGAGTGTTAGATCTCATAAAGCCACAATAAAATACTTGGTGACACTAGGCAATATTGCACTTTTTATTCTGAATACTATGAAAATAAGAAAAGCAGATAGATAGATAGATAGATAGATAGATAGATAGATAGATAGATAGATAGATAGATAGATAGATAGATAGATAGATAGATAGATAGATAGATAGATAGATAGATAGATAGATAGATAGATAGATAGATAGATAGATAGATAGATAGATAGATAGATAGATAGATAGATAGATAGATAGATAGATAGATTACCTATTGGCGGTCACCAGTAGGCATTTATAATTCGGACCTAGTTTCTATAGGCAAAACATTTTTTGTTTTGCTAATAACTTTGGTGCTTTTTGGTGAGTCTTCATGAATTTTTAAAAATGAGTGTGCCAGTCACTTCATCAACTATCTGAAAAGTTTTAGAGTGATTCATCAAGCGGGGGCAGATAAAAAGGGGGGACGCAATAGGCTCTTTCCCCATGAAATTCCCCTAAGGGATTTTGGACATGACTACAGCCTGAATTGCGGAACAGGATTACACCAAATTTGGCAGAAAGCTAGATTTTTGTCCAGAAAGATTGCTTTTTGTAATTTGATGGAAATCTATTCAGTAGTTTTGGAGTTATTAAACAAAAAAGATGTATTTATAGCTAGAGACTCAGATCCACTGCAGAGGATCTGTGGAGGATTTGTGGATCCATGCGTCAACAGCAATATGGTGATTGGCTGGCTGCCATTTTGTGACTCGGCACATGGTTCCTTACGTGGGAAATGAAGTAGAAATAAGATATAAGGGGTCGGGATTTTATTTTTATTTATTATTTATTTTTTGCATTTGTACTGCGCATCGGCTACCCAAAAGGGTTTCCCGGCGCATTTAGCTGTTGCAGGTGGAGAGAGAAGGTAATATTTTTATTTATCGAATAACCAGGTTTTTAACAACTTTCGAAGACTGAAATAGTTAGGCTCATTTCTCAATGCAATAGGGTGAGAATTCCAGTGAGACGGGCCTAAGTAAGCAAAGGATTTGCCTCTTATGCGAGTGCGTTTAAATTTTGGAATTCTGAAACGGCCCTGGGTGGCTGATCTGAGGTTCCTGGATGGAATATATGTGTTTACCAGTGACCAAAGGTACCTCGGGGCTGTGTTGGCTTTTATTTTATACATATAGGTGAGGGCTTTAAATTTCACTCGATTTTCAATGTTAAGCCAATGCAGTTTGCGCCGGAATGCAGAGACTGATTCCCTTTTAGGTACATTGCATAGTAATATGACTGCCGCATTTTGAGCCATTTGTAGACGATGGAGATTAGCTTTATTTGATCCTAAATAAAGGACATTCCCATAATCTAAACGGGATGTTACTAAGGCGTTCACCACCGTTTTCCTAGTTGACTCAGGGAGCATCCAGCAGATTTTTCTCAGCCATCGTAAGATGGAAAAACAGGTGGCTGCTACTCTAACTGATTGTGCATGCATGCTCAGAGAATCATCCAGGAGTACACCCAGATTACGCACTTGTGAAACAGGGTTTGGGAGATTGCCCATTTTCTCTGGCCAATGTTGATGGCTCCATAGATGTTTCTGTTTCCCTAAAATGATCAGCTCTGTTTTTTCACCGTTTAGTTTTAGGAAATTTTCCTTCATCCAAGTTGCGATGTTGTTCAGTCCAGTTTTAAGCGCAGAGATGTCATTTACTTTTTGGGCCGTCAAAGAAAAAATAATTTGTGAGTCATCTGCATATGCATAGATCGTGAGTCCCGACTCCTCAACTAACTCAGCCAAAGGCTTAACATAAATGTTGAAGAGAAGTGGACTCAGGATAGATCCCTGTGGTACACCATGACTGAAAGAATGGATCTTGGAACATGTGTTTTGAGAGAAAACTTGAAATGTCCTATTTGAGAGGAAGTCCTGAATCCATTTCAAAGCATCCCCACTGATTCCTACGCTACTCAGAGTGTTTAAGAGCACCTCGTGAGAAATGGTATCGAAAGCAGCGCTCAAATCCAAAAGGATGAGCGCTACTGTTTCTTCATTATCCAATTTCTGGCGAATTGTCTCAGTGACACCCAGCAGCGCAGTTTCTGTTGAAAAACCTGCCCTAAATCCAGACTGTGACTGGTGAAGAAGTTGGTAAGTGTTCGCATATTGTGTCAACTGAAGGTGGATGTGTTTTTCTAAAATTTTAGATAGAATTGGGAGTAAGGAGATGGGACGGTAGTTTGTCGTATCCATTACATCAGCATTAGGTTTTTTCAGCAGAGGGTGGATCATAGCATGCTTCCATATGGGAGGAACTTTAGCCTCTTTAATTGACATGTTAAGTACCTGCGTTATAATAGGTATCACCGATAGATTTAACTGCTTAAGGATGTTAGCTGGAATAGGATCCTTTGGAGACCCCGATTTGATAGAATTTAATAGGTCTTGAACAGTATTTGTAGTTAATAGAGGCCAATCTTTTATTGAGGTATCCAACCTCCAACCTCCATGGGACTGATGTAGGGGTGTGTGAGGGACTCCAAAGATGAAGACATTGTGGAAAAATGTTTTTTGGGTGTGCAAGATCTGTGAGCCAGATCTCAATTAAAAGAACACATGCATCCACTCACAGAACCAATCACACACTCTCTCACATACCCACACAACCACTCACACACCCATTCATACATCCATGCACCTACTCACACCCCATACAGTCACTCATACTCCCTCTCACAAACCCATACAGTCACTTATACATCTACTCAGAGACCCAGGGAACCACTCACACACCCACTCACAGACCCACACAGGCACTCAAACACCCACTCACACAGCCATTTATACACCCATACAGCCGCTTATACACCCACACATCCACTTACATCCCCAGTCACACCCCATACAGCAAAACCACTGACATACCCACTCACACACTCATACAGCCACCCACACATAATCAGAGACCCACAAAGCTCCTTACTTACCTACTCATACACCCACCCATCACACACTCACACAGCCACTTACAGACTCAGACAACCACCCAGTTAAAAACTCCTAAACAGCCACTCTCACACCCACTCAGAGACCTAGAAAATCACTCACACACAGTCACACATTCACTCATACAGAGACTCATGCACCCAGTCACACTTCCATACAGCCACACACACACCCTCTCACAAACCCATACAGTCACTGATCCATCCACTCACAGACTCAGGCAGCCGCTCACGAACCCAATCACAGACAAACACATGCACTCCCATACCCAGTCACACATCCATACAGCCACTCACATACCCATACAGTCACTGATACAGCCACAAAGAGACCCAGGAAACCAATCACACATCCACTCACAGACCCACACAGGCACTCACACACCCTCCCATTCTCCCACTCACACACCCACACAGCAACTCACACACCCACACAGCCACCCACACACCAACTCGGAGACCCAGAAACTTCTCACATACCCATTAGACACTCAGATACCCACATACTGACCCAGAGAACTAGTCACACATCTACTCACAAACCCACACACCCAAGTGCACACTTATGCCACCAGTCACATACCTACTCACAGACCCACATAGCTATGTACACATCCACTGAAACTCCCACCATACACTCATACTCACACACTTACACACAACCCCTCACATACCCATACAGCCAATCACCCACCCATTCAGAGACTGACAGACATAGAGAACCACTCATACATCCAGTCACAAACCCAAACAAGCACAAACACCCCCCTCACCCATACCACACACTCACACGCCCAGTTGCACATCCACACAACCACTCAGACACCTACTTACACACCCATACAGTCAGTCAGACACCCATTCACACACCCACTCACAGACCCACAGAACCACTTACACACCCACATAACCACTGACACATTTACTTATAGACCCATATACCCACTTACACCCACTCATAGATCTAGAAAACCCCTCACATTACCACACAGCTGCACACACACCACACAGCCACTCTCACATCCAGTTACACTTGCACATAGACACTAGCACATCCACTCATATACCCATGTAGCCCCTCACATGCCTACACAGTTACTTACGCAGCTACTCATACACTCACACACAAGCAATGATACAGTTATGCAAATTGTAATAGGATATGTTTGTATTAAATGTGTTGGTTTGTATAGAATATGTGCTTGTGGTTGTGAACTGGTCCACAGATCCTCCTGCAACATAGCCAGCATGCCACTTATTTGATCTAGGATCCATAGTGGATCTGCAAATCCAAGTGAGAACTTAGAAAAAAGGATTTAATAATAAAAAGAACCAGTGTGTGTGAAAAAAGTCGGCTCTGAAAAGAAATGTTGTGTTTACGGAGTGCAGATGCTAGTTACAGATCAGATTGCAGTCTTTTAAGTTGTTGAGGAACACCCTGCAGTCAGTATCTGTGAAATGGACTCCCTCTTTTCGATATTTTCTGTCCATGTCAAAAAAGCATAAGTTGTTATGGCATATAGAGCCTGTGTTTCCTTCTTTTCTGTATCCGTGGACAAAATTGGGTTGACCACTCACCACTTCTATCTTTGGAAAAGTTTGGAGAACACCAAGGTACCTCTAATTTATTGGATTTTTCGGATCCTGTATTCATGGCAGGTGATTTTAACATTACACTAAACCCCAAACTGGATAAATCAAACAGCAGCAGAGCTGTGGCAACCCCTAAATCGCGAGACTTTTTGCATTCAACGATGAAGCAGATGGGGTTCTGCGATGTCTGGAGGGATAGGCATGGCCCCATGCCCATAGCCTCTTATTACAACAGGAAATATGGCCACGGGTCCAGATTAGATTATTTTATAGTGAGTCTAAGCTTGAGAGAGGAAATTCTCGACATTGGGTACTTGACCGCCCACTTGTCCGACCACTCAGGGATCTATATGGACCTGGAACTAAATGATAGAAAGACTGGGAGAATCTGGATGTTGGACCGGACATTGATATATGACGTAGTTGAAATGCGCTACCTGTGCTCGGAGACGGAGGAATTTTTAAATCTTAATATAGGGACGGCCACCATCCAGATAGAATGGGATACCTTAAAGGCGCACCTAAGGGGGAAAATCACCAACAGAGTATGCTACAGAAATAGATGTTGCAGAAAGGAGGTTGGCTGGTTAGAAAGGGAAATGAAGTGCTTGGAGGCCAACATGTGGCATACTGGGGACGGTGTGATAACGCTGGAGGTTGCAGATAAATTGAAGGAATTGAAGGAACAGTTAGACACCATCCGGCAGACAAGGGTTACAAAACATGGGGAGGCGAGTAAACTGGCTCATTTTGAATATTGGGAAGGAGCAGGGAGAGTGCTGGCTTGGAAAGCTGACAGATCACACAACCTGATAAGGGAAATAGAGGATCTTGAGAGTACGGCTAAATTAAATATGGATTCAGAAATAGATGAAGGCCTTTCATGACTTCTTTCAGAAGCTGTATACGGAGGACAGAGAGGCCAACAAAGATATAATTTAGGAATGGGTAAGCTTAATTGCACTCAAATCCTTAGATACATCACAGCAGTATCTCCAAGAGCAGGAAATCACCTAGGAGGTGGTAAAAAGGGCTATACAGTCAAGCAAAAAAGGAATAGCAGCAGGGCCTTGATGGTCTACCAACAGACCTCTATAGAAATATGGCCAATACTCTAATTCCAGTTAAGACTCTATTGTTTAATGAGATCCTAATTTTAGGTGTAAATCTACCTTCCTCTTGGGATGAAGCACCCATCACTCTGATATTAAAACCAGGGGAAAGATCTGACCAAATGTGAATCATACAGGCCTATATCACTGCTCAATGCAGATTATAAGATTTTTGCAAAAATCTTAGCAGATCGGCCAGGCAAGGTAGCAGGGGTTATATTGCAGGGTGATCAGATGGGTTTTGTTAAGGGTAGACATTTACACAAACTTACATACAATTTAATTGGCGCAATAGATCTAGCCACATCATACTCTATCGCTCTGGCAGTCATGACCCTAGATGCCACCAAGGTGTTCGATAGAGTCAGCTGGGTGTACATGGCGGTTGTACTAGAAAAGTATAATATAGGCAAAAACTTCTTTAGAGCCATCCAGCTGATCTATCAAGGTGCATCAGCGAAAGTACTGGTTAATAGCAATCTAACTAAACCATTTAGAATAACGAATTCCCTCACCTCTTCAATCTTTACATCGAGCCTTTTGCACAGAAGCTCAGAGATGAAGTGAATATCCCTTACTTTAGATATGAAGGGTGGGAATGGAGAGTGTCCCTTTCTGCTGATGACCTTATGGTTTACGCCACGGAGCACGGTGCTGCCCTACCAGTCATTTTACAGCACACTGAGGAGTTTGGGAAAGTGTCTGAGTACAAGGTGAACTCAGAAAAAACAGAGATCACGATGTGGAATTTAGAGAAGAGTCACCACTTGATCAAAAAAGAGATGAGATACCTGGATTAAAGTGAAGGATATAGGAAAAATCACTGAAGTAAATATGCTAAACATCACAAAGGAATGTACGGGACTTATGAAGAGCTAGGCTCTCCTCCCCCTGTCAATCCTTGGGAGGGTGAATCTGGTGAAAATGATGGTGCTACCAAAGAATACATTCCTTTTCAA
Source organism: Triturus cristatus (assembly GCF_964204655.1). Classification (NCBI taxonomy): domain Eukaryota; kingdom Metazoa; phylum Chordata; class Amphibia; order Caudata; family Salamandridae; genus Triturus; species Triturus cristatus. The sequence goes on along the minus strand of NC_140582.1, from coordinate 391,251,092 downwards.
TACAATCCCCCTACATATAGGCAAGCCCTTAATCGATAAACTCCAACAGGCCATACATTTCTTTATCTGGGCCTATAAAGGAACAATAATCTCTTGGAAGAAATTGAGGCGAAGAAGGGAGAAAGGGGATTATACCTCCCGGACCTACAGTATTATGTATGGGCCTTCCGACTTTCTCACTCCAGAATGTTATTAGAATCTCCGGATTCTTGTGGTAGTGGGTGTATGTTTCTAGCCATGCTGGAAGCGGCCAACATAGATCAGGATGGCTTCATGTTTCCATTTGGAGACTCAACATCATTGAAAAAGATTAAGCTTAAAGTATTACAGGCCACGGTTAGAATGTGGGCCAGTATCAGACAGTTGGCAGGCATTAGCTGCTTATCGAGCCTAGCCCCTCTTTGGGACTCCCAGGGAACACCAGACTGCCTAAAAGATAAGTTAGTGCAGCCATTGAGAATGGCTGGGCTTAGTGTGTGGGGAGAACTTACCTGAGAAGGCATGCTACTAACGTCGTCGACATTTTGTAGCACCCTGGAAGGAGATATCTCATAATTTAAATACATCCAATTGAGTAGCTGGGCTCAAAATCAGACCTCCCCAATTGGCATATGTAGCCCTCTAGAAGAACATTTGGTGGTGAAACCTCCGGTGAGGAAAGAGGTATCTTTCTGGCACTGGAGAAGTGAGGAAGCAATAGATGGGGACTTCAAACTGGCAGAATATCTGTGGGGTGCATACTTGCCGGGAGAATATTGGGAACAACTTTGGAAAGTATCAATGAACACTTCGTTTTGCGTGTTTAAGCCGGCCAGGCTAAGGAAAAATAATCTCTTTACTATCCACAAGGGCCTATTTTACCCCATTAAGGCTTTCAAATATGCCAAAAGGACCTCCCGTGAAGTGCAAGAAATGTGATCTGAAAAGAGCATCAGACGTCCACATGCTCCAGCAATGTCCTGCCATCCTTGAATTTTGGGTGAAGGTTAACAACACCATCTTGAATATTCTAGGGCTGCAAGTTGAGGTAAGCCATTCCTTGATCATCTTTGGAATCACTGACGAAATTGCAGGTCCTACAAGAACCTTTCCATTTTTTGCCATACTGCTTGCTGTAAGGGAAATTTGCTGCAGGTGGGTTAAATGCCTGCCCCCCCGGCATTCCACATGGTTGGATTGCTTAATCACTACATCCAAGTTAGATATAAGGGGGAACACATCTAAAAGAAAGAAGACCCTTTGGAGCTTCCTATTGAGATGGGGGGACAAGGAGGTGGGATAATATTGAGCGAGGTCCCCATTAATACAGATGCACTCTATGTCCTATGAATAAACCTCCTTTAAATCTCTCCACACTGCGATGGGCCGTAACCCCCACTTCCAAAAATCCCTATCAGCAGCTGCCGGCTTGTACTGGGCCAAATATGAGAGTGACTTTTACCCATTTCGGACAGTACCCTCCTGTGCACAAGTGTACCCGAAGTTGGGAAGTTTAGATACCTTGTTTAAGGTATACGGTGCAGGTGTCTGGAGTGGTTATTGTGGTCGGAGGTGAATGAGGACACAAAAATAACCATGCATGGCGGTTTGCTGTTTCTATGTTTGCTGCACAATGCAGCACACAGAGAAACAGCAAAAACGAGCTGAAATAAAGCCTTTCTCCTCGTTATGCCATTTTAAGACCAGGTTTTTTTTTGTCTTAATTTTGGCGCAGGCTTCTATTTACGCCACCCTTGCCCACTGAAACGCCCATTGCCCACCCCTTTCACACTAAGCACACTAAGGGCCATATTATGATGTCGGGCAGAGGTTCCTCTGCCCTACATCGCCTTGATCAAGGGACCGACCAACAACTGGTCGGTGGTCCCGACTGACTAATTAGCATATTACTGAACAATGTTCCGTCGCTTGCCTATACTTTACAATGGGATTATGTATTCTCAAATGCAAGGTGCAGTTCATCCCTGCACCCCATGGCAGGCACCTCAAGGTGCCTACCACAGGGTGCAGGGATTCACAGGGGGGCGCCAGATGCCATACACCCATATTGGCCCTGCTGGGTTCCCTAAAGTCGAGTTCTGACAGCCTCATGGTGCTGGCCTTTCCAACACAGAAAGGCTGTCAGAACTCGACTTTGGGGACCCCAGCAGGGTCTGCCGAAACTCAACATCGTAATCTCAAAGGTGGAAAGAGCCGTCCTTGGGATTACTGACAGCCTTCCTACTGGCAGACGGACTCTCCAAGGCCATCAGGAGCCAGTCGGAGTGACCGTTCAGATTGCTTTATGACCACCTGCATCGTAATAAGGTGGTCGGAAAGACATATTACAATGCGGTCAGAGCCTTTTCCGACAGCATTGTAATCAGGCCCTAAGTATAGCATGAAAGGGTGCCTTATTTACAAGGCAGCGATAAGCCATGGTAAGTGGCTTAACACTGCCTTTTAAATAAGGCAAAGCCTGTATCACCACCAGAACATCTTTAAAACTGACGTTCCTGTGGTGGTAGGAGCTTGTAAAGATGCCCTATAGTGATCAGTGAAGAAAAAGAGGAATTGCTCTGCTGATAATAAAGTAATATTTTTAGGCCAGTATGAATTACTGTGTCAGGCAGGCACTCAAAAATCCAGTTGTACTCTCACCAGAGCACTTATGTACCCACCACTCATATAGTCAGGCAGAGACTCACACACCCATAAAACCATGTGCACACACCATACAGGCACTGTCACACCCACTTGTATACCTATACAGCCATTCATGTACCCATTATTGAGACAGCCAGTTACACACCCAAACACCCACTAACACAGCTAGTTACCAATCCATCCATTCACTTGCATACCCATGTAGGCACCCATACAGTCATTAACACATCTAGTCACCCACCCACACAGCTATTTACACATACAATGACACACTCACAGAGGTACTGATACACTCGCTCACCTATCCAATCAACCACTCACACACCCACTCATACAGCCACTCATACACCCATTCATACACCCATAATCAGACACTTACACAGCCTCTTACACACTGACATAACCACTTATGTAGCTACACACTTGCTTATAGTATGTAATCTAATAATATGTCATGCAAAGTTACATGCATTCTATATTTGCGTTTAAGCTATCTACTTCAGAGGTATGAAACAGTGAAATGAAAAAAAAATAACAACTATGCTTTTTGATAGGATCCATAAACTGGGCAACATATGACAGTTTTATTGTAACAAGCATATAGCATTTGCCACAAGGATATCTTCAAGTTTTATTGAACTAGCGGGGATGGTGCCTGTCTGGTCGGGTGGTAAGTGCCCCACAGATGGTCCAACCTATGATGATGATGCACCACCTTCCCTCTTGCACATCATCCTGTCATACATCCTTGTATGTCTGTTTTCCAGATGTTTCCACATACAGGATGTGCAAAGGGAATACTTCTTCCCCATACCTCTCAAAAGGTTTTTACTGCATATACTGCATTGGACAATTTATGAAAGAGCTTTCTTTTCTCCTGAAGTAAAGGATAAATATTTTCAAATGTCGAAGGACTGTTTTTTGTGGTGGCAAGTCTTCTTCTTCTTTGTCCTGCTTTTCTCTTCTATCTTCAGCATGACATTCTGACTTTAAAACGCTGTACTTCGAAGGAAATGCAAAACAGATGGAGCTCTGGTTTTCAGTCTCCTGTTCCCACTTGCCCCTGCACCCCCCCTCCCTTAGCCCCTCTCTTTTCGTCCCTTCCCCCTTTTTTCTGTCATTAGCCATCCCTCTCAGTTCCCTCCTTTTATTGCCTCCATTTTCTCTCTTTTTTTCTCTACCTTGCCTATCGCCCCCCAGGCCTGCGTCTCCTTCTCCCTCTCTCATGTCAATACCCCTGGACCCACTATCTTCCTTCCTCCTCCTCACACCCTACCCCACTCTGTCTTGCCCCCTTTTTCTAATGAACATCACAGGCGAAACTAAGACAGCGTGCCTTCATCATAATACTGTCCTCACCCAGCCCCTGCACATGCTAGACCTAGCGGCTATCACTTCTGCCTTCTGCCATGTACTGTGCCTATTTTGCAATGTTTGTTCACCCCAGGTTTCACACCCTCGTCTCCTGTACTTCTCCCGCTTGTTCTATGTTAAAACTCTAGTAAAGAAATATGAAACAAAAAAAGGAGGTGCCAAAAAACGCCGAGCACTGCCACTGGCCCCACCTCACTGTTCTCCAAAAAGATTCAAATAGAGATGAGGTTGAGGTCAGCAAGTCCCTCCTCTCTGCTCCCTAGGGATTTAGGATGGAGATATCCTCCATTGTCATCAACACATTGGTGAAAAACCATGTGCATGCCCTGAGATCTTGAGATCTGTGCACTTGCCAGTTACCACCTCTGCGTTAATGGGTACTCTGAAAGTGATGTGTGCCAATGGGATCCATGTACCTTTTTAAAAGCTATTACGATTAACATTACAAGAAAGGAGTCACTCTGTTACTCCACGAGCCACTGACTATGCTTCCACAAATCTGGAAATCTAGAGCAGTGCAAAAGATAAACCTACACTTGTTCATACTTTTCAACTCAGACCTTTAGTCCACCTGCCGTACTCAAACTCTGAATGTCTTTTCCCACTTCAGATCATTCTCTTTCACTGAACCACTCCCCTGGCCCATCAAATTCCATTATCTTAAGATCCCCCACCCACACCTTAAAAAAAAACTTTATCGTCTTGTTTTCATCTCACAAGCCATTACTTACAAAGGACACTTTTTATTGCAAAAAAATGAATTATTGTGAAACATCCTAGCCAATGATTTACGTAGTGTACACATTCTGTAGATAAGGCAGATACAGGGCAAGGAAAAAGGCATACATCACCAATAGTCTAATAAGAAAGACATACGTTAGCACAGGCATTTTGTATACATAAATATCAGGGAAAGGTCATGAACACCCAAAAACATGTACTGTGAACATGCATAAGCAGGATATTACTCTGATATTTGCACAAGATTTAAATCAAAACAGTTACTTCACTCCAATGTGAATGAAAGCAAATATTCTTACTAAGGGCCTACTTTATGTAGAGTTTACTGTGACTGACTCTTGGGGTAATCCTGAAATTCAGGAATATGTCAGCTTAAAAATCAGAATATTGTTAAAAGAATGTGGATTGACAGAAACATTTGGCTTACAGTATCTTACTCTGGTTGTATCCCTGAATTCCAGACGTAGGTCATAAGTAAGCCAAGTGCATTCCTGATTTATTTTTTAAATGTATGAGTAAAAACGGGTACTTCAACATTAGGTCACACTTACTCATCGACCAATCTTTGTGAATGAGGCCCATTTTGTCCTATATTTCATTTACAAAAATATAGTCCTCTTGGGTGTAGATTATCTATTGTTAATTCCAACGGGAATATGCTTTTGGGAACAATGTTTAGTGCACAATGGGCCAGATATACGAAGTATTTTACCGGTTGCAAACTGCTCATTGGACCGGTCGCGGCCGGTAAAATGTTTTTTGTCATGTACCAATCCTGTTTTACAAGTCGGTAAATTATTACCGATTCGCAAAATAGGGTTTGTGAGTCGTTATTAGGAAGGGGCGTGTGTAGGGCGTCCCTCCCTAATAGCGAGTCACACTGGTATGTAGGATTACTTTGCAACCGGAAATGCGGTGACAAAACATTCGCAGTTACCACCAAATTCAAGTTAGTGGTAATTAATTTGCAAACGGGAAGTGGTCCCCAAGTGACCCCTTAACATTTATGAATGTGGGCACCAACATTTTTTAAGAAAAGGAGGTGGTCCCACGGGCCACTGTCTACTCTTAAAAAAAAAAAAGGTCGCTTTTCATTCTAATTTTTTTAATGCATCCCGATTTTTTAAATGCATCCCAAATAGGCTGCATTACAAAAACAAAAAAAAATGCTTTATTTAAAACGCAATCACAGACATGGTGGTCTGCTGACCCCAGCAAGCCACCATCCCTGTGAGTGCAGGCCATTCCCAATGGGTCACAAAGCGAGACCTACCTAATAAATATTAATGAGGTAGGTCTATTTGCAACCCACTAAGAATCACAAAATGTGTCTAAGACACATATTTACATAGGTGTTTGCGATTTTCCAATTGTGAATCGCACAAATCTGCAATTATTAAATCGCGACCTGACTTTTTTTGTACATCTTGCCTAATATATTCATCCGATGATAATTTGCTTACAATGGGCCAGATGCACAAAGCTTTTTTTGCGGTTGCTAACGGCCATATTCACAAAATTGGTCGATTTGCGACCTCAAAAAAGCTTTTTGCAATGTGCAAAAGACAAACTTGTTACTGAATCGCAATTTGAGTTTGCTACCAAATACCGAATTGGTATTTATACTGACGTCCTTTCTAAATGCCACATCAGAATAGTATGTATTAATGTTTTGCAACCACAAACAGTAATACTTTACCACCAGTTTAAAACTGGTGGTCACCCATTCCCTTTGGGACCCCTTCCCTTTTGAGAATGTTAAAAAATATGGGGCAGATTTACAAGAAAGTGACGCATCCATAGAGATGCGTCACTTTTCTTGCGCCACCCTAAAAAAATGCTTGCACCACCATGGATGCGCCGTATTTACAATACGGCGTACCATGGTGGAAGGATTGACAGATGCGTCAGAAATTCTGACGCATCTGTTGGGTCAAAAGTGACGAATTGCTGGAGTCATGTCGCAAGCACGACGCAACTCCAGCAATGCATTTTGTAGCCTATACCCACTACGCTGCATCACTCCTTATGCCTGCTTCATGCAGACGTAAGGTTTTGACGCAGTGGCGTCCTAAAAGTGACGCAGTGAAATCTTGTAGATTTCACTGCATTACTTTTACGAGGCTTTCCTGCGTAAGAACGCCCCCTGCATACATTAAACCTGACGCAGGTATAATGTGACGCAGGGCTTTACAACGTGACACATCTCCCGAGATGCGTCACGTTGTAAATAGGGCGCATTGTTGGCGTCACCGTTGCGTCAAAAAAAGTGACGCAATGGTGGTGCAAAGAGGCGCAAGGGGCTTGTAAAACTGCCCCTATATTTTTTAAGAGCAGGCAGTGGTCCCATAGACCACTGCCTACTGTTAAAAAATGAAACTGCAAAGTTTCTTTTTTAACCAATTCCATTTTCCTTTAAGGAAAATGAGCTACATTTCAAAAAAGAAAAAAAGATTGGCTTATTAAAACTCCATTACAGACATGGTGGTCTGCTGACCTCAGCAGCCCTGTGATGGCTGTGATTCCTAATGGGTTGCAAATTGCGACCTACCTCATTAATATGCATCAGGTAGTTCTCTTTGAGACCCACTAGGAATCGCTAAATGAAACTCAATGGGCCTCATTTATGCAACGTGACTCATCGCTGTGTGAAAACAGCGTTACGTCACTTTTCATTGCGCCCTCCTTGCGACATGCTGGATGCGTCATATTTATAATATGACGCATCATGTCGCAAGGAGTTACAGATACGTCAGTATTTCTGACGTATCTGTAGGCTCAGAAATGACGCATTGCTGGAGTGTGTCACAAAAGTGACGCAACTTCAGCAATGAGTCATTTAACATGGGCAAGTCCCATTTCAATGTGCTTTCGTCAGCCTTACGTGTGCCTGCTGTGAAGCAGGCGTGAGATATTGACGCATTTGCGTCCTAGAAGTGGCGCAGTGAAATCTCGTAGATTTCACTGCGTCACTTCTACGAGGCTTACTTGCATCAGAACGCCCACCCCGCATACATTAAACCTGGTGCAGGTATAATGTGGCGCAGGGGTTTAAAAAGTGACGCATCTACCTAGATGTGTCACTTTGTAAATATGACGCAACATGGTGCATTTTTTACGCTGCTGGTGCATCACAAAAAGTGACGCACCGGCGGCGCAAAAGTAATGCAAGGGCTCATAAATAAGCCCCAATTAGTTTAATACAATAAGAAATAGGTATTCCTAATGTTAGAACATCTGGCCCTATTATTTTGGTACCTTACCATAAACCAGATATGAGACAGCAGTACTCCTGGTTTACAGCTGAAATTCATGATTAAGCCAGTACTCAGGCACGACCTTTGTGAATTGAGCCTAAAGTATTTTTCAAACAACAAACAAGAAGTCTAATTCTGCTCAACATTTTAATTCACTGAAAATGATAACGCAGTAATGCAAAATAAAAAATAAAAATAATGTTGCTTCCAGTATGCGGTTTGAGACCTCCCAATTGGTGGCATAAAATAAAAAGAAAATGGCATTTACTCTTACGACAAAGCTAAAAAACAAGGAGAAATAGATGGTGAACAGACATGACATGCCAGTGTAAACGTGTTTGCTTGACATGCGATTGCCTCCACATCTAAGACAAATGGCAATTGAAAAATAAGGAGCAGACGGCTGTATCTCTTAAACTGAACACCACTGTGCCTGAGGCTTAGCCTCTAGCAGAAATCCCACATCTCTTCTTCCATCTACATAATGGATTTCATTTAAGCACTTCCTTCTATAGACTTGCAGCCAGATATTTTTTTCATCATTTCAGAATGCACCCATGAGTTTGGCATTGGTAAAACATTTGCAGTGAGCAATGTATGGAATGCAACTTTATGTATGCAATCTGTGTGATAATTTATCAAAATTGCTTGTTCATGAACTTTCGGGTTTCGCTAAAGTTTCACAGTATTTCTTATTTTGAAAAGTGTTTTTAATAAATCTAGTGACTAGAGTGCACTGACCTACGCATTTTACCATCTAAATCAACGTGCTAATTTGTATATTTTGCAATCCCATTAAATCGTATTTTCGAGATCTAAAATATTTATAATTTGTAACTACGACCCAGAGTTTCAACCACGCTCCATGATAGAAGGGCACTTCTGTTTTTTCATATAGTTGCCAACCTCTTTATTGGTTTCTCTATTTTTCAGACAATGCATTAATCCACATCCGGAAACATCACTATCCGCCAATATATAAGTTATATTTATAATTCAATGTTTCATGTGTGTCACTATGGTTCTGTGAATACTTTTTCTTTAAGAATTTTTTGTTGTTGATAAAAGCATAGGTTAGACTTGTTATTCATTTATACTACCAAAACATTTGGCATTACATTAAATCAAACTGAAAAATAGGAAGTTAAGCCTATAGCCCTGGGTCTAACTCTCAAAGATTAGTGTATGTGTATGTGGGACTTACTCCTGACTCACGATTGTCAGGAAAACCGGTGCTATATCAGGATTTCTGGTTGTATCATGGCTGTCAAACTGTGGAGGTGCTGCTGGCAGATCACGCCAAAAGAGTGCCACTGGTGTGGCCTCTGGCACATGGAGTCTTTGTAAGTCCCAACATTGGCAGTTTGTGTCATATGGGCTGGCCCTTTACACCCAGCTGCAGGCTTAGGTGGTATTGATTATCCTTTTTGAGCATTCACTGAATTGGAACCCACTCGCCCCCTCCAGTTATGGTGGCTCATTATCCACCTCCTTGGTGAGTCTGGGGAGCTGATCGAGGAGAGAGGAGCAACCGGCTCTGCTGGATGTGCTTAGAGTGAATGACCAGTGGGTTATCCTAGCTGCTCTGGACGACCTGCAGTAGCTGGACCTCTCAACAGGTGCCAGGGCTGTATATTTAAACAAGAGTACTGCAGAACAAAGAAAATACTGTCATCATGGGTCTTTGCCACGCACATTTTCTCCTGGAGGCTGTCATGTTGGGTTTGGAAGCCCAAAAACAACTAGGCCACCATGAAGCAACAAAGAAATCTAATTACGACAGTTTTTATATTGGGAGTAAAAATGGCTTCTTATCTATACAAGTGCCTACCATTCTCACACAGCAACTGCACAGCTATTTTAGGAATTTACAGAGATTTGATTTCTGCAAAATAAATGACATCTGACTTGGCAACAGTTGCTTCTTTAATGACTAAGAATAAAACTCACCATGTCATTACAAATAAAAAAAGTACATAATAATTCAAGAAAATTAGAATTGTCAAGATGCCCTTGATTTTGCTTAGGTGTGAGGTACTTCTCTGGACATAGCCTGGATTAACTTGATTAACTTGTTCCTGGCAGGATGGACACCCAGTGAGCCCGGTTAGGACTGCGTGCAAATGAGCATTATTTCCTAGAGATGGAGCAGACTTGATACCTAATTGAAGCAGGTTTTTGACCTGATCACTTATGCAAGAACTACCTCGAAGAAATTGATCAGGGGCTGACATCTAGACTGGTACATATGTATTTTCACCATTGAGGGTCTAGTCTGTGCAGTGTGCATCAAGGGATGCAATTTGTTGTAGGAGGACTTACACAAGGACATTATCAGGGTGGTGTTGACAAACCATTCCAGACTGAAATGTCTAGCACTTCTGTCTCGAGTTTGAGGTCTGCAGTATCCATCTAACTACATTCTGCTCAGTAACAGCAACTGCTGATAATAATAATAATAATAATAATAATAATAATAATAAAACTAATAATAATAATGATGATGATGAGTGTCAGAATGTAATTTTCATGCATTGTCAGTTTTTCCTCAAGAATAGTGACAGTGAATAAAGGAGACATTTTCTAGTTTGCTGCTTGGAGTAATTATCTTTTTGATCTTTTAGTACCCCTGGATAGATTGTTTTAGCTGTTGTCAAAGTTTGCAAACAGTATGAAGATCCTGGGGCATATTTATTGAGCATTTATGTTGCCCTTGCGCCACACAATGGGGCACAAAGGCAACGAAACTAATAAGTAAGATTTATCACCCTGCATGGAATGCTAAATCTTGAGTAATGCAACGCAGCGCAAGTTGCTGTGTCTTATTATTCTGCCCCAGGGAGATGTTCCATGTGTGGATCGTGGGTGTCCGCATGCATCCACCCATGGGTTTTGGCACAATCCCAGATTTACCATTACCGGTAGACTTGAGAATGCATCAATATGCATGAGGCATAATGAGGAGAAATATCGTTATTGATCCTCGCTGTTTCCTCTTTCTAAATGGGCTGCATTTTACTGCACACATATTGTTTTTGTGAAAGAAATTGCCCCTTCCTGCACAAAAACAATCCTGATTACAATGCAGGCACCCTTGCACTATGGTGCATGGGTGCCTGTGTTGGCGGTAGGCAGCATATTGTACTCCAGTACAAGGAGAAGACAGGAAGGCACTGTGTAATTAATATTAAATACAAGGAGGCTTGCCGTGCTGCGTGACTTTTTATAAATGTGATGCTCTGATTACAAGCGTGTGTTAATGCACAATGTTTTACCAACCTATAAACACAGCTTGTAAAATTTCTTTTAAGATGTGTTTCTGTGAAGCAGGACTATGAATACAAGAGTGTAAATTCAAAATATGTAAGGAGTCACCAGTGTGTGTGTGTTTGTTTTAGGAGTTGAGGGATGAGTATTTCTTATAACTCTAGTTGTATACAAAATTATAAGTGAGTGTGGTTTGTGTGTACAGCCATTATGTGTGTTGGGCTATTAGTCTGGATGTTTTGTGGAGATAGGAGTGTGGGAACGACATTTAAACTTTTAATGTAATGAGAAACCAATTACGACATTTCTGAGAGAATAATAATAAACATGTACCAAATCCACATTTAATAAAATATGACAAGACAAGAGCATTTTTAGTTACTGCATCGTAAAAGTTTACAGAAAAAGGTAGCATCGACGATATCATTCATATAAATATTATAGACTGTGATTTACTGAAGGACAAAGTATTATATTTCAATAACGTGTGCTAGGAATGTGTAAATAGTGACATCTCACATTATAGAGCTTTACCTCTAATCATTCTTTATTATCATTTATATGTGTGTATGACTAATGAGAAGTCATCAAATATCATGATAAGAGCTGATTATGATGGAGAATTTTACAAAAATCTATCCTTTGTGTGAGCAAAGTGTGCACCAAAATGACGAAAGAAAAGTACATGTTACATATTCCCAATAAATGATGCATCAGTGACACTTCCAATGATTGTATTTCACACATGAACTAATGTTATACACCTAAAATGAATTTCTAAATTTATATTTGAAATATATTTACACGTTAGTTCATTCGAAAAGTAATAGAGTACCATACTGACACATGCTATTTGGAACCATACTAAATGATTTTAAATGCATCAGAGTTTACTAGATCGTTACATCTTTATTTTCCCTATGAATGCATGTTTAATAATCATATATATGTTTACGTTATATTAGCTCAAAATAAAAGTGAGCCTGACTACATATGTGAAGATTCTTGACTTGTTGAATTCACTACTCATGAGAGGATTTCTCAATGCAACCAATGACGTGAAACAGTGTTTTCTTTCCTGAGTTCTCATGTACAGTACAAGATACTTTCCTACATTTGTTGTTACACTCCAGAACATCTGCCTTGGTAACTGTTCTCTTGAACTCATTCATGAGCTCTTGCTAAAGGAGCATTGTCCAGAAGTTTCACATATTGGATTGCTTAAGGACTGCGTAATTGACCCACCTATTTCTCTACATTTTGTGTCTTCTTTATGTCACCTGACACTCATCCTATAGGAACTGACCAATGAACTAAGTGGCCTGATCAGACGAGGTGATTCCAGGAGGTGTTATTCCCTTTAAGAATATAATATTGCCGGATTGAACTGACACTTGAACACACACAAGCTGAATGGTGACAGCTATGTGGTGTGGTTCCCACAAGTCTGTAGGATCTGCGCATTATTTGGATAACATAAACTAAGGGATTGGTGTCAAAACTGATTCCAGACACCCCCCACAGGATATGTCAGCCTATAGACGAGCTAGCTCACAGTGCCACTATAAGCCCACCACCCTTACCAAGGAGCAAATAGTTTTCTGGCAACCACTGAACATGACAACTCTTGAACACCTCAGGGATTGTGGAAACAGTACAGTACTTTTCGCTCAGTCACTAGTGCTCACTTATTCTCAGAGGGATGCACAGAACAAACAATGGGGATGTTTACAATAAGCATTTATTGAACCAGTGTCATTCTTGTGTAAAATGTGTTTGCTGCGACAATCATTAGACAGAAACAAATATATATGCGATTACGAGCACCAACAGAGTAAATAAAAGGTAGAATTCTGCCATGGTGCTAAAACAGTAAATATATGCAGGCATATCGATACATCAAGCATACTCCTAAGATGCAAACCCTATCTAAGTGTTCCTAGAATGTATGTGGGTGTAAAGCCAAGATTCCCCTAGTGAAGAGCCAACCCCATTACCATATGGGAGAGAATGAAGGACACCATCTTTGGTCTCGAGTAGGACACCCCACAAGGGATGGCAGACAAATGCGTGCTGGAATTGCGTGTAGGACCTCAGGGTCTCATGTGAGAGTGGAAGCTTTCTCCTTTGGTTGCGCAGTGAAGATGTGGTTCTTTTATACCATAAAGGACCCTCAGAGGTTCTACCTAAATGTGAAATGATACTATGGGTCTGTCGTTTAAGGATGATGATAGCAGTGACTTTTGTAGAGAATTATTATACAGAAGATGGTAATCCTGCTGTGCATGTGCCAGGCTGGGGCTTAATATATGATACTAAGAATCCTCATGCATTATAAATGAGGTTAGTTTTCGAAGAAAACCACACAACATTTATTCAGCTCATAACTAGGTAAAAGGTCAGCACCAGAACTATTACGTAGGGCAAGGTAGGACAAATGTAGGTAAAAGGCTGTGCAGCTACCCAGGCCTATATTGGAGTACATTGGGGTTCATAGCAGCGGGGGTGCTGGCTATTCCTTTACTTTCGGAGTTCTGCAGAATCGTGTGGTGGAGACTTTGCGGAACTTTCCAGGCAATTTTGAACTTGCCCAATGCGGGCTCACCTGGCTCCTCAAACCAGATGCCAGTTGCGCCTAGTGGTCTTTTCCTTTCTGGGGTACTGCTTGAGCTGGCATGTTTCAGGTCACTTCATGAACTCTTGAGCTTTGGAATCTTGTTAGAATTTGACCAAATTGTTCTATAACCTGATGCTAATTTACTGATTTTTTCTTAACCTTTGATAAACTATACTAAAATTTCTATATCGACTCAGCTATCATGATTATTTCTGTTCAAGTGAATGTGCATTCTTAATTTGGGTTTATCAATAATCAGGAGAGATCTTGAAGCATCAAATACTAATACTAATATTCTGTATAGCTTTAACTGAGTTCTTTGTGTGTATGATTTTGGCTCGCCTATGTTTCTTCAGGAGATTTGGGATTGCTGTGATAATCCTTTACCTTTACAGCATTGTTTTAGAGTAATTTACATGAGTTTAATTTCTACCTTGTAGTCCAGTTTTCCAATTCCTCGTTGGATGACTGTTGGGACCCTTTTAAATCTAACCCCTCTTTCCACAAAACAAGGTCCATTGGAGGACCAAGACAGTGATACAAAATATAAGGTAGAAGAGAAGAAAAATTCATGGTGCCAGTAACGCTACAACCGGAGTTTGTGTATTTATGAGCATGTCTATCAATATTCAGGAAAATGAGTACTTCAAGAGTGTGTAGAGCTGTCAGAATGCACAAACCTGAATTCTGGACAGGAGTGGGGAACTATTTCACACTTTGTTGTATCCACTTGAATCCATGAACATTAGTAATATCGTGCTTAGCAGCAGAACCCTTCAAAGGGGAATCCAATAAAAGAGAAAACAGAAACAATGAAAATCTTCACTTGGGCTTGCCCCTTTGCTGGTTGCTGTTGTCTGTTGGGTCATACATAAGTATTATCTGGGAACAAGATCGATATCTTTGCTACCCTATCTCGTCATAGCACCATTGAACCCATGCAATAAAAATTGTTGTGCCTCAAAAAAGTATATGCTTTAGATTCTTGAGGGTGTTGGTGGATGTCTGACATCCCTGGAAATGAAACAGAAACAATATATATATATATTCTTCATCACAACCCCATTCCTGACACTTACGGGTGCTTCAGTGGCGTAACAAACCTTGAGGGCCCCCCCTGCATGGTATGTGGAGGGCCCCCTCCGGGTTAAATCAGGAGCTCTCCGGCCAGAATACAGTGCTGAGGGGGCCCCCTGGAGCTTAGTAGCCCCTCCGCACCGCAGGGGCTGCGGCGGCCTGTGTTACGCCCCTGGGTCGCTCTCAGGCGGTTTGCGGTCAGTACAGCAGAGCCAAGCCATTTCCAGTTTCAGCAGCGTTTCCAATCAGGAATCCAACTCACACTCACAGATGATTCAAAGATTCAATCCAATGATGTTTCTTTTAGAAATTTATTATTAGCATGCCAGTTTCTTGAGAAAGATAACTAACGTGTTTTGTGAGTACACACTCTCAGCTTCTGTTTCTTGTACAAAGTTATTTTTCTTAATCTGGATTATAAACAAACATTTATCAGGAGCATATTGTTTACACTGCTACTAATTAAGGTATTCCTAAAACACTCTACTATCTTCAGTACAATATATATGTCTATTCAAGTTGAAATGATAACTGTCTTTAGGGTGATGAGGATCCTTTCCATTTGAACACATCACTTTAGAATCCAAAACATGCAAGAAAAATATGTTTCATACTCATTCAAGCTAAATTATGAAACAGTACTTTAAACTGTTTAAGTTCTTAACAAATATGACTTATTTAATTAAAAGCTCTCTGTATTCAACTGTGACTTCATAAATGCTTTCAAAGGAAAAATACAATCTCCTGGGTTTTTACAAGATTGGGTATACCTGGTATGCTCTGGGCCGTGTAGAAGTTAAGCTCAGTGGGACCTCAATTTTGTAGTATATTTAGTAGTACTACCGTAGTACTACTCACATACCATAAAATGCTATTTGCTAACCTGTGTGTGGAGGACTCAATTTCCAAGCCAACTGTAGAGTTCACACTCACATATGCCTATGTTTTAGTAGTAAATATAGCAGGAACAGGAGGTGTGGCTGGAAAATGTGGAATCCCTACTACAAAATGGGAGGGATTTAGGGAGGAGAAAGGAGGGGTTTAGGTAAGGGTTAAGGAGGGGTTTAGAGAGAGACAGGCACCCACCCACAAAAGAGTCAACACTTGCCTCTCCGTGAAATACACTTCCAAAGTATCTACAGCCATTAAGGACCCAAACCATGCATCCACTTCAGACCTGGAGTAAGTCAGGCACCACACATGGCTAACCACTGGCACTGCAACACGATCCCATAGAAAATAATGAGGGCAGTGACGCGGCTCAAATGAAATAAAGTTAAAACAATTATAATGACATATTTTAATATCCTTTATTCATATTCATTTAAAAATGTTTAAAAGGGAAAGAAAATCTAACTGGTTTGAATTAACTAAATACATAATTTGTAATCAATTATAATACATTATAAATATACATACATATTAAACATTAATTGAGTATTTTTCAAATTAATATTTTAAAAATATTTAATTTAATATATGTATAACAAATTCAAGGTTTAATTCAAAATGAAGGTTACAGTCCTACAAAATGTTTCCAGTCTTTTCTACACTTTAATTACATATATAAAAAGTAAACATTTTCCAAAACGTTTAGAAAACTTATTTAAAGTTCTAAATACTTTACCATTGGGGGAGCTCTCCACCATAATTGGAGAAATATCTCCCTCTGTGTAAAAACTGACTAATAGTAAATTTACACTTGTAAATGTGCCTCCAACCTTTGAAATCAGGGGTTGGAGACATGTAAGTCTAATCTTTGTAGCAAATTTACACTCAAAATGTGTAAAAGTATATTTTCACATGTACATTTATTCATGTGTAAATGTATGTTTGTGAATAGGCCTCAGTATCTTTAAAATGGCCACCACCATTTCCAAAAATCCTGAAAGTTCCTTGACTTAATGAGAAATGTAACTTTTGAGTTTGTGTTCAGGCTCCTACGCCTAGTGCTTCCTCTACAGATGCACAATCAGTCTTAAGCCATGCAACCTTCCTTTCCCGTGATTAAGCAAAACCATTTTGTGTTTGGAGTATTATACTCAGCAGGGGCATGAGCACGAAATGTACGTCTGCACAATAGAACATGACATTGCCCATCTAAAGAGTGCTGTCTGAGCTGATTTACCTGGAATCTTGGCATAGAATCAATAGAACAAAAATGGAGCATGACGACTGGAAGTCAGTTTCGGTGATCACTCTTCAGGGCACACACCTTTTGAAATCTACTATATAGTGCAACTCTTGTCTAGCAATTTGTAGATTTAGAATTGTATGCACTTCATATTCATTTTCAATACTCACCTGAACCAGCATAATATTTGAAGTAACGTGTTTGTGAGGAACAGATTTTCAACAAGGATACATGAAATACACAATGAATCTCCATGGACTAGGTCAATGTAGCTGTATGCTAACTGGATTAACAGACTATACTATAGAAAATAGATGCATGAATTTTGGTTGCAATAAGGATTTTTCCAGCGTAAATTGTTAGTGACTCACCATAAAATTAGGTGCAGGTTTTTTTTGATGATCGTATAGATTATATATGTAGCTTTAGCTTTTTCTAAAGCTTCTTGTCCTGAACGTTAAACTCTCTTCAACTCAATTAAATGTTCTTATGCCAAAGGAGCTAATGTATATGGAGATAGATTTAATCTTAATATTCCATGCTGATGTCACCACATGTAAAAGAAAGATAGCATCACAGTAGCCGAAAAAAATCACTATTTTTACCATCCAATTCTGCTAACCACAACATCTTACTACAATTCTCTTCCAAGCTTTATATCTTAAATGCTATTCAAATTGTTGCTTTAATCTCTTAGTCGGTTCATGTGTCTGGGTGTGAAAACTATTAGAAAGATGGACTTCCATAGCCAGTTCTTTACAAAACGCAGACCAAAATTCTCAGGTGAATTGGGACACCCTGTTGGTAAACAAGACTTTTGGAGTACAACGTGTTCGAATGACGGTATGTAAAAACATTTGTGCTTACTCTCTTAAATAAGAGAGTCCTGGTGATCAGGTAAAATAACCATTCTTTGTTGAATGGTCAACATAATCAAAATTGCAGGAAAATATTAACTTTTAAGTAACTCCACTTTAAATTCCATTGGCAGATATGTGAAGGCCTCGGTGGAACAGGCCATGGTGTCAAAAGTCATACTAATTTAATATAGAAAAACTCATTATCTAAGCACAGAGGAAATGAATTTGAACATGATGCTTTATATCTGCAAAATAAATTGGCCACCAAATATATCCCCAAACTAATTCTGCCATTTTAGATATTCTAGGCTGCTGAGCAATTTTACAATCATGAAGCCAACTAATAGCCTCTAGGCATAGCTGAGATGATTGCAAGTGTTAGAAATGGGGTCTCGAGTTGGCAGTGGTTTGCACCCTTTCCAAGTAGGGACCCTCACTCTAGTCAAGGTAAGCACGTTACAGACTTAAGATAACCCCTGCTAACCCCCTTGGTAGCTTGGCAGGAGAAGTCAGCCTTATCTCAGAGGCAATGTGTAAAGTATTTGTCACACACATAGAGTAACAGAGTGAAATCTCTACAAACGGACTCCAAACCAGTGTAAAAAAAAGGTTATATTTATCTGAATAAAATAAGACCAAAACAGCAAACATCCAACATACACAAGTTAAGGTAAGAATTTTCAAAGATTAAATAAAGTTTGGTTTTTAAAAATCAATGGCTGCGCTTGATCAGAACAAAGTACCTATGATGGATCAAAGACAATGTGAGGTGCAGGGGAGGTGAGGCACCGAAAAAGCAAACGATGCATCGGTTTCTCCCTGCTACAGGGAAGGTGATGCATCGGTTTCTTACTGCTAGGTAGAGGAGGTGATACGTTGGCTCCTTACTGTCGATGGGGAGGTGATGCATTGTTTTTGGACATGCAGCCTCAGTTCCTTATTGTGGTCTTGTGTCAATGAAGAAATCGGTGACCAGGGACAATGCGTAGAAATTCAATTCACACTGCATCGATTCCACATCGATGAAGCAAGCGATGTGAGATAGTCATAGCGGGGCATCACGGACTTTGGTGATGCGGTGCCTGAAACACACGCGGCAGCGGTTCTTCTGACGCGCTGCAACGAAAAGCCAGGGCCTGCGTTTTAAGGTGCGATTGTTGCATCAAGTGGGGACTATGCTCCGGTGCAGGCAGCAGTGATGTGTTGAGTTTTGCAGTGATGCCAGACACTTTACAGGGGTGGCGGCTTCTTTGTATGAGGATAGACACAGCTCTATTCAGGTGTCTGTGTCAATCCCTCCCACCACTCTAGCTCAGGAAGGCCCATCAGCCTAGGGGTTGGACCATCAAGATATGCAGGGCACACCTCAGCTCCTTTTGTGTGACTGTCTAGAGTCAATGCATAAATAGCCCATCTGCCATCTTGACACAGACCTGTATTCAGAGACAGGCAGAGGCAGAGAATAGTTAAAGTAAGAAAATGCCAACTTTCTAAAAGTGGCATTTTCAGACCTCCAATTTAAAAAACAACTTCACTAAAAGATGTGTTTTAAATTGTGTGTCCAGAGACACCAAACTTCAACTTTCTATCAGCTCCCAATTTGTAGATACACTTGTAAGGTGTTACAAGGCAGCTCCAATACTAACATATGGGAGAGATAGGCCTTGCTGTAGTGAAAAAGAAAATTAGAATTATTTCACAACCAGGATATGTAAAACACAACAGCACATCTCCTACCTTTTCAGTGTACCGCCCCATGCCCATGGAGCTACCTAGGTCTACCTTAGGGGTGCCTTATGTGTAAAAAATGGTCAAGGTTTGGGTTGGTAACGGGGTGCACTTGCCAAGTCGAAATGACTGTTTAAAACTGCACACATGGACATTGCAGTAGCAGGGCCGAGGCATGTTTACAAGGTTACTCATGTGGGTGGCATAATCAGTGCTTCAGGCCCGCTAGTAGCATTTGATTTACAGGCCCTGGGCACTCATGATGCACAGTACTAGGGACTTACTAGTAAGTCAAATATGCCAATCATGGAGAAAAACAATGACCATTACATTTTAGGGAGAGAGCATATGCCCTTCAGCACTGGTTAGCAGTGGTAAAGTGCACAGAAGAACATGGGGAAGAAGGCAAGAGGTTTCGGGATAACCCTGCAAAAAGGGCCAGGTCCAACAGCAAGTACATACCTTTCTATGATACAGTACTTCATTCTCTTTTCTGGTTTCTTTCTTTTGTCCAAGCTTCTTTGTCAATAGATTGTACTTCTGTTCATATTTTGTTTCTGAAGAATGATTCCATATTCAGTAAACTTATAAAATGACTATTTGAAGTTTTGGATGAGAACATTAATCACTGAGCACCAATCAGTTTATTCTCAATTTATGGATGACTCCGATTGGATAAAGTGTCTCCTTTACCACTCTTAGCAACTGGTCTGTAATTAATTATAAAATCATAATTGAGTTAATGGTGTAGTCTAGCAAATCTTAACAAATTGTACATTTCTGTGATTAGCATATATCACTACAATGTATTTGGCTCCCAACAAGTCATGCCTAAGTTCATGGAAATACCTCTTTATCAAGAAATAATCTGTACCAGTTATGGTATTCGTTAACTCTGCTTGGCAAAATTGTTTGAGAACAATAAGTTCCTGGATGAACCTGCCCAGTGTCTGGATTCCCCTGAGACAAAACACCTCCAATATCATGATGAGAAGCCTGTGTTTCAACAGTAAATGCATGATATGCATTGCAATATAATAACAATTGAGGCAGGAGAAACACAGTCTTTTAAAAACAAAATGCCAGGCAGGTCTCTTTCGATCACCCTCAACCAACTCTTTTATGTATGAATCTGGTTATTGGCTTTAGTATTTCAGAAAACTGCTGAATCGATCTTCTATAAAATTGGAAAAGCCCAAATAACTCTGTATAGCATTTACTGAGGTTGGTGTTTGGCATCAAACAATTGCTGACAATTCGTTCTCACCCAGCACTCAGGTGTGAATGTATAGGCCAGAGAATTGACAGTATTTGTGTAAAATATGCACTTGTCCATCTTGCCAAAAAGTAGATATTATCTCAACCACTGTGAGACTGACTTATCATCTTGTATGTGTGTCTCCAGAGAATCTGAATTAATTAGAATACCATCCAGATACGCTATGCAGAATAGATCTATATATCCTCTCAGAACCTCATCTTTGAAGTATTGAAAGTGTAGCAGAGTGTGAAATATTTTTTCCCATTCCTCATCCTACTGGACTCTGACTGTCATTCTTACTTGAGGTCTGCTTTTTTGAACCCATTTAATCTGACAAAACGAGTATCAGGGGCAATAAGTATAGTTCTTTTAATTGTAATTTTGTTCACAACTATCTTAAATCTCCTCCTTTCTCATAAACCCAAAATAAGGAAGAGGAGTCTGGTGAGTGTGACGGTATAATAAACCCATTAGTCACGCTCTTTTATAAATACTCTCAATCCGATTTTCTGGGTGCAAATATTATGGACGTAAAAGGGAGGGTATTAAAAAAGAGGATAAATTGTACATTGTGGGTCAGATCTACGAGGAAGTGCCGCAGCGTGGCACCACAAGCCCTTTGGCTGCGCCACTCTGCAGCACTTCCGAAGCACAGGGATGCAACATATTTACAAGAATATGTCGCATCTCATTGCTTCCCCCTGTGCTGGCGCACAAACTGCAGCCATGAGCTGGCGCAGGCACCCTTGCACGATGGTGCATTTTAATCTATGCATGCTGTAGAATGCATTGAAAGAGGAAAAAACGAGGAGAAATGAAAACATTTCTCCTCGTTGCGCCTTGCTACTCCACCTCTATGGTGGAGTAGCATTCACACGTATCTCCAGATTTACGATTTCTTGTAAATCTGGAGATGTGTCTTGTTCCATGGGTGTTGCATGGGAACACCTACAGCAACACCCATGGAACGCCCCTTCAACGCAAATGCTGCGTGTGAAGGGGCCGTATTTAGAAGAAGAGGAAAAGTCAGGCAGGGTGGTTTTTCCTCTCCTTGTAAATATGGAGGAGCCCCCTGCGCCACCAGTACGTCACGAAAAGTGACGTACTAATGGCGCAAGGTGCATGTAAATCTGCCCCTGTGTGTTTATTGTGATAGGCGAGAAGAGCAAAAAAAATGGGGAGTCAGCACATGCTGTCTTGGACTGGGATCACTGTGTCAAAGTATGACTAGCTCACAGATAGGTGAGGGTGCACTGGCCTGCCTTTATTTTGCCATCTGTTTTGGGGGACTAAAGGTTATTATATATTTATTTGTGAAATCAGTGTTCTCAATGTCTAACCCTTCACCATCTGTTTCATGAACAAACAAGAATTTTATAGTTGTCTTCTTCTATTAATGAAAATATAAATATAAGGTCAGAAGCAGTGCCCTGTGGGGGCACAAGTTATGGCTCATCTAGTGTACCACAACAGTTGAATTTAATTTTTTTTCTTCATTTTGCAATGGAACCTTGATGTCAATTAACCTGTGGTTTGTTCAATGAATTATTCCGGTTTTATTTCAGGTGAAATAACTTACTTTTATCTGTGCTGTTTTCAGTGAGTTTTTTAATTTTCTTTCTGGGAGAGTACATTTTCATAAGTTATTTCCAATTTTTTCTGCTGCTTGTGTGGATGTAAATGTTAGGACCCATATAAGCTTTAACAGCACACCCTTAAATCTATTAATTACTCCAACATTAGTATCAGTTGATTAGGAAGCGCAGATACAATGTACATATTAGTACAAGCAATTCCGAAAAGGTCAATTAAATGAATGTTCTTCATATCCAACAGAGAATCAAATACAAGTCAAACAAATGTGCAGATTCTTGTCTTTATTAGCTTTAAAAGAATTCCCAGCACACAATCTAGCCGACACGTGTTTCGTCTGTACTCAGACTTTTTCAAGGCTGGAAAAGTAGATATGTATAAGAAATATTCCATACAAAATGCACAACTACAATGGTTATCCTATTTCCACAGAATAAAAAACTGGTTTTTCCCACAACCTGCTTGTGAATAGAGCCATTACACTAAATTAAATCCACAATTAAGTAGATGCTTGTGAAATGCCTCGACATTTTTATTAGAAAAGTCATTTCGACTGTGATACATCATTGTGTACCAGAAAGAACATCGGATGGAGGAAAGAAACAGATGGAAAAAATCCCATAAAGAACAAGAGATTAAAGTCATAGTAAAATTGGTGTTTGGATAGCACAAGTGCTCAAAACATGAGTGCTCGAAAAATAAACACACACCAATGAAGTGTTTTTAAAGATGGGAATATGTGGATAATATCAATAGAAGCTGAAATAGCCCCATCACCAGATTTCACTGTGAGTTGAAATGTTAAGAGAAAGCCCATAAACCAGGAATACAAAACAGATCAAAAAGTAAGAATAAACGGAACCAACCGATTGGGAGTTTCAGACATCGATAATTACAGTTCCCAAATACAGTCAAAGGAGCATCGAACCGCGTGTAGATAGGCCGTGAAGTTCCCGTCAATCTAATAATGAGAAAGCCTTAGGTGAATAGTAGATATAGCCACATGTGAATTGTCACGTTACATGGACAAAAGTTAAAAATGGTCATGAATATGCAATTGAAGACCAATATATAGTGAGTACCACCCTATGGTAAACCTGCCTATCGGGAATAGAGTGGGGCAAAAGTCCAATCCCATTATCAAAGCCCCAGAGCGTGGATATGCCCTAGCAGTAATTAAATGAATCCACTTAAAGGTGTGCACATATGTAACTTAGGTCTCCAAAATAATAATATCACCCATACACCACAATATGATATCAGGTGAATGGAAAGAACATAGCAAACACCACCAACCGAGCGATGATGCACAGAGGACCTTTGTATACAGAGTATGAAAGTTAGCACACCATATCACTGCAAGTCGTTGCATGTGCATACTCTCCCCTGAATATCTAAAAGCCACTGTGAGTGTATTTGTATCATTTGAGTCATGGGTATCCAGATGTACTCATATACTACCGCACCGATAGAAATCTACGAAAAAATAAATGTAATAATATAATAGTAGCCATGTAATGGTAGTGAATCAACATAATACACACCCACCATAAAGATGACATACCTATTGATATTAGAAAGCCTCTGATTCGAAAATAGTAAACGGTCCGGCAGACGCAAAATCAACTAACTAGGAGAAAGAGAACCAGGAGCGGGGGCAGAAAGAACAGATCAAGGAGAAAACAAAAGGGTGACAAGGTCAGTAACACGCATACAGAAGAATTGATTGGCCAAGCAGATGTAACATCAGTGGTCACTAATGTATCAAGTTTAGAACTCCAAAATGACTTATCCATTGTTAACTTATCGCATGAGTGTTAACCAATGTTGAAATGAGTGTACTCAAAAGGGGTTTAAGTTTCTGCCCAATGTCCGAACCGAATTTTACACAAATCCATGTAGACTTGTTCAAATTTATTCGTAAGCTCAAATTAAATAAATGTTTTGACAGCAATAAAAAACTGTGTCCAGTTCCTATATATACAGTTGAGGAAAGTGGACTAACGATCAGGGACATTGAAAACATAGAAATGTTACTATCATTGGACGACAGTGTTGACATTACACCCAGTATAGGTGATATAGTACATGACTCGGACATAAGGAACAACTTACAGATTGGCAGTGGACTGAGAACTAAGTCCACTTTCACGCCGGTACTGACCACAGAAAATATGATCGATTGATTTTACAAAGCTGTAACCCAGGATTTGTATAGACTTGAGGACAGGACACAAAGTGCACCCAGTAGATTCAAAGATAACCTTAACAAGGAAGAAAGAAAGGCCCTACATGAACTAGCAGACTGTCCCAATCTGGTCATTAAAGAATAGGATAAAGGGGGCAATATAGTATTGATGACAAATGACTACTATATTGGGGAAATGGATAGGCAGCTGTCGAACAAAGAATCATACAACAAGGTTTTAAAAAGTCCCATGCAGGAAGTTAATACACTGGTAGAGAAAACAAAAAAGGATCTTCTCAACAAGTTGGAAGATCTAGTTTGGACTGACGACCTTACTCTTGTCACCTTACTTTTGTCACCTTAGATGTGAGTGCATTATATACCAGAATTCCTTTTACCAAGGGGATGGAGGCACTCACATGTTTTCTTTCCAAACGTTATGCAACCCTGTATGAACACACTGTCATGCTTCTTGAACTTACATGTCTGACACTCAACAACAACTACTTCATGCACAACAACATCTGGTACTAACAAGACTCTGGAGTTGCCATGGGTGCCACATTTTCCCCGTCCTTCGCAAATATTTACATGGGCTTCTATGAGGAACACCACATTTGGAAATCATGCCCACCCACTCTAACAAAACCCATTATATATTGGGGGAGACTTATCAATGATGTCATAATAACATGGGGTGGTGACAGACTGACTCTCGATAGTTTCATTGAGTATCGCAATGACAATCACTATAATTTGAGCTTTACACATGAGATCAATGCAAAACAGATTGACTTTTTGGACGTCACTCTCTATGCTGAGTGTAAACTATTCCGCTAAAGTGCAGCATGCAACTCTGTGTTACACGCTAGCAGTGCCCATCCTGTTTCTTAAATTCGCAACAACGATTCCTTAACAGGGGTTATGACCACACTACATTGGATACAGCTCACTCCAGGATTAATCGAACAAAATGAAAACGACTTCTTAAGTCCAAATCCAAAAAGAGGAACCAAACAGAAAGGAAGTAAATTGCTCTAATAACACAGTACAACTCACACAGCAATAATGTATTCAAGACAATGCATAAACATTGGCATTTGTTGAAATTGCACCATGATTTAGATCCATATATTTCAGACAAACTGTGCATTACATACAAAAGGGGTAGAACCTTATGCAATCTGTTAAGTCCCTCCATTACAGCAATACCTGACAAAGACAAAAATCGATCATGGTTACCGGCTAAACCAAAGGGCTCTTATAAATGTACAATGTGTAGTGTAGGCCAATTTGCTGAGAATAAATTGACCAAGTTCAACTATAACCCTGGGCAGATACATCAAATATATCACTTTATGAATTGTAACACCAAATTCATTGTGTATTGTATCATCTGTTAATGCAATTTAATCTATGTGGGTAGCACAATTAGACCGCTCAAAGAGCGAATATAGGACCATATTAGAGCCATTCGGAATAACAACACCGACTACCCATTGGCAGTTCACTATAATACTACACATAAGAATACAGAAATATTAGGTATCAGGTTTCATGGGATTGCCATTGTGTCAGATGATCCACATGGAGGGGACAGAACATATGCACTCGAAAAACTTTATTCAAAATGGTTAATCAAACTAAGAACGGTCAACTTATGTTTAAACACTGATAGAGAACTTCATGCTTTTCTAAGGGACTAATGTTTTTCAACCATAACATATGGAATGTGTTTTGCTGATTTATCTGAAAAAACAAATTTCCCTTTTAAATAGGCATGGTCCACCTAGTAGGACAATAATTAAGTCCATTGTATCAACAACAACACACTATGCAAAGGGTGCAAATACCCATAATGTCTCTGGAAATATGAAGTTGTTATTTGACCTACATGTGTTGTACAGAATGGGGAGATTTTAACGTGTGTTGTATTGATTGTATATATAGTGCACCATGTGTAGTTCATGGCCTCTGGGGCTATGTGACTTGTGAGATAGTCTTGATTTTCATGTTTGACAAGTTGGTTTTCTTACTTATTAATATAATCTAGGTATGTCTTGCATTTTATGTACATACTATGCGTTATGGTTGCTTGAAATTACATGAAATTACTAGCTCTATGAGAGATGTACTGTGGCACCTCTGTGTTTATTCATGCATTTCTGAAATGCACCAATCATATACTGGTGAGGGGATGTATCTATAACTATACCCCTTAGTTGTAATCTAGTGAGTTTGGAAATGTATTCATGCATTTCTGAAATGCAACAATTATACAGTAGTGATGGGATGTATCTATAACTATACCCCTTCGTTGTAATCTAGTGAGTCTGGAAATTGCCGGCACCATAATGCCTTTTTCTTATATAGAGATGGACCAATTCTCATTCCGTCCAACATGCACAGTGACTTTGCGTTTATTTAGCCCCATTTCTCTAACGGGTGTTGTATAAACATGCTTTTCAGGGAATTGTGCACACCAGACACTTTTTATTCAACTAACATTCGTCATCATGCATAAATCAATTAGTGACATTGTTATCACTGTCAATGACAAAACGGGGTTTCCCCACATTTTTGTTGCCAACATTTTTCATTTTTCCGTTTGCCGAGTGTGCCAGTGATTGTTTACGAATAAGACCCTAACGCTATAAGATGGCGGCCATCTTCAGCGTATTTCGCAATGTAGTTTGACCTAGGTCACGTGAGTATCATGGGAACACAGATCACATGACGTGAGATTGGGACCATATATTTTCAACATGGCCACTCGCGCTTCGCTTCTTACTCTGCCAAAGGCCAGCCATGCTAACAGTCACGTTGGACAATTGCCATATTAGAGATATCCTTTTTTGACCAGGTACATTCTTTTATGGATTTGTACAGACATTGCTGACACCCTCGTGGAAGAAGATTTTGCTTCTGCCGGACCGTTTACTATTTTCTAAGCAGAGGCTTTCAAATTTCAATAGGTATGTCATATTTATGGTGGGTGTGTATTATGTTGATTCACTACCATTACATGGCTCCTATTATATTATTACATTTATTTTTTCATAGATTTCTATTGGTGCTGTAGTATACGTGTACATCTGGATACCAATGACTTAAATGATACCAGTACACTCACAGTGGCTATTAGATATTCAGGTGAGAATATGCACATGCGACTACTTGCAGTGATATGGTGTGTTAACTATCATACTCTGTATACAAAGGTCCTCTGTGCATCATCGCTCAGTTGGTGGTATTTGCTATGTTCTTTCCATTCACCTAATATCATATTGTGGTATATGAGTGATATTAATATTTTGGAGACCTAAGTTACATATCTACACACCTTGAAGTGGATTCATTTAATTACTGCTAGGGCATATCCACGCTCTGGGGCTTTTACTATGGGATTGGAATTTTGCCCCACTCTATTCCCGATAGGCTGGTTTATTATGGGCAGGTACTCACTATATATTGGTCTTCAATTACATACCATTGTTAACTTTCATCCATGTAACGTGCCAATTCACATGCGGCTATATTTACTATTCACATAAGGCTTTCTCATCATTAAATTGACGGGAACTCCATGGTTCGATGCTCCTTTGACTGTATTTGAGAATTGTAATTATCGACGTCTGAAACTCACAATCGGTGGGTTCCGTTTATTGTTACTTTTTGATCTGTTTTGTATTTCTGGTTTATGGGCTTTCTCTGAAGATTTCAACTCACAGTGATATCTGGTGATGGGGCTATTTCAGCTTCTATGGATATTAACCACATATTCCCATCTTTAAAAACACTTCATTGGTTTGTGTTTATTTTTCGAGCACTCATGTTTTGAGCACTTGTGCTAACCAAGCCCCAATTTTACTATGACTTTACTCTCTTGTTCTCTATGGGATTTTTTCCATCTGTTTTTATCCTCCATCCGATGTTCTTTCTGGTACACAATAATGTATCATAGTCGAAGTGACTTTTCTAATAAAAATGTTGAGGCATTTCACAAGCATCTACTTAATTATGTATTTAATTTAGTGTAATGGCTCTATTCACAAGCAGGTTGTGGGAAACACCAGTTTTTTATTCTGTGTAAATAGGATAAGCATTGTATTTGTGCATTTTGTATGGAATATTTATTATACATATCTACTTTTCCAGCCTTGAAAAAGTCTGAGTACAGACGAAACACGTGTCGGCTAGATCGTGTGCTGGGAATTCTTTTAAAGCTAATAAAGACAAGAATCTGCGAATTTGTTTGACTTTTATTTGAATCTCTGTTGGATATAAAGAACATTAATTAAATTGACCTTTTCAGAATTGCATTTACTAATATGTACATTGTATTTGCGTTTCCTAATCAACTGATACTAATGTTGGACTGACGAATAGATTTAAGGGTGTGCGGTTAAAGCATATATGGGTCTTGAGTATATGCATGTTATTGATTTAATGTGCTGATGACGTCTCTAGGTAGTAGATGTTGATAGCTGTTCTAGCACCCCGACTTAACTCTTAGAATATTACTTTGCACGGCAAGGACTTTTAGATATATACATATTATCACGATCTGATGTGCTGTTTTTCCTTATTAAGGAACACTACTACTTATCTTATGTTTTGATGTATGTGTTAGGCTTGATTTTGAATGTTAGTGTGTCCAATGCTACTTATGTGTATTTCTGATAACCTTTCTTCAGTTACTGGATTGTGAAAATGTGCCCATCCGATATTGTGTGTGCTAATGCCATTAAGTTGGTTTGTGGTTATTTAATATGGGGCATCTGGTCGTCTGATGGTTGGTTTGCGGCTGCGTCATGGTAGGTCTGTTTATGTATGGAGTTTGCTGTATGGCATACCATTTTAGCTGCGTGATCATATATGATGGTTGGTGTGTTGGTGTTTGATGTAAGTTGTATGGGAGTGTGATGGTGGATGTATAGACATTTGATAGTGTTGTGTGGTTGTGCTCGCATACCACCCAAAGCTGTGACTGTCTTTGTTATTTTTTCAAAACTCACACATTCTTGAAGAATCACAATTTCAAGCTCAAAAATTTGGCAAATTTGAGAGATAGGCATATATAAATCTGTTTTTTTTCTCTTTATTGTTGCCTCAAAAACGTGCATATTACGCAAAACTTGTGAGGTAGAGGCAATGGTACACATTTGCAAATGAAAAATGGCCGATGCGTGCTTGTGACTGTTCTGGAAATCAGGTTTATTCTACTCAATATGGATTTTTCTCTTTTTTAGAATACTTTTTCCATGCATTTTTGTACATCCGAGTTTGCTTGAAATTGTGAATTTGAAGATGGTGAAAAATATAATTTCAAGCTCTTCTTCAACCAACACGTCTCATTATAAAAGCAATTTTTGATTCATGAAACTCAGAAGTTTCATGCTCTGGAAGTCAACCGACAGAATGTACATAAATGTAATCATCCAACCTATTCCACACCTGTTTTTCAATGCACATATCACATACTTATGAGTGGGTGTATAAAAAACCACAACAAGTATACTTTTTATAAGGACAAGTTATTTTCAAGCCAATTTTGGTGTATGCCAGTTCGACTGAACCCCAAAAGTGCATGGTCAATGTCCGTGGTCAATCGGTAATGTACAGTTAAAGGTAGGAGATATTGCTTGGTCAAATATGATATCATTTGCGATAGTATATAGAATCATGTAACAATTCAGCGTCAGCACATAAAATACATATGTAAATAAACAAAATATTTATGGCTTCATAGTGTTGTCATCAATGATGTTAATCATGAGATCATATGGTCTGACACCGGCGATGTCATCAATCATGTCATTTGTGGCGTCATCTGTATCATCAGGTGTAAAGTCATGAGCAGTGCACTGGTTTGACTAGTTTATTGCATACATAAACATGGCTGGCAAGTTTCAGTAGATTTTCCTAGAGAAACCACATTCAATAAAAATTAGAATATTAACTAATTTTACCTGGGTTTCATTTGTAGGCACAATCTGATGATTATTCAATGTACCCCAATGTCCTATTAACATATGAAACCATAACTCACCATAACAAAGTGAATTCAATGATTTGGGGGAATTCTATTATTTTATACTACATTCAAAACCCATTTTTAATATTCCTTTTTGACAAACGTTATATTTTGGTTAACCCTTGCTGAACAGCCTTGAAAAAGTCTGAGTACAGACGAAACACGTGTCGGCTAGATCGTGTGCTGGGAATTCTTTTAAAGCTAATAAAGACAAGAATCTGCGAATTTGTTTGACTTTTATTTGAATCTCTGTTGGATATAAAGAACATTAATTAAATTGACCTTTTCAGAATTGCATTTACTAATATGTACATTGTATTTGCGTTTCCTAATCAACTGATACTAATGTTGGACTGACGAATAGATTTAAGGGTGTGCGGTTAAAGCATATATGGGTCTTGAGTATATGCATGTTATTGATTTAATGTGCTGATGACGTCTCTAGGTAGTAGATGTTGATAGCTGTTCTAGCACCCCGACTTAACTCTTAGAATATTACTTTGCACGGCAAGGACTTTTAGATATATACATATTATCACGATCTGATGTGCTGTTTTTCCTTATTAAGGAACACTACTACTTATCTTATGTTTTGATGTATGTGTTAGGCTTGATTTTGAATGTTAGTGTGTCCAATGCTACTTATGTGTATTTCTGATAACCTTTCTACAGTTACTGGATTGTGAAAATGTGCCCATCCGATATTGTGTGTGCTAATGCCATTAAGTTGGTTTGTGGTTATTTAATATGGGGCATCTGGTCGTCTGATGGTTGGTTTGCGGCTGCGTCATGGTAGGTCTGTTTATGTATGGAGTTTGCTGTATGGCATACCATTTTAGCTGCGTGATCATATATGATGGTTGGTGTGTTGGTGTTTGATGTAAGTTGTATGGGAGTGTGATGGTGGATGTATAGACATTTGATAGTGTTGTGTGGTTGTGCTCGCATACCACCCAAAGCTGTGACTGTCTTTGTTATTTTTTCAAAACTCACACATTCTTGAAGAATCACAATTTCAAGCTCAAAAATTTGGCAAATTTGAGAGATAGGCATATATAAATCTGTTTTTTTTCTCTTTGTTGTTGCCTCAAAAACGTGCATATTACGCAAAACTTGTGAGGTAGAGGCAATGGTACACATTTGCAAATGAAAAATGGCCGATGCGTGCTTGTGACTGTTCTGGAAATCAGGTTTATTCTACTCAATATGGATTTTTCTCTTTTTTAGAATACTTTTTTCATGCATTTTTGTACATCCGAGTTTGCTTGAAATTGTGAATTTGAAGATGGTGAAAAATATAATTTCAAGCTCTTCTTCAACCAACACGTCTCATTATAAAAGCAATTTTTGATTCATGAAACTCAGAAGTTTCATGCTCTGGAAGTCAACCGACAGAATGTACATAAATGTAATCATCCAACGTATTCCACACCTGTTTTTCAATGCACATATCACATACTTATGAGTGGGTGTATAAAAAACCACAACAAGTATACTTTTTATAAGGACAAGTTATTTTCAAGCCAATTTTGGTGTATGCCAGTTCGACTGAACCCCAAAAGTGCATGGTCAATGTCCGTGGTCAATCGGTAATGTACAGTTAAAGGTAGGAGATATTGCTTGGTCAAATATGATATCATTTGCGATAGTATATAGAATCATGTAACAATTCAGCGTCAGCACATAAAATACATATGTAAATAAACAAAATATGTATGGCTTCATAGTGTTGTCATCAATGATGTTAATCATGAGATCATATGGTCTGACACCGGCGATGTCATCAATCATGTCATTTGTGGCGTCATCTGTATCATCAGGTGTAAAGTCATGAGCAGTGCACTGGTTTGACTAGTTTATTGCATACATAAACATGGCTGGCAAGTTTCAGTAGATTTTCCTAGAGAAACCACATTCAATAAAAATTAGAATAATAACTAATTTTACCTGGGTTTCATTTGTAGGCACAATCTGATGATTATTCAATGTACCCCAATGTCCTATTAACATATGAAACCATAACTCACCATAACAAAGTGAATTCAATGATTTGGGGGAATTCTATTATTTTATACTACATCCAAAACCCATTTTTAATATTCCTTTTTGACAAACCTTATATTTTGGTTAACCCTTGCTGAACACGGCCTTTTGTCATGCACAGGAAGAGTTAGTTGCAGACCCTCCCCTGCTGCTAGCTACTGTGCCAAACTTGTATGCCACCAACCCACCCTAAAGAAGGACTTCTGCAGTGTGCCCCAGGAAGCTTGCAGCCAGGCTCTGCACCCATCCCAAATGCACATAGCCTTTGGTCTTGGGCAGCAGGGATTTGCCACAAAGCCTGCCTGCAGCAAAGCCTTACAACCAAGTTCCTCTGGAGCCAACCATCATTGCACACAACTTTTGGCCATGTGCAGTAGGGGCTGACATCAGGCAGGCTGGTCCTGGGCCCAAACAAATGTGTGGTCAACCCCAGCTGCACGTAACCATAAGGCCATGGGGTTGGCCTCAGGTCCTGGTCACTGCGCCCACTTCCCATGCCGCTAACCTCCATTATGCCTGTCCTACTGCTCTAAACATTCAGGGTTGTCTGCAGGGTCTGGCCACAGGCCAGTTGCAGTCCAAAGCCAAATATGAGACCAGTCCACTGCTGAAAGTAGCCTTTAGCAAAGAGTCTGCTCCGGCTAACCAATCTGCCATGCCAGGACCATGCTGCCCACTCAGGTAGCAAGTTAAGATCAACTAGGGTATCTCAAACTTCAAATCTGTTAATTCAGTGTCATTTGTTATGTTTTTCAACACTTAGATGATTTAGGGATTATATTTGCTGCATGTTAAAAATGTAATATTGGAACACAAAACTGCTGTCTTCGCCGACTGTTCATATTCATATCAATTGGTGCCAGAATGTCAGAAAATATCAACTAAAATTGCCACTCGATTGTGAGAAACATTTAATAAATAAGCCACAACACGAAGGTGCAAAGAAGTGATAACTTGCAAATGTGAGATTTTTGGATGAAAATCTATAAATGGGTTCACATACAGACACATTAATAATGATTTCTAGATAAGTTCAAATCTTTAATGATTTACACAAATAAAAAAAGTTTGAGTTCTAAAAATTAACTCCAAGACGCTTTTGGCTGAAAAAGTTGCTGCAACACCTACTGCTAAGCTATTTTGGTGACTGGTACCTATGCCCATGAAAGGGACAAAAGTCACTCCTGCTCCAGTTACCACAGTGCTCAAACAGTTGGAGGAGCTTGCAATGTAAAGCTTGTAATGGAACTGTGTTTAAAAAAAACTTTTGTCAAACTTCTTATGGATTTATCGTGTGCTTATGCAGCCTCTTCAAGTAAACATAGTGTAACTTCTGTGAAAATAATAAAGCATCTGAACAGGAGATGACACTAAGTTCTGATTACCGTGACAGTCTGTTCCATTTGGATACACAAGTCTGTTCAGCAGATCTTTGCACCACATTCGCTGGCCGCGTTTGCAATACAAGGCTTATTTGAAAGGTCATCTTGCTACAGAAATGCAAACTTACAGAGGGAGGGCATTGGCCTGTTGATAGAGAGAATGGAGAGTCTTACTAGAGGCCAAAGGAAAATGTTTCTTCATATTTGATATGCATTCTGCTTAGAGATGTCATTGTACAGACTGTAGTTTGATGGAATAGTGGGATATCAATTGCCTCCATACCACCCGGGGAGGTATCTGTACAAAGGAAGCAGGTCACAGAACAGCTTGCCATTGTACAGCCTCAAGGAATATTCACCCTGAATTCTGAATCTATATAATGTACACATACATTATAGAATGCCTTTTCTTGATGCACGTACAATAGAGCACAGGGGGTTCCACCATCCTCAAGCAGGTAGTCTTTCTTTTCTATTTCATTATACAAAAACTCTTTTTCCTTTTTATTGTCTGCATTATTGTATTTTGCTGCTCTAAAATATAATGTTTATTTTTGTAACAGGTAGAACTATCACATATCACTATCATTATTACTAACAGTTTCAGGTCTGATTGCCACCCGTTTGCTCTACATCGCTCAAGAGGCTTTCATAGGTGTTGCTGCCACTTATTTTTGAAGAAAACGTCAACGTCCACGATTGCTCGTTTCTAAATTACCTTTCCTTTAATTAGTCATTTCGAAAGGTTTTGTGTGTAATCTCGATTTCTTTCCATGCACCCAAGCTCCTCCATCCACAAGGACAGGCTTCATTTTCGAATTATCAGATAAAGCAAATTGTCAATGGCAATTGATAGAATAAATTAAAACTCGACTCAGCGATGTATTGGGTCCTCCCTCGTCCTTTGTCCTGTCTGCGATTAATCTCCTATGCAATAATAGTGTGTGCAGCACGCACCACTTAACTGTGAAGATAGCCAGGTAAGTACTTTCCAGA
Source organism: Triturus cristatus (assembly GCF_964204655.1). Classification (NCBI taxonomy): domain Eukaryota; kingdom Metazoa; phylum Chordata; class Amphibia; order Caudata; family Salamandridae; genus Triturus; species Triturus cristatus. Next base: position 391,215,891 of record NC_140582.1, on the reverse strand, counting down.
GCTACCTTCAGAATGAATTCCTGAAGAAACAAATGGTATTATTTTAGCAATCACACAGTTGATAGCACATTCACTTCAATGGTTCGATAGCATCATTATAAACTCAGATATTTCACATGGACTGTGAAAAAGGGACAACAATACCCATTTATAAGGAGTTATGGTTAGGTCAGAGTTTCCATTGAAAACCCAATTAATGTTTTCTTAATAATTTTGGCCTTTTCAATGAATCTGCATGAAAAGCTTCAAAGAAAAGCACATCAACATTAGATTCATCGTGGCACGTTTCAAGCAGGTCTGTCAAGCAGGAATTAAGAAAGGATTCTTTGCTGCTTAATACAGAAATAACAGCTGATTTTACTCCAGACTTAGCATGTAAATAGAACTTTGCTGTAGGAAGTGATTTTTAGTTAGTTTAGTGTAAATCCACTCAGTAGTTTTCGAGAAATTAGAATTTAAAAATGTGCTATGGTCTGGCCGTAAACAGCGGCAGCCGCCACATAGAAAAAGTGGTGGGGTGGGGCGAGGGGGAGCGTCGGGGGAGTTTAATAATAATAAAAATGTAAACTTACCTGCTGCTGGCCCCCTCACGCATCGTGCCTCTGTGTTGGTTCTTCCTTGTCCCAGCAGACACTAGGAATACGTCACAGACTAAATGTCTAATCCCTGCAATGCTCACTTTCTATGATAGCAGCACGGGGATTGGACTGAGCAGGCTAAAAAGACACTTCGCTCAGGTCAGGGATTCTATGGGGTTTCTCCGGCCAGCTGTTCAATGCAGATGGGTTAGGGAAACCTAAGTGTGTTTTTTGCCGGCCTGACACGACCGGCCAAACACACATGCTCACTTAGAGATTGCGCATAGCACTCCTCTTCTCCCCTCCCATGCCCCGGCCCTTCCCTCCCTGCACACGCTGGCTGAGCCAGCTGCTTAAAAATAAAACGATAATGAAATATCATTTTATTTTTGCCAGTAGGGCAACGCTCCTCCACCCTTACGGAGGAGCCACCCATGGCCTTGAAGAGGTTAAAATTTAGCGGCATGTGGACCATTAATTTGCAGATCCAATTACAAAAATAAAAGCACACCATAAAATTCGGATCCTCAGCATATCCCAATTGAAAAAATAAAGGCACTCCATTGCACAGAGTTGCTTGTTCTCCCATTGTGCATTGTGGATTGGCGAATTTAAATCCAGAGTTATGAATCCTGCACACTCTGTTTGGCTGATTTAAACAGAATTATTTGTGTTGCTGCCACCATTACACAATAGTGTGCCTTGAACACCACACTGTGGAAGATAAAGAGACCTATCATGACCCCAGACTCATATGAGACATTCTCTTAAAAATCACAGTATGTATAGGAAAATAATCCATAAGTTGTAAAAGAGCCAGGCAAACCGCAGATGCAATACTGATGACCTCATAATATTTATACGAATAAATAAAAACATTGAAAAACAAAATGCAGTTAAATAACAAAATAAAACTCAAGCCAATGCTACATTCATAGTCATCTCTGTCAAAGTGGTAAAGGTAATGTGATTGTGATCTATATTAGATGGTTTACAACATTTGTAATTGTGATGTATTATTTGCATGGCTGCTGTACAAGTTAATCATTGTGGTCCTTACCATAACTTGTGAATTTCTGTGGTTTTTCAATTTTAGTATTTCAATTTTGAACTGTAAGTGCACCTTTAACTGTGTTTTCCACATGGATTTTGAAGCTTTTTTAGGCATATGTTAAACGCATATAACCAGAACTACACATAAATTCACTTAAACCTTTGTCTATATATCTATCTATCTATTTATCTTTCTGTCTGTCGGCTTTAAAACCCACAATCCTTCAGGAAAAGACGGGCTGACCCACCAAACACGTTCCTCATCATTTGTTTTAATCTACCAAACCCATTAAGTACAGTGTGAACATGTTGACATGTTTCTGCAGAGATCTTCCTGGTTCACAATGAAAGCACATGATCTCCTGTTACCTCTTTATACCAATCGTGTTGCTATGCAGACTTAGAAGGAGTACTTTTTCTACCTGAAGTGTGCAATAGTACAAAATAAGGCACTTTAAAAGAATACCCATTGAGATTCCAATCAGAAATTCTCAAAATGTGCCTTTTTTATCATAAATGTATGTCAGTTTGTAGTCATCAATATTTATTTTTCTAAAGTAATCATCTGACCAAGAGTTTGAGTAAAGACTCTTTCTTTTCAAATGGCCCGTTGTTTTAAAGTTTGTTTTAGGTAACAGTCGGTGTGCCCTGAATTTCAATTAATTGATGCAAAATCCTTAATGTATTTACAATTGAAAGCAGGTTAGTTCAATTCAGTTCATTTCGACTTGTAAAGCACATTGCTACCCAACAATGGCCTCCCAGTTAATGCAGCTGAATCTATTATTGCATTGAGCTCAAATGAGCCATTATTACATATTTTATTATGGCCTTATAGCCCACTGTGGTGGGCTATACCGGCCATTAAAGTCCCGCTCCAGTATTGAAGGCGATGGTTTTAACAAGGGAGCAGGACTTTAATGCCAGTATAGCCCAGCTGTGGAGGGCTATAAGAATAATAGAACATTCCGCCACTAGAGGGCAGAATATTCTAACAAATAAAACTAAGGCCTAACAGAGCCCTCAGGGATAGAAATCCCCTTGGGTCCCTTGAGGCCTTTGTTCACAGCAACAGCTGTGAGGGACAACATTGGAATGTAGAAGCTCCGGACTTATACCAGCTGTTAGAAGCCTGGAGAACTCCGTTGTGTTCAATGGAGCTCTCAACATTCTAATGTTCTAATATACATACAGCACATTGTTTAGTAGAAAAAAGCAGGCTATTCGATTGTATCAAATACTTCATTGTCTCTTCTCACCCAACTGGGCCATTGATTAATGTCAATAATTGCCTAAATGAATCGTTGTCCAATTTGTTAGATCATTTTCCAGTCCCAGTCAATATTATTACCTTCTGATTTTTCCAAATAATCCGAAAAGGAAAATATAAAACCACCATAGTGCACACTGGTTGTTGGAAAATGGCCTTCTCTGAAGGGTCAGCCCAAACCTTTCTCCTCCTCTTTTATTTTCTGATCTTCTTTTTGTTGATTTTTTGTTGAATTTAGGACTCTGGGCAATTTACAATTGCTGTCAAGTGCTAAAATGCCTGTGTTCTCTGCTCTGAACATGGTATAATTGGTTTACACCTGATTTGCATATTTGGTTTACTTGTAAGTCCCTTATAAAGTGGTATACCATATACCCAGGGCCTGAAAATTAAATGCTACTAGTGCGCCGACAGCACTGATAGTGCCACCCACAGAAGTAGCCTTTCAAACCTGTCTAAGGCCTACCACTGCAGTACCTGTGTGTGCCACTTCGACAGGATGCTTGTTTCCGGTCCAGGGTAGACATAGCTTGGCAATTCGGGCTGGACTGTTCCCATGAGGCACAGGGTCAGACTGATTTGCACATGGCCATGTCTGAACTGAGGTGGTGGAGTGAGCTAAAGAATGATGATGGATAAAACCCAGATTAGTTGACTGGGGTGAGTGTTTGATTAGCTCAAACGCTCCATCCATCATCCCCTTTGGTATCGCTTTGTTCGCCCTAAGTTGGCAGTGTATGCCCAGACGTGGGTCCCTTGCTCACTTTGCCACTGGATTCAAGATAGCCTGGCTGAGGAGGGTTATGAACCCGAAACCGGTTCCAGGATGCTTGTTTCCTGTCCAGGGAAGACATGGCTTGGCAGTTCGGGCTGGACTGTTCCCATGAGGCACAGGGTCAGACTGATTTGCATATGGCCATGTCTGAACTGGGTGGTGGAGTGAGCTAAAGAATGATGATGGATTAAACCTAGATAAGTTGACTGGGGTGAGTGTTTGATTAGCTCAACACTCAGTCCATCATCCCCTTTGGTATCACCAGATTCAAGCTAGCCTCGCTTGTGAGAGTTGTTACCCTGAAACCAGTCCCAGGATGCTTGTTTCTAGTCCAGGGAAGACCTGGCCTGGCAGTTCTGGCTGGACTGTTGCCTCGGGGAACAGGACTACAGACATAACAACAATCCTCTGCCCGTGTACAAAGTCATAATTCAACAAAGTAATAAGACGCGATACAGGCAGGGTGCCCGCAGAACTGAATCCTTCAGTTCTGCGGGGACCCTGCCGGTATCCCGTCTTATTTCCGTATCAACCGGAGGCGCTGGGCGGGACATTGAATCCGATGCTCCTGTTACCTAGGTTTATCACTTAGTTAAATTTTGGACAATCAGTCATGCCAATCCTGTTTTTTTTTCTAGTGAGAACTGTGGGCACTAATGAGGGATCATTTACTCCAAGGACTCTCCAGTGTTGTGAGTTCGGGTCCTGCGTTCTAGGACTTTGAGACTATACCCTTCTGGCGTAGGGACCCGGCTGTCCCACAGAATTTGATTTGGGCTTAGAGCCCATTCATCATTCTTTTTACATTGATGTTCAGTTGCCATCCTTGTGGCTATTTGTTCCCGGCGCGCCCTTCCACGTCTTGCACCTGATAATGCGCCCTGAAGTAGGTGAGACCATATTTGGGGCACACACCGAAACGCGCATCAGCGATGGAGTTCTTCCTGTCAACTTGTTGCGTTTCTTGTTTCCCCTGTTTTCAACTATTAATACACTGAGAAGAAACTGGAGCTTAAACATGAATTATACCATCAATTGATTTCTTGTTTCATGTGCTAATCTAGTAATTGACCCTATTCATTTAATGTGTGTTGATATTACAGAAGTATTCATTTCTTCATACTATGTGGGGGACTTGTTTGTGTGTATATTTTGATATTTTGTAAATGTGGAACCCTTATTTTGGAGTACGTATGAGTATGTCTGGGTATGTGTCTGCTTGGTCGAACAAATGTGTGTGTGTGATGTAGGATGCGCTTGTACTATTGTGGTCTTATCTTCACTATGTTTTTATATAAATTGTAAAAATATATTAAATAGATTTGATATTTCTGGTACTCAATGTTCTTTTGTACCATACTTTGGAAAGCCAGTTTATTCATGTTTATGGTACGGCATCAGTGACTATTAGCACATTGTGACTTTGCAAACAGGCAGATAATTGTTGTTATGACTGTAGTTTTGATTTACCCTATTTCCTCTGCCTGTTATTTGTTTCAGTGTCCCCCTTCTGTGTGAGCCCTTGGTGAACAGGGTCAAGACTGACTTGCATATGGCTTGGTCTAAACCTATGGCATGGCATGCAAAAAACAATAGATTTAACCCAGATCTCTGACTGGGGGTGAATGTTGGAACAATGCAGCATTCTGTCCATCATCTGTTCTTTTTGCAGCTGTCCACATACAAAGCACTGATTTACACCCTGCAGATAGTCTGGCAGACTAGATTGGGTTGAAATCAATCCTTGTAAACTTCAGAGAGCTGCTTTGAAGTCACCCTCCACATCAAAGGCACTTTTCTGTATATTGGTGGATCTCTGACCCCTAAAATCAGACTCTTCTTGTTCTTGCACTGAACCTCTTTCAGTGGGACTGCTGTGCTGCTTAAAGGACTCGACTGGACTGCTTTTCTTAAAGGACTGCTTTTCTACTTGTTGCCCTGCTGCCTGCTGCTCCATGACTCTGCTGAAGGAGAGCTGGACTCTGCCTTCCCTTCAAGTGATCTCCAAGGGCTGACTGGCTTGCCTCCTGCTTTCTGAAGCCTCAGAGACATAAAAGACTTCCTGCAATTCTGCTAGTGGACGCTCCCTTCTGTGAATCCTACCCTTGCTTGAGGTTCCCTCCCCAAGTTATGGGATGCCAAAGTGGGTTCTGCAGCTGTTTAGCTACAAGATCGAAACATCATCACAACTGCTCCTTTCAGAATCAACACAGTGTCCCGCAATCCCAATGCAGTGCCAATCCAGAGACAGCCCTGTGTGGCTCGAGGACGACACAGGACCTGACTGCTAGGTTTGACAAAAACATATTGTTTGCAGTTGATTCCTGCTCTAGATTCCTTTTGACCACAAACGACTACCAATCCTTGAGCAGTCATAAAAGACTTGCAGTGCTTAATAGCAATGAGAGCAATTCATTACTTTCCATTCATTAAACAGTCCTGCATTTACTGCTAATGCATTTATAGATACAATTTCTGCTCTGGGAATACAACAGCTAATCTCGCATTCATTCCCTCTGGAATTGAACAATGTGGTGATCGAGTGAGCCAATTATAAGATAAAGAAAGCCTTGACTGCAGGAAGCTAGATTCAGGATTGTCATGGTACAATATACTGTATCAGACTCAGTGAGTGGTCAATACATTTCCTAAAGGAGTATTAGGTGCTGAACATCTTACCAAATGCACAAAGTATGAATCGGGCCTTTGCAAAGACGGTGGAATATAAATTTGATTAATCTGACCCTGTCTCACAGTTGACTTTATTGCAGAATATCCAACAAGTTAGACACATGTTTTCAAGAAGAAAAAGTCTCTGACTCCAAAAATAAAGCTTCTGAAGGATGGCTCCCCAATGTGGGAGAGCTAGTTCAGGAACATATCCCTGAAAAGTAAGTCTTCAGTCTGTCTTATTGACCACCTTTTCCAGTTCTAGGGGTAGAATGCAAATGCATTGCAAACCTGCATCCACTCTCTGGTGTAAAGAAAAGCAGGAAGGTGGTGATCGATCAGACCAAAAAGCACTACATGTCAATATCTCTTTCGCAGTCCATCACCAATCACCAATGCCAATACATTCTCTCCCTGTTTCGGATTTATGCAAAGAAGAGTACAGATAAGTTTAAATCATTAGTCATATTCTACAGCAGCGTTTAAATCATTGGTCATATTCTGGGGACTAATCGGCCTATTGTGTATCCGGATTTACATCCATCATCAAGTAATGATCCAGACAAGATGGAAGCATTTTATTCAACAAGTGAACATGATGCAACTTCTGCAACTTCAAACATGAGTGCTACAACTGCAACTACAAGTGTATATGCACCACCAAAACAATCTTCATCAGTTAAAATGATACCGGTTGAAGAAATTGTGTTATCTAAAAATGAGCATGCTCAAGATCTTGAAACAGGAAATTTTTCTCTTCCTTCTCACCAAGAAACACATGAAATGTCCACTCCTAAAGTATTAATTCAGGGTACTGATGAATTATTCCCTGTTGCTAGGGCTGTGACAGGTATATCCGCCCACTGTGCTGCAATACCATTTTTACTTTTGTTGTTTACAATGCTGATTGCTATTTTGTTTTTGGTGCACAGGCAGTATTCACCTAAACATTTAACACCACAACCTGTGATATAGAAGCAGCAACCACGTTAATCATCGCTCAGAGCAAAAAGAGACTTTCCTGCTGTCAGCATCACTGAATATCTACTACCTGATGGCGATGTTTAGGAGAATATTCCAAATGAAATTATGGGCCCTACAACAATGCTTACAATTCCCTATGTTTTGAGAATTTTATTGGACAACATTGTCTTACAAGGTTCTTTGTAAGTTCATGTAACATTACTGCTGTTAAACAACTGATGACAGCCCTGACATCATGTGCTTTATTGTATAATGAAGCCACATATAACGGCACAAATAATCATCAAGAGCTCTTCTATTTTCATCACTTTGCACACCATTACATTTATCAATCTAACAACCAAATGGAAGTATATAATTGCACAGAGTGGGAGCAATGTAGCACCCCATCAATGAACATCCCTAGACATCTTCAGAAAATATTTTCATATTTTAGTAGTGATGAGAGACCAGGTCCATCTACATTTTATTATTTTCAAAAGCCTAAAAGGTTGAAAAAGATTGTGACTACCCCTCATAGAAGTATACATTCACCACAATGTATTGAATCATTTCTAGAAGAAAGTTATACTTACTGTCAAGCACTAACCTGATATCCTGCGTGTGGGAGAAAAAGCTGAGTCCCAGTTCCACCTCTGCACCAAGGCCCCAGCTGCAAAAGAACGCAGCTGAAACTTGAGTCCAACAGTGGAAAGGGGAATTGGATGACAAGCAAGAGATAGAGTGTTGTTCATGCTGTCTGTAGCAGCCCCACGTGGTATGTGGTAGTTCCAAATGTACTGTTTGTTTCCAGGAATCAACTAGCTAGTTGCCCTGGGTGCAGTGGAGCAGTGAGGGTTAATAAGAATGTTGGGTGCAGCGGAGTTGCAACAGAGTGTGAACTTCTTTAGGTTTGTTCTTGAATAGCAAGACCTTTCTAGACGTGGGGCATGGCTTTATATAGCGCCGCGCCCAACATGGCTGCTTCCTCTCACAAGATTTCTGTTATAACCTATCCTCTTCAACTGTATAATTTATGCCATTTCATGTATATTATCTTTAGTATGTTTTTCTGTTTTTTTCCCAATGGTATGTTCCACCCCCATGACTCTGGGATTTTGGTTTTACTTTAGCACTCTTGTGAGAGTGCACCTTAGAATGTTGGCATTCTTGCTGAGGAGCATTAGGCATGGAAGTTGGGGAACCGTTGTACTGAATTAACCCTTTTTTCTTCTTCTTCACTTTTGTCTCCTGGAATTATTACTTCAATTTCCAAATTTCACGTGTGTTCAGGCATGTCAGAAAGCTGTTTCTTTTCCCTTTTGCTTCCTTCATGATACACAGGGGCACTGGGCCTCTCCTTGGCCGCATGAACTTGTAAGTGTGGCATGGCCCTAATGAGTGGTGCCTTTAAGTCTGGATTGGGGGAAGCAACAATAAGTGCTTCTTGATGGCCTGGAAAAGTTGGAAAAGTGCAGGCTTGGCACATACAGGAAGGAAATAATTAATGAGAAAAATTTGGGGAATCAAGTTTTGGCAAATGTAAGAAAGTGAAATCTTGTTCACATCATGTAGGATTCCTTGAAAAGTTATGTTTCTGAATGAAACTGTGCAACAAAAAACAAGCATGAGTTGATGACACCATCAATTGTGAAAAAGAATTTGACGGATTTTGCGGATTGGAAATGGACAGTAAACAATATTGATAGTGATTTAAAAGAGTTGGTTCATTATAGAACTCTTAACATGACATGGTTGGGTTTAGACGTGATAGGCTTAAGCCAAGCAGCTACTGATAAATGTATGTACAAGTTTCTGCCTAAAGCCATAGGTCCTCTAACAAATAGACCAGATTCTATGTATCATGAATATTCATATAGGGCAGTTATGGCCTATAGTGTTGGGAAATTATGTCAAAAGTGGATATCACGACCTGATCTGAATGATGTGAAGAAACATATGTCAAAGATCAGTCAAATCACATCCTGTAAAAAGTATGAGGTTCGTAGCTGTAATAATCTATGCATGTATACCAGAAACAAAAGCATATTCAGAGAGAGAAGCAGCAGAAAGAATCGGGGAAGATGGCAAGGAAATGGTGCACATTTTTTTCAAAGTTAACAATAATGGTTATGAAACATGGTACGGTATTTACTCCATCAGGGTGACGGAGTAAAATTCATTATCACCCTGATAGGGTAATTGTGCTCCAGGTTTAAGAATATCTGCCACACCAGAGGACATCTCTTAAATTGGCAGTAGCCGCTATCACTGTGACTCCTGTTGATACATTGAAAGTGTGCCATAAGACTCCGTCAATATTAATTTCAACATCTTTTTTACCTTCAAAAACAAAATCCCAAAGCTGTTTTTTCTGTTGGAAATTAAAAAAACAATGACTAACCCCCTATGAGTTTTCTCCCATGGCATAGGGGTCATTCAAATGACACAGGGGTTTTTGCCTTCACTTACCACCACATTTTGGATAGCAGTGTATGAAAATAAAAATTTGTCATTTGTATGTCCACCGTAAATAGAGTGGGTGAACAAATGGCCAAACCTCCGCTGGTCCTTTCTCCATCGGTCTGTTGGAGGAGTATTTGATTAAAGGTGATTGCGTTGTCTGACATTCTTACATTCAGATCAAATCTAAGTGAGGCGGGCAGAACCTCACTTTAGAGGAGTACCCTCTCTGCCAAACTGTAAATCAGGCCCTTAATCTAAAGGAAATTATACTACCTCTTCTACCACCTCTTCTACTGGACAAGATCAGTTGTTTGCTCTGATACAATTAAGTTGGAAACTGGAAATATTAAATCACATAGGGTGCCTTGGTCATTGATCAAAGAAAGAGCCATTGTTCTTCTGTGTAATATTACTGCAAACCTGAGAAAAATCACTACAGAAGAAACATCTTATAGCATTCTCTTGATTGAACAGATAGAGAGTACACATTGTCTATCACTAAAGAGCCACATCCCATGTGGCGGTGCATGGAGTAATTTATTTGCCTATAGCTGCTTTTAATTTATAGAAGTACTCATCACTCGGATGGTATGAATGCATCCATAATACTTTCCTAGAACAAGCATATAGTTTTCTCTTTTGAATTCCATTGTATTGCTAATGGCAATCCTGAATTAATAAGCACATATTTATGTTATAATACTTTGCAACCATCATTCCTTTACAAGGTCGTAACTATTGATGGCACTTGTAAACCTCTGAAGCCTGGCTTTGTTTGTAAATTCCTCACACTATCTGTTTCTTTCATTCCTTCTTCTGACAATCTTTTAAATAAAAATAGTTATGTAACTCAAACAATTGATTCCTCTTGCTGGTTAGCCAAAGCTTTTGAGTATTTGTTTACTTTTGAAAAGGTAGTGAAATATTAAAGAATTACATTTTATCACCTTCCAATAAAAGTCTTTGAAAATATTTCACGGCTGAAAATTAACATATGTGCTTAGAAACCTTTAATTAATTAATATCAATTCTAACTAAGGAAGAGGTATCATTGACCTATGGAGCCGAATATTTAATCTTCAAGCAGCTTAAAGCTCTTCTGAGATTCAATGACTTCTGACTGATTTTACTTATCTACTGCACACTATGGGCCCGATTCACAGAACTAACTTAAGACAAAATCCTAAACTTACTTCCATTTTGGTATTCACAGAAGGCACTTACTCATTTTGGTATTCACAGAAGGCACTTACTCATTTCGGTATTCACAGAAGTTAGGAGTCCTAACTTTAGGACTCCTAAATCCCTTCTGTGAATACCGAAAGTCTTAAAATTAGGATTTTTCTCAGTTTAGTAGTAGTATAGTTAGGACTCCTAACTTTAGGACTCCTAAATGCCTTCTGTGAATACCAAAAGTCTTAAAATTAGGATTTTTCTCAATTTAGTAGTCCTAACTACTAAATTGAGAAAAATCCTAATTGTAAGACTTTCGGTATTCACAGAAGGCATTTAGGAGTCCTAAAGTTAGGAGTCCTAACTATACTACTACTAAACTGAGAAAAATCCTAATTTTAAGACTTTCGGTATTCACAGAAGGCATTTAGGAGTCCTAAAGTTAGGACTCCTAACTTCTGTGAATACTGAAATGAGTAAGTGCCTTCTGTGAATACCAAAATGAGTAAGTGCCTTCTGTGAATACCAAAATGGTAGTAAGTTTAGGATTTTGTCTTAAGTTAGTTCTGTGAATCGGGCCCTATGTTTCTGGCTTCCAGCAGAACTGGCATTACACATGTTCTTAAAACTATTGAATCTGGTTAAGTGACTGGATTCAAGTCAACTTTTGATATCATTCCTGCATTTTTTGCTTCTTTATTTTCAAGCCTGTTTGGTGGCATATCAGCGACCATTTATATTGTGGGGCGCAGAATTGATTACGATCAACACGAGCAGGGGCACAGCCTCTCCGAATGAATACCAGCACTACAAAGCTATTGCTTTCCATCTTAAAGAGGAGCTGCTTGCCAATCTGAGTGCAAACTGCATTCTGTTTCCAGAAACTCCAACCTCCTGTGTGAGACATGTGCTTAAATGCTTGAACTGTTTTCAAACTGTTATCTTGAATATTCCATTGGAACAACAGGCTATGCTTCCTGTTGACTGCTGGGAACTGACCTGAAATACCAGAGATCATCCGTCGTTTTGCAATATAGTGCAACTACTGATCGTCCTTTGAATTTTCCCTTGGGCTGATTCATGCCCAACTTGTGCAGGACTGCGAATCGAACCATTGTCGGAGGTGATCTAACTGCTGCAGCTGCATCTTCAGCACCACCATTGGGGGCATATTTTCAAGGACGGCGTTAAAAATTATCACCTGTTTAGCGGCAGAAAACTGCCGCTAAACCGGCGATAATGGGCTTGATAATATGCTCTATGGATTTCCCATAGAAGCCCATGTTCTGGTGTGAATCTGGGCTTCTATGGGAATTCTCCAGGGCATATTATCAAGCCCATTATCGCCGGTTTAGCGGCAGTTTTCTGCCGCTAAACCGGCGATAATGTTAACGCCGTCCTTGATAATATGCCCCTTGGGGTCATATTAACAAGCCAGGCGATAACATTATCGCCGCTTTAGCGGCAGAAAATTGCCGCTAAAACGGCGATAATGGGCTTGATAATATGCTCTATGGAATTCCAATTGAAACCCATGTTAAATGTGAAGGACGTCTAACATGGGCTTCAATTGGAATTCCATAGAGCATATTATCAAGCCCATTATCGCCGTTTTAGCGGCAATTTTCTGCCGCTAAAGCGGCGATAATTTTATCGCCTGGCTTGTTAATATGCCCCCTAGTGCGGTAGTCATATGCAACTGCCGTTGCTTAAATTTTCAATCAAAAATTGGTGTTGTAATTTTCTACAGTTGTAAGTAACAGTATCACTGCAGCTAGTTCCAACAACTGTGAGTCCGGTATGCAAGTGATACATGTTAAAAATCACTGTGTCCACCTGTGGATTCTTACAACAATGCAGCAGATTTTAATGTTTCCATCTATTTGAGGCTGAAATTAACTCAGAAAAACAAGAGAACGATGGGGCATATTATCAAGGACAGCGTTACAATTATTGCCGCTTTAGCGGCAGGAAACTGCTGCTAAAAGCGCCGATAATGGGCTTGATAATATGCCACAGAAAACTCCAATAGAAGCCCATGTTCTGGTGTGAACAAGGGCTTGTATTGGAATTCTCTGCGGCATATTATGAAGCCCATTATCGCTGCTTTAGCGGCAGTTTCCTGCCGCTAAAGCGGCGATAATTTTATCGCCGTCCTTGATAATATGCCCCGATAATCGGTGGGTGTACTGTTAATCTGAATAGAAACCTTAAACCAGATGTTTTGTTTTTGATTCTCTTTTAAATTAACGTTTATGGTTTTTGTACTATGCTGTATAGTCAGGGCACAAGGCTTTTGCCTAGCATTTTTATTCATAAAAAAAAGCACAGACACTAGAATTGTGATGATGTAAGCTTTGAATTTTTTGCTTATATGCCTCCTATTGCATTTTATATATTCATGTATTTGAGGATACATTTTTCATTTATAAACAAGTTTCTTTAAATATTGATTGCACATGTATGGCATATAATGTTTGCTTTATTATAGGCAAGTTACTCATTCGTATGCGTTAATTTGATTTATAAAGAGTAGGGTGTTTTAATAAATGTGCAACATGGTTCAAGTGCTAATTCTGTTATATTTAAACATTAAACATGAGTTTGATCTTCCTGTAATGGTCAGAAGAGTGTATTTAATGTGTTGGTATAGAGATATAGTAGGCAGAGAAGAATCTTCATCTCTTCCAGGGAGCTTTGTGCTAGCTGTGCTACAAATATCCTTTGTGAAGGTCACCAGCTCCTCCGAGCCAGGCCCTTATCAGTTGTAGAACACCATAACTGAGAAAGAGAGTGACCATCTGAAACTACAAAGGCTAACAGACAACAGTTATGTTGTTTAGCTAAGTAAGGTATGCGAGCTAGAGGATGTAAGAAATTGGGTTACTGGTTAAGGGGGATGCAACCACAATTCTTGTCAGGATGAGGTATAAGCAAACCCCAAATTAACCTTTGCTCAACCCTCTGGTAGCTTGACACAGAACAGTCAGACTAAACTTAGAGGCAATGTATGAAGTGTTTATGCAACACTTTAAACAATAATAAAGTGGAAAGAAATACATGAAAGGTCCCACACCAATTTAGAAACATAGAGTAAATTGTAATAACTAAAACAAGCCCTAAACGACAAAAATCCAATTAGTAGAACCAGAGATATGCAAGTTTAACATTTCATGGAAAATAGCATGGAAAAGTGCGAGCAGTCGTTTTCTGGTTGCACCAGACCAGGATAAAACCACAAGCTGAGGCCAACCGTGATGGAGTGTGATCTGGCTACAGAGACCGAACTTGGCCCGTTGAATGACAGTGCCTTCAATTCTGGTTGCAAAGAGATGCAGAGTCCCGTGTTGAGAACTCGTCGCGCAGCAGAGGGGATGCAAGGTCCATGTGAATTGTTATGTGAGGGCCTGCTACAGGAAAGTTTCACACAGCAGGGGTTTCGTTGCAGGCTGCAAAGTCTATGCAGACATGTTGCACTGGGACAATCCTCGCAGCTGAGGCAATGCATCGGCTTTGCTTGGAGTTGCACCGTACAGCACAGGGGATGCATCCACAGATAGGCTGGCAGAGCACCTTCTGTCAGGGTGGGACTCCCAGATGTCATATCATGTGTACTTGGTTCAAGGTTGTTGGATTATTCTGTCTGTGAGTCTCTAAAAACTAGGCCAGTCAACTAGCCCTTGGAGGCACTTTGGGGTTCTGCGTTCAACAGATGAAGGTACAGTCATTCTCATACTGGCAGGAGGGCAACAGGCAGCAGGTCAGCAGGGCAGCAGTCCATAAGAGCAGCAGTCCAGCAGAGTGCTATTCCTTTCAGCAGCACAGAAGTCCATTTTCCTGGCAGAGTATTCACAGGTGCAGACATGTACTGAAGAGTTGTTGTCTGGGGTCTAATATTCATACCTGGCCTTCCTTTGAAGTGGGATAAGCTATTCACAATATCCCTTTGAAGTCCCCAGGTATCCTGCCTTCTCTGTCCTGGCTCCTACCTAACTATAGGGGGAAAGGAGCCCTCTGTATGAAGGCAGTTGTCTATTCAAGTGTAGTAGGGATGTGCCCAGCTCTGCCCTCACATCCTGCCAGTGATGGCCCATCCAGGCATTGCTGACTTTTTGCCATAATAGAGGATTTTTCATTACACATCCAAAGACACTATACATGAACTGGTTACCTGCTCCCATTTGGACATTACATTTTATTCAGTGTAATAAGGTAACTCCGATGTTATCCTATTGGAGAGGCAGGCCTTGCAGTAGTGAAAAACAAGACATGTAAAGCTCAAAATTACAAGTCCTACTTTGTAAATACATGGCATACTGCCCTCTGGGCTGTTTGGGGCTTACCCTAGGGGTGACATGTGTATTAAAATGGAAGGTTTGGAATTGGAAAAAGTATTTTTTTGCCAGGTTGAAAAGGCATTTTAAAACGACACAAACAGGCTGCAATAGCAGACCTGAGACATGTTTAAAGGGTTACTTAAATGGGTGGTACAATCAGTGCTGCAGGCACACTAGTAGCATTTAATTTACAGTCCATGGGCTCATGGAGTACAACTTTACTCGTGACGTATAAGTAAATTAAATATGTCAATTGGGACTAAACCAATATTATCATGTTTTAAGGAGTAGGTAGAAGCACTTTAGCACTGTCCTAGCGCCAGCAAAAATGAGATCAGCAAAAATGGAGGAGCAAGGCATAACATTTGGGAAAAGACCACCATAAAACTGACAGATCTAACATGTGGCTCCATAGCTGAAAGTCAGGGGAACTACCCAACCTCCTGGGAGTTCTCATCACTCAGTCGGACGAAACTTGATAGACCATCAGCATTAGTGTGGTCTGACACAGGATAGTGCTCTACTGTCAAGTCCAAACACTGTAGGGAGGTGGACCACCTGACCAGTTTGGGATTTTCACCCCACATTTGCATGAGCCATCTGAGTGGCCTGTGGTCTGCCTGAACCCAGAGGTGAGTCCCAAACAAGTATGTTCTCAGCTTCTTCAGTACCCAGACCACAGCAAAGGTCTTCCTTTCAATTGCACCCCACCTATGTTCTCGGGGAAGTAACCTCCTTCTAATAAAAGCAACTGGTTTGTCTAGATCCTCCTCATTTAGCTGTGCTATGACAGCCTCTGTGCCATGCTCTGAAGCATTCATCTGCACAACAAACTTCTTAGAGAAGTAAGGAGTCTTGGTACATGTGCTGTACACATGTCCTCCTTAACGGTGTCAAAGTCTTTTTGGCAGGCCTCTCTCCACAAGCCCATTTGTTTGGGGATGATAGGGATGATAGGGTGTGGAGAACTGGTAAGTCACTCCACACTCATTCCACATGGATTTCATGTACACTGACATGAAGTTAGAGACACTACCTCTTTGGGGAACCTCACATGGGTAGAAATTCCCATCAGTTCCTGGCCACCACATTGGCAGTCATCGACCTCAGAGGAAGGATCTCTGGGTAGCAAGCAGCATGGTCCACCAAGACCAGGATAAACCTGTTGCCTAAGGCTCTCTTGGGGTCCAAGGCTCCAAAAATGCTGATGCCCACCCTCAAAGGGAGTGCCAACAACAGTTAATGGGGTCAAGGGAGCCTTGAGCTTTTCACTTGACTTTCCCCTGGCCTGGCAGGTGGGACAGGACCTACAGAAGGCATCTGAGTCTGTTTTTGTTCGGGGCTAATAGAAGTGGGCAACAAGCCTGGTGAATGACTTGTGTTGTCCCCAGATGTCCTGCCAGGGGAACATCATGATACAACCCCAGTAAGAATGCCCTGTAACACTGGGGGACCATCAGCACATGGGCTAACCATGGTCCAGGAACCTAAGGCTTACTGTATAGGAGGTTGTTCTTCCAATAGATAAGTTGATCTCCGGAGGTATCACCTTCTGTCTGGGCCTCAGCTTGCCACCCCAAGCCCTCTAGAGTGGGGCTCTTTTTTCTGTGCCTTTCAGAATTCCTCTCTGGTGCACCCACCCTCAACCTTCCATCCAGCAATCTCAGGCAGGTCACCCACGGTGGCAATTGTCCTCTTCTGTAGGCTCAGGAGCATCCGCCTCAGGTGCCCCATCAACCAAGGCCACAGGAACCTCAGGGGCAGGTTTCCTGCACCTCTTACCCTTCCTCTTCTTAGCAGCTGCCTAGGCCATTGTTCTAGGCTGCAGGTGCCCCTGACTCCCTTCCTGGGCATCCATGGACCTTGTTATCACTTATCATACAGACCCTTTCAGGAATTCACAACATCTCTTTATGTAACCTGAGCTCTGCCTCCTTCCAGATAGTGTGCTCCAGGTCATGGCCTAACAGGCAATCTACTAGGCATGGCAGGGCTCACAGCTACTTTTAGAGAACCTGATTCCCCCCACACACTTAAAGGGAACCAGAGCCACCGGTAGATGACTCTCTCGGTTGTCTGTGACTATGACTTTGCGGAATGTCTTATGGAGGACCTGCTGTGAGTACTATAGCCGACACCTTACAGTAGTCATGCTGACTCCTGTGACCCTCAGGAACTCCACCCATTGCGAATTGATTGTGACCCACTGCGTATACTTAGAAATGCTTGCAGGCATATGGGCTTTTACCATCATCTCCTTATCTCCCAGATTCATTAGAGTAACTGCTGTCTGCTCCCCAAAGCTAACTGGGATCACTTCCTCCCCAAGAGCTACACTCACCAACCCAGGTGTCTTCCCACCGGTGTGGGGCAGTGCCCTCTCGGGACACTTGGTGTCTTCCTTGTAGGTCCCATATTTGTAGCACTCAGAACATTGGGAGACAAAACTCCCCATTTGATTAGCAAAGAATCCCTTCTTCTTTGGATCCTATGCGATCGTGTGTACTCTCAGGATCACCTCATAAGTGAAAAATAATGTATCTGTGTCATCTCCCACCACATGACTGGGTACCGTGTCTTTGGGTATACAGACCTTCTTGTCTCCTTCAGACAATGAGGGCGTGCTGCCACAATTACTGCTGGAATCCACTTGTTTTGCCTTCAGTTCAAATTCCTTAAGGCTCCTTTCAAAGGCCAAATGCTCCAAAGCAAGTTTCTCCTCCATCCTTAGCTTGGCCATCTGCATCTAAAACTCCTTCTCTGCCTGTACTGTCCGCTTGCTCCTCTGGGGACAGATCATGCAAGGATACACTGCTTCCTGCTATGGTGAACTGATGGACGTCCTTGCAGGGCTTCAGAGCTTTCTGCAGCTCCAACGTTTTGGTGTCCTTCTTCATTTGCAGTTCCCTTTCCTTACAGAACTGTTTAAGCTCAGCCACCGAATACGTTTCCAAGTTGGCCAGCTCAGACTCCATAACTGCAGGAATGGTTTCAAACAGTCCAGTGGAAATGAGATAAGATCTAGAAAAACAAAAGAAGCCAATCAATGAGGATTTAAACAAACTGTACAATGTCTCAATTTATTTATATGGTAATAGAACACAAGAATTATCGTATGGCACTGCACAAACATAAGTCTAATTCCTCACTGCTGAACACCAATGGGTTACTGGTTAAGGGTGGTGAAACCCTACTCAAGGAGCAACCACAATCATTGCCAGGGTGAGGAACAAGCGAACCCCAAATGAACCTATGCTCACCACTCAGGAAGCTTGGTTTAGAGCAGTCAGTCCTAACCTAGAGGCAATGTGTAAAGTATGCATACATCACTTCAAACCGTAATAATGTGAAAACACAAGAAAAATCCAACACTAATTTTAAAAAAGTTGTAATTTTTTATAAATAAAACAAGACCAAAATGACAATGATACAATCAGTAGAATAGGAGATATGCAAGTTTAAATATTTCAGTGAATATAGGGCTAAAAGCACAAAGCACCAACTGTGGATATCTGGTAACATCGGACCGAGACAAAGTCACAAGATCAATCCGACCACAATGAACACAGGCCGACTACAGGGACCCAGTTAGGTCTGGTGAACAAGAGTACCTTAAATCCTGGTTGCAGACCATTGCGAGGTCCAGTGCCAAGGATGCATTGGGCATAGTACAGATGGTAAGGGTCAAGTAGGCATAGAAAGGAAGGGAATTATATGGAAGAAGGGATGGAGTGGAACTTATGGTACATCCTCTAGGTACCATGAAGCCACTACAGTTACAGCAGGTAAGTGAAAGAGACTAGAATTTGCAGACTACTCCTTCACGATACAGAGGAGAAGCATTATCGGGGAACAGAGTTGACACTGCAAGTGCAGGAGGTGTAAAGAGTCAGGGGATCACAGGGCATGGTGGCTAAAGGTACAGGAGGTAAGAGAAGAACAAGGGAACTGCAGGTACAAGAGAGGAACGATGGTACAGGGACCCAAAGAAGGCACATGAAGCAGAGGATGCAATGAGCACAGCAGGTGCAATGAGGAAGGAAGTACAAATGGTTACTGGGTACAGATACTAGCAGGGGTCAAACGTGGGCATAGGATGCAAATTTTCATAGGAAAATTTCATTTCCAGGAGAGCCTGACTGAATCAAGAACCCTTCATTTTATATGCAGTGTTAGTATGGAGGAGGTGCATGGCGGTAAAGGGAGAGTAAAAGAGACAGAGGGTACAGGGTGGAGAAGAGGTGTATGCATAGGGGCTGATGAAGCACTGCTGGAATAGGGAGAGAGAAAAGTAGTTAGTAGTAACTAATAACTAAATAATCAACTTTACAGGTACATGGAGCACACCAAAAACACTTCAGGTACAGGAGTCGCTACATGCACCGAATCACATTGCAGGAGCAGAAGGGGAGGGAAGAGACAACATTGGAGGAGATGCTCCAGTTTCTAAGAAAACTACAAGGGAAAGTGTAGAAAAAGAGTGATGTAAACAGAAGGAATGAATGAGGGAGGGAGTTGGAACTGCAGCAAGGGATAGATCAGGGAGAAAAGGAGTGAGGAGGCATGCAGCAGTGGTGTATGTGGCTTAAAGAGTAAATGATTTATGAAGCAATGTCGAATATCACAGTAAAGTAGTGAAGCAGGGGTGAAGCAGGGGTAAATATGAAGAGAGTGAGTGAGGCATGAGTGGGGTTTGCAGTGGGTGAATAGGACATACAATACGATTCACAGAGCTTGCAGAAAGAGTGAATGGGGCAAGAAGCGAGGAAGTGAGGTACCCAACATTGGTACGGTATCTTAAGCAAAGACGGATGTGGTCTAGAATGTGGCATGGAGGAGTGAATGGTGTTTGCAATGGGTGAGTGTGCAGTATGGGCGCAAGTGGCATAAATGAGTAAGATGGGCAGCAGGGGTGAATGTGAGTTGCACCAATGCTGTATTTGGCTGCATAGATCAGGTAGGCAAGAGGCATAGTGCTGCCCTATTTGTTCTCAGTACTCTAACTCTTAACCCTCAATACTCAAGTCTATAGGCCTTGTGTACCAGTCAGTCAGCCTTTCTTTTTCTGGCACAGTGCCACAGTCTAAATCCTGTGGACTCCTTCATGCAGCAGTAGTTCCTGTGCTTCTTGGAAGCAGGTGTGCTGAAGTATACTAGTTCCAGAGCCCAAACAGGAAACAACCTAGGAGCTCAGATTGAAGCAGCATCAACCTACACTCTTCTTCCATCCCCAGTCTATTCGTCTCAATCCCCATGCAGGTGTGTAAGTGATACATCTAGCTGGATGAGAGGGGACATCCAATAGGGTAAGTAGGGCATGAAATAGGACTGAGAGGAGTGTGCAGTAAGGCTGAGTGCAGGAGTGCTGGGAGCCCTGTGCAAGAGGCTCAGTGCTTTGCACAGGAAGGGTAAGGTGGAGCCTGCAGGAGGGCTGAGGATAGGAGGGCAGTGGGGTGAGTGGGACATGTCACCAAAGTGAGTGGGGAATGCAGAAGGGGATGTCATAATTGAGGCAAGCAGATGGAGGATCAATGACTTGAAAAGACTTTTGAGCATTAATCAGGCATAGATTGTTTGGCAGAGACCAACGAAGAAGAAGAAGAAAGAGACAAGAACCAACTGCAGCAACATAAATAGGGAATATTAAATGGGTTGCATGCAAAACTGTTTCTTCTGTTTTCTTACTACAACATGATTTAATTATTTAAACTATAGTAGTTGACGGTAAGAAATAATGTAGAATTATAATTTCACCTCTTCAATATAACCACCATGTAAAAAATTACAGTATCCCATTTTTTCTTAGCTGGTTTTGCCATCTGCAGTACTCTATGCAATGACAGCACAGCACCTGTACTTTCCACCTAAAATATGTTCTTAGCACTTAAATACCCCATTTGGCAAATTCAACGTTCATGTAAGGGCATTGTAAATGGTGCAGTAAATGCACCAATGGCATGGAAGTTAAATATCATATTCCTGCTATATCTACTACCCACATAATATTCAGAGTATGACTGCCTGGAATAGGTGTTTGAATAAACTTTGGGGTATATTTACAAGAATTGCCGCTAAGCAGTTTTGAAGTTACTCAGCGGAAATGTTTTTACTGCTATCTATCGCCGAAATCCATCACCATGTTTGCAACTTATTTACAATACATCGTTACATGGCGTTAGGAACAGCTAGCGGCGGCAACAATTGACGCTAACTCTAGTGTCACGGCAATAAAATTCTTGACGCTAGCGTGAAAAAAGTGACTGTCGGCCAATTAGCAGCAAACGAATTCAAGCTAGTAAGCCCAACGCAACTTTTCAGCTTCTAGAGGCAAAAAGAGCTTACAAATACACCTCTAAGAAGAAAAAAAGAAAAAAAAAACACCGGAATGCAGAATGGAGCAGCCAGGCCCAAGTTCAGCACAGGTCAACAACCTCCCCAAACCCCCTAACAGCCAGGATGACAAGCCAGAATCCCAGGGAAAGAGGAAACGCAGAATCAGGGCCTCATTTATGAAATAGTGAAGCAGCACTTTTCATTGCACCATCCTTGCAACACCATGATGGCTGATGCCTGGAAGCATGGACAGTCCCCGGGGCCTGGAGGCCTAGCTGGGCAGGTGTCTGAGACCCGGAGTGGGAGGCGCCGGTGGAGACCAGCCGCATTGGACCCGTGGGTGTGGCCCACGGTGGTATACATTGATGCAATAGCCCTTACCTGGTGGCGAAGTCTGGTATGTCGCATGGAGACACATTGCTGACCACCTGGTGCCCCTTGGAGCTGTGATCAGTAGAGGTGCTCCTGCGCACTGACATGGGGAGGTCTGCATTGCATAACACGCAACACTACTACACTGGGGATCACGGAGGAGATTAGCGATGGTAGGCCGCACCTCACTGCTTCACAAGCAGGAGGAGGTGGCACTGTCTGGATGCTGTGCAGGGTGAGAACCTTGAGCTGCACTGAACTTGTGTGGTGGGAGCGCCCCGACTTTGCGACTAAGAGGGCCCTTTTGCATCATCTACATAGGGATGTTCCCCAGCAAACTAGGCGGGGACCGTTGTCTCTAGGCTTGTGAAATCTGGCCTGGCTGAGGAGCCTGATGTCTGAGTCAGAGATTCAGAGACAGCACAGTGGATTGAGCTCCGGTGACGATGTCCAGGTGAGGAGAAGGTGGGATGAAGGGAGAGGAGGCCTGGGATTTGTGTCGGGCCCAGGCATAGTGCCTGTGGTCAGCTCACACCATGCCCTGAGCAATCCCTGTGCTGCAGCAGACCCACATCACTGAGGAAACCACACAAGACTGGCGGGGGACTCCTTTAACTGGCTCAAGTCTCTGCTATCGGCTGTTGGTGGCAGCAGGTGCCAGGGGCACAGGGATATGTTTGGGCCCAGGCCCTTGTGCACACAGCTTGATCTGCCATTACTCTAACCCTGGGCGCGACACTACGCTTTGCCCACGTAGTGTACGTAGCGCTGCCTGCTTCGCAGTTTTCGAAGTAGGCGAAGCAGGCAGCGCCTACGCACACGCGAGGGCAAAGCGTAGCTGCCTGCCGCCCACCACCCGCCTCCCGCCCGCCCTACTTTTAAAAGATAACATAAATTTATAATAAAGCAAATTAAAAGGCACTCACCTGAATCGCGGCGTCTCCGGGGCTCCCTCTTCCTGACAAATGCGCATGCGCTGACGCCCGCGCATGCGCATTTCTCGCAAGAAATGCGCATGCGCGGGCGTCCACGCATGCGCATTTGTCAGAAAAGTTGAAAACCAGGAAGAGGGAGCCCCGGAGACGCCGTGCTTCAGGTAAGTGCCTTTTAATTTGCTTTATTATAAATTTATGTTATCTTTTAAAAGGAGGGTGGGCGGGAGGCGGGTGGCGCGTAGTGGGGCTACGCGAAGCACGTAGTGTGCGTAGATTCGGGCACACTACGTGCTGCTTCACGTAGCCCCACTACGCCCACTACGCCCACCCTTACATTACTCACTGGGGAACATGGAATCTTGTCGCCAATATTAGATTTGAGGAGGTGCTTTTGGGTGTATGGGGATTTCCCTTGGTGCCGCCCAAGGGTAAATACCTGGCTAGCATACACCTGACTGGAGGAGAGGGGCCGCATGTCATACATAGTGCCTGGGGATCTGACACAACGATGGGCCATCTGCTCACAGGGCGACGTCAACACCTGGACGCTCCTCCATGTTGGTGGTCTCTAGCTGCCAAGGCAGGTGACAGCAGACACCCTGGACTCCAAACTAGAGTCTGTACCCGTGGCTGGGGATAAAATAGGTACCTCCCTCGAACAAATGCCAACTTCCCTTGAGGTCCGCTTTGACAAAATCACAGTTGACTTCACCCAATGTGTGGGTGGTGGGTCTGTCCAAGGGAGCAGAACGAGCTGATGCAGTGGCATATACTGAGACAAGGTTGCATGACCTACTGCCAACAGGTGCACTCTCCCCATTCTTTGTAGTGGAACAGGCCCATCGAGTGCCTATGAGCCATTACCCCACCAGGGACAGGTCCTAGACCCTTTCTCTTCCGCCTCCTACAGGGATCGTGACGCTGTCCTGAGGGAGGTCCGCAAGCTGGGGAAGGTGAAAGTGGATAACGCTACAGTACTTTTCTTCGATGACTACACCACAGGGGGTGCAGAGTGGGTTGTTTCTAGTGGTTAGGCAATGCATCTGAGAGTTGGGTATCAAATTCTCCTTCCTCTTCCGGGCAAGACTGCGAGTGGTCTCAGATGGTAACATGTGATTCTTTGACGCCACTGAACAGGTCTGGACCAGGTGCTGCAGACAGGGAGCGAAGGGTTTGTGCACCAAGCTGTCATGTGTGGAGCCACTCATAGTGGGTGGCATAGTAAGAGCAGGCGTCCCCCGCCACAACTACTAGCCACCCCCCATTCTGGAGCAGGTTATACAAGAGAGGCGAAGGGCGCTGCATGCAATGATGTGCAATTGCACTCAGAGACAGGATCCCAACACTTCCCCTGAATGCTCCCCCAGTAACGAGGACTCCACTGCGACGTGGCCATCCGGTGTGGAGTCCCAATGGCCCTCGGATGTGACTCCTCAGACAGCAGATAGCCTAATTTAAGGTTGACTGGTTGTGCGTCTCTCCTTATTCCACGGTTCCAGACAGCTCTGGAGAGTCTCTGACTTTCTGTGGTTCCTGGTCTTTAGCTTCCTGTTGCTGACGGTTCCGGTCCACTGAGGTCAGCACTTAGAGGGGATCATGTCCAGTCATCACCCAAAGGGAATGGAGCAGTTGTTCAGGTGAGTGACGCATGACAGGGGTGGTGATCTCCTTGGTGCTCCTAGCTGCAATGGCAGGAGATCTATCATGTCATTGACCTTGCCAAGGAAGAATTGTGGGAGTTCTTCTATTATCCAAGGGCCTAAATTATTTCACTTTTGCACTGATGGAACATCACTTTTTTGGTGTTCCGGTGGCGCAATGAGCCACAGCATATTTACAAGCTTGTGAATTTGTGCCCCTTTCAAACACAAAACAGCGTGAAAGGGGCGTTCCATGGGTGTGGTTGTGAGTGTTCCCACGCAAAACCCAGATTTATGAGAAACCGTAAACCTGGAAATGCGTCAGAATCGAACACCACCCCAAGGGTGGCGTTTTGAAGGTGCAACGAGGATAAATGTATTTATTTCTCATCTTTGTTCGTTCATCTATGTGGGCAGCATTCTGCAGCACACATAGAAAGAGGGAATCAGCTGGATTGATTAATTTTGTGCAGGAAGAGACATCAATCAGCTCTGCAACGCAGACACCCTTGCACATGGCACAAGGGTGCCTGCATTGGCGTATGGCAGCCATTGTGTGTCTACGTAGGGGAAAAAGACAGGAATTTGCCATATCTTATTGATAGGGCACATTCCTGCCCTTGTGTTTTTCCATAGGGCAGTGCAGCAAGATTGCTTGCAGCACGGTCCTGCACCAAAACCTCTTATATGGGGCCACAAGTGTGTTTGCACCATTTTAAGACCAGCTATTTTCTGACATTAAAAAACTGCCGCTAATGGGACTTAGCAGCAGTTTTTCTTCTTTTGTGACATACAAAGAGGTCCTTGTAAATATTGCGTTATATGTTTTGTGGGAGTTTTTAAGCAGGGACGCCTACCTTGCATCTCATTTTCAGTAAGCCACGCTAACAGAGGTGCCGCTATGAATAAATCAAGTTAATGCTGAATAAATGCCGCTAACTGGACTTTGCGGCAACTTGTAAATAAAAAAACTGCTGTAACATCAAACAATTGATGCTACAGCAGCTTTAATCCTTGTAGATATACCCCTGCGTCTCAGCAGTAACATTAAACATAGACGCAGAAGTGTTCCTTTCCTTTACATCAGGTTTCATTGGCCCAGTCTCTTCCTTCAGTATGCAGAGTCGGCTCTAGGGCAGTGTGGGTGGTACCACTGCACTGGGTGCCAAGCTCTGGGGGACGCCATTTGTGCAAGCACTTGGAAAGCACACTTCTTAGGAAGTGCAGAGTGCGTGCACGAACACTGTTGCCTGATTGAGTTTTGATTATTCCCACTCAACTGGGTCACATTATCCAATTTGTGCATTGCCCCTCCCCTGGGTGCATGCTATTTTTATTATTATTATTATACAGCTTATAGAGCGCCTGGTTACTATAACGGAGTGTCCCCGCGCTTGAACACCAACAATGCCTTGACAGCTGGCCAGAGCCACCCACCCTCCCTACAGCCTAGGTCCCCCGAGGAACGCCTACAGAGGCCTACTTCCAGCCACCAGCGGGATGCTGGAAGAGCCACGTCTTAAGTTTTTTCCAGAACAATGTCTCAGACAGGCACGTCTTTAAGTGAACAGGTAGGTCATTCCAGGCCTTAGCCGCAAGGAAGCCAAAACAGCTCCCACCAGCCCGTACCTTCCGCACCTTAGGCACAATCATCTTTGCCGTGCCCAAGGACCTTAGGTAACATGCAGGTCTATATGCGGTAAGTAGGGGGTGCAAAAAGCTTGGACCTTTCTTGTTAAACATCCTGTGGCCAAAAGACAAGGCCTTAAAGGTGACTCTAGCCTGTATGGGGAGCCAGTGTAATTTCCTCAAGGCCTCCCCCACCGAGGCCCGCCTAGGAATATTCAGAATTAACCTTCTGCAGGATGTTCAGATTTTTTTGGGTCACCCCTAAGTACAGGATGTTGCAATAATGTAGGCTGGATATAACAAGGGCCTGCACAATGGTACGTTTGGCATCTAATGGTAATAGGTCCAGGATTTTTCACAGCATTTTAAGAATGCCAAAGCAGGCCCCAGCCACAGCTGATATCTGCTGTGAACAGGAGAGGGTGTCATCGTACCATACTCCCAGATTCTTGACCTTAGCCTTAGGTGTCAGAGTCGGTCCCAGTTCCTCCGGCCACCACAAATGTGACCAAAGAGAGGGCTGCTTACCAACTACCATCACCTCCGTCTTTCCCGCATTCAGCTGCAGACAGCTGAGCTTCATCCAATTGGCAACCTCCCCCAGGCAGACCTTGAAATCAGATGCCGTTCCTGCCTACTTTTGTTCCAGGGTAACGATCAACTGTGTGTCATCGGCATATGACACCAGTTTTAACCTGTGTCTCAGCACAATATCTGCCACGGGGTGCATGTAGATATTAAATAGGGTAGGGCTAAGAGCCAAACCCCGAGGCACCCCTTGAGACAGAGGACAGACTCTGGATTTAAAAGGATGTTGTAGAACCTGGAAGGATCTATTCTACAGAAAATGTCTAATCCACTCCCATGTCCCTCCACTGACCCCGGCCTCCCTCATTCTTTCCATTAGAAGGCCGTGGGAGACCGTGTAAAAGCAGCACTCAGGTCCAGAAGGATCAGTGCAGTAGTTCTTTCCTCATGGGCTGCAGTTTTCAGGGCCTCTGAGGCAATATGAAGGGCCGACTTGGTACTATGTCATGGCCTAAACCCCGACTGGGTTTCATGGAGAACCTGTCTCTCTTCCAGAAACATGGACAGTTGACTGTTTAAATGTTGCTTGGTGATTTTAGCAGCATTAGGGTAGCTGAGATATAGGTCTAAGGTGTTCTGGGAGAGCAGGGTCTAAGGAAGGTTTCTTAAGCAGTGGTACCCCCATGGCATGCTTCCAATTGCTAGGAACCTGACCCGAACTAAAAGACAAGTTCAAAAGCTTGGTGAGAACCAGGGCAATTACTTCTTTCCATTTGCAGTACGAATTTTGGGGGGATCGGATCCAAGGGGGACCCAGATTTGACTGCTTCCATGAGTTTAAGAACATCACTTACTTCAGGCGGATGAAAAACAAAGCTGTCCTCACTTCTCAAATCAGCTGTGACAGGAGCCGAAATATAGTTCCTGTGCTTTCTGGTAAGGTGGCGTATATTTTATCATTCTTGCCCATGAAAACATGCGCAGCCTTATTACAATAATCAGTAGAGGCAGGCATAGTGGCTGTCACACGTTCTAGAGAAGACAGTTGTTTCACTATGTTAAAAATATTCTTAGTGGAATTTTTTGCTGCTTCAATTTGATCAGTGTAAAACTCCCTACGTACTCTCCTAATTTGTTGATGATGCATCTTGAGAGCAGCTCAGTATAACACCCTATTTTCATTTAGATAGTTCCCCCTCCATCGACGTTCAAGGCACTTACAATCAGATTTTAGAACCGCCAATTCCTCTGAGAACCATTTCGCAGTACTTTTACCAGCTTTCAGGGGTATTATGGAGCCCACTGCCTCCTTAATCCAAAGAGAGACTTGTCCCTCTGCAATCTGGACTTCAGTCCCTAAAGCTGGGATACTTGAAGCCAGCTTATCCCCAAAGGCATCAGTGCTTAACGCATCCCATTTCTGAACCATTATGGGCGTGGAATGCCTTCCGGGATTACAGGGGGACTTTCTGGTGTTTGCGAACCTGAAGGGGAGGATAAAATGGTCAGAACACACTACAGGCACAGGCAACAAATGTTCTACCTGAGCACTGTTGGTTATAATATTATCCAGCGTATGACCTTAATTGTGTGTAGGAGTGTTGACCAAGTGTGTTAGACCCATCGCCTGTAGCCCTTGAATCAACTCCTTGGTTTCTCTATTTTCTTTATCTTCCAAATGAAGATTCAGATCCCCCAACAAAATAAAGTTGGGGTAGCGCATAGTATTTTTATGTCTTTCTCTGCCAACTGTAAATTCAGTGAGTGCTGACCTGGTGCTGCAACTGAGGTGAACAGCCAGGCCTGGGAGGTACAAGCTAGGGCATTAATAGCAAGCAGCAGGCAAGGTAATTCTACGAAGCTTCCTTTCAGGGGTGGCTCCTCCGCTAAGGCAGAGGAGCATTGCCCCACTGCTCTCAGAGCAGGAAAAATAAAATGATAATTTAGTTATTGTCATTTTATTTTTCGTAGGTTCAAGGATGGGTTAGGGCGGGCTGGAGGCACAAGGGTAGGAGTGGTTTGCACACTCCAAATGCGCACAACTGGTTGGCCGGTTGTCTTGGGCCAATCAAACAGTCATGCGCACGTTGTATGTTCCACAGTCTCTCATTCCCCGTCTGAGCACTGAACCACGGTGCTCAGACCAATCACAACGCTGCATTGCAGCATTGTGATTGGCTTAGGGGAGGGAGCCTACTTGCTTCCTGGTTCCTGCCCTTGAGAGACAACGAGGGACGATGGAGGAAGCAGTGAAGTAAGTAAGTCTTTTTTTGTTGCATTTTGCATCCTCCACCCCCTGCCTCTCCACTATTGTTCCCTGACCGCCGCTACTGCTTCGTTTACCTATGAATCCTGGAAACTGGTGTCCAAAATTCCACTATTCCCTAAGTTAACTTGCCTGCTACATGCTGGAAAATGGTGCAACTGCAGAGCTGGCCTGCTTCCTTCTGCTTTACTATCCGAGTGCCTTTCGGGAGTTTTTCGTCAGTAGCGGGTCGGTTACAGAAGGTACCTTCGTACATAGAACTTATGATTTAATTCTGCCAGGTCATCAAAGAATAGAACTGCTGCTGGAGCCTCGTAAATCTCAGGTAAGCACAGGCTCCTGTTTGGAACAATGGCATTTGCATAATCTTCGATTTCTCAACTTATGGATGGCAGTATTAGTGGTCATGCAACACAAAAAGATGATGGACGGAATGTTGAACATTGTCAAACATTCACCCCGTCACAGATCTGTGTTTAATCTATTGTTATTATGCTCACCACGCCACCCCAGTTCAGACATAGCCATATGCAAATCAGTCTTGACCCTGTGCCACATGGGAACAGTCCAGACCGAACTGCCAGGCCATGTCTTCCCTGGACAGAAATCAAGCATCCTAGGGCCGGTTTCAGGCTTTCAACCCTCATCATCCAGGATAGCTTGACTCCAGTGGCGTAGTGAGCACGGGACCCACGTCTGGGCATACCCTTCCCACTTAGGGTGGAAATGCAACAACAAAAAGATGATGGACGGAATGTTGAACATTGTCAAACATTCACCCCAGTCACAGATCTGGGTTTAATCCATCGTTATTTTGCTCACCACGCCACCCCAGTTCAGACATAGCCATTTGCAAATCAATCTTTACCCTGTGCCTCATGGGAACAGTCCAGACCGAAGTGCCAGGCCACGTCTTCCCTGGACAGGAATCAAGCATCCTAGTACCGGTTTCAGGCTTTCAACCCTCATCAGCCAGGATAGCTTGACTCCAGTGGCGTAGTGAGCACGGGACCCACGTCTGGGCATACCCTTCCCACTTAGGGTGAAAATGCAACACAAAAAGATGATGGACGGAATGTTGAACAATGTCAAACATTCACCCCCAGTCACAGATCTGGGTTTAATCCATCGTTACCACCAAAACAGAAGTTGAAAGAGGGTGGAGGGGTAAATTAGTCACCACATTCTTTATTGGTCAGCAGCTTATTTCTAACACCTATCACTGCATCCCTTGAGAATTCATTTGTTGCATGAGAAAGTAATTCAACCTCCCCCTAAACCAGTCTCTCACCCCAGGCTCTTGTGTTTCTTTTGTCCAAACCTCATCACAAAGGATATAATTTGTTGTCTATTTTGTGCTATTGTTATTGGTGCTTCTAAAATACCACAGCACCAACCAATTGGCTGGCACAGAGCCTCGACATGTTATCAGGAATGGCTCCATGCACCAACAAACCAGAGTCGTCTGGTGCATTAGTCCAGTTTGTTCAGTGGAAGAGAACTAAAACTACAGTTCCTGGCATACACTTGTTAAAAGGAAGCGGAGGAATGGAACAGCCATTAATCTCAGAGTTTAGCAAGGATGAGTGATCAGCAGGATTGTTTGAATTTTGGGAGATGGACTGGCAAATATAAGGAACATCGGAGGAGACACAACAAAACCCTGGGCAGCATGTAACATGAAGATCATAAATGTATATTATATGCACAAAGTTCAGTGGGTTACTGCTTTTACATGGATATTTTTTTGTTACTTGCAGTTCATGCATTACAATCCTTCTAAGAGCTGCAGGCAAACTGCAAGGCATACTTTTAGAACTTTTTACTTCCAACGTTTTGTTAATCTAAGGCTGCTGAAAAGGGTGTGATAAATTCTTATTAGTATAGATAGCTGATTTACATTTTAACTCCTGAGTTGGTGTTTCTCCAGATGAAGCACTCTTAAAATATACTGCGTAGCAGTAGGGATGGCACATGGCTTCTACACCTTGTAACCCTTATTATCTAATGTAACATTTCCTATACATTGATTTACATACATATGATTCACTGTCTCTGCATAAAATGTGTGTAATGTTAAGCACTCTGACAGCCTACATTGCAATGAGAGTATTGCTATAAATGAAATGAAATAAATGTGAAAGATAGCCTATGGAAAGATGAGGGGCACTGTTGTTTGGTAGCATTGAGGGAATCTGTGGACGGTTTCTGGGGGCGCCAACAAAGGCTGTCGCACCGGGCACCACCAATGCTAAAGCTGGCTGTGTGCAGTATGAAATGGTCCAACCTCATTCTTGACTTGCCGGAAGAAGAGCAGCTCCACCATGTCACCATTTAGTTTAAAACTGTTGCAAAGCATCAAATTAGTAACAGCTTCAATAAATGATTTATATTATTGTACTTGGATATTATAGATGTTTGATGAAATAATGAAAATAATTTGTCCGTCATCTGCTTAAAAGTTGATATTGCAACCAAAACTCTTGATCAAAGGAGCAAGCAGGAAGGCATACATTTTAAACAGGGTGGGGCTTATTGAGGAGTTCTGCGGGAATCCAAAATCAAGCGGTATATCAGGAGAAAGAAATGGGGCAAGAAATACTGCCATGGTGCAATCTGTGAGAATGGAGTTCAGCCATTTTAAGGCCTGTTTGTAGATGTAAATGACATGAAGCCCTGACATAAGAATGTGTTGCGAGACCGTATCAAATGCAGCAGAAACGTTGAGTAGAACCAGGGCAGCTGATCATTCCTCATCCAAAATAATCTGATAACATTAGTGACAGTCAGCAAGGTTGACTCCATGCTATGCAATGAGCAGAAGCTTGATTTCAAGGAGTGAAGGATTATGTTCTTTTGAAAATCTTCGAATAGTTGGAGTTCGACTGTTTTTCAACTACTTAGGTCAGATACAGAAGAAGAGCGATAGGTCTAAAGGTTTGACAAAGTTGTAGAATCAGCTGTTTTCTTAATTTCTTTTAGCAGGAGGATAACCTGTGCTATTTACATAGATTTGGGTAAACAACAGGCTTAACACAGAAAGAGGATGGACCATTCATTCATTATCAAGATGATCTTTTCAAGGGCAGGAGAAAGGATAGCAGGAGGACACGGCTCCCCCAAGGAACTAGCTGATATGCTTGTCATGACATAAGACCTCAACTGGATATGCTTGTCATGACAATAAGACCTCAACTGTTCTAGAGAGACTCCATTTGGCTCCTGAATGATAGACAAAAAGCTTGATGCAGGATCAGTAAGTGCAATATTATGAGAAAAAGTTGGATAGACATTTGTATGATTGTTGCACAGGTTGAATGGTTTTAGCATATAAAGGAAAATTTAAGTAGGTTTTTAGCAATGTCATTTTTTTAGTTAGCAGTGTTGTACCTTTTTAATTCCAGTAGAGTAGTAAGTGCTACAGGCTGTTATAATTCATTTTTGTATTGCTTGAGTTCTTGTCTCTTAATGACTTTCTCGAAACCTGCACACATTTTCCTCCAGATCTACTCAAGGCTTTTACATGCACATTTGGCCTCTCTAATTTCTTCATTATACTATGGAGTCGCAGGGTGATTTTGAAGAGAAGTGATAAAGGAATCCACATAATGCACCCAGATCTGTTGGGATAGCTTTCAACTCTCCCTGAACTTCTGTTTGTACTTCTCTGGGGTTAGTCAAGAGAAAAATTCCCCTTTTTGGCACATATAAAAACTTCCACACACTCATACACATATAGAACCAATCAATCACCAGAACAAGACACCAGAGTCTGGACCCAGTCAGATATTCATATGAATAGAATCCATGTATTTTATTAAAATATAGCCATATATTTTGACACAATAACAAAAATTATGCATCAAAGTTAAAAAGGTTAAAAACACATCTTGATATTCTATACCATAGATATTGAACAATAGAAAAACATTAAAAAACAATCGAAAACATGGGGAGAAAACATGTAAGAAAGATGTTTTCTTATCCACTTAAACAGGAAGACATAAGATCCGGATGAACTATTCTCCTAAGCAGTAATACAGATACTTGATTGTTCGGAAAACAGATGTCGCTATAATCCATAGTCTGCCTTCTAAGACTTGCGTCGAAGCGTTTCGTGGAAGTCAAGAAATAAAGGACCACCTTCTTCAGGACAAATATTATAATCTCCCGAGGAGTGTACGTGCAATCTTATGAGTTGAACGGTACATCCAAAAAAGTAGATACTCAAAGGATCCTTGCCCTCTTGATTCTAAGGACAAACGTCATTTGGTGGGGTCATATAGGAATTGGCCAATGATTCTGCCATCCTGTAATTCTGTATTGGCGAGGGTCAGGTTTAGAGAAATAGAAATCTTTATAAATTAAAACGTTTCTGTTTTCTTTTTCAGGTGAGGCACTGCTGGGGTAGAATTATTTCAGTCCCTTAGAATGCTCATAATATCTCGGTCTCACATCGATCACAAGATTCTTTAATTTCCCGCTCAACAAGCGTGAAAACCTTGTACCGGTCACTGGATAAAAGCGTCTTCTCTGGGGTTAGACCAAACTTTCTGATTATGGCTTCTTTCATGGAGGGATATCTAATCTGTCATCCCCATCTTTGGCCAGTAGGGTGTCCCTCCCGTCACAAGGAATGTATCTCCACAGATTATCTCCCTGTTCCTCATAGGGACCTTGTGCGTCTATAAAGCAATCACATAGGCCTCAAACCATTTGTCTATGTCGTCTCACACCACAAAATCAAACACCAAACCATTGGGTATGTGGACCCTCCTGTCAGAGGGCACTAAAGAATTGTTGCCAGCACTGGACTCTATTTGCTTGCCAGCATGAATACCACTATGGCTAAGTTATTTTCTTTAAGGGCTCTTTTCTCTCCTTCCAGGGCCAGCCTTTCCTCGTCTACGGCTCTCTTTTTCTCCTACTTCAGCTTAGCAAGTCAAATTTCAATTTCCTCCCCTCCCTCCTATCATCCAGTTCTTCTGTTGTCAGGCCTCTTGAGGATACACTGCTCCCTCACTGGAGTGGAATCACCAATCCTGGAACGATGTTACCCCCCTCCTCAATAGGCAGCAGTCCAAGACCCTCCACTGGGCCTTGGACCAAATCATCCTCCTCATCCTCCTCATCCAGCTCCTCCTCCTCCTCCTCTGTAGTCTCATTCACTGCAGCATGGGCTTCAGTGCAAGTTACCTTGCAGCTCTACCTTCCTGCGGGTGCTCTTTACAGGAAGCCCTTGCAGAAATCCTTGAACTGGGCCACAGTGTAAGCCTCGAGTTTGGCCATCTCAAACTCTCTCCATTTTTACAGGTGCAGATGCAGAACCTCGAGTAGAGACATGTTTTTGGAAAATAGCAAAATGCCACTCAGGGAGAACTGAAATTATAAAAAATGCCAATCATAGAGAGTAGGGAAACAAATAGGAATGATGATCAGAGACAATTGATTAGAATTGGTCGGATATGTGAAGAGTAGCGTACACCAAATTACTGTAAGGCACTGCACAAACACAAGTCCGATCTTCACCGCTGACCATCAATGTCAGAATTTGGTTTCTGTTTGACTGAGGTATGTACCCTGTTCAAGCAGGAACCACAATCCTAGTCAGGGTAGCTCAGATACACACCTGTGTTCACCCTCTGGTGGCTTGGCACAGAGCAGTCAGGCTTATGTTAAGGGGCAATGTGTAAAGTATTTGTGCAATACTTCAAACAGTAAAACAGTGAAAACACCACACAAAAGGATACCAGACTTAGGGGTCTATTAGGATGGCGGACAGATGGCCGCTGCTGGGCCGGCGGTGTCAACCACCGGGCCGTCGGCAGACATCCGTCACTGATCGCAACCCGGGAAACTGCTGGTCACATTAGCATGGCGGTGATGACCGCGGCAGTGAGAATTTCCGCCCAGCACTTTTCCGCCGGTGGCAGTCTGCAAGCATGCCTGGCATGCGGGGCTGGACCGCTCAAATGGGGCCGGTACAGGGCCAGGCTCCACTAGCGGTAGCCAGCCTTTCCGCTGCGGTGAAACCGCCATGGAAAGGAATGCGGAGAATGTCTCTGGTGGCCCATTGCGGGCCCCCAATGTGTTGGTGGTGGTGTGGGTGCACTGAGGGGTACCCATGTTACCCCCCTACATGTCCCTGTACCAGGTGGCATGCACTGTGCAGTGCCTGCCACGCAGTGCAGGGATATGCAGGACATGCTCCTCTTGACATCGCAGGAGTGCTGCTGGCAGCAGCAACCGCCGCAATGTTAAAGGGCGAGATCGTACTGCCGCAGTCGGATTACGACTGCGGAGCATACTAACTAGACCGGCGGTTATGCTGCGGTCCTGGCGGGCGGTCTTTTCCCGCTACCATGGTGGTCGGAATGATTTTCCGGCCACCATCCTAATAGACCCCTTAGTTAGAAAAATCTAGCTAAATTTAATGAACAAGACGAGACCAAAACAAAAGAAAATCAAGTAAGTAGGTCCTGAGATATGGAATTTAAAAGATTTAGGTGAAAATATGGCATAAAAGCACAAAGCGCCAACTATGGTTATCTGGTCGCTTCAGACTGGAACAAAGTCACAAGTTCAGACCAAACCATGAGGAAGTGTGGGCCGGGGCCAGGGACCCATCTGCGCCAGCTAAACACAGCACCTTAAATCCTGGTGTGTGGTCTGTACAGTGTTGCTTTGCAAAGTTTTGCGTAGGCCTGAGTCAGTTCAGAGAAGGATCACAGAAGGCAGTGCACCCTAGGCCCATTTCCAAGGGTCCAGGACTGGGGTAGCACCTCTTGGCATGGTAGACTCAGAGATGGCAGACTACAGGTGCAGTAGCAGGTGAGGTGGAAGTCTTTCATGTCCCTAAGACTTCAAAAAAAGAGGAGGCAAAACCTTGGAGTTACTTTGGTTCTGTGTTGGAGAGATGCAGGCCAAGTCCTTCTCACTACCAGGCAAGGAGGGCAGCAGGTCATCACAGAAGAACAGGAGTCCAGCAGGGAGACAGTTCTTTCAGCAGCACAGGAGTCCTTCTTCCTGGCAGAGAATCCACAGGACCAGAAGGGTACTGAATTGGTGGTGTCTGAGGTCCTTCTTTTATACACACTAGTGCCTTTGAAGTGGGAAGCAGCTTCTAAAGGCATACCTTTGAAGTGCACAGATGACCTGCCTCCCCTCTCCTGGCTCTAAGCTGGTTTAGTGAGAATACAGGGTTGT
The DNA here is from genome assembly GCF_964204655.1 of Triturus cristatus. Classification (NCBI taxonomy): domain Eukaryota; kingdom Metazoa; phylum Chordata; class Amphibia; order Caudata; family Salamandridae; genus Triturus; species Triturus cristatus. The sequence goes on along the minus strand of NC_140582.1, from coordinate 391,179,697 downwards.
TAAGCCCTATCGTGTGTGGAAAGGGCTCAGCCTATTCAGGTGTAAGTGAGGCAGTGCTTAGCTCCACCCCAAATCAAGCAGTTAATGGACAATTAAGGCCCATTACATCACACCTAAGCTCCCACTATGTAGTAATACAAAGTTTATTGTGTAGATTACTTAAAACCAAGACAATATAAAACATTTAGAAGACATATTAGGCTGAGAAAAAAAAGAAAAAGGAGAACGATTGGTCCATGCAATAGCTGCCACTTGGTGCCCAAAGACAACATTCAAGGTATGCAAGCAGTTTTAATTAAGTTTAGGGTATTTGACTATTTAAAATCTTTTATAAGAAAGCTGGTTTGAATTTGTTTTGCAGAAAGTAAAAATAGTTTTAAAATCAACCGCAAAATAGAGTGAATCCATGACAGATGTTAAAACTCAAGTACAAGGAGGTCAAACATTACTATACCTAATGTCCAAGATACGAAAAACTAGAAATTGTCAATCCACACACATCTCTATTTTTGGTTGTGTGTTTTTAAAAAGGTCCCGCACAGCTTTGAAAAAGTTGCCTATTCTTGCCAATTCAAAGCTCCCACTATGTGTGGCTGTCTATAGGGAATGCACAAGGCCCAGCTGTCACCCACCCCAGGCATGTATTCAGAGTCTGGCAGAAGGCACAGAATGGTTAAAGTAAGAAAATGGCAACTTTCTAAAACTGCCATTTTAAGACTCGCAACTTAAATCCAACTTTGCAATAATTTGTGATTAACAATTGTGAGTCCAGGGACACCAAATTTGAAATATCTTTGTTTCCCCAATTGTAAATTACACTTACAAATGTAATAATATAATCACAATGTTAACGTTGCTCGTCGCATTAAGTGGTAGGATACCCACTATTGGTTACTCAGTGAGGACCAGGAATTGGTAACCAATCTATAAATCGGAGATCAAATTTATATACACTATTCTCAGAGCAAGGGTGTAGATATATAAAATAACTACAGGTAATCCGAACCTCCTGAAGAAGTTCATACAGACCAGAAGTTCTGCTACCTCGGTACTAAGTAAAGCCGTCTGTTGTGAAAATAACCTATGATTCTCCATATTATATATCGCGATCTGAAAAATATGCACACAATCTCTGAGAGAAAATCAATAATGAAATTAGAGTCTCAGTCAATTATTATTTAAATAATTATTGTATTAAATTCAGACACATTAATTAAATATCAGCTTTCAGATAATTTAGTAAAAATTTGACATAACATAACAGTAGTATAAAACTACACTACAAAATACAGATTTAAAGACTGATTCATACTCAGTAGGATCAATTTAAAGAGACAAATGACAAGCAAACTCTGTCAAAAAGAAATTTTGGGAAGCTACGGTTTGGGATAAGGAGTCTATGGAAGTTCGTTAAGCTAGAAGTTCTGCCACCAGCAAGTGCAAAATACAATTCTCTGGGTTCACTCAAAGGACGTAGGGCCCGATTCACAGAACTAACTTAAGACAAAATCCTAAACTTACTACCATTTTTGTATTCACAGAAGGCACTTACTCAGTTTGATATTCACAGATGGCACTTACTCATTTCGGTATTCACAGAAGTTAGGAGTCCTAACTTTAGGACTCCTAAATGCCTTCTGTGAATACTGAAAGTCTTAAAATTAGGATTTTTCTCAGTTTAGCAGTAGTACAGTTAGGACTCCTAACTTTAGTACTCCTAAATGCCTTCTGTGAATACCAAAAGTCTTACAATTAGAATTTTTCTTAGTTTAGTAGTAGTAAAGTTAGGACTCCTAACTTTAGGACTCCTAAATGCCTTGTTAGACCTGGCACCTTGGCGTGAGTTTCCCTTCCACTTTTTGATGGTGTGCCTCGATTGTTTTGCTGGTGTTGTCCGCTCAGGGCACTGCGCCACGGCTAATCCGTGCCGCAGTGCAAGTGCTCCCTAAGTAAAGTGTACCTATAATTGATGTTCACGATTGGTTTATTGGATTCACTGTCAGTCCCCAGTAAAGTGCACCAGGGGTGCCAGGGCTTGTGAATGCCAATGCTGCTGGTGGGCTGCAGCGCTGGTTGCGCCACCCACGGAAGCGGCCTTGTAAAGTGTGTCTAGGGTCTGCCACCGCAGACCCTGTGCGCGGTCCGGGACCGTCGCGCTGACTGCGCAAGTGCCCCCACTTGCCAGTCCCCCAAACCTTCCCTTACCTACATATTAGCCACCCCTCTGGTAGGCCCACGGGCAGGGTGCATTGTAGGCATAAGGTAGGACATGCCCTGATGTGTGTGGCATGTCTTAGTAGTGAATTACCGCCCTTTTCGTTCTTCACTATTGAAGGCTACCTGCTCTCCGTAGGCCAGAATGGGCTGCCGGGATCGCGCCAACGCTGCGACCCCGGTGGACTCAGAGAGCACGGTAGAGTGTCGAGTTTAGTATGCCTGAACTCAGGATGATAAAATATTCCTTGTAGTCAAGTTTATTTTAATATCCTGGGTTTGTAAATACTACTTTTAGAAAGTTAGTATTTACTGACCTGACCATCTCAGTCCGCCTCTGCTGTGTGTGTGTGTGTGTGTTCTGCCCAGCAACAGTAAGGAGCAGGGTGGGGGGATCCCCAGAGACAGGTTGGCTGCCAGGTGGTGGGGAGAGAGATTGCACCAGGATGGGTGGGAGGAGTACACCTTGACTCTTGAATAGACCTGTGCTCTGCCACCACAAAGCCGGCGCCACCCCCTGTGGGGCGGCTGATGTCTCTGCCCTGCTGCTGAAAGGAAAGAGCAGAGTCACCATAACAAAGTGCTCCAGAACTGGACTGAGCCAGGCCTAGGCCCCCTGGCGCTAAAGAACAAAAGAATCATGGTATAAAAGTAGGAGCCTGGCTCCTAAGAAATCAGAATCCTGTTTACCACAAAGAACCTCTGCCCGACTAGAAGGAGAAGAAGACGCCGGAGGAGCTGGCCTGCTGCTTGCCTTGCTGAGAGAGGAGAGGAAGAGACTTACTGAAAAGACTTTGCTACTTTGTGCTTGAACATTCTCCAAGGGCTTGATCTGAGCTTGCCCCCTGAACTGAACCCCAGGAACAGTGGGTTCTTTGTGCTTCTTGCTCGTCCTCCAATTCGAGCCGTGTGTGCATCCCGCTGGAAAAGAGACTGCACCCCTCATCGCCCCTCCTAGGGCCGTGACACCCAGAAGCTCGCCTGCCTCAATCCCGTGAGAGCCCCGCTCCGTCCCGAGCCGCTTTCTGTCCCCGGGCCAGGCCGCCTGCATCCCTGTCACCGCCTGCTACTGGAGCGCGCTGAACGTGCTATCACCCCTCCTGCCGGAAGCCGTCCGACGACTGTGATCTACGCCGGGTCACCCAGCTGCACTGACCGTGCCCTGTGGCCCCGCTTCGCTATCCTCGGACATCTCAGGCCGCGCCGCCCCCGCTGTGGAGACCCTCCTGCACCACCGTGCTAAAGGGTCGCGGGCCGCGCCTGCCTACTTGCCCACACCTGCTGATTGAGGACCCAAGAACACTTCCCAAGCTGAGAGTCGCACCGACCTGTGCTGACTCTCCACATCACGAAAGAAGTTCCAGTATCGGGCTCGGGGCCCGCAACGCCTTATTTCCCCGTTCGCAGGAACCGATCTCTGTGAGTACTGGACCTACAAGTAAAGAGACTACGAACTATCCATTTGAAGCTACGAACAACGAACATTTGCCCGCTTTACAACCTGGTGGCATAGCGAAAACGTTATTGGTCTTGTGATAAGTCTGTTGAGATATATATACCTTATTTTTACATAAAGAATCGTATTTTTATATATATCCACGTCTGGTGTCCGTTTCTGGGGGGATTGATGTATTTACTGTGTGTACGATTGTAAGTGCTTAACCAACAACGCCTGAGGAATCGCCTTGGCTGCTCACGCCACGCACCTAGAGGGTGAGCAAGGGTCATTCGCGAGGGGTTATCCTGCGCCCTGACGTGGAGGAGAGGGTTCCTGCTTGACACAAGGGCAACCTTGCGCCAACCAGAGATCCCCGACTCTAACATTGGTGGCAGCGGTTGGGATTTCGGATTTGCACTTGTAATTTGCATACAGTGAATTATTAATCACCAGATAGTGAGAGCAGACCAAATAACGCAGCCACAGGTTTGTAATTGTTGAACTTTGTTGAGACATCTGCCATTACTGCAACCATGCCTGGCTCACACTCCGCTGGGAGAGCACTCTCTGTGATTTCTGGAATAGATGAGGTGGATTGGGAGAGACTGGAAGGCTACTCGATGGAGCAATTGAAAGGCTACAGTGTAAAATTCCGAGTCCCCCATGCTGGATTCAAGAGGAGAACCCAGTACGCCAAGGCGTTGAGAGCCTGGAAGGAGTCACGAGACCCACGGAATGCGGGGGACATCGTTCCACCCGACAACCTTGAGGAGCCCAGCAGAGTCCGGTCGCCGGAGGAGCTGGCAGACAGGGCAGCAGACAGGGCGCATGCAATGGAGATGGCAAAGTTGGCAGGACAAATGGAAATGGAAAAGCAGAAGTTGGCCCTGGAGGCACAACAACGCCAAATGGATCATGATATCAGATTGAAGGAGTTGGAGCTGAAGGCGAAAAGTTTGGACACCGCTCCTTCTGGTGGCAGCACTCCACCAGCGCAGGTAGAGTCCAAGGTGTACATCCCCAAAGATGTAGTAAAGGAGTATTTCAGAAAGGATGACATAGGGCAGTGGTTTAGGGCCTACAAGGTGGGCATGTCCTCACACCGGGTCCCTGAGAAAGACTGGGGAGCGGGGTTGTGGGGAAGGTTCCTTGCTGAAGGGCGTGACACACTGTTAGATTTACCCTTAGATCTCCAAACCTCATACCCCCATATGAAGGAAGCTTTAATGACCAGGTATGGGTTAACTCCGGAGCTATATAGACAGCGGTTCAGGGAGACGAAGAAGATCCCTGAGAGTACGTATGTGGAATATGTGACCTTTTTCTGCAGAGCGCTGGATGGTTGGGTGAAGGGTAGCAAAGTGAATGATTATCAAGGGCTGCTTGATTTAATTGCATGGGAGCACTTGTCCAGTCAATGTTTTCCTGAGCTACGCCAGCACCTGATAGATAGCAAGCTGTCCAACCCGAGGAAGCTTGCTGAGGAGGCGGACCGCTGGCTCAGCACCAGGGTCCACAAGGGTCAAGTGGGAGACTCCGCCAAAGGTGGGCAGGGTCCCCAGCAGAAGAGTGGGGGGGACAAGGGTAAACAGAAGGGGTTCCAAAAAGGCCCCCAAAGTAATTCCCAAGGGAACCAGCAGAAGGGTTCTCAGCCTCCCCCAACCCCGCAGCAGAACGGGGCCCCGACAGGTAGACCTGTTCCAAAGGGGCCCTTCAATTGTTATAAGTGTGGCGATCCGGGTCACATTGCCTCTGATCCTAAGTGTCGCCTGTTTGGTAAGACCGCACCCACTGGTGCTCCCCCCCGGCAAGTAGCTAGTGTTAACTTTGGGGAGGAAGTAGCAGTCCAGGAGGGTGGGGGTCCCGGGCAGATGACCCTAGTCTCGCTAGGAGACAGTGAGATGGTCCCTGTAACCTACCTGCCCTCTAACACTAAGAAATATGGGCAGGTGGTGACCATCAATGGAAGGAAGGTTGAGGCTCTTAGAGATACAGGAGCCAGCGTGACCTCGGTGAGGCAACACCTGGTGTCTCAAGAGCAGATTGTACCCAATGCCTACTGTAGGGTTGTCAATGCTGACAACGTAGAGAGTCGTTGTCCAATGGCTCAAGTTCCCTTTGAGTGGGGGGAGGTCTCTGGTACTCTACAAGTCGCTGTGAGAACTGACATGCCTGTAGATTGTCTGCTAGGGAACGACCTGGAGAGCTCCCCTTGGGAAAAGGTGGAGAAGACCACGCATCTGAGGATGGTGGGTCTACCCGACTGGGCGTGCGTGACCACCCGGTCCATGGCAGCCAGTAGGGGTGTTGAGAGGGTCCTGGAGCCTGAGGGAGAGGTCCAGGAACCGGCCTTAGGGAGAAGGCGCAGGAGGCGCGGGAAACCGGCCCCCGAAGTTCCCACGGCCCAGGAGGAAGTAGACCCTGAGGGGGATACTCTGGAGCCTACCGGGGAACAGATTGCCGAGCTGGGAGATCTGCCTGAGCTGACCCATTGGCAGCAAGAAGGAGGTCCCTCCAGGGAGGAATTCTGCAGGGAGCAGAAAGAATGCCCTTCTCTCATGGGTATGCGGCAGCAGGCTGCAGACCAGGCCAATGGTGTTCAGGCCAAAACACATTACGTGTACTGGGAGAGTGACCTCCTGTATTCCGAGCCTAAGGCTGCTGAACCTGGGTCAGCCCGTGTGCTGGTGGTACCCCAGAAGTTCAGAACCTTCCTACTGGGGCTGGCTCACGATGTGCCTTTAGCAGGACATTTGGGGATGGACAAGACCTATGACAGGCTTGTCACCCACTTTTACTGGCCCCAAATGCATAAGAATTCAGATTCCTACTGCAGAACCTGTCAGACTTGCCAGGCAAGTGGTAAGAGCGGAGGGAAGCACAAGGCTCCTCTGCAACCTTTCCCTGTGGTCGGTACGCCATTCCAACGAGTGGGTATTGATATTGTGGGGCCTCTGGACCCCAAGACAGCCCTGGGCAACAGGTTCATCCTGGTCTTGGTGGACCATGCCACCCGGTACCCTGAAGCCATCCCTCTGAGGACAGTGACGGCCCCCGTGGTGGGACGGGCACTGATGGGAATTTTCTCCCGAGTGGGATTCCCTCTAGAGGTGGTGAGCGACAGGGGGACCAATTTCATATCCACATATATGAAATCCCTGTGGAAGGAGTGTGGGGTAACTTACAAGTTCACCACTCCTTACCACCCCCAAGGAAATGGGTTGGTTGAGAGATCCAACCGAACCCTCAAAGGCATGATCATGGGCCTGGACGGTCCAATGAGGCGTAAGTGGGACGTCCTCTTGCCATGCCTGCTCTTCGCTTACCGCGAGGTGCCACAGAAGGCTCTAGGATTCAGCCCCTTTGAGCTTCTGTATGGTCACCCGGTAAGAGGACCTCTGAGTTTGGTGAAGGAAGGCTGGGAGCAATCTCCCAGGAAACCTCCCCAGAATGTATATAGTTACATGCTGGCCTTCCGAAACCAGACTCGGCGTTTCAGGCAACTTGCTGAGGCAAATCTGGAAGCCAGCCAGGAGGAGATGAAGCGGTGGTACGACCGGAATGCCACTCTGGTAGAGCTTCAACCTGGACAAAAGGTGTGGGTCTTGGCCCCAGTGGAGCCTTGTGCACTTCAGGATAAGTGGACAGGTCCATTTGAGGTTGTGGAGCGCAAAAGTCCTATCACCTACTTGGTGGACATGCAGACTCCCAGGAACCCTTTGAGGGTCCTACATGTTAACCGCCTTAAGCCCCACTTAGAGAGGACCGAAGTGGGCATGCTGCTGGCCACTGATGATGGAATGGAAGAGGAGACCGAGCCTCTTCCTGACCTCTTAGTGGCCTCTGAGAAAGATGGGTCAGTGGATGGAGTTAACCTCTCACCCACCCTGACGCCCGAACAACAGGAAGACTGCCGCCACTTGCTGGGACAATTTTCCGACCGATTCTCCCTGGTTCCTGGTGTCACAGATTGGTGCGTCCATGATGTGGACACAGGAGACAGCTTACCTGTGAAGCACAAGGCTTACAGGGTAACTGACAGGGTCCGAGCTTGCATCAAGGAGGAGGTCTCCAAAATGCTTGCGCTAGGGGTGGTTGAGTCCTCCAGCAGTCCTTGGTCCAGCCCCGTGGTCTTGGTCCCCAAAGCTGCTGCGCCGGGAGCCACACCTGAACTCCGGTTCTGTGTGGACTACAGAGGACTCAATTCAGTCACGAAGACTGACGCACACCCCATCCCCAGAGCTGATGAGCTCATTGATCGGCTGGGGGCTGCCCGGTTCCTCAGCACGTTTGATTTAACGTCTGGGTACTGGCAGATCGCCTTGACCGATGGGGCCAAAGAGAGGTCAGCATTCTCTACACCAGATGGGCACTTCCAGTTCCGAGTCATGCCATTTGGGATGAAGAATGCCCCTGCCACCTTTCAGAGGTTGGTCAACCAGGTACTGGTTGGGCTGGATGCGTTCAGTGCCGCCTACCTGGATGACATCGCAGTGTTCAGTGCCACCTGGCCTGAACACCTGCGCCACCTCTGGGAAGTGTTGATGGCGCTGCGCCGAGCAGGCCTCACGATCAAGGCAAGCAAGTGCCAGATCGGGCAGGGTTCCGTGGTGTACTTGGGACACCAAGTGGGGAGTGGCAAGGTGGCACCCTTGCAACCCAAAATTGAGACCATCCTGGCTTGGGAACCCCCCAAGACGCAGACCGCAGTGAGGGCCTTCCTGGGGCTCACTGGGTACTACAGGAGGTTTGTCAAGGGCTATGGAACGATTGTTGCCCCCTTGACAGAGCTGACTTCCAAGAAGCAGCCCAGGAACGTGATTTGGACTGACACCTGTCAGAAAGCTTTCGACACCTTGAAGACTGCCATGTGCACGGCGCCCGTGCTCTTGGCCCCTGACTTCTCCAGGGAATTCCTAGTCCAGACAGACGCTTCAGAGCATGGTGTAGGGGCTGTTCTTTCACAGATGACTGAGGAGGGCTGGGACCAACCCGTAGCCTTCATCAGTAGGAGGTTACTTCCACGGGAAAGTAGGTGGAGTGCGATTGAGCGAGAAGCATTTGCTGTGGTCTGGGCGCTGAAGAAGCTAAGACCCTACTTGTTTGGGTCTCACTTCCGGGTTCAGACGGACCACAGGCCCCTCAGATGGTTGATGCAAATGAGGGGTGAAAACCCGAAGCTGTTGAGGTGGTCCATCTCCCTACAGGGTATGGACTTTACGGTGGAACACCGTCCTGGTACAGATCACGCCAACGCTGACGGTCTGTCCAGGTATTTCCGCCTTAGTGACGAGGAACCCCCTGGGCAAGGGTAGTTCTCCCCACATTTCAGCTGGAGGGGACACGTGTTAGACCTGGCACCTTGGCGTGAGTTTCCCTTCCACTTTTTGATGGTGTGCCTCGATTGTTTTGCTGGTGTTGTCCGCTCAGGGCACTGCGCCACGGCTAATCCGTGCCGCAGTGCAAGTGCTCCCTAAGTAAAGTGTACCTATAATTGATGTTCACGATTGGTTTATTGGATTCACTGTCAGTCCCCAGTAAAGTGCACCAGGGGTGCCAGGGCTTGTGAATGCCAATGCTGCTGGTGGGCTGCAGCGCTGGTTGCGCCACCCACGGAAGCGGCCTTGTAAAGTGTGTCTAGGGTCTGCCACCGCAGACCCTGTGCGCGGTCCGGGACCGTCGCGCTGACTGCGCAAGTGCCCCCACTTGCCAGTCCCCCAAACCTTCCCTTACCTACATATTAGCCACCCCTCTGGTAGGCCCACGGGCAGGGTGCATTGTAGGCATAAGGTAGGACATGCCCTGATGTGTGTGGCATGTCTTAGTAGTGAATTACCGCCCTTTTCGTTCTTCACTATTGAAGGCTACCTGCTCTCCGTAGGCCAGAATGGGCTGCCGGGATCGCGCCAACGCTGCGACCCCGGTGGACTCAGAGAGCACGGTAGAGTGTCGAGTTTAGTATGCCTGAACTCAGGATGATAAAATATTCCTTGTAGTCAAGTTTATTTTAATATCCTGGGTTTGTAAATACTACTTTTAGAAAGTTAGTATTTACTGACCTGACCATCTCAGTCCGCCTCTGCTGTGTGTGTGTGTGTGTGTTCTGCCCAGCAACAGTAAGGAGCAGGGTGGGGGGATCCCCAGAGACAGGTTGGCTGCCAGGTGGTGGGGAGAGAGATTGCACCAGGATGGGTGGGAGGAGTACACCTTGACTCTTGAATAGACCTGTGCTCTGCCACCACAAAGCCGGCGCCACCCCCTGTGGGGCGGCTGATGTCTCTGCCCTGCTGCTGAAAGGAAAGAGCAGAGTCACCATAACAAAGTGCTCCAGAACTGGACTGAGCCAGGCCTAGGCCCCCTGGCGCTAAAGAACAAAAGAATCATGGTATAAAAGTAGGAGCCTGGCTCCTAAGAAATCAGAATCCTGTTTACCACAAAGAACCTCTGCCCGACTAGAAGGAGAAGAAGACGCCGGAGGAGCTGGCCTGCTGCTTGCCTTGCTGAGAGAGGAGAGGAAGAGACTTACTGAAAAGACTTTGCTACTTTGTGCTTGAACATTCTCCAAGGGCTTGATCTGAGCTTGCCCCCTGAACTGAACCCCAGGAACAGTGGGTTCTTTGTGCTTCTTGCTCGTCCTCCAATTCGAGCCGTGTGTGCATCCCGCTGGAAAAGAGACTGCACCCCTCATCGCCCCTCCTAGGGCCGTGACACCCAGAAGCTCGCCTGCCTCAATCCCGTGAGAGCCCCGCTCCGTCCCGAGCCGCTCTCTGTCCCCGGGCCAGGCCGCCTGCATCCCTGTCACCGCCTGCTACTGGAGCGCGCTGAACGTGCTATCACCCCTCCTGCCGGAAGCCGTCCGACGACTGTGATCTACGCCGGGTCACCCAGCTGCACTGACCGTGCCCTGTGGCCCCGCTTCGCTATCCTCGGACATCTCAGGCCGCGCCGCCCCCGCTGTGGAGACCCTCCTGCACCACCGTGCTAAAGGGTCGCGGGCCGCGCCTGCCTACTTGCCCACACCTGCTGATTGAGGACCCAAGAACACTTCCCAAGCTGAGAGTCGCACCGACCTGTGCTGACTCTCCACATCACGAAAGAAGTTCCAGTATCGGGCTCGGGGCCCGCAACGCCTTATTTCCCCGTTCGCAGGAACCGATCTCTGTGAGTACTGGACCTACAAGTAAAGAGACTACGAACTATCCATTTGAAGCTACGAACAACGAACATTTGCCCGCTTTACAACCTGGTGGCATAGCGAAAACGTTATTGGTCTTGTGATAAGTCTGTTGAGATATATATACCTTATTTTTACATAAAGAATCGTATTTTTATATATATCCACGTCTGGTGTCCGTTTCTGGGGGGATTGATGTATTTACTGTGTGTACGATTGTAAGTGCTTAACCAACAACGCCTGAGGAATCGCCTTGGCTGCTCACGCCACGCACCTAGAGGGTGAGCAAGGGTCATTCGCGAGGGGTTATCCTGCGCCCTGACGTGGAGGAGAGGGTTCCTGCTTGACACAAGGGCAACCTTGCGCCAACCAGAGATCCCCGACTCTAACATGCCTTCTGTGAATACCGAAAGTCTTAAAATTAGGATTTTTCTCAGTTTAGCAGTAGTACAGTTAGGGCTCCTAACTTTAGGACTCTTAAATGCTTTCTGTGAATACCGAAAGTCTTAAAATTAGGATTTTTCTCAGTTTAGCAGTAGTAAAGTTAGGACTCCTAACTTTAGGACTCCTAAATGCCTTCTGTGAATACCGAAAGTCTTAAAATTTTGATTTTTCTCAGTCTAGTAGTAGTACAGTTAGGACTCCTAACTTTAGGACTCCTAAATGACTTCTGAGAATACCGAAAGTCTTAAAATTAGGATTTTTCTCAGTTTAGGAGTAGTAAAGTTAGGACTCCTAACTTTAGGACTCCTAAATGCCTTCTGTGAACACCTAAAGTCGTAAAGTTAGGAGGTTTCTCAGTTTAGGAGTAGTAAAGTTAGGAGTCCTAACTTTACTACTCCTAAACTGAGAAAAATCCTAATTTTAAGACTTTCGGTATTCACAGAAGGCATTTAGGAGTCCTAAAGTTAGGACTCCTAACTTCTGTGAATACCAAAATGAGTAAGTGCCTTCTGTGAATACCAAAATTAGTAAGTGCCTTCTGTGAATACCAAAATTATAGTAAGTTTAGGATTTTGTCTTAAATTAGTTCTGTCTAATCGGGCCCATAGGATCTATTCAAATTGGAAAGGAGGGTATTAGCACGCCTGCGAGCATGAGTCCATAAGATAGCTGGGGCAAGGAGCAGCAAATGCTTGGTGCAAGAAGAGCAGTAGCTGGGCTGTCTAGTTCAGCATGTCTGCATAATCCGCAAGGAGATGCTCTCCACACGGCTCTGAATCAGAAGTTTTGCCATGAAATGAGTCATCTCAAGCGAGGACCCAAAAAGATTTGGTTTTCAGGGACCTGCGTGAATGATCCACCAGGTCTGCAAGTCATAAAAGATCTCCCCCAAAAGCAGAGAGAGACATGAAAACAAGAGCAAAGAAGCCCATTCCTCCAGAAGCATTGCCAATATTTTTTAGCAAGTCCAGAGATGATGTCAGTAATCACCTCATTATAGTATGACATTCGAAATGATGCTCATGTGCTCATGATGTGAGCAAGTAAAGCATATAGTTCCATTCAAAGAATGTATGGTAATTGGTTGTCTGTCCATGGAACACAGGTCATTGTACAATAGACTATTGATTAGGGGTGGGCGGAATTTGCGAAATTAACTTTCGCAAATTATCGCGAAAATGTTTAAAATTATCGCAAACAAGCGGAAATATCGCGAAGATGCGGAAGTTTTTTTCCGGCATGTTCGCGAGATTTTCTGCATGGTTGCGGGTAGCCAACTTACCCAAGTGGTTGCTTGCGGGCGCGGCCATCTTGTTTTGAGTTGTCTCGCGGTGCATGATCGCGAGAAGAAAGACGTGATCGCGCGACGCATGACGTCACTACGGGCGCGAACTGTCGCGAGACAGCGCAAATGGCTAAAAACAATACAACATCTCATGGAGAGCGCGACCGGATCAAGAAAACTTGTCGGCGAACGCAGGGATTCAGGTAAGGCGATCGGGCGCGCGCGAGAATGTATTATTTTACAGCGCGAGCAAGAAACAAATTATCGCCAAGCTGCGGAAACTGGAATTTTTGACATTTTCGCGCTCACCGCAGAACGCGAAAATGTCAAATTATCGCAATTTCCGCGAACGGAACGAAATTTTCGCCGAGGCCTACTATTGATCCATCAACTTTCTCATGGGAAAAGAGTGAAAGTTATTGTCCATTACGAATGTTCTTCATGAGTATGCAAAGGTAACAGCTGTCACAAGAATATCCATGGGAAAGGAACAAAAGAGTAACATGAAAGAGCCAGCATTGTCATCTTTTCTATGAGTCTGAGAAAAATGTGTAAGCTCTGCATTTTAAAGGTAAAACTTAATTAGAATTCAAATTACTTAGATATAAGTGTACTTTCTGATATAAGTGATATAATCCACTGAATAAATTAGTCAAATAGTCACACATTATAAATGTTTCATGTAAATGTTCATTGCTAATTATGGCCTATTACCACATTCAAAGTCTATATGTGGCAACTATAAGTAAACACATAGATAAGAAATTTGTTTTAATAAATCCAAGTCATTAGGGTTAAAAAGAAGTGTGTGCAAAGTTTTACATTTCTATCCCATAATTTGACAGAATTGCACCAATATTTAAAACGATCAAAGGTGCAGTACTATGAGAGAGAAAAATAGTCTTAAGGCCTTAACACATTATTATTATTTATCTTGAATTGTCATGCAATAATCAAATGGAAGCTTTATAATGCATTAACAATTCATTTGCTTTTATAAGTGCAGAAAAATACATTTTTGTGAGTTATTCGTTTTAATGAATTTAAGCTTATCTGAATGTAAACTTTTGGTATTCACAGAAGGCATTTAGTAGTAGTAAAGTTACTAAACTGAGATAAAATCCTAAACGTACTACTTTTGGTATTCATAGAAGGCATTTAGTAGTAGTAAAGTTAGGACTCCTACTACTAAATGCCTTTTGTGAATACCCAAAGTTGTAAAGTTAGGATTTTGTCTCAGTTTAGTAGTATTAAAGTTAGGAGTCCTAACTTTACTACTACTAAATGCCTTCTGTGAATAACAAAAGTAGTACGTTTAGGATTTTATCTCAGATTAGTTCTGTGAATCAGCCCCACTCTGTTTACTTCATTTCTAAATCAAAGCACAGGTATGGTGCTTGTACTACAAGTGTCTTTGTGTCTTTATTAACTCTTTTCAAACTCCTGCAAGGTGCACATGTGGTTTATGTATGTACTCATTATCACATTCCGGATGTATCATGAAGGGAAGTTTTAACTGCATCAAAAGCAAAAAGTTTGGGGATGACCCTGCAGAAAGGGCATTTTAAAAACAGTGATAATGTTTTGTGCACAGAGTTTGAGCAATGCCTTTTGTTTTGAGCACTTTACGTTTCCTGCTAAAACTCGTTTAGACTCATTTCTCGAACACTGAAGATAAAGAAGAATTTAAAAATATTTGCTTCGAACATGATGTTGTTTACAATTTGATTATCTTGACCATTTTTAAACATGCGATAACTGCGCCATGTACGTTTGAGGGAGAAAGCAAGACACAGTACAAACTGTGCTCATTTGCAAGGAAGCCGTTTAGATGGGTCTTCAGTCCATTTGTGAGCCTTCGCTTCTCAGGATGTCTGTTGACTGGCAGTCAGCTAGCTTCCCTCACATCTCCAGCAGTGAAATGCAAATCAACAATTTCCACTGCCTGCCAGAACTGTCTTCCCTAGTGAGAGAGGGCGTTCGAGGACAGGACAAGTGCATTCTCTAGCGGCGTGAGCGGCTCACTTCCGGTGAGTCGTGCCTAGAATACCAAAGTGTCTGCATACGTTTGGGTCCAATTAGGTTTTTATCTTGCTGTATTATTAACTAATCACATTTTCTAATAATCAACCACCAGCCGACACGTTTTCTTTTAGTCGACGGATCACGTTTAACCATTTCCTTTCTTCCATATGGTGTGTTCACTCCATGCATTTCTTATGTGGAGAACGAGAGCAAATATGCTAATTTAAAAGTGTGGCTAGAATCACTTGATATACTATAGAGGGACCACTGTAAGAGTTCAACATTGTTTTAGTGGGGTAATAGAGCAACTAGTAAACAGTAATAACCAGGAATTAATATGAAAACAAATGATAAGTACAGGGCCCCAAAGTTTTTTTTAGGAGCCTAGCTGTCTAATCTAGCCTCGACGCCTCCCCCCCCACCTTGCCCCTTCTTCCACCACTCTGCACTTCCTATCTCTTTGTCTCAACCATGAAGGTCACTTTTCATCAATTTCTCTCTCCCCTTTTCGTAGTGTTCGTAGCTTTTGCTCCGTCTCAATTTTCTGCCTGTTCCTCTTGCTCTGGGTCAGAGAAATATGATGGAAATTGAGTGGTTCTGTTGCCCACCACGTGCCACCACCTGCACAAGTTAATCATTGGCAACAACAAACAATGGTGTACATCCTGGTGCATTATTACTGCATTATTTTGACTTTCGCACCTCCTGAAAATAGTTTAATGCAGTAATACCATATTATTTACCATGTTCTGAGGTGTGAAAAGTGAAAGTTACAGCTTTCTTACACATACAATTCACCACGTGTTCCATAAAACTCATGCCACAAGAATCCCATGGTTGTGGTAATTATTCTCAAAACTTAAAATCACAACCATGGCAGAAATATAAATTTATGCCCAAATTAGGATTCAGGCCGGACTCGCAATGAGCCCTATAGTATTGCTTAGCTACCGTATTTCCAGTTTTATGAATCAAATTCTTATGTGGGACCTTACATATGGGATAATAGGCTCTGTGCATATCTTCGTTATGGTCCTAAATTATGTATGTCGCTTCTATCAAGTCCTGCATTTTTCGCGAGTTTGTATTTGCTTGCTGAGGCTTGAAATGATATACTCATTGTAGAGAAATGAAAAAATATCTGTAAGTCCCAGAATACATATAGTGTTATTTGTTAAACAAATAAAAGCCTTGATTTGGCCGATAAAATCACCTATGACATATGGCAACTTGGCAGAATTTTTTTATCATTAGCAGTCTGGAGTGCATACTCAATTAATAATTTTTCAAATCCCAATTTTCACATGTTCTTTGTAGCCTCTGTGAGAAAGTGGATTATTAGTTGAAGTGGATGGCGACCCTCTTCAAGTTATAATATCACTGTTCCAAACAAGGTCCAGTTATGTCTCAATAATGTTAACCTGAGCTCAACCCATCGTAGCCCGCCGCAGGCATACTTAACATCGAAGAAATGTGTAAAGCATTTATCAGTACCAAAACATTAAAAAGTAAAAAACACAACTTAATAAAAAGCCCATTCCAATTTTCTAAAAATAGAATACATTGTAATGAGTAGATAGCCACCAAAACAACAAAAATTGAATATGGTGAATCAGAGATCGGATTTTTCAAAGTTTTAGATATTTCTACTACCAAAAAAGCACTAAGCACCGACAGCAGGTATCTGGTTGCACTAGAGAGAGTCAAAGTGAAAAGTTAACGCCAACAGCAATGCACCATGGGTCGGACCTAAAACCAGGTTTGTCCCAAAGTAAAGTTTAACTTCTGACTTGATCGTTTTTCTGGAGAAAAGTCCTCATCTTCAGGTTGGGGTACTTGTAGGATCCGAAAAGGGGAGGGTGACGGGTGGCTACTGAAGCTCACGACCTCAGTGGGAGCCTTGGCTCCGGTGAGAAGTTTGGGGCTCTCGACAGCGAAAGTGGGAAAAATCAGATCAGGTGAACTCCGAGGTTGTGGCCCATTCAGGCATCATCTCTGTCAGCGAGCTGCTCAGCATTTGTCCCTGAAAAGTCCTCTAGTTTCAACAGCTGTTTGCTGATTGAGCAAATGGGACACACCAAGGGGTATATTCTCAAGAACGTGTGATAACTACCGCAAGAGTAGAGTAACGCAACTTACAATATCGCAGCCTATCACGGGACAATAACTCCATGCCAACGTGAAATTCACAACAAGGCGGTACCATGCGATAGTCACCAGATAACCCACCAAATCTCCGCATGAAAATCAATGCCGCGCCGCATAAATGCGATACGCAAACGTAAAAAAACATGCGATGAGGCCAACCGCGGTACAAAAAGTAGCGAAAACCTGACACAGGCCTGCATATCCCATGCGTCTGGCGGAACAATGCACCATAAAAACCACAGAAAAAACACACCAAAAACAATCCAAAACGCGTAGCAACATGGATGCACCCTGACACAGCGCAGGAGCCAACTCGAACCCCACAACCGCCACAGACTACCAACAAGGAACAATGGGTTCGGGGAAGGCCAAGGAGAAGAGGGAGAGGAAGACGGGGTGCAGACCGCAGGAAAACAAGACCAGCGTCACGGAGGTGACAGAACACTACCAGCAACTGACCCACTAGCAGACCACCTGGATTTCAGTTGGAGTTCCCAGGAGGCCAATCCAGGAGGCCAATAGGCGCTGGCATGACGTGACTACCGAAACCAGGCACAAACCTGCTGCCAACAGGAAGGGAGCAATGGCGACAGGAGGTGGAAGTCCAGCGCCACCTGAGGAGCTGAAGGAAACCCAGGCCTCAGTCATCAGTGAGGAGATGGTGCAAGGAGTAGGGAGTTAGGACACAGCTCGATAGGACCTGACACAACATCAGCAGGGAGTGCAACGAACAGGGACTTGGGGAACCTGTGCAGATGGGCACAATGGCACAAATGCACAACTAGGTGTAGCATACTGCACACCCTCAATAACCCAGGTCCATGGGCCCGATCCCCTTAGCACACTGCAGCACACTCACATAGCACGAACAGCACACCCACATTGATGACAACAAGGAACAACGCGAATAGCTGACACTGCAGAACAGAGGACACAACTGGCACAGAAATATGCCTACTACATCTGACGGAGCCGGAAACTGTGAAATGGAAATGTACGCGTACAACATCACATCCGTCATGTAGACCAAATGTACACTGCCCGCAGAAGAATCCAGCACCCCCAAACAGTCACAATGTACATTGCCAAACAGTCTAAATGCAAACCTGCACAATGCTCCAACATACTATCAACGCAAAGTCAATACGCACCTCCCCTTCACATCACAGAGGGGCACACAACACTTTCAGCAGAGCACAGAATACAACACATCAGTGATGCTGGAGAGGACCACCACACCGTCGACACCGATGCCCTACAACAGCACATGGATATCCCACACAACACCTCACCAGGACCCGGACAGCCAAGCTACTCAGAGGAGAACACCCAGCCTGCAACAGACCACACAGCAGGAAGAACCCACAAGCCCAGCTGGCCCATGACACTTCACCCACCCACACATCGCACCCCAATGCAATGTTCCTGCATGCCAGAAAGGAGGTGGCCCAACAGGTGTGGCTGAGGGCTGAACCCATGGAATGCAAACCAGGACACATACGTAGGTGTCTATCACCCTTCAGGGGCCACCAACACCCCACTAAGAAGACCCACACTGCCATAGAGACACATGTAGTTGTGCATTCACAGTACAGAACCACAGGCAGGGGCACTCAAATTGCAGTCACACAACCATGTTGGCTCTGCGTACAACGGCCCTGGCCACTCCCCTTAAGAATTGAGGGGGTGACGACAAAGCTACATGTCTAACCTCCAACCTGCTGCCTGCGGTGACATGTCTGCATCCGATGTACACAGCACAGCGTAATTGTCCTAGGGCCCAGGGCCCTCATGCATGCAATAAGACCACAGGGACACACGTAGATATCATGTCGAACTGGCTATGGGCATGTGCGCCGGGCCCGTTTATTGGCAGGGCCACATGTACAGTGACTCCTGTGCTTGATGTATGAGGGGTGAGTGTAAGCCAGTCTGCACGGAATGCTTGGTGCTGGCAACAACTTGAACATTGGACACCAGTGCAACGGAAACAGAAAACACATGCATAACAGAGTCAACTGCACAGCAACATGGTGGGAGCCGGGGTAAGGACAGAGGTCCCCCAATATTCAGTCAGGAGGTTCCGTGAGTTGCAGTACACTGAGGTAGGGGCACTAGAGATGAGCGTGCTCATGTGAAGGAATTGCTAGGATTGTGTCCCTTCGGGTTAGCCCTGATGCAAATGCAGTGGGGTGTGTTACACCTGCATCAACTTCCTCATCAACACTGCCTGAGGTGACTGTTGCGTCCGCAGTCCACAGCGCAATACCCAGTAATGGTTCCAGTTGTGTGGCTCGACTACCACCTCCAGTCTCCATTCCTGCCTTGGGGATGTTGCCTCCTGCCCTCCCATTGTCTGTGCCATCTCCCGTACGCACACTTGACACATCGTATCCATCATATTCCCGGGTCTTCCACACTGCATGAGGTGACATAGCTGCACAACATCTCCACAGCACTAGACACAATCACTAACGGACAATGGCTTGCGGTGCACTGAGTCACTGGCACCTGGAGTGCTGAGCAGGTTATCAGGCCGATGATGGCATCCACGACAGGTCTGAGCAACTCCGTAGGTCTGTCAGGACCACTGTATCAACTCTGGCAGATGGCGGTTGGAGGTGGTCCCTGCGGTGGTGGCGTGTGCCTCCTGCGGTGATGCTACGTTCGGGCTGGTCAGGACCCAAATCTATGTGTGGGGCCGGATGCACAGCGGCTGTCACAATCACCCAGCCATGGGACAGTGACTTGCGATGCAGTCAGATGGGCCATGCGACCTGAGCGGGTCACCATCAATGTCCGAGGTGTATGTTGGGGAGGGTATCGGGGGACAGTGTGCTACCACCGCCCCTCCGGCTTGCCGTCCATGCTTTGCTTGCTGCCCCTACAAATCTTCTCCCCATGGGCTCTTATCTGTGCCCATACCCCAGCAACCTCCCTCATTCCCTGCTTGGTTTGATGTGCTGCCACAGCCTCTCCTTTACAATCTCTGTGGTTAGCGAGCTCTCCATCTCGCTGTAACCCACCCCTGCTTTCCATTTTCTGAGTCCATGCCCCTGCCCCCTCACTACTGACCTGCATGGACCATAGAGCTGCCAATGACCATTCTGTCTGCCCTGCTTGGTGTGCTTGATGGCCCTGATATGCTCCCTCTGCCATCTGTTGTCTGTTTGCCTGCCCTGCCTACTTCCTCCTGTCCTCCAGGGCCAATGAGCTGTCACTGCCCCTCCTGTATGGTCAGCTTGCTGCCACTGACCCTGTCTCTCCCCTGTGCTTTCCAATGCCCAAGTCCATGCCATATCCCCACCCTCCCTCCTGCTCTCCATGGCCCATTATCCTGCCCTTCCTTCTGCTCTCCATGCTGCCACTGCCCCACCTTCCTGCCCTGCCTGATTTGTTGTGCTGCTACTTCACACATGTACACACTTTAAAACACATAGACACACACTGACATGCTTACATTTACACACATGCTCTCACACAGTCACACTCATACACTCTCACACAGTAAATATCACACATACACACTTTAACACACACACACACACATACAGACACACACCAAGAGAGAGCAAATATAATTCTGGTTCCAGCAAGCAGGAGCTGTCAAACTGAGTTTTCATCTGTTTCCTTGCCCTTCGTCATGGAGGCAGGAAAACAGATTAAACTATCACTCCTGCACACATGGAGCTGCATCTCTAGCAGCTCCCTGCATGCAGGAGCAATGCTGACTCCCGCAGATGGTAGGGAGTCGGCTGGGACCACAGGGGCCTTGATGATCCCCCCGCTGGTCCCCAAAGATACACACTGGGTGCCCTGGGTGGGGCCAGGGCACCAAGGTACTTGTGGCCTGGCCCCATGAGATGGAGTCCCCACGGTCCTATATATATGTTGCATGGCACCCCTCACCTTAAAAAAACCCACAGCTTTGGGGGTAGGGATCCCCAGGGCCTAACAAGTCTCAGGAAGGGGTCTGCAGAGCTTCGATTCCCTTTTAATATACAAACGGTCGGGGGAAGCCTTGCCAAGAATGCCAGGTCTAACGCTCAAGATACTCAATGTCGGTTCCAAAATTAATACCCTACAACGGACAACTATTATCTGTATCAAACCCCTCACAGTCACTGAACCTACATTCAGAAATGAAGTTGATATGAGTAGAAAAGTGGGTACTGTAGACACTGTTTAGTCTATAGAGGGTTTACTCTGTACCACACTGTTTTCAGATTGTGAAACTCTCATTAGAAATACACCATAGAGTATTAAAACGTATATACTAGGAACAGTGTAGACTCTATGCAATACGTGTGAACAAAATACACTATTCGCTTAAAACAACCAAGGTCTGAAGGTGCTAAAGATTATACAACTTGCAGCCTTCATACTGTGGCGAAGTTCATTATCATCTTCTGAAACAAAATAATCACATGTACAAATGTTACTACCTGTTGCACACAGCCTTCTATGTTACATAGAAATTGTCGATGCTGAGATGATTCTTTCTATTAACTAAAGGCTACTTATAATACTTAGTATCTACTACGTAGAATGTTTGCCCTGTTGAAAACTTTTCTTCAGAACCAAAAGAATTGTGTGAACATGCTGAACACATGTCATCACCTGTCACGGGCACACAGAGGTACTCTCCAATACAAAGATATATAATGTGTTCAATATCTCTACACACCTATTATGCATTAGCAGCACATTCGATTTGTAAGCACTTAAACACTTTAGTTGGACACAGATTGAGCAAGATTAGGTAGCAAAGTAATATGGTAGCTACCCGCCAAAGTGCAAACTATAAAACAAACACTCATTGGATGATGTCAACAGTGATACCATCAATGATTCAATTTGAGATCTCATCAGTGATGTCATAAATGATGGCATAGAACATTTCACAAATAAAGTAATATGTGAGGTCATCAGCAGTGCTTGGCAGGGGCCACTGGAATTATGTGGCCACGGTGATTTTCGCATAATTATGGATTTGCGGCATTTGCCACATAATCCATCATCTGCCACATAATCTGCAGATTTAAAAAAAAAATGTTTATAGATCAAACAGTTCAAAAGTTACTAACAATGCGATGACATGTTACTGCGCAGTGGGAGGCCATTTGCAAAGCTGGACTGCACTCCTTTCTGTTGCTTATTGCTATATTTGGATACTAAAGTGGTATAAATGAGGTGCAACCAATGCCTAGAGAGTGTTACCACATTTAAAAATGCTGAAATAAAGAAGTAATACTATAACAAAATGTGCTGAAATGTGCGCATAATTTGGCTTTTCTTGCCACATAGTTTACTCAACTATCCTGTGTAATTTGGCACTCTCCTGCCACAAAATTCCAGTGGTCCTGCCTATAACTGGTTAATAGATGTATCTTTCCGTATAACTTTGTTGCCGGTTGATGAATCTTCACAATATGTTCCCTCAAAAAGTGCTTCGGTGATTCTAGTTGTGCATGGAAAATTTTCAGGCGATCCATCAAGCGGGTGTCAAGAAAAAGGGGTGGTCACAAAAAAGTGGGTATCCCACATATCCCATGTTAATTCCTATAGGGATTTTGAACACGACTACAGCCCGAACTGCTTAACAGCATTACATCCAATTTGGCAGAAAGCTAGCTCTTGGTCCACAAAGAGTGCTTTTTGCTAATTGGTGTAAATCAGTTCAGTAGTTTTAGAGATAGTAAAGAAAATCCAAATTTGTATATCTAGGGTCACAGATCCTCCAGGAATTCGACGGTCCCATGCTGATATCTGGTTGACTGCCAACACTTTAGCCAGAAAGTGTTGGCAGCCATCTTCGGAATCGGCCTCAGCTGAGTCCCAAATGACACATTTAAAAAAGAAAAGGGGGCAGGATAGGAATACCCTGACCCTCTAGCTCTGGTTCCTGGGGCCCCCTTGACACTCTGCCAGGGGAAAAAAAAAACATTAAAAAAAAAGTTCTTGTGAAATTGAGACAGAGTTGCGAACCTGTGGCAAAAATTAAACAAAAACAAGTGTGGTGTCCCGTGCTTGTATGCATTATTGCTGCCGGGTGGGCCAGGTCCCGGGGACATGCATATATATTTAAACATTAAAGTAGGGGGTGCATGGGGCCCTCCTTCTGGGGCTTTATTGATATATTGGACGACCCCCCTCCATTGGCTTGATTTAAACCCTGTGGACTCCCACGTCCTCATGGCTTTTTTCTAAAACAACAGAGGGGGTTTGTGGTTCCCCTTTCTGTGACTTTGAAAAGCCCCAGGGACCACCACTTCCTTGCGGCAACATTGAATAATATGCCAGGGGAGTGCACTGACCCCCTGGGCAAAACCACCTCCCTGGGGCAAATACAACTGTAAAAACTGGGAGGGGGCCATATACGGCCTCAGGGACCAACACCTTCCCGGTCCGGCCCATGAAAACGAGCCTATAATAGCCCTGGTGACCGACACCCACCAGGGTCGTCTCCTGCTATCTCCTGAGGTGCTCACCCCCGAGAGATAGCAGTTTGCTTTTATTTGGCGGGAGCTGTCACAGCTTCCACCAAGCAAAAGCAAACACACCGCTTCCAGCAAGCTGGAGCTGCCAACATGGTCCCGCTTGCTGGAAGCAGAGTTTTCATCTCTAAAAGAGATGAAAGTATTGCTACTGCAAGCAGGGATCTGCATTACCAGTTGCTCGCTATGTGCGGGAGCAATACCTGCTCCCGTAGGAAGAGGATAACTGGCTGGGACGCGCGGGTATTGAGGTTTCCCCTGCAGTGTGCACACAGGGTGCCCTGGGTGGGGCCAAGGCACCTAGAGAGATGTGGCTGGGCCCCGAGGAATGTGGTCCCCGTGGGGAAAACCAACCTGGAGAGAGGGGCCTCACAGACCCTATTCAATTTTGGCCGGGAGTGGGGATTGGAAGAAATTAATCGTCAACAGGAAACACTTACAATTATAAACATAGCCGGTGCTTTTGCTGAAGCTCCACTTATCAAATGATCCTAACTCCTGCACTTGGTGAAGGCAAAGCATGTGGGCTTTCTCAGCAGTTCCATGCTGAAAGACAATGGAAATGCTTTGTGGAAGTGAATGCAACATTGATCTATTAGAGTGCAATCGGTAGAGACTGTGAAGAGTGGGTCCTTTCTTGTTCTTACCTGATGAGAGCAGGTGGAGCTCAAGGTTCTCCCTTTAAATTGCTAAGAGTATTCAAATGTACAGATCACTTGGAAGCATTGTCGTTTGGCCCCGCCCAACTTGATAGTATGCAAAGGTCTTCATGCCATTTGTCAGGATGATAGAAGACTCACCTTTCAACCCAACAGAGCCAGCAGAGCAACCAACACATTTTTCTGAACCAATCAAACTTACAATGCCCTACTGCTGGTACATCCACTGCATCAGTCACTGTCTTGTATGCAAAACTGGGTTCGGAACATCTTCTTAACCAGCAGAGTCACCAAAACATTCCTGTGAATAGGGAAAAATTAAATTGTACGACTGTGACGGCATCTGTTGTCTCTCCGGAGCAGGGGGGCGCTGACAAGGGAATAAGTGATAACTGTGCACCTGGGTGTACCAGAGGACCCCGGGAGGATTCAGGGGGGGATGTTTTTGCTATGGTTGAGAAGGCAACGGCATGTGAAAAATGTAACCCAAGGGGAGACTTTACACTTCCAGAAATTGATATAGAGGCCCAAACAAGGGGCTGGGAAGTCCCTTGTGATCATGCTGACAAAGATGGTTATACTAAGAGTAGATTTAGGGAGAAGAATACTCCAATTGTAAGTTCTTCCCCCAGATGACTCTCTTTGCCTTGTTTATATTGTAGCACAAGTCACTTGATTGGTACTTCCCTGGAGTCTGCTTACGATGCTCATGACACACATGATGTATTCCTGCCTTGTTCACAATTGAAGTTGGGTAATGAAAATGAGAAGCATGGTGTGCCTTCGGAATATATTGTGTGTATTGAAAGAATACTAAGTTCCATTTTGTCTTTATAGGAGAAATCTGTATTAAGTTCAGACCATATGCTGGAAATGATTTCTGTAATGTTGTCTGGAGTGCAAAAGGTACAAAAATTTGACACCATCAAACCTTCGCCTAAGATACCTATGCAAACGGGAGAACAGACAGATGTTAGGCCTCTTTCACCTGTCCCCCGGAGAGAGCAGAGAGATGTGTCTGTTCAAGCAGGAATACCCCTTTTCCTATTGCCCCCCATTGAACCTTTGTGTAATCTTGAAAAGGAAGAGCTTTGTCTAAAATCACTATTTGGGGAGACCATAGTGGGCCCCCTTGGGAAATGTCACACTAAAATCTTACCCTTTGTTCATCAAGGGAAAAAAGGGGGGCAATAGAGATTACAAGAAATATGGGAAACTCAGGGGTTATGTTGGGCAAAAAGGCAGGGTAGAGATGGAGGGGGAGGCTCCAACCCCATCCACCTCCCAGGCCCAACCCCCTACCTCATCGGGAAAAGGAGGATCAAAAGCTAGGAAGAGGGGAGGTCTTGCAACAAACCTTAAAGGGGATAATATGAAAAAGAAACATAAAAAGACAAGATGATTCCCTAAACGGAAAATGTCAAAACTACATTTCCCACAGATCCTCGATAGCCAGAGTGATCTTCAGACTACAATGGAGGAGGGAGGTCTAAAATTGCCAGCTGAGCAGGGTGCTCCCAGAGACCAGATTATAGAGCATTTAACATCAGATGGGCGAGTGGGGGCTACAGGAACTGCAGCAATTCCATTGAGTCTAGTGTTGCAGTCTCCACAAGTACCCCATTCCCTCCAGACTAGCGAGTCATGCGGTTCCTTGGGTAGGGGAATTCTAAAGGGAGGTGGGCTGCCATACTCCAGACATGGTCCAGAGTTTTGGGGGCCAGAGAGGATGCCAACTTAGAGGTGGGGCCGCATACATTGGGCAATTCACAGACGGGATCTAATAGAACTTTTACAGGGACAATATCATTGTATAATAGAAAGTCAGATATTCTTATCACCACAACTGTGTCGCACCTGACGACTCAGTCTAATGAGGAGGTACAAGCCATTAGTCGTGGTGATAGAGTGCCTCTATGGATCCCCCCAAGAGACGCTGTAAAGAAAGATAATGTGGTACAGAATGTTTCTTCTCCCATAGTGGATTTTATTTGGCTATTTTATGGTGAATCCTGTCCGGTAAACAGAGGATTCATTCTCAAGCTTTTTTTCAAAATGAGGCGCTAAAGTTGATAGAAAGTAGGGATATTTCACTCATGAAGATTAACCTGCATGAGAGCTTTTTCTATTCTAGAGTCATCTTTAGCTCTTTGATTGTGGCCAACTTGGTCATGCAGAATTGCAAGCATTTCTTAAAAGGAGGGCTGGATCTAATGCCTGTATTAGAATTTAAGGAATATCCCACTATGTGTTCTACAAATCAGTGCCCGAAAGTACAGAGGGCCGGTAATTCTGTGGTGCTAGACGCTTTAGGCACCGACACAGAGTTCCCATTGGGTAATGCTAAAAATATTATGGTCTCATTAAATAAAAGGGGTCGCTCAATAAATCTGATGTCAGATGCCGTAGGCACCTGCCAGGACACAGACATAGAAGACGATTTGGCCCAGTGGATGTGGGTTGCAAAAGCCCTGAATACCAACTGTCCGGTAGTAGAAAGAAGCGTTCCTTTGATGTAGCCAGGGAGGGGTACTTCTGTCCTGGAATATGGCTGGTTTGGGTCATAAAGAAGAGAAATTGAACTTTTTAAAATCCTTGAATCTCTCGATAATATATTTACAAGAAACCTGGTCGTACAATGATTTTGATTGTGATGGCTTCTTTGTCTTCTCTTGTTATGCCAAGCACTCCGAAAGGGGACATGCCAGCGGGGGGGTTTCCATTTTCCTCAATAACTCGATTAACTGGAATCAGAAAGTCTTTCGCCATCCATCAAATCTCTGCATTTGCCATAAGCTGTCATGTCTGGGAGAATCTGGCAGTCCTACCTTCTTCCCGGTGACTAATCTATATATCCCTCCAGGGAGAAACTTCGACCATTTGTTGAGTACACTCTTTTCATATATTCATGAGGTAACTACCATGGAAGAATGCCACTTAGTGGTATTAGTGGGAGTTTGAATGCGAAAATCTCCAATTGTGCATTGGAGATTTATGCCAATCCAGATAAAGAGGAAATCTGGCGTATTCCAGATTCTTTACTACCAAATTAAATAAAAACAGACAAACTGGGTTTTCTCTTGCTTGATAGTACCAGAAGCATGGACTTGGTCATTTTAAATGGTAGGGTACCTCTCAATAAAATTGCAGAATTTACTATTAACTCCCCTTATACACAAAGCCTATTGGACTACGTGGTTGTCTCCTACCAAATGTTTGGGGCCTGTGAACATTTAGTGGTATCTCTGTCAGTATTGAGTGACCACAGCATAATAGGTTTGAGAATAGCCTTTAATCTACCCGCACTGAATCAAGGGAACTTGGACCAGGGCTCGGTGATTTTTAATAAAGCTAATGGACGTTCCTTTTGGACGCCAAAAAATACCACTGAGGTAGGTGTGATAGTGAAGAATATTCACGTAGAACTGCAGGGCCATGCTTCTGCAAACATTATACAGTTCTTTGAGGCCCAAATGAAGGAAATAAAAAATGTAAGTTCTGATTTCGTTGGCCACCGTATGGCTTGCTGAAATATTAAATCAAGAAATTAACCATTTAGTCCGAAAACAACATTTACAATTCTCCATTGGCAAACAACAGGAAATCAATTGCCTTAAGCGAGCAAGAAGTCATTATAAATTCAGAGAAAAGAGAAGGGAGTTTGATGCCAAATGGGTTGGGTTGAGGGAAGCCGTAAGAGCCAAAGACTCAAAGAAATACTGGCACCTGATCGCAGAATATTGCGATTCAAGGCAGAGGGCTCTCCCTATTCCGATTCCAGAAAGGGAGTGGGTGGTCTATATTTCACTATTATAGACAAATAACGGTCCAGTACCTTTTTTGATGCCCGCCATAGAGGAGTCTTCTTTTTCGGAATATGGTCCTCCGTCGAGGGATGAAGTAGTGGGTTACATAAAGAATGCTAGAACCTCCGGCGCACAGGACCGGATGGAATCCCGATTGTGTTAATTAAAATGGAGCCAGCGGCATGGGGAGCTCTTTTGGCACCATTGTTTAACTTCTGCTTTTGAACGATTATTATTCCCTCCTCTTGGAAGGGGAGTATTATAGTTCCTTTGTACAAAAAGGGCCCGAAGAGTCTACCTACTAGTTTTAGACAGATTACGTTGTTGGACGCATCGGGCAAATTATGTGCAAAACGTATACTCTGTCACCTGCAGCTGTGGGCCCATGACCAGAACATCTTACCACCGGAACTGTCTGGCTTTAGAAAGAACCATGGAACCCTGGACAACATCGCGGCTGTCCAGACCATCGTAGAGAAACATGCTTTCTCACGAAGCATGCCAGTTTATACGGCTTTCATTGATTTCTCCACGGCGTTTGATAAAGTGGATCGTCAAACGCTGTGGAGAAAGCTTCACCATCTCTGTATGCCACACCCTCTCCTGGGCCTCTTGATAGAATTACAAACAGACACCTGGTGTCAAGTGATGATGGGAGGCCCGCGGGGTCTATCTTGTAGCATTGAGACCGAGAATGGGCTTAAGCAAGGCTGCCTGTTGGCCCCACTTCTGTTTTTTTTATATATATGATCTCCCAGGCATGTTAATATCAGTGAGGGGGGAGACCCCTAGAATTGGTACATTGTCCATCGGTTCCTTACTATATGCAGACGACGTTGCAATTTTCAATTTAACTCCTATTGGCTTGCAACGTCGACTGGATGCTCTTACTAAATATGCAGAGGAACATTTTTGAAAATCAGTATTTCCAAAAGCAAAATCTTAGTCTTCCACAAGAAAGGTCACAGAATAAAGAAAGGGTATAATCGGTTGTTGGAGCATAAAGAACTAGAATTGGTTGACTCATATTTGTACCTGGGAAAGGTTTTTTCAAAAAATGGGCGAGATTCAGAGCACATCAAACTGTGTGTTGGTAAGGCTGCCTCCCAGGCCAGAGCTCTAAACAGATTTTATGAAACCTGTGGGAGACGCCGTTTTAGTCATGTCCTGTCAGTATTCAAGGTTAAAATTCCTCCTTCATTAACTTATGCTGCAGAAGCATTGGATAATAACTACTAGCATGCATTTGATAAGGCCAAAATTTGTAATTTAAACTTTCTGGCTGACCCACATGCTCTACGCTTGGAATTCGGTCCAGTCTCTTCTTATATTTTATCTCTGTCAGCGGTCCTGAGGTGGGGGAATGCTCTCTATTGGGGGGATGAAGGCTCTCTTAGGGCCACCTTGAGAATGGAAATTTTTGACAAACTAAAGGATCAATCAGCATTCTTTAGATCGTTTGCTACGCAAATGACATATTTGGACTCAGTTCATATAGTGATTCACCTATGCCAAAGCCTGCACTGAAGTTATTTTTAAAGAAGTCCGTAAGCTTGATTAGTATGGCAAGAGATATAGTTTTAAGTAAATCTAAGTTCCACAATGAGGTGGTTTGTGGGAGTGCCTTGGGGAAAAGGACACTGCCTTATTTAACATGGAATCATCCACATGGGATTAGAAGACTGATACTTCTTTTGAGAATCAACCTGTTGTTCTTAAGAGAAGTCACTGGTATATGGGATAAAATCCAAAGAGAGGAGAGAATTTGTGAATTGTGTCATATACAAATCCAGGATCTCAATCATGTGCTATTTGTGTCTCTGGAATTACAAAGGGCAAGGCGTATATTTTTAAGATCATCATTTATTAAATTCAATCTCCATTCTGCTCAGGAGGCCCAAACATTTGTTTTATCCCCACCAAATGAAATGGTCTGTCACAGGCTATTCCAATTTTTTAAAACTTTTCTGGCTATTTATTAGGAAATTTTTAAAAGTTTAGCTACCAGGTTGTAACGTCTAATGGTTGGATAGTAAATAATTTTGCACTGTATACAAAGTATGTCTCTCCTTCTTCCCACTTTTTAATCTACTGGTGTATTTTAGAAAAAAAGGGGAAACAATGGTATTGTATTGTATTTAAAATATGTTTTTTTATTGTATTGGTGTACTTTTGTGGACCTCTGTAGGAGTTCCTTAACAAGTAAATACTGAATTGGATAGAAGGCTTAACAAGCGCCCCCCTGCCAATTTCCTGCTAATTGTTTGTGAGGTGCTCTTCATGCTGAGGAATATGAGGACATCTGAACCAAACAAAGAAGCACTTGCTTCATATAGTTAAGAAGAAGGACCCTTGTCTGGTGGAGATTTTCCTCTTTGTACTCTAGTTGTCTTCTCGACAGGAAGATTCATGTTATGACAAATTTCTGTATAAAGACGTACCAGGAACAATCACTTTGCCAAAATGCACACAAGGTCACTGGGGACATTTCCTTGTGCTCCATTACTCAGCTGTAGTGTAGAAAACATACCGGAAATTTTCCCAAGGAGATAGCACTTGGTAAACAGCCATTAAAAAGCAATCCACTTGGGTAACTATTTTGTGCAAAACTATGGACTCTTGTTGGATAAAGGGTCAGGGGTGATTCCTATGTGGCCCAGCCACTCACACACTTAGGCACTCACACACCAACTGACAGACCCCCTCAGACACTGATACACCCACTCCCAGACCAACTCAGACACTTACAGAGCCACTCAACACAACCACTCACAGACCTACTCAGATACTCTCACACACTCTCATAGACCCACTCAAACACTCATGCACCTACTTACAGACAAAGTCAGACACTCTCACACACACTCACAAACCCACTCAGGCACTCATGCACCCACTCACAGAACCACTCAGACACTCTCACAGCCTTTCACAGACCCATTCAAATCCAAAGGTTACAGGGTTTGTTCTATTTAGGAAATAACATTTTTTTAAACATGGAAATTCACTAAAAAAAAACAAGTTTACAAGTATGTTATATCTAGGAAATACAATTTTAAAAAAGCATAGAAATTCACAAAAAAAAAGGTTACAGGGACATTGCATTTATGCTCGGATTTCACTCATACAAAACCAGTGAAATTTAGCAGTTATAGTTACCTGAGCTAACTATAGCTTACGCCCCCCGCAATGCATTGCTTATGGCTTCACATATTACATCACTGATGACATGGTCAGTGACATCACTGCTGCTCCTGCTGATGAACAAAATAGTTTAGCTAGCACAAGTCTGTTATATTTGAGTACTGCAGGACAAATGTAGTATTGTTTCGTTGAGTGGTTAAAAGTTTGAGTTCCTGGTTTTTCAAGTCTATCAAGCAGTCACTAGGAAGGCAGCCATGTTGTGATCCTTTAAAATCAAATACTCACTTTCTTCAGTTTCCTTTATCCGTATAGTCTGTTTGCACAATCACAATATGTATAGAAATTCTATTCATATTCAGTCACATTCTAAAACCTACAATTGCAAGGCCTGATTCACAAAGGGCCTCCACATTGGTGGCGGAGGCCCCGCAGCCAAGGGGAGTCTAGGTTTTGAGGCAGAATCTCCACAATGAGAATTATCATTATGGAGATTTTGCACTAAGTCAAGAGATCACTCAAGACTGCTGGGCCTCTGCCACGAGTGCAAAGGCACTTTGTGAAACAGACCCTCAGGGCCTTATTTATGGGCCCTTGCGTCACTTTTGCGCCGCAAGTGCATCCCTTTTTGTGATGCACCAGCAAAAAATGTGCCATGTTGCACCATATTTACAAAGTGACGCATCTGGGTAGATGCATCACTTTGTAAACTCCTGTGCCACATTATACCCGAGACAGGTATAATGTATGGAGTGGGGCGTTCTGACGAAAGAAAGGGTCGTAGAGGTGACGCAGTGAAATATATAAGATTTCACTGTGCCACTTTTAGGACGCAAATGCGTCAATTCCTTATGCCTGACTCATGGCAGGCGTAAGACTGACGCAGGCACATTTAACATGGGACTTGCCCATGTGTAATGACCATTGCTGGAGTTGCGTCACTTTTGTGGCACACTCAAACAAAATACTGACGTATGTGTAACTCCTTGCGACATGATTAATCACTTTTCATAAATGAGGTCCCCGGTGTCTAAAAGTGCCCACTGTGCACTCACCAAAGTAATAATTTCCTCCCTGGGTGGCGCAGCTGGGGACTGAGCCAGACACACACCCCAGCCACCAGTATATATCATTTAAATATGAAACATGTTTGAGTCACCATATCCCGTATAGAACAATAATACATCGCTTCAATTCCAAAAACAATCAAAAGTTACTGCAGCAAATCACTTCCGCTGATGAGGACAGCATGCTTTTTGAGTAGGGCACGTACAAGAGGAAGGCACCTGGCACCGGATACAAACAGCAGCTGTTCGCCAACATCCGCATCCGACAGAGGTGTCTGGCTGCCAGCACCTGTGTGCCCTGCATCGGTAGGCATCTGTTTCACATTTATACATTTACTCAGATGGCCTTATCTACATTACCTGCTAGATTCGGACATAAGGAAGTCATATTTATAATTCATGCTGCGCAGATGTTTACAGAAAGTCGAATCCCAGTCTACATTACTGTCACTCAAAGTGTGTTTTGTATTCATGGTGGGTAAATACTCAAGCAAAAGTTGGCATGTGGTGCGTGGCTATCTATAATGCAGCAGGAAACAATTGTTTGATCATTTATGCTGGTGTTCTGCGCGCATGAAATGACTTTATAGAAGAAAAAATAAAACGCGCGCGCGCGCTCGCTAAGCCCGCGCGCTGCCTCTCTTCGTCTGTGGTTGAGTGGATGCGGGCTCTCTCTTCAGTCAGAGCTTTGCCGCTTCGGTCTCCCCTTCTGCGGGTTCCATTCAGCTCAGAGGCACCGCTCTCTGGTATGTTTTGCAATCTGTTGTTTTGTAAGATTTGCATTTGTGACCCAAAACCGAGCGTTTGGAGAATATTTGTTAAGAACACAGAGTAAAGGAAGGGCTGAGGCACACTGGGACCGAATCAAAAAGAAGTGTGTCGAAATAAAAGAGGAAACACTCCTTAACACCACATCATGAGGTTAGCTGCCTTCGATAGCCTATTCACGAGCCTATGGTGCCAATGAAATACCACTAGTTCATGAAGGGTGAGTGCATTGTGTTGGCTAGTAAGGCGAGAGGCGTGGTGGCAAAAATAAAGCTATTCGTTTTGTATTATTCCGTTACATTTCATATAGCTAGCAAGACGTGTGAAATAAAGAGAGACTTTGGAGCGATTGCGTGTCACTTACATAAATGTCTTATTAAATGCTATGAATAATGTGGGTGTGCACGGCTTGCTAACAATCTTTGCGCAGTGAAATTAAAACGGCTGATTTACGGTCTAGAATAGATACTTTCCCATGAACAGATAATTACTGTAATGTATGAGCTTGCAAAAACCCCACACAGTTTTCTGATGAGGCCCACTCTGCAGGAATGTCCACTTTGAAGATGCGTGAAGGGCCTGACGTCATCAGCGTGGAGCTGGGTCACAGGAGCACCAGGACAGCTAGACGTCCATTGGCCAAGCTCATGGCCTCGCCTTAAGTTAGCTTCCACATGCACATTGGTAGTTACAATTGAGACCGTGTCGTAGCCGAGGTTATGAAAGTTCAAGGCTTTTCTGTTAAGACTTGAAATGGTT
Organism: Triturus cristatus; assembly: GCF_964204655.1. Lineage (NCBI taxonomy): Eukaryota > Metazoa > Chordata > Amphibia > Caudata > Salamandridae > Triturus > Triturus cristatus. Next base: position 391,146,272 of record NC_140582.1, on the reverse strand, counting down.
GGCAGATTTCATTTGTAATACATCGCTGCTGCTTTCAATGTACAGTGGAAAATAAATATGGAAGGACGATTCTCCAAAGGGGTCGGGGCCAGGATCACTAGCGTTGTCCTGGTGTCATGCAAGTGTCGGAGCCATAATGAGAGGGATCAGGCAGTGAAAGCCACGATATATGGGCTATTATATAACATTCAATACGTGTCAGCCTTTTGTGCTATATCTTTTTCCCTTTGTGGTTTTTAGAATTGGATGTAAATTAAGCAGTTTATCAAGATATAGAAACTCTAAAAGCTTCAAAAGTAACAATGACTTCTGCAAACTCGTTTATTGCCCCCTAAGCCGTATCCTCACATCAATGTGGGGTTTGTTGCCTGATCTCAATGCTGAACACTCGTCTTCCACTCCCTAACCCAGTGGCCATGCAGAGATTGCTTGTACACTCCACTTCAGTTCTATCTACACTCCACTTTCGAAATTGATGAGATTGACAAGCCCAACACTGAAAGAAATCGCCATTCAGTCACTTCCAAATGAAGTTTCAAGTCCTCTGTACATTAGTGATAAGTCATACAAAAATCAACAATATATCCTTTTTAAAGGGGCCATCCAAAGTTGAGAAAAAACGACTTTTCTTTGAACAGTTCGGTACCTCTACCAGTCACCAGCAATACGCTTACCACAGTATTGCCTCATTTGATGATGTTGCTTGGATTTTCGCATTTATTGAGCTCTATAGGAGGGCTCCTTTCTGGTGAACATCTGGCATCATGGCACCTGCTACTCTGTCACATACTGAATATGTAAATCAAATTCGGCACGCATCTTGTGATCGCAACATGGACCTTGTACATGGTCACATCGATATGTTTTGGCAATATAATAGCAGTACAGTCACTATCATTTGCGTCCTGATCAAATGGAGTGCTTCGGCATCCCCCTAAGTCTTGTTCTGTTTGCTGTTTACTATGAAGCAATTGCAAATAACCATGAAGCAAGACCAATTGTTGATGGCTATGCCTATTGTGAACATACCCCAATTGTGTTACTCAATTCTTTTCATTTTACAAACCAAACGTTCTCAATCCATTCATGAAAGTCAGATATGTCTTAATTTTTCCTGTAAATTAATGTTGGATATCACCCCTCCTGGTAGACTCCACGCATATCATGATGGAATATTTCTACAAGCAGGTTATCAGTTAAATATGCCTCAAATAACACAACGCAGTTATAAAATAAATTATATTGATTTCAGTCAAGAAGACTATTTGGCATATTGTTGTTCACATATGACACCCACATCCTTCAGGACCATCATCTCACCCACAAGTGGTTGCTTGTATTGGCTGAAATACTTTTTAGCACTGTTGGCATATGATCAAGAAACTTTTGAAGTGAAATGTCCTATTTGATGAGTCTTTATTTAATCACAGTAAGGAGATAAGTGACAAAAGAGAGGATTATATGCATCTCTGTGACAGCATGCAACAATTGCATGAGTTGACGTTTCATGGAACATTTGTATCATACAGGGGGGAATAGAGGCGGGCACTAACGAGTCACTGTGGCTCCCCCAAGGATTCAGCTTATTTCATCAATCAACTTCTCAAGATTACTGTTAAGTTGTGGTTCATATTACAGTGGAGAGACCAGTTTAACCAGCTGAGATATATCCTCACCTTATTGCCAGTGTGGAAGGAGATCGCTATCCAAGATTTCAATTAACACTGGTCACTGGAATTGTTTTGCAATATTGTTATATTTGCTCCGTTTTTTAATTTTTACATTAAGAATAGAAATGGGATGAATATTAAGAAGCATCTCAGGGAATGCGTGTGGGTTCCCTCTTCTTTTCAGTTTATTATTGTATCCGATTGTTTTATTGCTATTTGAATGGTTTTGTGATTATTAATAATTGCATTATTTTGTTCCCTATCTTGTGCACACATGAATTTATTACATGGAGGTATACAGGACATGCTTAAATGATTGTCATCAACGATGTCATTTGAGATATCATCAGTGATGTCATCAATAATGTAATATAACATGTCATGAGTGATGTACTATATCAGGTAATATGCAGTAATCAGCAAGAAATAGAGAGCAAATCCTCAGAACAAGGTGAAAGGAGCATAAGACAACACAATTAATTACTTTCCTTCATGAAAATCATAACACAGCATTGTTAACCCCTTCGGTGCTCATGACGGAACGGTTCCGTCATGAGCCACGGTTGAGCTGTGCTCATGACGGAACCGTTCCGTCATGACCACGCCCGCGCAAGATTCCGTCAGCACAGCGGCGGAATCTGCGCAGCATGGAAGGGGTTAACATCCCATCATCATACAATCTCTCTCCAATTGTATACTCCAACACACGTCCTTACAAATCACACAGTAGAATACCATGAAAATTCTTTAGAAAAATATATATGGATTTAATCCACTCATATAAGTACATTTTAAAAATATATGCATATCCATAAAACACATACATAAACACAAATTACACAAAATAGAGGAAAGATACTGCAAGACAGCATACTTTGTCTTTCTATGAGCCCACCTCTACATGTTGTGTCATCGGATGTTCCCGAATTTCAGCAATAGGGTGTGAAAACAACCAGTGCTCTGTTGAAGGTGGCTTTAACTTCCATCAATAAGTTTAGGTGGAAACTGTATATAACAACCACCTTTTTCAGGACTAGTGTATACATTTCACTTCCCCAATGTAATTTAATATATTACCTATAAAAATGTATTAAACGTATTCAGTCACTATGACAAAAAGACAAAAAATCATTAAACCATACATGACACAATATACAATCCTTCTTACAATTGTAACATATAAAATAATTAAACAACACAATTTTACCTCTTCACTCTACAAAAATATATAGCATTCACGTTGAATGGTGTAGCTAGTATATATGAATTTGTATTTAGCAATTCACAGGCAAGTAAACCAACTAGTCAATTTGAGCAAAAGAACATCATTTAATATGTTGATATTATTTCTTATTGTGGTGACTTTATATTTGATAACAACATCCAAATGTACAATATGAAGCAATATAAGTGTCATTCATAATTTCACAAAGGTTCTGTTCTTATAATCTCTAAGTTGTCTTTGATGGAAACAGCCGACACGTGTTTCGTTACGATTAGTAACTTCTTCAAGGCTTGAAAAGTCCAAAAGGAATGGCAGTACAAATCTCTATAGGATGTTCCCAAGTGCAAAGGAGGCACCCGTATCTTGTATATCAATCATTAAGGGACATGTATTTAGTGTCAACCTCAGAGGAATGAAAACGGTCTTGTGGGAAGGGTACCCTTTTGACTGGTGTCCTCCTGTATTGGTCCTTCTATAAAGGTTTATTAAAAGTATGTGTAAGTATTTGGCAATCCTACTTCATATCTGTGGCAAAGTTTTGCAGAGTATGCAAAATTCAACTGAAGGTCATATATGTGGCAATCCCACTTCATGTATTGGACGTAGGTTTGCAAAGTATACGAAATTCCAGGCAAGGTCTTTATAGTTCTTACTATTGCATCAAGGGCTATGATATGCCCCCCTCTTGCTAGCGCGGCGCGCCGTATTCCTAACGTCGTGTCCCCCGTCTTATAAAAATTGTTATGTAGAATATAAGATAACAGCAAGAAATATAATTTATCTTAGGCATTAACTACTTAAATCCTGCAACCATTGCCATCTATACAATGAAAACCATATACACCAATCCAAAACCCAGAGGCATTAAACAACATACAGTTTTATATCTCAACACACAACAACAGTCATTCTTATGGTCATATCCACTTGACTACTGATCCCCTTGTTGAACATTACAGCCTTGGGGGTTGGGGTCCCCGGGGCCTCCTCGAGGCTCTGGGTGGGTGACCATGCACACTCCTCCCAAAAAGGAACATTTTGTGGTGCAGCTCATTCCCTGGCCCACCCCAAGGAGAGAAGTTTAATAGTGAGAATTCATGGCAAAATTTAAAACAAATATATGTTTCTAGCTCAAGGAGGGGTCCCTATGTTCCCCTACCTTTTTTTATAGTACTCAAGACTTAGTCCCTATGGTTGCTGACACCATATCCTTGTTGATGTGGTGACAGCCAATCAGATCTCAGCATAAGATCTGCCGGCTCCGTAGATTCTCTCCAGAGTGATGTATACAGATGTGGCCTAATTACTCAAAAACTACTGAACGGATTTACACCTCATCACAAAAAGCACTTTTTCTGTACAAAGATCTAGTTTTTTGCCAGATTTAATGTAAATCTATTTAACCTATTTGGCTAGAGCTATGTGTAAAGCTCCTATGGAAAAATCAATGGTGAAAACGCATGTTTGTACCACCCTTTTCTCGCTCCCCGCTTTACGGATCACCATAAAGCTTACCATGCGCAACCTAGGCAATAAAAGAACACTGCTTTGGAAAGTTTCATGAAGAGTCATTAAAGCACCCTAAAGTTATTAGCAACACAAAAAGGCATTTTCTATAGAATCACAGGCCTAACCATAACTACCCGGTGGTGACCGTTACTGGGTAATATTTGTGTATTTGTAGATATAATGTTATCCACTATGAATAGTTGTTGCATAATTTGTATATTCATTTGAAATTTTAAAGAAAAATGTGTTTCAAACATTTAAACTTTTGGTCAACAAATGTGAAAAAATGTCAGTACACTCTGCACAGGATCAGGTGGAAGTTCGATGAGGAAGCCCAGAATTAGCACCAAGCTGTGTACTTTCAGTGTCAGAAGATCTACCACCTGAATTGAGTATTAATGGACCAAGTAACAGTGGAATGTAATTATCATCTGCATGCAACAGGCTCACCGGTGTCACAATAATGCCTAAAGGAAACATAGTGAAATGAAAGTGCAGATTACATAAGGTGAACTGGAGGTATTTCTGGTGACAGCTCCAGATACGGATATCCAGCAGATGCACTGATGTATTGTAATACAGAGGATGCACCACTGGGATTGCCTGCTGCCAAGTTCAATTTTGTACCAGAGACTGGAAATTCAACTTTTTATACTTTTCACATGTAGGAACAGCCTCTTCCCAGCAGTGCCTTTGTGAACCTCAGAAAGTGTTGAAGAAAACCTGAACCTCCATTATACAATAGATACTGGAAGCAAAACCCGTTTCCTTACCATAATCAGAATCTTTCTCTACAGACCCCTTCAAATTGAAGTCACAAGATTAAAGATACACTATAGTTGTCCAGCAGGAAATTATATTGTTGCTCTCATCACTGAAGAAAAAATCACCGGCATCCAAGTAAAGTATAAGCACTGAAGCTGAAAAGCCTTGAATTGATCAAGGCAACCTCCCCCAGACCTTCTAGTGAAGGAGGGATTAGATACTAAGAATAGCCGTAGCTTCATTTGAATCTGGAGCTTAAAAGCAAGACTAATCACCTTTACCACCAAAGGGCTTGTGTGGAACCCCAAAGGATTGTAGGGTGACCCAGCAGAAAGATAGAGTAGGAAGGTTTTAATATGTAAGACTTGGACTTGCCATGGAATGTCACCAAAGCAAATTTCTATTACAAAAGGCTCTTTTTTCCTCTCCCCCCCCCAAAATCATGACTAAACAGCTTTTGATCCATGGAAAACCATATGTACAAACAATCTCCTCAGATAAATAATGTATATGCTGGTCAATACAGAACAACATCAAAGAACAGTCAAACTCTTACTGCACCACCTAAATACTGGTTATGCTTCTTCAAACATTTCATCAAATAATCTGGATAGATGCCTGCCATCAAAGATAAATACATCTCCTTTCAAGAGTCACCCCCTTTCCACCCACAGAGTCTTTAAGGCTTAGATCCTTAGCTGCCATGGACACAATATCAGACATATTAGGCAGCTTGGGAACCATGGGTACAGCATCTTCCAAGTCCTGGTCCTCCATACATAAGATACAAATTGAGTTTTACTGCCTTTTCAGAGTCTTTCTGCACCCTTAAAGTTCATTTTTCTTGGATTTATATACATGGAAGTGATTTGAAAAACACTAGTAATTTTTCTGACAGAGGTCATTTAATTTCTCTGACAGTCAGTTACATATAGCAGCCCAAAAATATCTGACATGAGTCAACCCATGCAAGATACTTGGACGTAAAACATTACAGCATACCAAGTCCTTAAACTCCTCCACTTCCGTCTGAAAGGAAGAATACTAATTTTGCATTTCGTTAGGTACACAAACATCAGCAACTAGTTTTGCAGCTGACCCGGGCAAACTTACAAACATACTTGTAAGAAGTCATGATCAGCAGCACTACATGATTAAATAAGAATCACACAACAATCTCCAACAGCACCATGCAAATATGAGTCACAGCATGGGCCTTCGGAAGCATGTTAGTCCCAGGTCTGTGTGTTCATAAACTGACTCCGCCCAGTCGTTTTATGAAACTGACACCAATAATATCAACCCAAAAAGATTAGCAACATTGGGAGGGGACAGCTATCCATGTAGCCAGTATCATCTCCATTTTTTCTAAATAAAGAGACTGCGAGTGGTAAAAAAGGGTGCCCAGCCCCTCAATGGCCACATTCCCAGCAAACCTTCTGTCCAAGCTCATTAAAAAAAAAAAAGCAAACAATCAGGAAGTTCTCTTGAATGACATTATGTTGTGTCCGGGAGACATAGCCGAAGACGGTCAACAAAAGGTACAACATGATTTCTGGGAAAGAGGCCAGGGATATCAATGAATCTGTTAGCATACTTCTTTTCGTCTGGAAGTAAAGTTAAAAATAGGAAAGGCTTTAGTTTCCAAAAACATGGAATGCAAAGCAACCTGACCAGAAGAATACATATATATATATATATATATATATATATATATATATATATATATATATATATATATATATCCGGCTCACTTTTCCGTCACGCCCCTTCACTCGCGGTCGGGTGCTTTCTCTGCGGCGACGGACACCGCACTCAGTCAAGGCTCCGGGTACAAAGGCACCAGCACTCACGGGAACAGTTGTCCAAATATGCTTTATTGGACCAGCTTACAGCAAAACGCGTTTCAGCTATCGCCTTCGTCAATTGCTAGAGGCAATGACTTTTCAGTGGACATAAATACTCCATTTACATAGACAACAACATAGGACTTGCTTCAGTCCACATTGGCGGCCATTACTGAACATGCAAACACAGTTCTCTGTTGCAATACAATTCTGCCCTGAATGGGCCTTCAAAACATCACACCCTGGATGGGTGGTGGTTTTGCAGGTCTGGTGTAAATCTGTTCAGTATTTCCCGAGAAAATAGCACACCGTGCGCGCGCTGTGGGCACTCGGTGTGCTTCGCGCACCGAGCACCCACAGTTCGCAGTGAGTGCCGGGCGTGCGCTGTGCGCGCACCTCGCGATTTAAAAAAATAAAAGAAAGTTTTGTTTTCTCCCTTGGGGGTCCTTCTGTGCCCCCTGACCAAGGCTAGGGGGTCAGGAACTGTCCACTCTGGCCCCTTTTCACGTTCTCCACCTTTTTTTTTCACCCCCTCAGACTGCAAGAGACAAAATCGCGGCTGACACTTCCTGGTTTCGACCGATTCTAATGTTTACCGACATCTAACAACCAATCAGAATTGCGCTCGCGCATGGCAGGGTGCGCGCACAGTGCGCGCACGGTGCGCGCGTATAGATATTTATATGCTTTTAAATGCTATTTTCTCGGGAAATACTGAACAGATTTACACCAGACCTGCAAAAGGCACTTCCTTGACCTTCTGGCTACCTCTCTGCCAAATTTCACGTAATTCTGTTCAGCCGTTCGGGCTGTAGCTGCGACTAAAGGTCCTATGGAAAAATGCATGGGGAAAATGCGTTTTGGGACCCCCCCTTTTTCTCGGCCCCCGCTTGACGAATCACCCGGAGACTCTCAGGGTAGGAGCTGAGCGGAGCACCCCATTAGTTTTGAAAATTTCGCGAGGATTCGTCAACCGGCGCCAAAGTTATTCAAAATAGAATTTTGAGATTTCCTATGGAAACTAGGTTGTAACTATAACTATCTACTGGCGACCGCCAGTAGATAATATATATATATATATATATATATATATATATGCAAACCAGCGGTAACCTACTTGAGCCGCACTCGAGCTGAAATGAAAGGTTACCAGCCTTTAATGAAAGGTATGGACACAGTTCAACATGCGAAAAATTTAAAACAGCCTTATGTAGCCTGACGCGTTTCGAGAAGTGTTCTCTTCCTCAGAGGCGGGATAAGGTGCGTGCTTCGGCGAACGCTGACATCCCCTTAATTTATGCATGATGACACGCCCCCATTGGGGCTGCTCCATTGAGACAGTGTGCAAGCATTCTGGGAGTTGCAGTGTTCGTGATTCCTCCATTTGAATATGCGCACTCATTACTGTTCGTGACAATGCAGGCCCAAGGTGAGCCTCGGCAGATGAACGTGCCCTCAATCCTACATGACCGCTCCACATTGAGGGTGGTGAATCCAATCCTCGTGGCACCCTGAAATCCTGGGTTGGTGCGTTCTCGGCGGCTAGGCTGCCGCCTATTGATGCAAACCAGCGGTAACCTACTTGAGCCGCACTCGAGCTGAAATGAAAGGTTACCAGCCTTTAATGAAAGGTATGGACACAGTTCAACATGCGAAAAATTTAAAACAGCCTTATGTAGCCTGACGCGTTTCGAGAAGTGTTCTCTTCCTCAGAGGCGGGATAAGGTGCGTGCTTCGGCGAACGCTGACATCCCCTTAATTTATGCATGATGACACGCCCCCATTGGGGCTGCTCCATTGAGACAGTGTGCAAGCATTCTGGGAGTTGCAGTGTTCGTGATTCCTCCATTTGAATATGCGCACTCATTACTGTTCGTGACAATGCAGGCCCAAGGTGAGCCTCGGCAGATGAACGTGCCCTCAATCCTACATGACAGCTCCACATTGAGGGTGGTGAATCCAATCCTCGTGGCACCCTGAAATCCTGGGTTGGTGCGTTCTCGGCGGCTAGGCTGCCGCCTATTGATGCAAACCAGCGGTAACCTACTTGAGCCGCACTCGAGCTGAAATGAAAGGTTACCAGCCTTTAATGAAAGGTATGGACACAGTTCAACATGCGAAAAATTTAAAACAGCCTTATGTAGCCTGCCGCGTTTCGAGAAGTGTTCTCTTCCTCAGAGGCGGGATAAGGTGTGTGCTTCGGCGAACGCTGACATATATATATATATATATATGAATAAACAAAGTGCTCGAAAGCTGTTAATTCAAAAAATTTTCATCCTTTAAGTAAGGTCCAGACATAAGGGGGCAAGGATTATTATCAATGGCTCACTGTACTGTTTGGACGAGTCGGAAGGTTCCAACTCACAGCTTCTCTTCAGGGAAGAGATGGTGCTCCTCATCGCGGATCGGCGGCCGCGCAGTTACAGGAATAAACAAAGTGCTCGAAAGCTGTTTCAAGGGCACACACAGCTTGCCGACCTCCGGTCTTCTTTTCCCACAAGTTTGTCCCCAAAGCCAGGTTTCTTCATGGCCGACGCGTTTCGAGGTGAGAAATCCTCTTCTTCATGGGCTTTATTACGAACAGGTAACACATACTCGCTAGTGCTTACGCCATCCGGCAATATTAATTTATTTCAAGGCCCCCTGGTGGAGATGTTCATTTATTTAGCCAAAAGCACATTGGGACTTGTAGTCCTAAGCGAGTGTCAATCATCCCTGAGTGGGGGTGTCACCCGTTCTGTTAATTCAAATTTTTTTCATCCTTTAAGTAAGGCCCAGACATAAGGGGGCAAAGATTATTATCAATGGCTCGCTGTACTGTTTGGACGAGTCGGAAGGTTCCAACTCACAGCTTCTCTTCAGGGAAGAGATGGTGCTCCTCATCGAGGATCGGCGGCTGCGCAGTTACAGGAATAAACAAAGTGCTCGAAAGCTGTTTCAAGGGCACACACAGCTTGCCGACCTCCGGTCTTCTTTTCCCACAAGTTTGTCCCCAAAGTCAGGTTTCTTCATGGCCGACGCGTTTCGAGGTGAGAAATCCTCTTCTTCATGGCCTTTATTACGAACAGGTAACACGTACTCGCTAGTGCTTACGCCATCCGGCGATATTAATTTATTTCAAGGCCCCCTGGTGGAGATGTTCATTTATTTAGCCAAAAGCACATTGGGACTTGTAGTCCTAAGCGAGTGTCAATCATCCCTGAGTGGGGGTGTCACCCGTTCTGTTAATTCAAAATTTTTTCATCCTTTAAGTAAGGTCCAGACATAAGGGGGCAAAGATTATTATCAATGGCTCGCTGTACTGTTTGGACGAGTCGGAAGGTTCCAACTCACAGCTTCTCTTCAGGGAAGAGATGGTGCTCCTCATCGCGGATCAGCGGCTGCGCAGTTACAGGAATAAACAAAGTGCTCGAAAGCTGTTTCAAGGGCACACACAGCTTGCCGACCTCCGGTCTTCTTTTCCCACAAGTTTGTCCCCAAAGCCAGGTTTCTTCATGGCCGACGCGTTTCGAGGTGAGAAATCCTCTTCTTCATGGGTTTTATTACGAACAGGTAACACGTACTCGCTAGTGCTTACGCCATCCGGCGATATTAATTTATTTCAAGGCCCCCTGGTGGAGATGTTCATTTATTTAGCCAAAAGCACATTGGGACTTGTAGTCCTAAGCGAGTGTCAATTATCCCTGAGTGGGGGTGTCACCCGTTCAGTTAATTCAAAACATTTTCATCCTTTAAGTAAGGTCCAGACATAAGGGGGCAAAGATTATTATCAATGGCTCGCTGTACTCTTTGGACGAGTCGGAAGGTTCCAACTCACAGCTTCTCTTCAGGGAAGAGATGGTGCTCCTCATCGCAGATCGGCGGCCGCGCAGTTACAGGAATAAACAAAGTGCTCGAAAGCTGTTTCAAGGGCACACACAGCTTGCCGACCTCCGGTCTTCTTTTCCCACAACTTTGTCCCCAAAGCCAGGTTTCTTCATGGCCGACGCGTTTCCAGGTGAGAAATCCTCTTCTTCATGGGCTTTATTACGAACAGGTAAAACGTACTCGCTAGTGCTTACGCCATCCGGCAATATTAATTTATTTCAAGGCCCCCTGGTGGAGATGTTCATTTATTTAGCCAAAAGCACATTGGGACTTGTACTCCTAAGCGAGTGTCAATCATCCCTGAGTGGGGGTGTCACCCATTCTGTTAATTCAAAAAATGTTCATCCTTTAAGTAAGGTCCAGACATAAGGGGGCAAAGATTATTATCAATGGCTCGCTGTACTGCTGTAAGTGTGCCCTTGAAACAGCTTTCGAGCACTTTGTTTATTCTCATATATATATATATATATATATATTACTTAATATCAGTGCCATTGTACTAAAACATAAAGCTGATTTACAATATAATGGATTCTATTTCATGTTATCAAATATGCACTGATCTACGAAAACACTGCTAAATAAAGCATATTTCAAGCACAATGTATGAGATAGATTATTGTGTGTAAAAACTTATTTTTAAGGCAGACACCCTATTAAAAGCATACTGACTATGGAATGTCAGTCGTGGGAATATAACTATATTCCTCTGTAATTCCTGATTCGGATGGAAACACAGTTTCTGGCCAAACCATGAATCACACTTATTTTGGAATGGGTGTTTCAGTACCTGCATCATGAAGTGGAAACATGAGCTGAGGCTGGATTTAAAGGGGCAGACGTTCTAAAAAAAAAGTATGTGCACATTACAATTCTCAAACTGAAGAGAGTTTGGTCTGTATGAAAGTGATTGTTACTGGATGTCTGTAAGAAAGATATCCTTCAGGATGTTAGAAAAAAGTACTATTTGGATTAACTAAAATTTGTGCATTGATCATGATAGCGTGGACTGGGCCCTAAAATTTTATCTCAAAACTCAATTATACTATTATCATCATTTTCTACATTAAACCATTCCTCTTGATGGATCTTGGAATGTTGTATTAGGAGTCAAGGAGCAAATCAGACATTTTAAATTTAAATAACATCAACAGATTTAAGTTCAGTCAATGAGAGTGTGGATACATTTCCAATGCCTTTATTCTCATTAAGAGATTAGTCAATTTCTCTTCCTTATTTTGGCAATATTTCAGTTAGTCCATAAATTAAATAACTTTACAGAAATCTCATCAAAAGAATGGTTAGAACAAATCACCAAATATTTAATGTATTAAATGCATTTCATCAAGGAATAGATTACATATTCTAAAGATTAGTTACCAAGGTTTGGAATGTAAGAACCGATGAAGGGTTTCAATTTGAAGAAAAGAGTGATATCAGAGGAGCATAACGCTTCAAAGCCAAATTAGAGTAGCAGAACTTCCCATAAAGAGTTTTTAAGACTCAGCTGAGTCTCAATAAATCCAAGAAAATCTGCAGATAGTTGCAGTAGCGATCTGTTGCAAAGTAATGTAAAAGGAAACCAGTATCTGCAGTAGCCACAACCGTCAAGGGTCTTGGGAAAAAGCACTGAGAGTGTTGCATCTACCTAGGAACGTGCAGTAATATAAAATCCAAGAAAATATGTTTAATATTATTGTGTCAGGTTTCTTCTTCCATGAACCAATAGGATGGCAGTCTTCTTTGGAAAGGTGGTTCAGCTCCTCTGTTCCAACGAAAATACATACAGACAATTGCATGACAGAACAACGCTTGCCTTAACAAAGAAAGCCTAGACAACGCAGCCTCAACCACAACCATGTCTTTACCGTGCATGCCTTTACCACACATGCCTTTACAATGAATTTCATTGTAAAGCCATGATAGGTAAAGGCATGTGTGCTAATGATCAGACCCCAGCCCTTGAGCCCTAAAACCTGGCCCCAGTCCTGCAAACCAACCTGTCCCAATCCTAAAAACTACACCAACCCCCCACCATGAGCCCTAAAATCAGGTCCTCAACACTATTAACTACCCCAACCACAGACCCCCGCTCTAAGCCCTAAAACCAACTCTCAGCCCTAAAAACTGCCCCTTCCCCTGCGTTGAGATGTAAAACCCAGCATGCAGCCCTAATAACTGCCCCTTCCCCATCCCCCTTCCTGAAACCTAAATACAACAATAAAGCTACTCACCAAGCCACTGTTCCTTCAAATGACGTATGCAGGAATTCTGCACCACCTCCTGCCCACTTGCTCCAATGCTAGACCAGTGACTGCCTTTACAGCGCATATGCGTGGTTAAGGCATATGCGTTGTAAAGGCATATGTGTGGTTAAGGCAAGGATACTGTTGTAACAGCATCCGTGGTTAAGCCCACATTCGTAATGCCATTTCTTGCACCAGACAGTCTTCTGGAAACGTTGTACTTTAAACACAGTTCGATTCATATGTATGCCCTTCTCCCTATTTACAGAGAGGCTTTAGGCCACTTTTTGTGGCTTAACGCCACCATGTAAATAAGGCCCCTTTACACGCATCACTTAGCATGAAAGGGACGTGAAATGGGTGTTGCTATAGGCATTGAACCGCAACGCCCATTACTTTTGATGCTGCCCCAGATTTACAAGGAGGTGTAAATCTGAGGCAGCACCAAAAACTAACGCCATGCAGGAGCTGATGTTCGAATGGTGAAATGAGAATAAATATTGCATTTCTCCTTGTTTTTGCTTTTTCTATGTGTGCTGCATTCTGCAGCACACATGCAGCACACATAGAAAGAGCAAAATGCCATTAACGATTGTTCATGTGCAGGAATGTGACCGTTCCTGCACAGTAACAATCATTAAATGATAATGATATGCTACTTCTATTTGTGCTACATTCTGCCACACACATAGAAGTAACAACTCACCATTAGTGATTGTTTATGTGCAAGAAAAGACACCTCTGGTGCAAGGGAGCCTGAATTGGCATTAGGCACCTAAATGTAGTGCCAGTGCTAGGTAAAACACACAAGTGTACCATATTTGTGTGAGTATGGCACATCCTTGCATTTTGAAAATGTCGTAGCACAGTGCTGACAAATTTGTTGCATCTCAGCGCTCTGATATTTTCTCTAAAACATGCCCCTAGGTTTTTTGAAAATTCATCAATTTTCTTACTCTCATCAGGTATATATGAACAACTATGGGCTAATTTAAGCATCTTGCAGACTCCGCCTTTTTCTGCGAGTAAAATGTCTGATGCTTAACAATTTTGCAAAGCCATAGAATGTATGTCAATCTGTGTTTACTACTAGCAAAGCTCCAGAAGTACTAATTGCTAGCTTGTCAAAATCAGTTGTCAGCTTTCTAATCTTTTTATCATTTAGTATGACTTCTACATGTGGAATGATTGCTCCAAATATATCTCCCACTAATTGAGCTTCCTTCTCTGCACTACAGGTGTGTCTGTGTGCTGGTGTTCTAGTTAATGCATCTATACTATTAACATGGTATATTTTAGAAAATAGCACCCCTAAATAACACATATCCTCCCAATCAGCAGGTAACAGAATATGAACATTTGTACCTAGACAAAATAAACTCCTGGACTTGCAGATTCTTCTCCCTATAACATTTTCAGTGACCCTCCCATTAATTCAAATGTGTGTTCACAGCTTCTAATCCCCACATGTCTGGTTCATTTGGGTGTCATTCTTCTGTAAATCCAAACTGTCCCTTTCTGTTCACTGTCTAATCTTAATTTCAGATATACCATTTACTTTCTATTTTCATCTTCCTCCTTTTTCCAAACATTTTCAAGACATCACTATGTTTGTCTTTACTATGTGTCATGTTAGTGTTTCTCTCTTCTCATGCCATAATAATAACTTTTTGTAATTGTTGCATCAAATAGGTTAAATAATTATGATAAGCTTTCTACATTATATGTAGGTCTATGTTGCATAAAAAAACACCAAGCTGTGTCTATATTTCTTTTCTGTGTGAGTGTAAATTCATATTTTGTATTAAAGGCACTCTAGAAATTAATAAGGCGCAGTGTGAATAGACTTATTCAAAGCGTTCTCTTCTTTATGCAAGTGTAAGTAATATATTGCATGAGATTCCATAAGATAATGGCATGTGGTAATATGTAACTTCTTCTAATTCTGATCATGGCAAATGAGAGCAGACATAACAGTACATGGCTCCCATGGCACGTGTACATTCCTGTTCTAATCAAAAGTAAAGGTTTTTGACTAATCCTCCCTGTTGTAGGTGACAAATGACGCTTTCAATTGCTCCTCATCTTTCAGTTACATGTGTGATTTTGTTGTGTTTATATTTCTAAAATCTTTCTCAGGTGTTCAATAAAATCGTACTAGCACTAGGGTAATCATTATTACTGTTGTTACGAAGACTGTACACATAATATATTTACATCTATTTTTATGGAAACACATTTTTTCTAGAAGCAGATTAAATGTAGCCAAGTTAGAGTTTCAATATGCAGATTTTGCAAACAGCTTATTTGAATGATTAGCTTTCAACAAAACAATCTTAGACAATCCTTAACCCTACTCCGTGTTCATCTAATGCATACGCAGTCCTAGGATGATCTTCTTTAACATAGAAAAATAGGAATTGATCAATGCACAGTTCATTTTTGTCAAATCCTTTCTCCAGCAATGTTTATTGTAATGGTGTCACAGAGGTACAAACAGTTCAGATCTCACATTACACAGTTCATCGATTGTGACATTTACTACTTCATCTAAATATTGAGACCACTCATGTGCTGAATACCTCTGACAAGGTTCTCTTACTCTTTTTGATCTTTTCTGCTTTTGTTGAATTTCTTCTGTATCAATTTCATCACTTGTCTCTACTTCTTCTGGTATTGTAACTGGAATTTGATCAATTGATAAGCTGTGTTTCAGTCTTCTTTGTTTACCAGTCTGAGGCTATTTAACTTTATGGGTGACTCTTCTTAATGCAGTGCTTGTTCCTTCACATGGGTCTACTTGCTGTACTGATGTTGTTTCAGTCATGTTTCCAAATTGAGGATCTGTCTCTGTTTCTACTTCCTTAGAGACTTCAGTGCCATGTGGTGCAACAACAGGTACTTAAATTGGTGCAATGGTTGCAGTTCTACATCCAATTTCTCTCCTTGATGCTGGTGGCATTGCGGTATCACTGCACCAAACGGTCTCATAGCTTGTGGTGGTGAAGTCACCAATGCTCTTGGTTTAGGACAAAAGAGCACAATTTCTTCTTTTGGATTTCTCACTTTATTGGTGTGCTATGCATGCACACAATTTAGAACTCCACCATACACCACAGCAGTATTAGTCACTAGAATGAACTTGAAGGGGCCTTTCCACCTTGGCTCCAAACAATTCTTTTGAATGTGCTTCTTGATCACAATCAAATCACCAGGATTGAGGTTGTGGCACTATTCTTGGTGTGGATCTTTAGTGGCAGCCGAAACTTTGCAAGAAACAAAATGCACCACATGTTTATGTTTATGATGGTTAAAAATGCATTTGCAGGTATATCATGCTACCTCACTCCTTATCTCATCAGTATTTCATGGGGCAAAAGACCAGTCTTTCCATTAGGGATACTTTGAATACTCATCAGCACCAATGGTAGAGCATCCAGTCATTTCAGTGATGTTGAAGCACAAACATTTGCTAAACGAGACTTGATAGTCCCATTCATCTGCTTAGCTCTGTCAGATGCTTCGGGTCAAAATCTGCAATGTAGTCTTTTCTCACTTTGTAATGCTGTGCAAATCACCTTCAGTGCCTCATTATTGAAGTGGGTCCCCCTATCTGATTCCAAAGAACCAACATGATTTACCTGGGTATCAATTCTCGTAATAACATTTTTGCTACAGTGGGACTACCATTTCTTCTGGTTGGGTAGGCTTTCACCCATCTTGAGAAGACACATACTATGACGTTTCCCAGCCTATTACAAACAGGCATTTCAATAAAGTCATTCATCATTCTGTTGAAAGCACCACCTGATCTCCCTATGTGTCTTTTCCCTGCATTCATCTGTAGACATGTCACCATCTTACACCATCAACCTGAATTTGAGATTAAATCAGTTTTGCTGGAAAAGTTTATTCATTGGCATCTCTATCAAGTGTGTGTGTCCATTTAAATATCGAGTCATTGGGAATAACAAACTATCAGGTAGCACTGGCCTTCCATCAATGGGCATCCAAATTTAATTGCCATTTTATGCACAACCTGCTTTAAACTAACCATGTCTTTCTGCTTCTGAAACATTTTCTTGTACCCTTTTCAACTCATCCCAGATATCTGTCACCTTCATTAGCGTAGAGAATGAAGTGTCTTCTCAAACTCACACGTGAAAGCTCCATTAAATGTGCAGGCCAACAAAGCACACTATCGTGCTACTGATTTGGCATCCCTATTTCCTATGGCTATGTAGCCATTCCCACTCTGATGAGCTGCACATTTAACAATTTCCATTTTGACAGGCAACTGAAGAGCATCCAACATATCTGTCACCAACAACCCGTTTCAAATTAGGGTTCCTGAGCAAGTCATGAAATCTCTATGTGACGATAATTGCCCTAAATCATGGGCAATGCCAAAGCCATACTGACTATCTGTAAATATAGTCACTCTCATTAGAGCAGTTAAACTGAATGCTCTGGTAAGGGCAATTAATTCAGCAACTTGTGCTGAGGTAACCCTTTGAAGCCATGAATCTTCAACAACATCATTTATTGTACATACAGCATAGGCTGATCTCGGGGTACCTTTGTTGTTTCTCAAGCATGAGCCATTTACAAAAATTACATGATCAGGCTCAATCACCAATATCATCGCTTATTGAAAGCAATGTAGCAGGATTTAAAACACAGGATCTTTTAATTACAACATTCTCCGAAGATAAAATTCTCTCCTCATATTTTGTTCAATGATTATGGGTCATGCTCTGTGTTTATGTTCACTGCAGTTATTGGATATCACATTACTATGCTCTCACTCTTTTCCAGACTAGTACTCACTGTCTCAATGGCTTTAAGACAGCCGGGCAGACCTGCAGCACCAGGGTCAAGGGAGGTTGTGCATCACAATGCATTTGGTTAGCACTGAGTTAGCGGAGCCCTTCCTTGCACCGTAAAGCAGAAAAAAACGCTTTACAGAAATCTGGCATTCCTAGTGCTGGGGCACAACAAAGATTTTCTTTCAGCTCTGGAAGGCTTTCAAACATTTGTTGCCCCATGAAAGCGGATCAGTCACATCCCTGTGGGTCAGCCTCATTAAAGGCTTATCCACGAAGTAAAAGTTTAACATCCACTGCCTACAGTAGACAACTATTCTCAAAAATATTCTGACTTCCTTTTGTGTTCGAGGTTGATTCATCGGACGAAATGGTTCCACTCTTTCTGGTGACACCTTCCTAGCTCCTTTTTCAATTATGTGTCCTAGATATTGAACTTCTTTCTGACAGTACTGCACTTTGCATGGAGACACTTTATGTCCATTCTCAGCCCGGTTTTTTAACACAGCATTGGTGTATTGTTTACAAGCTTCTTGTGTCTTTCATGCCACAAATAGGTCATCAATATATTGCACAAGTACTGATCAACAGGGCATCTGTAATGACTTCAGATTCTTTTTCAAGATCTGGTTAAAAATTGAGAGGCTCTCTTTATACCCTTGTAGGACTCTGCACCATGCCAAAACTCTCTGTTGAAACACAAATGAAAAAAGTAACAGGCTATCTTCATGCAAAAGCACTAAGAAGATAGCCTGGCAGAGATCAATGACTGTAAACCATTTTGCAGTACAAGGAATTAAAAAAAATATTGTGGCTGAATTCGGTAATACGAGACAACATGAGGCAACTATCTTTTTAATTTTCCTCAGCCCTGCGCTATCCGATATTTTCCATTGAGTTTCTGCAAACTCATGATCGGAGAGTTACATTACAACCAATTCATTCCCCTAAAATTCCTTTCTGTGTCATGTTTTCTATTACAGGCGTAATTCCTGCAATTGTTTTAGGAGACAGATGGTACAGGGGGTTCTTGGAATTGCCGCATTTGCCTTTATGGTCATCTGGACTGGTTCTACTTCTTTAATCAACCCAATTTCTTTTTCTGTGAGATCCCACACTTCTGGGTTCACAGTTTCTCTAAAGTCAACAGGTAATTCTTAAGTTGTCATTAATGGGAAAAAACCTACAGCTGTCTTTTGTTTGAATCAATTTTAATTCTATATCTTCTTCATGTGTCTGCAATTCCACATCATCCAGTGTGAAGTAGATTGTACAATTTAACTTGCACAATAAATCTCTCACTAACAAGTTTACAGGACTTGTGGGTCTTCCATAGTTCTAACACTGGATCTGGAAGCACCAGTATCTATCAGAAATGATACGGGTGGCCATTTACCTTACCATCTACAAATGGGCCTCTCTGGTCTACCTCTAAAGCTTTGCCAAACATCCAGTCTTCCTCCCCTCTCAGGAATCGTCACAGAGAAATGATTGAGCCTGAGCTGTCACTCTCAAAAACAGGAAATTGCCGAAAAGTATTTTGACCTGAGTTATGAAACTGTTTGAACGTATTTTGATTTATATTCTGGATGGAATTTGTGTTTGCTTTTGGCATCTGGTTCAAATTGATTTTGAGTTTCCCTTATTTCTTGGGATCATTTGAGCCAATGGGACCTTTATCATCTGCACTTGTTTTTTCATTGGCACTTCCTTCTGCTGTACTGGCATTTCTTGCATATGGACTCCCCTCTGCATATGCACAATTAAATTTGCATTATCAGGATTAAACCTACACTACCTCTTTCAATGCCCGAAATTCTAACAAATGTGACAAGGAGTCATTTTTTAATGCTGAAACTTCCATTCCTGAACCTGGCTCAATAGGTACACCTCTAACTCTACCCTGTGAAAAACCAAATCCTCTGCAATTTCTTAGAAACCAGTCTCTGGAACAACAACACCTTGCATACCTCCTTGATTTCCTGCAAACAAAAATTCTGGAAACCCTTCAATTTCGTTTTGCACCAAAATAATTTTATCTTTAATATTTTTCTGCTTCATTTCCAGTTAATCACTGCAATATTTAGCATTTTGCAAGATCTCATCAAGTAACTTATTCTGCCAACAGATTACACTTTACCTTATATGGGAACTGACCGCTGGTCTTAAACCTAACCCGAACTGAGATCCATGTCTTTCTCTTCAGGGTATTCTCTTTCGCTGTGCTGCTGAAACCCCCGCAAGAAACGTTCATAATACTCATGAACTGATTCTCTGCTTCTTGTGTGGCTCAGTAAATTTTTAACCAATCTAAGTCCTTTAGAAACGCTCTGCCTTTCAGAAAGGTAATAACTGCTTCATATTGTCTATTGTACCGCAGTCTCACACTCTGGGCACGATTCCGATTTCTGATGGAAGGGCTCCAAACGATGGTCGGAGCCCTTCCGCCCGAATCGGAACGTTCCGGCCGAATTCCTTTTCGACCGAGCCATTCCGATGAGCTCGTTCGGAAAGGAATCCAACTCAGATTTCTAGATGGCTTGCGACGGACTTGGAGAGCCTGTCTGCCGTCCGGAAATCCTTCAGTACTCCCCTGGCCGCCTCTTTACGACAGAGGGAGTACAATGGCAGTTTTCCACTGCCTTTTTGTGCTGGTGTTTCTGGCATGGAAAGGCAGTCAGAAACTGTCTTTGGAGGCCCCCAGTAGGACCCCCATGGGTGCGAGGCCACCAAATGGCGGCCTGGGGACACCTAAGGTGCCCCTCTGTTGATCCCCACAGGGTGCAGGGATGAACTGCACCCCTCCTTTTCACAATGCGGGCATGCATTCCGCTCGGAATGCATGCTCCCATTGTGAAACATACAAATGCAACCAAACAGGTTTCGGTCGCATCGTACTTGCAGGGCCGTAACTGACGACAGTAGGTCGGTCGGTCACGGTTCCTGACCGATGTCGGACGGACTCAGGTCCGTCCGACATCGGAATCGGCCCCTTAGTCCACAACTCACTTGCTACCATAATATCAAATAATGCACCCAAATCAATCCCCAACACCTTCGAAATGTTCACAAATTGATCAACTTGTGCGTACCACTGCATAAGATTGTCTTCCAGTTTTGAGAAATTGTTTGTAAATGCTGCAAGATCACCTCTGCTCCAAGACACATGAACATGTACTCCTCCTGCTATTTCTTTGAGAGGATATGCTCAAGCTCCTTCTTTCTCTGTCTCTTTATTTTCCTTTCCTTTTGCTTGTGGTTTATTTTTCTTTTCAAGTTTCTTTGCCCATTTGTATTCAAACTTTTCAAAATCACTCCATTTATTACTACATTTTATTAATTCAGTAATATCACATTCGAGTAGGACGCATATTTTCAATTGCTGCATCATCCAACTGTACCCTATAACTCTTCTGGTAGGGAGAGATTTTTGGAATATCAACATCATATTTCTGGACCAATTCAGTCAATTTCTCATGTGTAATTGCTGCTCATCTTGTCATTTCTTTACATAGGTAACTTAATCTTTTTCGTGATACTTACTAAAAAATTCTAAATCCAAGCATCCCCATATAATTTCAATTTTTAATCTTGAGATATTTAATGCCTTCTCCATCTCAAGTTCTGGACCAGTCATTTGCACTAAGCCTTCTGTCTTTTTAATACCTACACTTCCTCAAACCCTGGTGGAAAATTCCATCTTCAGTCACGTTAGTTTCATCCTGGGTCATTTGTGTCGTAAAGACAATTCTTCCCCCATATCCTAGTGCTTGAACTCTCTGAGGTCATCTACACACAACAATCTGTGAATTTTGAGGTCAGGACAAATCCTTTCGCAGGCAAACCTCCTGCCGCTCCTTGCAGATCTGGGATCAGATTAATATCTACTGGGGCAATTGCAACTGGTTAAGGGACTGTGCGTACATTCGCTACTTGTGGTGCTTGCACCAGTACATGCATAGCCGATGGATTTACCACAGATGGAGGAACAATCTGTATCTGAGCAACTTGTGGTGGGGAAATCTGAGGTATTTGAAGTGGTATCTCTACTTGTACCACTCTAATTTCTATAGGAGCTGTCACTACTGTACTGCTTGCTGTGGCACTACTTCCAGGACTATTAGCTGCACTTGAATAAGGTGGGGGCCTTGCTGCTAACATCCCTTCTAATATGTAATCTCCTAAATCACTATCTGTCTCATTTTTGTCCTCCTTGCCCTCCTTCTATTTTTCTATAGCATTTTTCTTCTTCCCCATCTACGGCACTTCAGAAGAAATAGCTGGATATAATCTAGTGCCTTCGACTATGTCTTTCCTTTATCTATTTTGTTCCTCTGAGGAAATATGAATTTTATGATCAGTTATGTCCCCTATCTTAGACCCCAACGGCTCCATGTGCATGTTACAAGTACATGTATGTTCCCTCCAGTTCCAGTTATGAAGACGCAAATACATGTGCGTCCACCGTCAACATGTCCTCTTTCAGATCCGCCATGAATGGGTCGGATATGCCATTCCTAAGTATGAAAGGCCACCGACTTTATGTTGTTCACTTTCCACGTTTTACAGTTCAGGGGAGTAGGCCCTGAATTCTGCACAAGCCTTTCCTGCCTTCTGCCTCTGAAAGCTCCAGTCCGAGACCGCATCTGTATCCATGAACTTTGTCCTACTCCCTGCGCGGCTAAACGGTGCCTAATCCAGCCTGTTGCCTGCCAAAAACTGTATTTCACCTTCAAGATTATCTGCTCTGCTCCGCTCCTCATCCGATGCATTCCTGTCTAGTAGTTTAGGTAAACATTCTTCCAGCTACCGAGCAAAGGGCCAGGCCTCACTGTCCTCATGCAAGTAATTCATAGCCCCTGTTACCATGGAAGATTCCTGCCCCCTCGCATCTCATGTAGACATTTAGACGCTTGTACACGCACTAACAGTCAGTATAGAATAGATTCCGTCCGAGAGACCTTTCCTTTTGGATAATACAGTTCTTTAAACATAAGACATTAGATATGATTTGGGATTAGGTTGACCTGACCCCCCAGACTTTTGTCTCCACATGTAGAGCTAAATGTCAATTCCCCTTCACCCTCTAGTCGCACGTCAATCACACGTCATGCGGCTGCGCGCGCATCTCTGCCAAATATTTCTGCTGACACTGCAGGATTCTCTTATGGATCCACCCACTTGTGACATCATTTTAAATGACGTTTCTAGTATACGCCTGTATTTACGCCTATTTTCATTACGTATGTGTATTATTATCTGTATTATCAGCTGTTACGCCTCCTGCATCTGTCTTAATGTAATGCTTTTCATATAAATATCTTTACTTGTCAATAATGTATCGCCTTCCCTTCCTGAACCCTCGTGGTGATGGAATTTGATGCCTATGGTTCGAACCATAATTCCTTGTAAGGAATAAAGCCTTTCAGAACCTCTAATACCACGGATTCTGACTCTTATTTTTACTGAGTTATTCTTACTAGACTTTACCGCATAAAAAATAGTACAGGTAATTAAATATTTACCACATAAATTGGCGCCCGAATAGGGACACTTTCTCATCTCACGCGCCGGAGGTGCGTTGCAGGCCCGGTCTCCTGCCACAGCTGGACGGATAACAACGCGTACCCGCAGGATTTCCTGTATCTCCCTCCGGCCAAGCGGGGGTGACTGAGGCTGCGATCAACACCCAGACGAGGCGGTGAGAAGTGCGAAGTATCCCGACCAGAGCCTAGCTGAGAGAGCAAGATCCGAGTTATACAGAGGCCCACCAGGTTCCGAAGTTCCGTGTCGAGTCGAGTCCAGTCCGGTCCAGTCCAGTTCAGTTCCGAGGCCTTCCGTTCCGTGCTACCCGGTGAGTACCGTTGCCGGGGAGGCATTTAGACGTGCACATAGTTTGTGCCGGTCAAGACGGGTTTGGGTACACAAATCCGGTCTGCACTGTTTCAGCAGTGTATCTGTACTGTTTAGCAGTATATCTAGTATGTCTTGTATATAATCCAGTATTATCTAGTGTTAGTATTATGTCAGTAACTAGTTTTCTATTAGTTATCATCGTCCGTTAACTGTTAAATGTCAAAATGTTTTGATACATTCTACATATTGTGGTGTGAATGATTGTTCATTATTGTATTTATTGTATTAAGTGTGTTCAAGATTAAGTAATAAGGTCTAAAAATGCCGCTCTTTTCGAAATTAAGACAGATCAAAACTAGAAAAGGGGTACTCGAAGAAGCTGTTCCCATTCCACCTAGGGACACTCCAGGGTACTTTATGTATCATAAGCACGGCCTAGATGCCGTATTATTTCTTGATTTATGGGTGGATTACACCAAAGATTTACCAGAAAGTCAGAGGTGGCCCGCAGCTGGGACCTGGGATGCAGATTGCATCATGAGAGTAGAAGAAGAATTATGGAAAAAGAAAGCCAGACAGTCACAGAAAGATGCCATTGAATTATGGCGTAAAGAATCATATAGACGTACAGAAAAAGCGCTCAGACAGGAAGAGAAAAGTAGGGAGAATTCAAATAAAGCTCGAGAAATTATATTAATTGAGGAAGGTACCCGAGTAAAAACAGAACAAGTCCCTACTGATGTTGGTTGCATGAGCATTACACCATATCGAGTCACACTAAAAACAGGAGTGGTACTACCACGAATGCGACAATATAAGTTACCACCAGATGCTGTTGTGGCTTTGCTGCAAATCATTGACGTGGAAGAGAACAATGGTTCGGGATGGCCTGAGAAGGTCCAGTGAAATGAAAAGCCCTTAGGAGGGCGGGATGATTTAGTATAGGTTCAAGGACTCATATTGGAGAGTGATACTTAATATAGAGAAACAAGGGACAGGAGAGGTCAATGTATGACACTTATTTATTGAACAAAGATTGAATTCAAGTGCTCACATATTTAGTGACAAGAAAGCGTGACATGCAGGTGAGGGTGGAGTCTTTAAAAGAGAACATCGCATTGGCAACAATAGAGAACCATTTTTTAAATAAGATTAGTACAAAATAGGTTCGAGTTGCATAGGGTCGACGGCGTTTCGAACTCAGTTATTTGAGTTCATCATCAGGACAAAATGTGAGCATATGAACTCTAAATGTGAAAAAAATACAGAAAAAATAAATAAATAAACAAGTACAAAACATAAATTAGTCCCTGAACTGTAACAAGCATCACAAGCAATTAATGAGCGGTATATGGTGTTCTCCAAAACGTGATGCAATTACATAAAGATGAGAAATCGGTAACCTGGCAGAGTCAGCAAAGTCATGGAACTGAGCAGTCTAGTGCCCTGAAGGAATGCGCAATTACAAGAATATGATGTTAGAGACTCGGAGCTCATAGTGACGAAGTAAATTATAGCGCTAGGGGCGGAGGTTGGGGCATCATTGCGCGCGCATGAAGTGGAACACTTACTGAGCATATGAGCGGTAGAGTGACGGGGTAGTCGTCAGTAAAAACGTGTTCGTCGCGGTAGTGAACGTCTTGATTTGAATCAATAGCCTAAGAAAACGGAGTGATTATGGGATACAGCTGGACAAAGCGCGTGGTGATTAAAGCAAGAATACCGCGTGGTGTTACGGTAGTGAAGATACTTACTGAAGTAATAAACTGGGTACGGACTTCTCAATAAATGGAAGCGCGGTGTCTGTGCCGAAATTTAATTCAAGCAGGTATCAGGAGGAAGTTGCCTGAGGAAAAAGGGGGGGGGTGTTATTGTTAAAGGGACGTAGTACGGTGTGTGTACATGTAAATACGGGGCGGTGCCAGAATTAGAGCGAGGACACTTACTTAAGGTAGGAGTGTAATCATGCCTGCTCAGCGAGTTGAGGCGAGTTTTCGGTGCCGAGGAACTCAATCTGTAGAGGAGGATGCGGGAGGTTACCTTCAGGCGGATATCAAAGCCACGAGCAAGTGGAGGGAAGGGGATATAGTTTCAATAGTACTTACTTAATCCATGCGGCACTCGGTGCATTCAATGGGGGTCACGGGGAGTGGAGCGAATCCTGTGTGCGTGTAGTTACGCGCGGCGACTGGCCATGAAGTGGGAGGGGGAGGTATTTAAGGGGCAGGGTTGCCATTGGTTACTCGAGGCGTCTGCAGCTGCGCCGATCGCAAGGTGTGAAAGACCAACAAGGGTAGTAGGCTCAGGAGGTGCCTGTATGCAATTAGAACCGCTAGCATGAATGGAACTGCTCGAGTTACTAGTTACTGTGATGGAGCATGATTCCATACCGTTGGGCACACAATGTTGAGAATTCTTAAGTCTGGGGTCAATACAAAAGGGCCAAAAGGGGTATTGGGCGGTGCAGTAACTAAATTGCAGCGTCAATATAGTAAAGGCAGCGTAGGTGTTCAAATACTTGCCCGCTTAGTATACATTCAATTATATACAAGTAGTACAATAAGAAACAGAAGGGTTGCTTTACATACAAGAGTACAGAATTGCATGTACGAGGTCTCAGGGTTGGCAAGAAGAGACTGGTGTTGCAAGAGTTAATGGCATATTTGAACACAGAAGGTGGTTACAGAATGGTTCTGTATTCGTCCAGAGTGTTAAGTCCTTGTTCAATGGAGCGGCATTTAAAAATCCATTTACATTCCATGCGGTTAAGGATTTGCTGTTGATTTCCTCCTCTGTGGTTGTGTTGTAGGCTGTCAATCACTTGCCATGTGAAATCAGATTCAGAGTGTCCTTTGGCCAGAAAATGTTCCACAAGAGGTGCCGTTTGTGTTTTGCAGCGGATCCTGCTCCTGTGTTGCGAGATCCTAGTCTTGATTTTCTGCGTGGTTTGCCCGATATAGAGTAGTTGGCAGGGACATTTTATACAGTAGATCACATTTTGTGAATTACAATTAGAGAAGAACTGTAAAGTGTGTTTGGTGCCATTATATTCAAAGGACTGGGTGTTACAGGTGGAATCACACGACAGACAGTTGTTACATTTATAGTGGCCTTGTAGAGGAGGGAGGCCAAGGAAAGAATGAAGAGTATTGTCCTTGTGCACTGGTTTCTGGGCTCTAACTAGGTGGTCCTTAATATTACGTCCTCTCTTGAAGGCAAAGAGTGGAGTGCCTGTATTGAGTTCCAATGGGCCTAGTACTGACCAGTGTTTCTTTATCATTTTGGTAAGTTTGTTGCTAACCGGGCAGAAGGTAGTGACGCATGTGATTTTGTTGAGGGATGCCTTCTCTTTGGGTTGCAGCAGGAATTCACGATGTGAGTACCATGCTCGTTTCATTGACCTCTTTACTAGACGTCTAGGGTAGCCCCGATTGGTGAGTTTTTTACATAGGATTTCAGCCTCTTGGAAGAAATCCTCTTTGAACCTGCAATTTCTGCGAATACGCAGGAATTGACCGTAGGGTAGGCCATCTCTCAGAGCCCTGGGATGACAGCTATCGTACTGTAAGAGGGTGTTACGCTCTGTAGGTTTTCTAAAGAGGGTAGTGTAGAGTTCACCCTCGGACGTTTTGACCGTGACGTCTAGGTAGTCAATTTTCTTTTTATTGAAATTGTAGGTAAATTTTAGGTCCGGCTGGGTGTTATTGAGCCATGCACTGAATAGTTGGAGTTCAGTTTCAGTGCCAGACCAAATCATGAAGACGTCATCTATGTACCTTCGCCATACGCGAATTTTGTTAAAGAAGGGGTTGTTGTTGTTGAGGATGAACTTATTTTCAATGTCATCAACAAAGAGTATGGCAAAATTAGGAGCAAAAATGGCCCCCATTGAAGTGCCTTTACATTGCCTGTAATACTGGTCTTCAAACATAAAATAGTTTCTGGTGAGGGCTATTTCCAGGAGTGAGATGATGAATTCTGTTGGGACCCGATGAGGTGCTGGGCGTAGATTGAGATGTTTAGTGATAACTTCTATGCCTTTGTCTTGGGGAATGTTGGTGTATAGTGACTCGATGTCCAGAGTGACCAGGAGTTCAGTTTGGGGGTCAAAGGGCTGGGATTCAATTAGGTTGATAAAGTGAGTGGTGTCCTTAACGTAAGTGGCGGTGTCTTGTACCATATTCTTTATAAAGAAGTCAATGTAGCTCCCTAAAGGTTCTAGAATGGATCCGCAACCAGAAAGGATGGGTCTGCCTGGTGGAGTTTCCAGATTCTTATGGATCTTGGGAAGAGTATATAGGACAGGAGTCCTAGGGTTTTTATTATTTAGAAAGGAAAATTCGTGTTTGCTGATGTAGCCTTCTTCTAGAGCCGTTTTGGTAGCTGTGAGGATGAGGTCACTGATGTCTTGAAGAGGATTGCGCATAAGGCGTTCATAGTGTGACGTGTTCCTGAGTTGGCGTTGGATTTCATTGTCGTAGGCGGTTTTGTCCTGTAGGACGATACCGCCTCCCTTGTCACAGGGTTTTATCACCACGTCATCGAGGTTTTTTAGAGCGTTGAGACTATGTCTTTCTTCAAGGCTAACATTGAAGGGAGTGAACCTGTAGTTAGTTTTTATGTTGTTGAAGTCTTTAAGTACGAGATGTTCGAAGGTAATAACTTCCGGGGGCATCGAACCAGTGGGTGGATTGAATGTGGATTTGGGTCGCAATCCTGTGATATCATTTCTCGTGGTTGTCTCTTTATCTTGGAAAAATACATTGAGTCTTACTTTCCTAAAGAATTGAAGAATTTCGGTGTGGATGTCAAACCAGTTAGGTTTTTCCGTGATGACAAAGGAAAGTCCTCTACTAAGTAGGGCTATGTCAGTCGAGGCCAGCTGATGTTTGGAGAGGTTAAAGATAGGCATTTGGTCCATGTTAGATGAGAGAGGTGGGAGGGGGGAAGGTGTTAGTATTGGTATCCCCATTGGTAGAATTTCCTGCGTGTTTGTCGCTCCCCTGGGGGGAGGTTGTACCTGGGCCTCCCTCTGCCCCGACCTCTGCCTCTCGGTCTCTCCCCTGTGAATGTTTGGCCTCTCTCTAAAAAATTGGGATTGTATGTAGAGGAGCTAGTGCCTTCCCCGGGATCAGAGTTGTCGGATTCTAGAGAGGAGGTTGAGAACGTGACCGGCTGCCTGTTTCTGAATCTACCCCAAGTACCTGTTGGGTACCTCTGTTGATCTTGGTTGTTTTGAGTAAAGAAGTCTTCTCTGAGGTAAGGGTAGGTTTGTTCTTTGTTGTAGGTCCTTATGTCCTTTGTCACTTTAGTTGACTTTTTATGGTGTTCAAAGTTTTGAAAGTCAACAATGGTACGTTCTAGTTTCTCCAGGGCTGATTTGGCATCTGCTAGGCTGTCTAGTTCTAAGATTGCCTTTTCTAGTTCTCGGATTTCTAGTAGTTCTTTTCTACTGTGTTCTAATGCAGTGTCAATACCTAGCACCATCCAGTGGCGGGAACACGTAGTGCCAATGTGGGCGAAACCGTTCTTAAATTTTGGGTCTTGTAGGAAGATTGCAGGGATGTTGCGTACTTGCAAACCTACTGGAATGATGTCTGCCTTCAGATATTCCGTAAGCATACGGGCGTGTAGTTCAGTACGTATGTGTTTCTTTTTTAGTCTTTCTAGACTAATAAGTTTTTCACTTGCTACATTAGAGGGAGTGTTGTTGGCTGGTATCGGTGTATGGAAAAGTGAAGGACCATTAATCAATCTTGCTATATATTCCTCGGTATAGGTTGGGATAGTGGGTGTAGACATAGTCTGATAACGAGGTAGGGCTTCTGGCTGGCCTGTAAGTTAGGGTGATGTACATAGATCAAAGGAGGGAACAGAGTAATTTCTTTATAGTATAACTTAATATAACCACTAAAGAGTGGAACCCTTGCAGTGAAGCCACTGCACGTACGAGTGTTTTAAAGAACAAGGGTACCCCTTATGCGAACCTGGGGTGATACAATGTGGAAGAGAACAATGGTTCGGGATGGCCTGAGAAGGTCCAGTGAAATGAAAAGCCCTTAGGAGGGCGGGATGATTTAGTATAGGTTCAAGGACTCATATTGGAGAGTGATACTTAATATAGAGAAACAAGGGACAGGAGAGGTCAATGTATGACACTTATTTATTGAACAAAGATTGAATTCAAGTGCTCACATATTTAGTGACAAGAAAGCGTGACATGCAGGTGAGGGTGGAGTTTTAAAAGAGAACATCGCATTGGCAACAATAGAGAACCATTTTTTAAATAAGATTAGTACAAAATAGGTTCGAGTTGCATAGGGTCGACGGCGTTTCGAACTCAGTTATTTGAGTTCATCATCAGGACAAAATGTGAGCATATGAACTCTAAATGTGAAAAAAATACAGAAAAAATAAATAAATAAACAAGTACAAAACATAAATTAGTCCCTGAACTGTAACAAGCATCACAAGCAATTAATGAGCGGTATATGGTGTTCTCCAAAACGTGATGCACAGACACCGCGCTTCCATTTATTGAGAAGTCCGTACCCAGTTTATTACTTCAGTAAGTGTCTTCACTACCGTAACACCACGCGGTATTCTTGCTTTAATCACCACGCGCTTTGTCCAGCTGTATCCCATAATCACTCCGTTTTCTTAGGCTATTGATTCAAATCAAGACGTTCACTACCGCGACGAACACGTTTTTACTGACGACTACCCCGTCACTCTACCGCTCATATGCTCAGTAAGTGTTCCACTTCATGCGCGCGCAATGATGCCCCAACCTCCGCCCCTAGCGCTATAATTTACTTCGTCACTATGAGCTCCGAGTCTCTAACATCATATTCTTGTAATTGCGCATTCCTTCAGGGCACTAGACTGCTCAGTTCCATGACTTTGCTGACTCTGCCAGGTTACCGATTTCTCATCTTTATGTAATTGCATCACGTTTTGGAGAACACCATATACCGCTCATTAATTGCTTGTGATGCTTGTTACAGTTCAGGGACTAATTTATGTTTTGTACTTGTTTATTTATTTATTTTTTCTGTATTTTTTTCACATTTAGAGTTCATATGCTCACATTTTGTCCTGATGATGAACTCAAATAACTGAGTTCGAAACGCCGTCGACCCTATGCAACTCGAACCTATTTTGTACTAATCTTATTTAAAAAATGGTTCTCTATTGTTGCCAATGCGATGTTCTCTTTTAAAGACTCCACCCTCACCTGCATGTCACGCTTTCTTGTCACTAAATATGTGAGCACTTGAATTCAATCTTTGTTCAATAAATAAGTGTCATACATTGACCTCTCCTGTCCCTTGTTTCTCTATATTAAGTATCACTCTCCAATATGAGTCCTTGAACCTATACTAAATCATCCCGCCCTCCTAAGGGCTTTTCATTTCACTGGACCTTCTCAGGCCATCCCGAACCATTGTTCTCTTCCACATTGTATCACCCCAGGTTCGCATAAGGGGTACCCTTGTTCTTTAAAACACTCGTACGTGCAGTGGCTTCACTGCAAGGGTTCCACTCTTTAGTGGTTATATTAAGTTATACTATAAAGAAATTACTCTGTTCCCTCCTTTGATCTATGTACATCACCCTAACTTACAGGCCAGCCAGAAGCCCTACCTCGTTATCAGACTATGTCTACACCCACTATCCCAACCTATACCGAGGAATATATAGCAAGATTGATTAATGGTCCTTCACTTTTCCATACACCGATACCAGCCAACAACACTCCCTCTAATGTAGCAAGTGAAAAACTTATTAGTCTAGAAAGACTAAAAAAGAAACACATACGTACTGAACTACACGCCCGTATGCTTACGGAATATCTGAAGGCAGACATCATTCCAGTAGGTTTGCAAGTACGCAACATCCCTGCAATCTTCCTACAAGACCCAAAATTTAAGAACGGTTTCGCCCACATTGGCACTACGTGTTCCCGCCACTGGATGGTGCTAGGTATTGACACTGCATTAGAACACAGTAGAAAAGAACTACTAGAAATCCGAGAACTAGAAAAGGCAATCTTAGAACTAGACAGCCTAGCAGATGCCAAATCAGCCCTGGAGAAACTAGAACGTACCATTGTTGACTTTCAAAACTTTGAACACCATAAAAAGTCAACTAAAGTGACAAAGGACATAAGGACCTACAACAAAGAACAAACCTACCCTTACCTCAGAGAAGACTTCTTTACTCAAAACAACCAAGATCAACAGAGGTACCCAACAGGTACTTGGGGTAGATTCAGAAACAGGCAGCCGGTCACGTTCTCAACCTCCTCTCTAGAATCCGACAACTCTGATCCCGGGGAAGGCACTAGCTCCTCTACATACAATCCCAATTTTTTAGAGAGAGGCCAAACATTCACAGGGGAGAGACCGAGAGGCAGAGGTCGGGGCAGAGGGAGGCCCAGGTACAACCTCCCCCCAGGGGAGCGACAAACACGCAGGAAATTCTACCAATGGGGATACCAATACTAACACCTTCCCCCCTCCCACCTCTCTCATCTAACATGGACCAAATGCCTATCTTTAACCTCTCCAAACATCAGCTGGCCTCGACTGACATAGCCCTACTTAGTAGAGGACTTTCCTTTGTCATCACGGAAAAACCTAACTGGTTTGACATCCACACCGAAATTCTTCAATTCTTTAGGAAAGTAAGACTCAATGTATTTTTCCAAGATAAAGAGACAACCACGAGAAATGATATCACAGGATTGCGACCCAAATCCACATTCAATCCACCCACTGGTTCGATGCCCCCGGAAGTTATTACCTTCGAACATCTCGTACTTAAAGACTTCAACAACATAAAAACTAACTACAGGTTCACTCCCTTCAATGTTAGCCTTGAAGAAAGACATAGTCTCAACGCTCTAAAAAACCTCGATGACGTGGTGATAAAACCCTGTGACAAGGGAGGCGGTATCGTCCTACAGGACAAAACCGCCTACGACAATGAAATCCAACGCCAACTCAGGAACACGTCACACTATGAACGCCTTATGCGCAATCCTCTTCAAGACATCAGTGACCTCATCCTCACAGCTACCAAAACGGCTCTAGAAGAAGGCTACATCAGCAAACACGAATTTTCCTTTCTAAATAATAAAAACCCTAGGACTCCTGTCCTATATACTCTTCCCAAGATCCATAAGAATCTGGAAACTCCACCAGACAGACCCATCCTTTCTGGTTGCGGATCCATTCTAGAACCTTTAGGGAGCTACATTGACTTCTTTATAAAGAATATGGTACAAGACACCGCCACTTACGTTAAGGACACCACTCACTTTATCAACCTAATTGAATCCCAGCCCTTTGACCCCCAAACTGAACTCCTGGTCACTCTGGACATCGAGTCACTATACACCAACATTCCCCAAGACAAAGGCATAGAAGTTATCACTAAACATCTCAATCTACGCCCAGCACCTCATCGGGTCCCAACAGAATTCATCATCTCACTCCTGGAAATAGCCCTCACCAGAAACTATTTTATGTTTGAAGACCAGTATTACAGGCAATGTAAAGGCACTTCAATGGGGGCCATTTTTGCTCCTAATTTTGCCATACTCTTTGTTGATGACATTGAAAATAAGTTCATCCTCAACAACAACAACCCCTTCTTTAACAAAATTCGCGTATGGCGAAGGTACATAGATGACGTCTTCATGATTTGGTCTGGCACTGAAACTGAACTCCAACTATTCAGTGCATGGCTCAATAACACCCAGCCGGACCTAAAATTTACCTACAATTTCAATAAAAAGAAAATTGACTACCTAGACGTCACGGTCAAAACGTCCGAGGGTGAACTCTACACTACCCTCTTTAGAAAACCTACAGAGCGTAACACCCTCTTACAGTACGATAGCTGTCATCCCAGGGCTCTGAGAGATGGCCTACCCTACGGTCAATTCCTGCGTATTCGCAGAAATTGCAGGTTCAAAGAGGATTTCTTCCAAGAGGCTGAAATCCTATGTAAAAAACTCACCAATCGGGGCTACCCTAGACGTCTAGTAAAGAGGTCAATGAAACGAGCATGGTACTCACATCGTGAATTCCTGCTGCAACCCAAAGAGAAGGCATCCCTCAACAAAATCACATGCGTCACTACCTTCTGCCCGGTTAGCAACAAACTTACCAAAATGATAAAGAAACACTGGTCAGTACTAGGCCCATTGGAACTCAATACAGGCACTCCACTCTTTGCCTTCAAGAGAGGACGTAATATTAAGGACCACCTAGTTAGAGCCCAGAAACCAGTGCACAAGGACAATACTCTTCATTCTTTCCTTGGCCTCCCTCCTCTACAAGGCCACTATAAATGTAACAACTGTCTGTCGTGTGATTCCACCTGTAACACCCAGTCCTTTGAATATAATGGCACCAAACACACTTTACAGTTCTTCTCTAATTGTAATTCACAAAATGTGATCTACTGTATAAAATGTCCCTGCCAACTACTCTATATCGGGCAAACCACGCAGAAAATCAAGACTAGGATCTCGCAACACAGGAGCAGGATCCGCTGCAAAACACAAACGGCACCTCTTGTGGAACATTTTCTGGCCAAAGGACACTCTGAATCTGATTTCACATGGCAAGTGATTGACAGCCTACAACACAACCACAGAGGAGGAAATCAACAGCAAATCCTTAACCGCATGGAATGTAAATGGATTTTTAAATGCCGCTCCATTGAACAAGGACTTAACACTCTGGACGAATACAGAACCATTCTGTAACCACCTTCTGTGTTCAAATATGCCATTAACTCTTGCAACACCAGTCTCTTCTTGCCAACCCTGAGACCTCGTACATGCAATTCTGTACTCTTGTATGTAAAGCAACCCTTCTGTTTCTTATTGTACTACTTGTATATAATTGAATGTATACTAAGCGGGCAAGTATTTGAACACCTACGCTGCCTTTACTATATTGACGCTGCAATTTAGTTACTGCACCGCCCAATACCCCTTTTGGCCCTTTTGTATTGACCCCAGACTTAAGAATTCTCAACATTGTGTGCCCAACGGTATGGAATCATGCTCCATCACAGTAACTAGTAACTCGAGCAGTTCCATTCATGCTAGCGGTTCTAATTGCATACAGGCACCTCCTGAGCCTACTACCCTTGTTGGGCTTTCACACCTTGCGATCGGCGCAGCTGCAGACGCCTCGAGTAACCAATGGCAACCCTGCCCCTTAAATACCTCCCCCTCCCACTTCATGGCCAGTCGCCGCGCGTAACTACACGCACACAGGATTCGCTCCACTCCCCGTGACCCCCATTGAATGCACCGAGTGCCGCATGGATTAAGTAAGTACTATTGAAACTATATCCCCTTCCCTCCACTTGCTCGTGGCTTTGATATCCGCCTGAAGGTAACCTCCCGCATCCTCCTCTACAGATTGAGTTCCTCGGCACCGAAAACTCGCCTCAACTCGCTGAGCAGGCATGATTACACTCCTACCTTAAGTAAGTGTCCTCGCTCTAATTCTGGCACCGCCCCGTATTTACATGTACACACACCGTACTACGTCCCTTTAACAATAACACCCCCCCCCTTTTTCCTCAGGCAACTTCCTCCTGATACCTGCTTGAATTAAATTTCGGCACAGACACCGCGCTTCCATTTATTGAGAAGTCCGTACCCAGTTTATTACTTCAGTAAGTGTCTTCACTACCGTAACACCACGCGGTATTCTTGCTTTAATCACCACGCGCTTTGTCCAGCTGTATCCCATAATCACTCCGTTTTCTTAGGCTATTGATTCAAATCAAGACGTTCACTACCGCGACGAACACGTTTTTACTGACGACTACCCCGTCACTCTACCGCTCATATGCTCAGTAAGTGTTCCACTTCATGCGCGCGCAATGATGCCCCAACCTCCGCCCCTAGCGCTATAATTTACTTCGTCACTATGAGCTCCGAGTCTCTAACATCATATTCTTGTAATTGCGCATTCCTTCAGGGCACTAGACTGCTCAGTTCCATGACTTTGCTGACTCTGCCAGGTTACCGATTTCTCATCTTTATGTAATTGCATCACGTTTTGGAGAACACCATATACCGCTCATTAATTGCTTGTGATGCTTGTTACAGTTCAGGGACTAATTTATGTTTTGTACTTGTTTATTTATTTATTTTTTCTGTATTTTTTTCACATTTAGAGTTCATATGCTCACATTTTGTCCTGATGATGAACTCAAATAACTGAGTTCGAAACGCCGTCGACCCTATGCAACTCGAACCTATTTTGTACTAATCTTATTTTAAAAAATGGTTCTCTATTGTTGCCAATGCGATGTTCTCTTTTAAAGACTCCACCCTCACCTGCATGTCACGCTTTCTTGTCACTAAATATGTGAGCACTTGAATTCAATCTTTGTTCAATAAATAAGTGTCATACATTGACCTCTCCTGTCCCTTGTTTCTCTATATTAAGTATCACTCTCCAATATGAGTCCTTGAACCTATACTAAATCATCCCGCCCTCCTAAGGGCTTTTCATTTCACTGGACCTTCTCAGGCCATCCCGAACCATTGTTCTCTTCCACATTGTATCACCCCAGGTTCGCATAAGGGGTACCCTTGTTCTTTAAAACACGCAAATCATTGACGAGCTCATTGCACAAGGAGTGGTTGTGGAAACCGACTCCAATGTATGTAATTCCCCGATAATTCCGATTCTTAAAAGAACGGATCCAAAAGCACCACCAGTATATCGATTAGTTATTGATCTGCGCGAATTAAATAAATGTATTGTACCACAATACCCTGTGGTCCCAGATATCTCTTCATTATTAACAGCTATTGATTCAGAAGCAACGTTCTTTACTGTAATCGATCTCAAGAATGCCTTCTTTAGCGTCCCAATAGATCCGGAAAGTCAATATTTGTTCGGATTCAGTTTAAATGGACGAAGTTTTAAATTCACACGCGCACCTCAAGGATTCACAGAAAGCCCCAGCATCTATAGCCAAGCACTGAAACGAGAACTTGACAGTATCCACATGCCAGTTAACACTGCCCTGCTTCAATATGTCGATGATCTGCTGATCACCGCCCGAAGCGAACCTGAATGTGAAAAAGCATCACTGATGGTTTTACAGTTTCTAGCCAAAAAGGGGCACAAGGTGTCCCCTTCTAAGCTGCAATTCTGTGTCCAGCAAGTTGTTTATCTTGGGCACTCGCTGTCCAAGGAGGGAAGACAGCTTACACCCGACCGCATCCAGTTAATTGTTAACATGCCACCACCCAAGACACAAAAGGAGGTGCGGGCTTTTATAGGCCTCACTTCATACTGTAGGCAGTGGATCCCTCAATATGCATTTCTAGCAAAACCACTCATTCAGTTGACAACACAGGAGGCAGCCACATCGACTGTCCTCCCTTGGACTCAAGAACATACACAAGCTTTTGAAAGCTTAAAGAAAGCTTTATGTCAAGCACCTGTTTTAGCAACACCATGTTACAGTAAGCCTTTTACACTATTTGTTACAGAACGCGAAGGTACTGCCTTGTCAGTACTCACTCAGGAACAAGCAGGATCACACAAACCATGTGCTTATTTTTCTAGTACATTAGATCCCGTAGCTCAGGCTCTTCCTGCGTGCCTGAAATCAGTGGCAGCAACAGCTTTAGCAATCAGACAAAGCGATGCCATAGTGTTAGGACATCAATTGACAGTACAAGTACCACACGCAGTAGAGGTTCTCTTGAACCGAACGCAAACACAACACTTGACTATAGCAAGACTCACCGGTTATGAATTAACATTGTTTCAGCCACACATAGAAATCAGACGTTGTAATACATTAAATCCTGCCACACTTTTGCCAGTAAACGGAACAAATCCATTAGCACATGATTGTATTGAAGTCATTACTATCACGACGAAACCCAGGCAAGACTTGACAGATATCCCTTTATTAGATCCGGACCTGACATTGTATGTAGATGGTTCATGTATGAGAACAAGTACAGGAGAGTTAGTGGCCGCTTACGCAGTCACAACAGACACTGAAGTGATCGAAACAAATTGTATTAACACTTTGTCAGCTCAAGCAGCAGAGCTCATCGCTCTGACACAAGCCTGTATTCAAGCCACAAATAAGAAAGTCAACATATACACAGATTCACGTTATGCATTCGGAGTCGTCCATGACTTCGGCGTGCTGTGGCGAGAGAGAGGTTATTTAACTTCTCACGGTGCCCACATCCAACACGGACCCCTCATTCAAGCTTTATTAGACGCAATTCATCTACCTACTGCAATATCGATTATGAAATGCAAGGCCCATACGAAAGTTACCGATATTTCCCAGGGTAACGACCTAGCTGACAGAACAGCTAAACAGACTGCTCAGACCCAGACTCATACAACTGACACGACAAAGACAATAGTTCCGACACCAACACATTGTATGACAGTTAAGGATCCCGCCCTTGATGTAATTGACATACAGACACATGCTACACCAGAAGAAATAAAGAAATGGACTGAATTAGGAGGGATCCAAAAGGATCAAGGATGGATGACGAAGGGAAAATCTATATGGTTTCTTCCCGACTCCATGGTTCAAGTCATCATTAACACAATACATAGTCCAGCGCACCTAGGAGAAAAAGCTATGCTAGATAGCATTCAACACATTTGGTTCAACAAACACTTACGAGCAGCAGCTAAACAAAAAGTACGTACCTGTATGATATGTTGTCAGTTCAATCCCGGTAAAAGCATTCCCGTAGAGCAAGGTGGATTTCAACCTCCCGATCACCCTTTTGAAGTCCTCCAGATGGATTATATCCAGATGGAACGATGTCGAGGATTCAAATATGTTCTTGTAGTTGTCTGTGCTCTTTCCCGTTGGACAGAAGCCTACCCGGTTTCAGATTACACTGCCCCGACTACTGCCAAACAGTTAGTTCGAGAATTCTTCCCACGATACGGTTTACCACGTGTTGTATACTCAGATAACGGCCAGCCATTCTCATCCGAACTAATGAAACACGTTTCACTTCTGTTAGGTTACCAATGGAAATTCCACTGTGTCCGACATCCCGAGGCAGCAGGTCTCGTGGAACGTCATAATCAAACTCTGAAAATTAGATTGTCCAAAGTATGTAGAGAAAAAGGTGTCGATTGGATAGTAGCCCTACCAGTTGCGCTCTTTTACATGAGAATGGTAGCACATTCTCGAACAGGGCTATCCCCGTATGAGGTGATCTTCGGTAGACCACCAAATATGTGGGGGACGCCTATACCTCGTAAAATCACTGATGTTGACTGTAATATGCTGACAGATTACCTGGCTTCCTTGATGTCTGCACTACAATCTTGTCGTTCACAGGTAGCTGCAGCTTTTCCCGATAACACTGAGGTGAAGCCCCATGACGTGGTTCCAGGTGACCTGGTTCTTGTGAGGAATTTCGACCGGAAGACCCAGCTGGAGCCCAGGTGGCAGTCGCCCAAGCTCGTCTTGCTGACCACAAGGACAGCCGT
The DNA here is from genome assembly GCF_964204655.1 of Triturus cristatus. Taxonomy (NCBI): domain Eukaryota; kingdom Metazoa; phylum Chordata; class Amphibia; order Caudata; family Salamandridae; genus Triturus; species Triturus cristatus. Next base: position 391,106,907 of record NC_140582.1, on the reverse strand, counting down.
GAAGATTGAGGGACGTAAAGGGTGGTTGCACTCGAGCCATATCAAAAAATTTTATGGACTACCGTCCGATGTGAACACTCAGCCCTGCATTCCTTCTTCACAGACAGACTCAAAGCTCCCCTTGGTTGAAAAGACGGAGACTGAACTCTATAAACTGAAACTAAGGTCTAGCAAGTCAGACAATTTGATTGTTTAAGTCCTCTCCAAGGTGAATCGGTTGAATTTGTCTCTGACATGTATCCTCTAGACCGAAATAGAGAGAGAAATAGACAGATACAGCTTAAAAAACATGCGTACTGTAAATCACTTCGTAGTCACTGCATAGTGACATTATTAATTATGTTTTTCCTAAGTCTTCTGATCATCATTTCTAGTGTATTGCTACATATGTATTAGCCTATTTCTAAGCGTGCTTACAATGCTACTGCTGAACATTCTTTTAGCGAATTACCTCCGCATGAGTTGTCTTATAGATTTGCGCTGCGCAACAACACATTCATTAATATGTTACATCATTCCCATCAGACCAACAATGCTACCAATTGTTGGATATGTGGCCGACTTCCTCCCTATCAGAGCTATAAGGGAGTTTTGCCTCTCTTTCCGTATCCGTTCACACACAATGGCTCCTGTGGAGCATGGTTTAGTTTGATTAATTCCCTAGATTCAAATTCAGTAGTTTATCAAGACAACTGGGTATGGGGAAACCTGAACCTAGTTTTGCTTAAAGTCTGCTACCCTAACAAAGAGGGACTTCCCCAAAGAACAGGAACTGATCTAGAAAATGAAGTATATGGATTAGGTAACTTTACACTTAACCTCATGATTCTGAATGTTGAATCCGAAGCTACACCAATCTTGCCCGCTATGTCAGTATTTCCAGTTAAAGGTGAATTATGTGTAAGAAAGAATGGTTCAATACACATGGGCCATAGTAAATGTACCACTGTAATAGAATTCAGTGATCAAGGCAAGTCTACATTTAGAGCTTCTCGTCATTCCTACTTCATATGTGGCCAGACTGCATATATACGTTTACCTCTAGATTGGGATGGTACCTGTTACATAGCATTCCTTCTGCCACCTGTTTTCCTAGCCCCTCCTGATTATCACAGAAATACCCATTTAGTACACAATAGACAGCAGAGAGATCTCCCGATTGTCGATTACACTGAAACGGCATGGGAGCAATACACAGATTTCAATAAAGGTTTCTTTCCCTATATAGGTACAGTCACTAATAGTAAACTGATACGTAGATTAACTAGAACTCTTGAAGCAGTAGTGAATGAAACTACTTCCGCCTTAGGCAATTTAACAGAGGAGCAGTCCGCGATGCGGATTGTTGTTCTTCAAAATCGTCTTGTCCTTGACGTCATCCTGGCCGATAGAGGCGGAGCTTGTAGGGTCATCGGATCAAGTTGCTGTGTTTTCATACCAGAAAACTCGCCGTCAGTATATAAAGCCATAACTCGCCTTCATAAGATTATAAGCCAGATACACCAGAGTCCAGGCACCTGGACTTGGTCCGGTTGGTTCTGGAGCGTGTTGTCAGCCTGGGGATGGAGGATTCTATCCTTCCTAGGTATTGGCTTTCTCATACTATTCAGTTGCTGCTTATGTCTACAATGTGGGCCAGCGATTTGTGGTTTGTGTGCCACATCGTGTATTCCGCATCCAAGTTTTCGTTCAAGATCCCGGAAGAAGAAAGAAGAACAAATGATGCTATATGAACAGATTGATGGATTGATGAAGATCGATATCTCCTAAGGGTCCGTAGGGGACAAGGAGGGAATGAGGAAATATGAATTTTATGATCAGTTATGTCCCCTATCTTAGACCCCAACGGCTCCATGTGCATGTTACAAGTACATGTATGTTCCCTCCAGTTCCAGTTATGAAGACGCAAATACATGTGCGTCCACCGTCAACATGTCCTCTTTCAGATCCGCCATGAATGGGTCGGATATTCCATTCCTAAGTATGAAAGGCCACCGACTTTATGTTGTTCACTTTCCACGTTTTACAGTTCAGGCGAGTAGGCCCTGAATTCTGCCATCAAGCCTTTCCTGCCTTCTGCCTCTGAAAGCTCCAGTCCGAGACCGCATCTGTATCCATGAACTTTGTCCTACTCCCTGCGCGGCTAAACGGTGCCTAATCCAGCCTGTTGCCTGCCAAAAACTGTATTTCACCTTCAAGATTATCTGCTCCGCTCCTCATCCGATGCATTCCTGTCTAGTAGTTTAGGTAAACATTCTTCCAGCTACCGAGCAAAGGGCCAGGCCTCACTGTCCTCATGCAAGTAATTCATAGCCCCTGTTACCATGGAAGATTCCTGCCCCCTCGCATCTCATGTAGACATTTAGACGCTTGTACACGCACTAACAGTCAGTATAGAATAGATTCCGTCCGAGAGACCTTTCCTTTTGGATAATACAGTTCTTTAAACATAAGACATTAGATATGATTTGGGATTAGGTTGACCTGACCCCCCAGACTTTTGTCTCCACATGTAGAGCTAAATGTCAATTCCCCTTCACCCTCTAGTCGCACGTCAATCACACGTCATGCGGCTGCGCGCGCATCTCTGCCAAATATTTCTGCTGACACTGCAGGATTCTCTTATGGATCCACCCACTTGTGACATCATTTTAAATGACGTTTCTAGTATACGCCTGTATTTACGCCTATTTTCATTACGTATGTGTATTATTATCTGTATTATCAGCTGTTACGCCTCCTGCATCTGTCTTAATGTAATGCTTTTCATATAAATATCTTTACTTGTCAATAATGTATCGCCTTCCCTTCCTGAACCCTCGTGGTGATGGAATTTGATGCCTATGGTTCGAACCATAATTCCTTGTAAGGAATAAAGCCTTTCAGAACCTCTAATACCATGGATTCTGCCTCTTATTTTTACTGAGTTATTCTTACTAGACTTTACCGCATAAAAAATAGTACAGGTAATTAAATATTTACCACACCTCATCGAGCATCCACCTATCACAGTGCGGCACCCCTTGGCGTCACCAACCAATCCCAGCGTTAAAGCACACCAACCTACCAAGCTTAGCATAAAATACTATGATCTCGCTCATTGCTGCAGTTCACCCTCCATTACAATATTTCTCGTACACACACAAACCACAAAAGAACTTCTGAAAACGTAAAAGAAAACTTACATAAATTCTTGTTTGCTTTTGTACAGAAAACCATAAGCAATACAAACACAAGAATATTAGGGTTTTACACCTTCCTCCTTTTATCATACACCAGGAAATTTCAATCATAAGTGAATCCTCTGCCAGCATAAAATCACAATCATCAATACAACTTCCCCTGTTTGCACAATTGTGTTCTGCTAACATCAATTAATATTAGACAACCACAACAGAGCATTAGTATTTCTATTTCAATTTGTGTAGGTGATGATACCTCTCACTCTACACCACAAACCCTTTGCAAACAAGCAATACCATTCGACTATGACTTATTCAAGTGTCTTCTACACTTGTCTCAATCTTTTAATATTCTAGGATCTTAGACTACATTGAGTCTGAATTCTTCAATGTCTTCATCAAACCATTAACTCTCAACTTAATAATACAGTGGTAAACACAATTGCAAATACAATCGCCATTTCATCATCCTATTAATACTCACACCAGCAAACAACCGCCTTCGAAATTTACAGTGTCAACTGCTGAAGCTCCAGAATTCGTGTATTTTATACTAACATGGGTAATTATTTATATTCCTTGCTCCAAACATTGAACCATTACTCAGCTACCAGAAAACTGATAGCATGGACTGGGCCCTAAAATTTTATCTCAAAACTCAAATACAGTATTATCATCATTTTCTGCTCTATATCATTTCCCTTCCTCTAGATGGATCTTGGAATGTTATATTAGGAGTCAAGGAGCAAATCAGACTTCGTAAATTTAAATAACATAAAAAATTGTAAGGTTAACTAATGATGAGAGTCAGGATAATTTTCCAATACCTTTATTCTTATTGGGAGATCAGTCAAGTTATTTTCTTTATTTTGGCTTTATTTCAGTTAATCTATAAATCAAAAAGGTTTACAGAATTCCTATCAAAAGAATGGCTAGAACAAAGCATCAAATGTATAAAGTATTAAGCATATTTCATAAAAGAATAGATTACCTATATTAAAGATTAGGATGAGAGGTTTAGAATAAAAGCACCCATGAAGGGTTTGATTTGAAAAAAAGAGTGAGATCACAGGAGCATAACGCTTCAAAGCCTAATTAAAGTTGCATAACTTCCCATGAAGAGTAGTTCATAAGACTCAGCTGGGGCATATGTACAAGTTCCTATTGCTACCACAACATCACTTTTACCGACATTGTGGTGGGGATAGGGGCTTGGCCTTATTTACAAGGCAGCGTTAAGCCACTTAATGTGGCTTAACACCTTGTAAAAAAGGCCCCTTTTCATGCTATGCTATGCGTGAAAGGGGTGGGCAGTGAGTGCTGTGGTGGGCGTTCCACCGCAACACCCATTGTTTGTGACGCTGCCCCCTATGTACAAGGGCTGCGTACATAGGAGGCAGCACCAAAATTAAGACTAGGGAAAACCTGGTCTTAAGTTGGCGAAGCAAGGAGAAATGCATTCTTTCTCCTCATTTTTGCTTTTTCCATGTGTGCTGCCTTGTGCAGCACATACGGAAAAAACAAAATGCCATGGATTGTTTATGTACAGGAAGGGGAGCTTCCTGTACATAAACAATCCATGGCATTTTGCTTTTAACAATCTTTAAAAAATTCACCTTTCTGACTCTCATGTGTGCTGCATTAAGCGCCAGGGTAGCGCCAGCGCAGGGGGAAACGCAAGGCTGGACCATATCGTTATAAATATGGTGCAGCCTTGCATTTCAGAAGTGGTGGAGAGAGGCTTTAAGCCAGGATGGCTAACGCCTCTCTCCCCCACTTCCTTATACATATCCCCCAGCTGAGTCTCAATAAATCCAAGAAAATCAACATACAGTTGCAGTAGCAATCTGTTGAAAATCAAAGAGCAAAGATTGGCAAAAAGGGAAACAGTAGCAGCAGTAGCCACAACAGTCAAGGGTCTGAGGCAAAAGTGTTGAGAGTGTTGCGTCTACCTAGGAACACAAACTGATATAACATTCAGAAAAACATGTTAAAAACATTCTAACAGGCTTCTTCCATAAACCAATAGGATGACAGTATTCTTTCGGTAAGCAGGTTCAGCTCCTCCGTTCCATTAAAATACATGCGGTTTGTAGACTTTATCACAAGGTTAGCTGCAGACAGTCTTGGGTAGTTAGATTCTGGAAACATTGGACTTGGTTCCCATAAGCCTTAAGACACAGATTGACCTTCTACATCTAAGTTTGTTTCAATGCGAGAACAATGAACTATTAGCTGAAAGGCAAAATTACAAATAGGTAATGCATTCCTTTTACTATGAATTAAGCAGAATTGTTTAAAATGAGCAAATTATTCTATTCAAATGCTATATGAAACACGAAAAAGTATGAAGTTCATGACAATTAATAAAATGTTGCTCATAAGATAATACATTTGTTAAACCCAGATCGTTCTATAGTTGTGACAACATTTCTAAGCATGTCACTTTAATGTCAAGCTTCTGAATCACATTGTGCACATTTCAGCAATATTAGGTTTGCTTCTAGGTAAAGGAGAATTTCTTCATAGCTTTTCAAAGGCCTACACAGGTATCTATGAGAGCCTACTGTAAATGAGCACAATTCAAATGCCTGTCTTTTTCTGCACCAACTTTTATATCTATAATGGCACATTAAAACTACTAGATTAATTATTTTCATGTTAATTAATTAGTTTTCCCAATCATATCAAATTGAAATGCTGCTCCCATAAGAAGAGGGAATATTACGACTTAGAATTTCCAAATTGGTGTTTGAGGATTGCGGGTGGCCTGTAAGTCGATTCAGCATGGTTTGTTATATCTGTGAGCAAAATTTCCTAGGGTAGCTTGAATAGAAATGATACACTTTTTCACCCCCTTCAACTTTTTTTCCTGGTGAGCGATCTTCACGTAAATCGTGGCATGCCAAAGCTTAGCTAACTGGGTTAATAGATTTGCAAATCTACCCACTGCATAAAAAGTTAGAAACCAATCAAAAAATGCCTTTTCAGTGGAAAGTGAGGCTGAATAGTAATTACAAAGTGGCAACCGCTACTGTGTAAAATAAATATATATGCATGTTTGTGTGTTTAGGTGTGAGTGAAAACCTCAATGCACAAGCAAAAGGACAGGTGTAGCTGGGTTTGTCTGCTTTCCTTGATACCCCGCAGCTGGTTGGTACATCACAGAGGGTTGGTCAAAGGGCCTGGCTGTAAGTTCATAGACTTGAGTGTTCATGGCAGGTTGGGTAATGGTCCTGGCCCATGGCAAGGCCCCGCGGCCAGCCGGTGCAGAAGGCCATGCAGAAGGTTGTGCGTAGCAGGAGTTGACAGACCATGTCTGGTTTGATGCTGGACCTACTGTGCAGCAGCCAATGCAAGCTACACATGGCTGAAGGCCATGCGCACAGCAGGTTCGCCGTTCAGGAAGGGTTCGGTGCCATATCTAGGACCTAGGTCCTGTAGTCCTGTAGCCACCCACCAGGCTGTGAGCTGAGGGTAAATTAAATGAAAAAAACGTGAAACTGACTTATATAAACACAAAAACAGATTAAAATCTGATTTATTGCTCTGACTAAAACGTGCAAAAATACTCAAAATACACCAGTTATGGTTAGTAATGCCTATAAAGTCACAACAAAGAGAAAAAAAGTCCACAAGTGTATAACACAAGCAGATAGGTAGCCTAATAGAACTTTGCACCTCATAAAAAAAAGTCTGCCTGCCATAAGAGAGAGATTAAAAATAGCACATTGGCTGCTGGTATGCAATTATGTATGTGCACACTTATGTAACGATGCACACACACACATGCCTCACTACACAGGAAATCACGACTCAGCTGTGTGCATTTTTCATTAAGTATGTTTACGTATGCGTCACATAGCACACCTGCGCATACCTCACGTTCTGTACATTTGCTTGTGAAAGTGACTCCAAAAAGCACTGGCAAGGCAAATAGCTAAATCTTTTAGAGCAAAGAAGACCCCTTGGCTTTGCTAATGCTTGTTTTTCTAAAGCTCTCTTATGAAATGTAAAACCTCCACAGTAGCATCATCATTCAATCTTGTAATGATTTCATGGATAAGATTACATTTGAACAAAAGCATAGTGGCCATTATTTGACTGCATGCAGTACCGCAGAAGCAGTGAGCGGATGGATCCCCTCTGTGAGTACAGGAAAAGAACCCGCGTGAGACTTACAATTGCAGCCTGCACCCAGTCATGTGGATGGTGCTAAACCCGGATGATTGCAAAAACCTGTTACCCCACCCGCTCATTTAAACACGCCACAGATCGCAACAATGTTCCTTGCGGCACACAGAACTGCTTCACAACTGTGCCGATTCCTATCATGTCGCTTTGAGGAAATGAAACTTTGAGGGTTCAGTACACTGACTGACATCTGCGCTTACTCCTCTTAATGGAAATCGTCTTTGCTTGCTAACAAGCCCACTCCCTGTGCCCCTGGAACACCATTATAGAAAGGGAGTGCTGTGCGTCTGGCTTACATGAAAGGACGCTCTTTCTGCTCTGTCTTTTTTCGCTGCTACGTTCCTTAGTTGCCATTCTGCTCAGGCCCAGTAAGAAGAAGCATTTTTGCTCGAGAAGTGCTACAGCTGTTTTCCCCTAGAGCTCGCCATTCACAGGAAGGCTTCCAGGGGACGGCCCAACGCAGCACTGGCTTAAATGGAAAATCAATGCTGGCTTCTTACTACCTGCTGTGATGTTGAACTGGGCCGGCTTTACTCCAATGAGCATACCTTCTTTTTTTTTTTTTTGCTCTCTCTGCTCTGCAAGAGCTCCCGGTTTCCTTATTTCCACCATCTTCTCGTCAGGAGGTATTATTGCTATCCAGCATCCTCTCTGCGCTGTTTAGTTATGTCTTCTCATAAGCTGAGAAAGACTGGCTGTATGTTTACATGAGTACAGCAACGCCAGTTGCAGCATTTTCAAGCTAAAATGGTTATTTCGTACTTTAAATTGCAAGTACTCGTTGGCGCTTGAGCCGTTCCAGCCCCCGTTTCCACATGGAAGAGCACATGTCCCGAGAATTCATTTCAAGTGGAAAGCCTGTCCGCAAAGTAAACAACGCGCACCCGATGGAAACTAACCAAGCATTTGGCATGCACTGACACGGGCAGAACAGAAAAACAAGCATTGGCATAGCCAATAGATCTCGCCTTTGGGACCTTATAAGTGTTTAGCCATGTAACAGTTGATGTTGTTGCACCAAGGATATTGTGCTACATAACTAAATACTTATAATGTCCCAAAAGCTAGACCTATTGGCTATGCCAATGCTTGTTTTCATAAATATTTGTTGTTGATATTGTGTTTTTCTCATACAAGCATAGAGCTGCAAAAGTTTGGTTGTTGATTTTATTTGGTGATAATGTTGTATGATAATATTGTTTTACTCGACATAGCGATCTGGGGCCTGATCTCATCCCTCACCCCGACGTCATCTTCCTCACGAAGACCTGGCCGAACTCTGCATCTGCACCAGACATCACCATCGCCACACCCGAAGGTTACAACATAACACACCGGGATGAACCAACAAACAAAGAGGTGGAGTTACCATCATCTACAAGGACACCATCCGCTGCACAACACCCACAGATGACTCGACCCCGATGATGGAGCATCTCAAGTTCCAACTTCACACAGATGGAAAAAGCACCATGTAGTAATCACACGAAGCAGAACGTAGTAAACTGCAAGTCTTTATTCATACGAACTCCTACGGGCACAACGCTTGCTTGTGGCTCCACAGTAATCAATCTAACTGTCATCGCCAACTGTCAAACTGTCAGCACCCCCCACGTCATGGAGGGCAGCGCGAGACATTCTAAGTACGCCTCGCGCTCTAGCAGCGCGAGGCAAGGCAGGCCACTACATATCTCCTTTCCTTAGAAAGAAGAGAGGCAGAGAGAGAGCAGCGATGAGGGGAAAAAGGACATGGAAGAAAATAAAAGTAGGAAGGAAAAGAAAAGAAAAGAAAAGAAAACCCGCAAGAGAGTAGGAGGGAGAGAGAGAGAGAGAGAGAGAGATAGAGAGAGAGAGAGAACAAGTGCAGAAGAAACACCAACATCATTGACGGTATCTAACAGGAATATTAACTGTTCTGGTACTCCTCCTGACAGTGGCGTGGCTGGGAGGAGAATTCGGGACATCAGGTTTACCGTGAGAGATCCTAAGAGAGGCCTCACTTCTCGACCTGGGATACTTGACATCATTGAGCATATTTTTAACTTTCGCCACCTTGTTACTATTCCACCAGTCTTTTCCATTTACTCGAACAGCATTACCACACACTTTATCCACCACTACAATTTCCCCATACTTGGCTTCTCCTTTCCTTACAAAGCCTGGTTTCTTTATTCTGATCCTGTCTCCCACAGTAAATTCTCTGGTCTTAACACGCTTCCTTTCATCAAAGTACTCCTTTTGTTTGACCTGGACTTCAGCAGACTTGGACCTTACTTTTTCATCCATCTCTTGGGGAGAAGAATACGATTTATTCCATTTAGACATCCAAGCCGGTCTAAACTCGGTACATGGTTTCCTACCTCTCAGTAGTTCAAAGGGGGACACCCCAGTAGACGAATGGGGGGTGGTTCTATAAAACCACAACATAGTCCTAACACTATGGGGAACATCTTTGTGGTGAGCGAGAGCCCATTTGACACAATCACCTATGACTCTATTAAGTCTCTCTACCAAGCCATTGGTTTGAGGATGATAGAGAGAACTACGGTGATGAATGATGGCAGATTCTCTAAGAAACTCTTGTACCTCAGATGATACAAATTGTACCCCGTTATCTGAGATTAAAGTTTGAGGAAACCCTTCTCTCATAAATGTTTCCCTTAAAAAGTCAATGATTTCTTGGGAATCAACCTTAGAGACAAACTTGGCCTCGGGCCACTTAGTGTAATAGTCCACCATGACAATGGCGAATTTGCACTGGTGGGGAAGGCTGTGAAAGGGACCTAGGACATCTATGCCGAGTTTCTCCCACGGGCCACCCGGGAGGGGGATGGGAGTGAGGGGAGGACAACTAGTGTGGAGACTTTTGTCACTTGACGCACACACGGTGCAATCTTGCACCATTTCCTCAATGTCTCTATCCATTTTGGGCCACCAAAAGTACTCTCTTACTCTACGCTTGGTTAATGTGGCACCAAGGTGCCCCTCATGTGCTTTGGTGAGAAGAGTGGGTCTGATGTCCACAGGTGGAACAAGTTTCTCTAACCTGAAGACCAGACCATCCTCAATCGAGAGTTCATCACACACCTTGACATAGGGTTGTAACCAGACATCTACATTCCTTTCCCTGGGCCACCCTTGGGAAATATATTTCATCAGTTTTATAAAGACTTCATCTCCAGCCACCGCCTCCCTCCATTTTTGCTGATCAATAGTACAAACATTACTAAGTTCAACACTGGCTATAATATAATCCTCCTTCTCATCAAAACAGCATTCATCTACGCCTTGTATGTCCTGACTCGTATTGGCAGGCAAACGTGACAGTGCATCCGCTCTTACATTTTTTCCCCCAGCAATATGTACAATTTCAAAGTTGTATTGTAAGAGTTTGGAGGCCAGGCGTGCGATGCGGGGAGTGGCCCCCCGGCTGTTGGTGCACCCTAAAATCGCCACTAATGGTTTGTGGTCCGTTTGCAGAATGAATTTCTGTCCCCACAAATAGTTTTTAAACTTCTCAATGCCCCACCAACATGCTAGAAGCTCCTTTTCAATGACCGAATAGTGAGTTTCAGCTTCTCTTAGTACTCTGGATGCAAACCCTACAGTGTGTTCCTCTTTGTCAATCATCTGTGTCAACACAGCGCCCAGTCCATAACTGCTGGCATCAACAGTTAGCGTACACTGGACCCCTTGTACGAACGGCTTCAAGGCTTTGACCGTGCTGAGTTGTTCCTTGATCCAGTCAAAGGCGGCCATGCATTCGTCACCCCACACAAATTCATTTCTGTCTTGGAGCAGCTTGGAAATGGGACGAATTTTTGTAGCGTAGTCTTGAATAAAGCGGGCATAAAATTCTGTGAGACCTAACAGAGACTTGACACCAGCTTTGTCTTTGGGAGCGGAGGCATCAACAATGGCTTGAACCAAACTCGGTTTAGGCGTGACACCCTCACTCGATATAGTGTGACCCAGATAATCCATCTTGTCTTTAGAGAATTCACACTTGTCCCTTTTTAGGACCACCCCATGTTCCTGAAATATGGACAGGATCTTGTTTAAAGCAATGTCGTGTTCATGTTGGTCTCTCGCGAACAACAGGATGTCATCCTGGAATATGGCAACATTCTTTATTCCCTTCAGTAGGTTAACCATGACCCTCTGAAACACAGAGGCTGCTGAGGCCAACCCGAAGGGCATGCGACAAAACTGGAACAATCCTGCAGGGGAGTTGAACGCTGTAAAATGGCGTGAATCCTTGTCCAGTTCAATTTGGTGATACGCCGAGGCCAGGTCGAGTTTGGTGAAGACCTTGGCACCTTCGACTACCCCCAGCATTTCCGATATGTTCGGTAGGGGATGCGAATCCACCCAGATGACCTTGTTTAAATTGCGCAAATCGATGCAGATCCTGAGATCATTATTTTTCTTCCTTGCAACGACTAATGCAGAAGACCAGTCAGACGACTCTATGGGTTCAATAACCCCTCTTTTTTGCATGGACAAAAGTTCTTTCTCCAGGTCTCCTCTGATACTGAAAGGGATACTCCTTATTTTGTGTTTTACAGGTACTACATCATTCTTTATCTTGTTCTTGTGTTTGAATCCTTTGATTTTCCCCAGTTCACCTGAAAACACTCTGGGATATTTATTGAGTAGTTCCTCAACCTGTGTTTGGTCCCGAACCACTAGAATCTGTTCCTTGGCTCCAGGGCACAGCATCATACTGAACAGACCTTGGTGGAACCATCCTAATATGTCTAGTCCATTGACAGCGACATACACTTTTCCGTAAATGTGTCTGTTCTTGAAAATCAAGATGTCCTCAAAGTACCCCATCAATTCTATACTTCTCCCTTCATAGGATACAGGCTCACGGTCTGGCGGTTGCAGAGGTCTGTTACCCCATTTTCTCCTGAACAAAGATTCACTGATCATAGTGATCCTAGCCCCAGAATCTACGAGCAGCCTCACACTCTCTTCCCCTACCCCGATGATGGCATAGGGATCGACACAGTCATCAGGGTTACCACTTTTTATGTCCCCTTCCCTAACAACCACTACCATGTCCTTTAGTTCGCACAGGGTGTCATCACTGTCACTCCCACTTGCATCCATGGCACATGCTACCTGTTCTTTCTTATATTTGTGGCTTTGACATACTTTGTCAAAATGTCCCAATTTCCCACATTTGCGACAGGTTGCATTTCTCGCAGGACATGGTCTACTATTTTTCACATGGGAGGGATATCCACACCTGTAACATAAATCTGTCCTTTTGAAGAAATTATTTTGTTGATAATCCTTTTTTCTTTCATGCTTTTTAAAGCGGACAGGGGTAACAACTTCAATACTTTTACTTTCCAGTTCCTTTATGGAAGTTTGTGACGTTTCAATACTTTTCGCTATGCGAATAGATTCATCCAGTGAGGGATTTTCCAAAGATAAAAGTTTTTGTCTTATAGTCTTGTCCAGACACTTCCCTATAAACTGATCACGAATCAACTGTTCACTGAAATTTTCAAATTCGCATTCTGCCACCAACTTCCTCAAAGCAGTAATGTATGTGTCTACATCTTCCTCATTTTTCTGCATTCTTTTAAAAAATTTGTGTCGAGACACCACCACACTGGGTTGCTTATCAAATCTGGCTTTTAATTTTTTCACTGTGTCTTTGTATTCATCATTTTCTTCATCTTCTTCCCCTACTACATCCGGTAAATGTTTAAGGGTTTCTCTCCCTTCATACCCCAGGGAATGGAGTAGTAAAAACTTTTTCCTTTCTGCCCTGAACCTATGTGCTCCTATAGCACCCAAGTAATTTTCAAATGCGTCAAACCATTTCCTCCAAGGCACAGGAGGTTCACCGGGTGTGTCCAGGAAAGGAGAAGGTGGAAGAATGGACTGCATCATGAGAAATTTCCTCGTTCTAAGCAAGTCACAACTTATGAAACAGCCTCTGTGACCCCCACACGGAAGATGGAGAGGGAAATAATGTTTATATGTTTGTGCAACTTAAGGTCGTGCCCTCATAACGTCGTTTTTTCCAAATGTAGATAACCCATATACTTTGCTCCAAAACATATGTTATACTGCCCAGGGTTTTCCAGTTCACGATGACTTTTCCATGCTAATGTTATCCGAAATTGGCCCAAATGAGCCTGTCACTTTAAGAGCTGGGCGGGGTTACAACAACAACAGAGACGCGCGAAACGCCTCTCGTAGCACGTTCCCTCACCTCAGCTTGTTACGAGCAATAACCGGAGACGTCAGGAGGCAGGCGGTCACCGCTCCGTGAAAGGCTGAGGCAGGAGACCTTCACCGATCATCAAGTGAGGAGTGCGCCGGGCATCCAATACTTCAGGTACTGTAACCGGAGTATGCTGTGGGTTCTGTAGGAGTCGTACTCGTCGCCAGTCAGTCGTGTAGTAATCACACGAAGCAGAACGTAGTAAACTGCAAGTCTTTATTCATACGAACTCCTACGGGCACAACGCTTGCTTGTGGCTCCACAGTAATCAATCTAACTGTCATCGCCAACTGTCAAACTGTCAGCACCCCCCACGTCATGGAGGGCAGCGCGAGACATTCTAAGTACGCCTCGCGCTCTAGCAGCGCGAGGCAAGGCAGGCCACTACACACCATCAGAGGCTCCCTCATCTACAGACCACCAGGACCATGCCCCAGCTTCTGCAACGTCATCCCTGACCACATCACCCCAATCTCCATTGACTCCAAGCACTACATCTTAACTTTCACCTCAACGACCCCAGTCACACCAGCAAAACCGACCTCCTGAAAAGCATGAGCAATATTGGCCTCAAGCAACATGTCACCGACCCCATCCACATCGCAGGACAAGCACTCGACCCCATTTTCACATACAGCGACAGAGTCAAGTACAACCACGCCTCACAGCTCACCTGGACCGACCACTACAGTGTCCACTTCACCATTTCAGGACCTACCAACACTGGCACCATACACCCCAGCTCCATGCACAGGATCTGGAAAAAGATATCAGAAGACCAGTGGAATAGCCCACTCAACTTCCACCTCCCAGATACAACATCCTACCCAAAGAAGAACGCCCTAGCAGACCACATAGAAGCCACTACAAACCACAGCAAGGAGTTCTTCACCATCCTGAAGGAGTTGTCTAATCCCACAGCAACAGAGAACAACATCACCCCTTCCCAAGAACCATGTGCCACCTTGGAGGACTTCTTTCATGACAAGATCTCAGCCATCTACGAAAACTTCAAACACCAACCCCCCCGCCACTGACTGTATCAGCCTGCTCACACCCACGAACACAAACCCTGAACTCCTGCTCACCAGGTGGGACCCTTTCACAACTCAAGCCACAATCTCCATCAAGAACTCCGTACACTCGGAAGCACCCACAGACCACTGTCCCCACCACATCTTCAACCTCCGCAGCAAGACGGATGACAACAAACTAAAGAAAGTATTGAAAGCCTCCATCACCTGGGCCTCCTTCGGTGAGGAGAGGAGACATGCTGAAGTGAGGCCCCTCCTGAAGAAACCATCCGCTGACCCAGCAGAACTGAAGAACTAAGGGCCCATCTCAGTGCTCCCCTTTCCAGAGAAGGTTCTCAAAAAGGCAATCAATCAGTAACTCACCGACACCTGGAACACAACAACCTCCAGGATCCCTCTCAATCCGGATTGCAAGTGAATATATGACGTTACAACACAAACAATTACAACGCATGCTTTTACAACGCGGTTTTTACATCACAATTACCATTACTTATCATGATTTTACAATGCATGCCATTACCACGCATTTTTAAAAACTACCATTACAACGCATTCCATTACAATGCATTCCATTACAACGCATAACATTACAACGCATAATACTTATAGGGCAACAGTAGGGTAGGTGTTGGATAGTGTAGGGGTAAAAATTACTATTCCCACCTCAGTGAGTGCAACAGTAGGGTAAGTGTTGGATAGTGTAGGGGTACAAATTACTATTGCCACTCAAGTGAGTGCAACAGTAGGGAAAGTGCTGGATAATGTAGGGGTAAAAATTACTATTCCCATCTACCCCAAAACCCATACCCACCGGAAAACTAAAAAATCTCCATTATTTACCTTATAATGCGTTGTAATGGCATGCTTTGTAATGGTATGCGTTGTAATGGCATGCGTTGTAGTGACATGCGTTGAATAGCATGCGTTGTAATGGCATACGATGTAAAGGCAGTTGCGTTGTAACTGTTGCATTGTAAAAGCAGTGCGATGTAATGACTGCGTTGTAATGGATGTTTCCCTTCCCAGTCAACCACAGCACTGAGACAGCCCCGATTGCAGCCAACAAAGACATCAGGTCAGAATGTACGGAGGCAACTTTGAGTGGTAGTCCAGAGGACAGCCATTCAAAGCATTGCAAACTGGTATAGGTTTTCAAACTTAAATGGACGCTTGGCTTATGCCCCTTGGCAAGCTGGAGTGATGAGGTTGGTCCTCTTCAGACCGAGGACAACCTCTTAGTTTTTCCCATTTTGAGCGAGGCTGCCATGAAGCCCATTGCTCTCATAGATACTGTAAAGCCAACTGTGACGATGGGTCCAATGTGGTGTTCATCTTTTAAGTGACTTCTGCCCTGTCCTCTTCCTCCCGTGCTGATTTTGTAAACAGCTTATTGTGAGGTTGTATAACCGAGGCTTGCATTTAATTTATCTGTGAGTGAAACACCATCAAAAAGATTAGGGTCAAGCATAAGCCTGAAAGAGGCACATTCTGCAAATATATGGTTCTTAAAAATATGCTTTTGAAGTATATATGAAGTTCATGACATACACGCAAAAGTCTCTATTTAAGGGTGTAAAGGTTAAAACTAAAATATCACTTGGAAATCAATGTACACACACCATACTAACGTAATAGAGTTTAGCTCCCAAAGAGGCATGAGAGCTCCTGAGTGGAGATAACCTGAAACCTTTGAGATTGCTGACAAAGTAATGGGTATCTGAGTACTGAGTAATCACAGATATCTTCATGAGCCATTCCCACCCAGGACACAGCCAGAGCATGACTCTTATGAAGGGTAGGACCAAATAGGTTTCAAGGAATAGTGATGGCCTCGTACAGCAGGGAAATCAGTGGAGATGCAGAGAATGAGGACAAATATTTACTACATGGAGAAAAAAGGAAAACTATGTGCAATAGCACAGACCTTTAGGCGTTTTCACCCGCAATGATGTACTAGATTTTTACTTTCAGCGCGAGGCGCGCATGCTTGTTTCTGATGGAGTTTGACTCATGGGTGATGAAAGGCAAACCTAATGAGTTAAACATATCCTTCACGGTACACAATTTCAGCTTCAATTTCTGATATTCTCATCCCCTTTGAAAGTGCAGGTGGGTGCCTCCTCCACAGTGAAAACAGGGAGCGGCTGCTACGTGTTTTCACATGAATGCGCTGCCCCCAGGGCAGGGCGAGTTCGCGGCTGCCATGGGTCAGCGCATAGATCATAATAGGGTGCATTGTCATTGTTTGCGCCCGGCGCACCATTTGAAAGGTGTGCCGGGCGCAAACAATGCCAATGCGTAATACGCATGGTGAGAAGAGACAACACCCCTGTTGTCCCTCAGAGATCCGAATTTTCGTATAAATGGACTATAATATGGCCGATAACTATTATTTTCCAAATATTTCCCCTGCCAAAAATGACCATACGAAATGAACAGCACAGGATTTGTACTGCTTGAATTGTAAACAACCATATCTCTCACTGTTTCCCGTAACACTACGTACACACTACAATTACTCTGCACAAACCAACTATGGGGCATATTATCAAGAACAGCGTTAAAATTATCGCCGGTTTAGCGGCAGAAAACTGCAGCTAAATCGGCGATAATGGGCTTGATAATATGCTCTGGAGAGTTCCAATAGAAGCCCATGTTCTGGTGTGAACCTGGGCTTCTATTGGAATTCTGCAGAGCATATTATCAAGCCCATTATCGCCGATTTAGCTGCAGTTTTCTGCCGCTAAACCGGCGATATTTTTAACGCGGTCCTTGATAATATGCCCCTTAATCATCTCTAACCTCATCAAACCAGGTGGGACTTTTTCAGCATTTGTCAAATGGGCAAAGTTAAGTCCACTTTCTTCCAGGAGCACTTAGGCCTCTTCAAGAAACCTTGATGGAGAGGGTTTGGAGCACCGAGGAAATTAGTGGGTAGCATTGTGATCCGACATAAGGTACCATTGAAATCAAGAAAATATTCTCTCTTGTGGGTTGTTTTCTGATGTTTGGCTTCTGTCAGTTAGCTACAGGATTATCCACTTGGTGGAATGCTAGAGACAAGGGTTATCACCTTCCAGTAGAGCAATTAAATGTGTTGTGCACTTGTTTTTGTTCCTCTTTTTGTCTAGTTTCTCATTAAATGGAAACAAGGTAAAAATATTATTTTTGTTTCAAACATCAGGTGATGTGGATTCTCAAATAAGAAAATGTTTGCCAAACTCAAGATCTTGAATGCATTATATTTGTACACTTTCATAACTTCAACTGCAACTTTATCTTAAATATTTGTTAGCAGATTATTAGTATCAGAGACAAATGAGTTTGTGAAACCTTACTTTACTGAGATCTAGCAAGCATGGGCAAGCAAATACATTGATCCTGATTTTCAAGGTTATTTGAACTCCTCGGCTTGTTGGTTGGCCACAAAACCTGGATCAACTCTTTCTCTTGCTACTCGGACTACACCTTATGTCACACAGTTTTACTAAAGCAAATAGTGTGGTTTAAGAAAGCTAGGCAATCAGTAAAGGTGTGGAGTAGCCATGAATTCAATTACCCCAACATAATCTTACAGAGTAATAGGGTAATATGTAGGAACAAATCCAGTGTAAACTATGAGAAGTAGGCATTTCATTTAATGGTTGTCATCAAATATTTGTGAACATATACAAATATGCTGAAGTAAATCACTTTTCATTGTGAGACGGGGAACAGAACACCTCCAAACATAATGGCAGTATGAGGGCAGGAATTTCTAGTTGGAGAAAAAAGTATTTTCGTTGTGGAGAAAAGAAAAGAAACATATGTGCCACTGCAAGAATAGACAAATTTTCACAATAGGAATTCTGCATACAGTTGCTCATTGGGGAAATGCCAACAGAAAACAAGCACTGGCAAAGCAAATAGGTCTGGCGTTGGCAGCCAGCCTTTTGGTAATTTTTGTTTCCTTTTGTGATGGTATGTAGCTTCATAGTTTAGGAAGCTGCCAAACCTTCTAAAAGAAAAAGAAAATTCTGGGTAAGGGAAAAGTGTTTTTTGTTACAAAAAAAGCTACACATTATCCACATTACTCCCTGGCACTGAAGTGAACTACATTGTGTGTGGATGTGCTCCTTGCGAAAACGTGGTATGATGTAACTCATAGTAAAGTCAGCTAATGGCTGAACTGGGCTGACCTATTGCCCCTTGATGTGTGCTGGAGTGGACTGAAGTAAAATACAAATGACATAACCACAGACTAATGGGTAAAGTTTGGCTAAAAACCCTCACAAGTACGTATGTTATACACACACTTTTAGTAAAATCAAAAGGTCCTGGTTAACACACTTAAAAATACCAATTTGTCTGACTTTGACTGCCATCCTCTTGTCTTTAAGAAATAAGGCAAGACAAAATATAGAAAGAGGAAAAAATTAGGAAAAAAGACAAGAAGAAAGGCAAGATGGAAAGAAGGAAGGCAAACAAAAGAAAAAGGGAAAGAAGGAAAGAAAGAAGGGGAAGGAAAATAAAGAAAAAACGAACAGAAAAAGAAAGAAGGAAAGAGAAGTAATAAAAAAAGAGGAAAATGTGCAAAGAAAGAAGAAACAAAGACATAAAAAAGCAGGAAGAAGGGATAACAAAAGAAGAAAAAGAAAGACACCAGAAAGAAGGAAAGAGAAAAAGATAAAGAAAGAAGGAAAGAAAGAGAGGGAAAAAGAAAGAAAGCAAGAGAAAAAAGAGAAAGAAAGGAAAAAGAAAAAGAAAAAGAAAGAAAGGAAGGCAATAGAGAAAGATCAGAAAAAAGAATGAATGAAAAAGAAATCAGGCAATAAGGAGGAAAAAAAGAAATAAGAACAAATGAAATAATGAAAAAAGCTGAAAGAAAGGTGGGAGGAAAAAGAGAGAAGGAAGAATGAAAGAATAAAAAAGTAAGGCAGAAGGACGAAAACATTAATGCAAACAGGAAGAAGAAAATAAAAGAAAGAAAGAGGGATGGAAGGTTGAAAAAAGAAAGAAGGAAGGAAAAGGCCAAGATAAAGGCAGCAAATGAAAGAAAGAAGGCAAGGAAAGAAAGAAAGAAAGAGAAAATTTGGAAAGAAAGAAAGAAAAAATGAGGAATGAAAGAAGAAAGGAAAAAAGAAAGAAACACAGGGTTGCAAAGATAGAGAACACTCATGATCATATTGATATTCAGAGTTTGTGCGAACTGCTGTTTTCATTACTGTTGTCTTTCAAAAGGCTCTGTTTGTCGCACATTTTTCACACTAGAGAAACAGAAGCAGCTAGATAAACAAAAGTCACTCCACAGGGAATTTACAACAGCATTGGTAGGAGACAGAAACTGATAAAGCTGGGATGTGCCCTGTAAATTGTTATGTTATGTGAATTTCTAAAGCAGACTATCATCTGCAAGGATATCCTGGTGCTGAGTAGGTGTGTGTGCCTAGGCCTACCTATGGTATGTTTGTCAATTAAAAAGCCAGACCTTCAGCTCCTTGTGGAATTCAAGAAGAGAGAATAAGGATCTGATGTGGAGAGGTAGGTGGTTCACACTGTAGGAGTAATGTAAAAGAAGGATTGTCTTTCTGATCTGGTTCTCTGTTTGTGGTGGATGTTGGTGAGTAGGAGTCCTGCAGAGCAGAAGTGTCTTGATGGTTGGTGGAAGGAGATGCAACTGTTCGGCTAGATAGGGCCTAATTTGTGGAGTTCCTTGAATGTTTGAGGAGTTAGAATTGAGTGCATTTGTGTATTGGAAGCCAGTGCAGTTCCCTGAGGTGTGGAGTAATGTGCATTCTGTGGAAGGTTGAGGATGGGTCTGGCTGCCGAATTCTGGATGGTTTGTAGTCTTCTAGTGATTTGCTTGGTGATCCCCACGTAGATTGTGTTCCAATAGTACAACTTGCTAGTGACAAGGGCATGAGTGAAAGTTTTTCTTGTGTTTGTTGGGAGCCATTTGAAGATCTTCCTCAATATCTTGAGGGTTTGGAAGCAGGATGCAGTGACAATGTGATGTGTGCAGTAATTTCCAGTTTGCTGTTGGTGAATATTCTGAGGTTGACACCTTAGTTCATGTCCAGGATAGTAGACAAACCACAACTCACACCGCGTGAGTGCAAAAATGAAAGCTTTGCACTCATGCAGTGTTCAGTTGTGGTTTGTCTACTATCCTGGAAAATGACTAAGTTGTCAAGTAGTGGGTGGTCTGGCCTGATATTAAAAGGTTCCAGGGTGTCTAATCTAACAGGACTCCGTGCATATATGCTTTATTTCCATATGGTGAATTACAGTCTCGCGATTTCTATATCATGTTATATTGGCTGTAAAAAGTAAGAATTTCCTGAAGAAGTTCACAGTATTGCTCATTGAGATCGCTGCTCACTTTGTATTTTTGTGACATATATAAATATATATCAATGGAACTTAATGATACGTGTGGAGTGTGAAAACATTATAACATTATGTTATGTTATGTAAAGCCACCAAGGGAATCAAAATTGCGAGCTTACAACAACTAAAGCTGATGTGCACCATATCAGTTTAAAACTATGAAGAACAATGAAGAATAAATGTGGATTAGGCATATGGGAAGAGTAATACAAAGGGCCTAATTACGAGTCTGGCACTCCTCGGACCACCAGACTCGTGGTGAGGCACTGTGGCGGTTTTCCGACCACCATATTACGACCTTGGTGGTTGTGTTGCCCTGGGATGACCAATTCCGACAGGGAACCGGTGTTCCCTGTTGGTGGCACAATGGTCTTAAGGCATTAATATGCTTGGCAGGACCGCTGTGGCCCCACCAAGCATATTACAACTTTCCTCACCACCAATGATTTCATGGAGGCCTTTCCTTCATGAAAACAGAAGGGGTGAGGAAAGAAAGGGGGGCCTGTTGCCCCCTTTTGCCTCACTCCATGTAAATACACACAGTTATGCCCCCTGTGTGTATGCACCCTCAGTTCCAGCACAGCATGGATCTTCCTTTGACGTTCCCATTGCAGTGCTTATTTTATAGGCACCACCATGGGAACACCAAAGGAACCGCTTGCCAGTAACTAATAAAGTAATAATACGGTGGACCGTTCTCACCCGGGTTTAGCGATTCCACTACACCGGCAAACTGGTAATCACGCCCTTAGTTGAGATGAAATCAGTATCTGTACACATTGTGCAATTATATAGATACATATAGAGTGAAGAGCAAAGAAAAAGAAAAGATGGATTTTTATGCGGAATGTATCTTAAACCCATCTTCAAAGACTGAGTCAGGCTCTCTATATAATTGACTTCTAAGAAAAGTATTTTTGGTGGTAGTAGTGATGGTGGCTCTACCTGGCAAGCACATCTCTTCCTGTAATTACTTTTGTTGTTTTTGTACATTTTGTGTTGCTAAAATGACCTTAGTGAGTGTGAAGCTCCAGCACCCTGATGCCTACCCACAGTATGGTAGCAGGAAATCATGGACTAAATATTGTCTGACAAAACTATTGTGCAAAAAAATTGTATACAAACGTATTGCCCAAAGAGATAATACTTTTGTAAACAATATGTAGCACACTATATTTACATCAGATGGCATTTTTGTCAATGCTGTTCTCACACAGCACCCTAGCATGCTCCCTAAATCTAGAAACCCTCATTATCTATTGTGAGATTTATGTGCTCTAGTATGCTACTTCTCTGTCTACATCTACTTGCCAAGGATGGCATAGACCCTTGGTGTTGACAAAGAATTAACATGAACTCAGAGACACTATTGTATTTATTTGCATGTGCGCTTGATACTGTATAACCAACTATTTTGTTTGTTGCTAAGTGCTATTGAGATATTTTTTAACCATTCAGGTTGCAAATTGAAATCGGCACTAAATAGCATATAGTAACATATTTTGTTGCAAAAACTGAGATTGTGCACTTTGCTGTAGTGCCCATTTAAAAAAATCTCTTTACAGTCCTCTTTGTTCCATATAAATACTCCACTGGGTTTTGCACAAAACACACAATGGCACTTTAAAGCAGGCGTTAAAAATATAAATATTTTTATTTCTCCTTCCTTTTCTGACTTTGCATGTGCGCTTCACTATAAAGCACACATACAAAGTAGGAAAGGTTTAACAGTTTGCTATGCTTACCCTTCCAGTACAAAAAGTATGCTAGACTCAAGCAGACACCATTGCACTTTGGTGCAAATGTGTATGTGTGCCTCTCAGCAGCCTGATTGTGCGCTATGGAGAGGGGAGAAAAGTGTCATTTCTCTGTAGATATGGCACTTTCCTCCTCTATCCCTGTCACACAATGCAGCGCACCAACTTTGGTCCTCTTGCCTCTTCCTGTTCCCCTGATGTCTGTAGCTACAAGAAAATTCACTCAGGCTTCTAAACTGTTAGTGATTCAAAAGTGAAGCTGAAAGTGCAAAGAGCTCAGACCTGAAAGGTAGAACAGTGAGTGGAAGCAGAATTTTACGATTTATGTGACCACTCTGGTCCAATTGACAAAAAAAGACTACATAATACAAAAGCTTGGGAATCTGGATTTCTTAGTATGCATTTAACAAAATATCATTCACTGTTACATAATTGTGGCCCTATAAAATTAAGACCACACCAATTTTACCAGAGTGGCACTAACCAGAAAAAAGGCAAACTCAATTGCATCCATATGCACCCAGAATGGGCAGACAAATACAGGGTACAGTCAGGACTTCGCCTTCATAGTTAACCAGTGGAGTTATTTTTTTTGTACACATTATTTAGGCGGTACACAATATGACATTTTAAATCATTTTTGTTTGATTTAGGACTTTGCACACTTTGCAGCTGCTAAACAGTGCTAAAGTGCTTGTGCCTTCTCCTTTTACACAAGGTGAAATTGCCTTATACCTAATTGATACATTTAATTTTCTTGTAAGTCCCTAGTAAAATGGTACTACCTGTACCAAGGGCCTATAAATTAAATGCCTGCAGCACTCATTCTGCTACCAATTTAAGTAGCCTTTTTAAACATGTCTCAGGCCTTTCATTGTAGCCTGTGTGGGAAGTTTTAAACTGCCAATTCAGCATGGTATAATAAGTGTTTTTCCAGTCCTAAGCCTTCTTATTTAATACATAATGGTCATCCCTAGGGTAGGCACTAAACAGCCCATAGGGCATGGTGCATTCTGTTTAAAAAGTCAGACATGTACTATTAGGTTTTATATTTTCTGGTACTGAAATATTCCTAAATTAGTTTTTCACTATTGCAGGACCTACCTCTTTAATAGGATAATATTGGGCTATCTTATTACATTTAATAATTGATAGCTTTGTTTGGGAGGAGGTAGGAAAGTCATGTTTGATGTCTGAGGAATTGTAATTTAAAACCCTTTGTTATGGTAACATCAGCTTTTAAGTCACAATTGTGAAAATTTAACTATTAGAAAGTTGGCATTTTCTTTTTCCAATCATTTGGTGCATGCAGCTTGTTTCCTTGGTCACAGAACAAGGTGTAGTTGGCAGTAGGCCTTTGTGTATTCCTTCCAGACAGAATCACAAAGGAGGGTTCAGGTGTTGGCACGATTGGCCGTCCTGACACTCCTGGGCCTGTGGATACTACAGAAGAAGGACACCCTGCTGCCCTTTTGCTGAGGCATATCCTGCCTGCTGAGAAGGAAGACTGGACCTGCTCCCACCACCCCAGGCTGAGTGACCCCAAGGATCAGATGACTGATCTACTGTACTGAACTACAGGGAGATAAAAAGCTCCAGATGACTCCCTTCATCTGCCCAGCTGCCCTCTGCAGGAGTGAGTCACTGATACCCAAGAGGTGCCTTTCCAGATTCTGCACCCTTGACTGGCATCAGAGTGCCCTCCCCTGACATAAATAGGAGAAATCCTGAAGTTTTGAGCTCTTCGTAACCGTGAATTGGTCTGTTTGTGCGAAGAACTTGCCGCCTGCACTGACCACCAATGGGGCGCAATGGTGAACCCGACTCTTTGTACTACAGTGACCTGCAGCAACAAAACAGCAGCATCAGATCTGCACTTCGCACTACAGAATCGGCATCCTGCTGTTCCTGCCAATGTGAATCTCCAGCAATAATCATCTATGATGCAACCTAATCTTTGCTCTACAGTGACTACAAAACTCTGAAACAATCTTACCTTTTCCATCAAAAATCTGTCATCTTTGCCATCATTTCGCAAGACATTAAAGACCTGGCTATTTACTGAATAGTCTATCTGCCTGCTCTCTAGCCTGCTAGCACCAAGACACCGTTTGGCATTCGTGCGCTGTACACATTTCAGTAGCATAACATAACATAACCATCCACGACTCCCAGCCTGGTCTTTGCACTACAGTGATGACTGTCTGTAATTCTCTCTCTGACCCTTGTGGCCTCCTCTACCTCTACCTCTACCTCTACCTCTAAGGGAATATTTTGCACTGGACTAAAAGGTAACTTTTTCGGTGGGACTAACCTGTCTCCTGTAGCTGGCTTGTGCACCATTGTGGCCGCCCTGAACTTGTGACTTTCACCTGCAAGTGGTGCTTTGTGCTTTTAGGCGCTATGACTAACTTAAACCTTTGAAATTGTATATCTCAATTCCTACTGATTGGATTTTTGTTGTTTTGATGTCAAATAATTAAGTACATTTTACTCTATTTTTCTAAATTGGTATGAAAGTTTTCTAGTGCTGTGTTTTCAATTTATCGCCGTTAAAGTGCTGGATAAATACTTTACACATTGCCTCGAAGTTAAGCCTGACTGCTTTTGTCACAAGCAACCAGAGGGGTAAGCTCAGGTTGATTTTGTGACTTTTTATGGCTCACCTTGACAAGGAGTTTGACTGTTGCTTGAGTAGGTTTTCGCCCACTCGCAACCAGAAATTCAGTTTCTCACACGTTCCCACTCAATATGAGCTGCAATCCACAAGGAAGCACATTCCAGGGCCTTTGTTATCCAGTGTTAGACCAGGGATCCCTGGTTGGCTGAGGTAGGTACCTTAGGCCAAGTAGGGACACGGGTTCCAACGTCAGGGAAAGGAAGGTCACCTTCTTAGATAGCCCCGCTCACCCCCTTGGTAGCTTGGCACGAGCAGTCAGGCTTGTCTTCAAGGCAAATGAGTAAAGTATTCGCAACCAGGCTCACAATAATCCAATGATGACACTACAAATAGACTCCACATGAGTTTTATAAAACGAGTATAAACGTTATGTAAAAAGATATACGATAAGACCACACAATATAAAACCACCATATGAGGTTGTGTAATATTTCTCCTGGACAGTTGTTAGGGCAGCCAGCCCTTGTAAGTTCTGGCGATGTCAATGAGCACTTCTAACCATTCTTCTGTACTCCTAATATCATGTCATACAGTTTGTAATGCTAGAATCAGGCACTTTTGCAATGTAAAAATATTGTAATGCGTAACGTAGCAATCAGACACTCTGCAATGAAAAGAATGCAATGTATAATGCAACAATCAGGCACTTTGCAAGATAAAATAATTCAATGCGTAATACAACCACCAGATATGTCATTCTGCAAGAAAAAGGCAAGGCGTATACACTAATCAGGTAATGTGTTATGCAGGAATAATGCAATGTGCAATACGCTAATCTGGTAGTTCGTTATGCAGAAACAAGGCAATGCGACATACAACAATCAGGTACTTCGTTATGCAGATAAAAATGCCATGTGTCATACCCTAATCAGGTAGTTTGTTATGCAGGAATAATGCAATGCGTAATACTCTAATCAGGTACTCCGTTATGAAGAAATGATGCAATGTGTAATACGACAGTCAGGTACTCCGTTCTGCAGAAATGGAATAATGCGTAACACACTCAGGCCCCGATCACCGGGCATTAGGCGGTCTCTCCGCCTCTCCTTCTGACTTGCTGTCAGCCTCTCAAGGTTGCCCCCAACACAGTGCGATGTAATCCCAAAGTGCAGCTTCGCACTCCGGCCCGTGTACCGTCACTCCCTTGGCAATACGGGCCGCGATACAAGCTGAAGCAAAGGCTCTTGCTGCCAACACGAGAGAGAGGCCAAGAGAGTCTCCCTCCGAGCCCGCACCCCACCCTAGGAGTCGACGCTCTCTCCTCTCTTCGTCCAGCAGCTGAGCCTCCAATGCAACTTTGTGAAATGGCAACGGCGGCTCGGGCTGGCAACTCAGCTCCTCCGGGACTGCTGGTCCGGGCCGCTTCAATTATGAAGATCTCAGGCTACCACAAAGCACACGCACACAACATCGCTGAGTCTTCCTTCAATCCGGGTGCACGATCACTGGACAGTCCACACACAAGTCTCAGGCTGCCTGCAGATCACGCGCGCAGCATCAATGAGACTCACTTTACTCTGGTGCACACAATAGCAAGGCAAATCCTCACGAAGGTCTCACGGTGCACAACGCACCCGCACACAGCGGCGATGAGTCTCATTTGGATTCCGGTGCACATGATCACTGGACAATCCTCACAAAGGGGTTCAGGTTGCACAAAGCACACGCACACCACGCCGCTGATCCTTGATTGGACTCCAGGTGCCCCCGATCACAGGCCGATCCTTCTGAAGGTCTCAGGCCGCACAAAGCACACGCACACAGCGTCGCTGAGACTCATTTGGACGTCAGGTGCCTACGATCACAGGGCAGTTCTTACGAGTGTCTCAGGCTGCAACAAGCACGCACACACAATGCCGCTGAGACTCTCATGGAAACCTTTGTTTTCTTGTGTTTCCGAACAGAGAGCCAGCTCACCTCAGGTCCTTGGGGAAAAGTTACTTCAGGACACAGCACACCGCAAAGTCCTTCAAGCAGGGGGACACAGCACACAGCAAAGTTGCTTTAGCCTCTCCTTGGTTGAAATAGCAAACTGCAGGCCAGCCCCAGATCACACAGCAAGGGTCAGTCCTATCCTTCAGTCTCTGCAGTTGTTTCTTCCTTGACAAAGGTCCTCTTGACCACGAAGTAGCTCCAGTGTTGTTCACACTTGATCAAGCCATTCTCCAAAGTTCAGGGGCTTCAGCTCTCATAGTTATACCCCTCAATGGCTTTGAAGTCTTTGTGCTTCAGGGGGCACTGAACCCTGTTCAAACCAGTTCTGGGTGCCTCCCTGCCAGTAACACCTTTCTTCCTTTGATTAGTGAGGGTCTGGATTCTCAATCACTCAGCAGGAGATAAACCAATTGTTTTATAGCAGCAACCCAGGCCTCTTCACCTCTAGGGGCTTCTGCCCCTACACTCTAGATGCAGGTCAGCCTGTTGCTGTCTCACCTCCTCCCCTGGGTCAAGACATTCCCCAGATCCTATCGCTTTCAAATCCACAGCCAGGCAGAGACAAACAGAAATATCAGAGCACAAAAATGCAGCAACTTCTAAAAGAGTGGCTTCTGAACACACAATGCAAAAACCACCTACATAAAAAGATGTGTTATTACATTGTGAGTTCAGACATACTAAACTTCACCTTTCTATCTTAAGCCTTTGGGAAGATAGGCAGGAAAACATATTACACAGCCTTCCCATTCTGTCCTATGGGCAAGATGCCTTTTAATAGTGAAAAACGAAATGGAGATTATTTCACTGTCAGGACATGACACACACCTAAGCACATGTCCTACCTTTCACATGCACTGCACCTTGTTCAGGGGGTACTCTAGACCTACCATAGGGGTGTCTGATGTGGATAGAAAGGGAAGTGTAAGGTCTGGCAAGTGAATGCACCTCATAGAACAACATGGCAGTTTAACAAACTGCGCACAGGCCCTGCAATGGCAGACCTGAGTTCCCTTTTTAAGGCGATTTGTGTGGGTGGCACAAATAGTGCTGCAGGCCCACTAGTAGCATTTTCATTACCAACCCTGGCACACATTGTGCACTGTACTAGGGACTTTACTAGTAAGGCAAACATACCAATCATGGACAACAAATTACCATTACTTTATACAGTGAACACATACACTTTGACACTGTTTAGCAGTGGCAAAGTGTCCAAAGCATCTAAGTCAGTCAAATAATGTGATTCCTTCAGATGGAAACCCTTCAAATGGAAACCCTTCGGCAGGCACCAAGAACGATCACTGAAGCTTCATACCTAGAATCAGTTGGATGTCACTTATTTGAATTACCTCTCCCACTGAAGACTTTCTTGATTTAAATTGTGGTCTTCACCTAAAGGTTTGTCTTTGGTAATTCAGCATCATATCTGAATATGTGTATTAAGAGGCGGTGCTGCAGTCACAGCTTTGCTCGATAGGCATATCACGCACAGTCCTTTGGGAGGGTGTGAGGGCAGGTTACTTCTGCCCTGCTGGTAATGTGATTCCGCTACAGGATGGGGAGCTGTGCCCCAAAAGCAGCATGCATTACCAGGGAGTGTGTGTCAGCTTGAGCACTGTGGCATAACAAAGGTTTTGGTACATGGGCATCATAAATATTCTGTGTACATTCACAACATACAGGCACTTCTCATGCAAATGTTATAGTGTAAGCATGCCTAGCAGGCTGTAGTTAATATACAGGCAACTGCTGTGTGCAGCGACATTTTCAGGCTGCAGAACAAAATGCACAATCTTCTTAGAGGTGTATACAGACAACACAGGTTGCACTCACTGCGTACAGAGACCTCATAGACCAGAGATACCATCACTGGCATGTAAGAGTAAAGTACAGCACACTGGTATAACACATGTGGTACGTACCTTGTGCAGTACATATTTTTGATGTAATCTTATATGCTGATATGTGGAGTAGGCACATTAACTCACCATATGAACCTCCTCAAGCTATTAAAAAGGTTGGTTCAAGATTGCCTGACTCCGACAAGTACCTTAACAGCATGAGTTAGCGAGCACAATCTGAGCATCATAAAGTGCTATTAACTAATATTCAATTGACAACTAATAATTCTCTACCTTTGTCAGGATGAATGCTGTGATCAGATTTTCATAGCCTCTTGCACAAACACACAGGCCCTCATCCTCGCAAGTTTTGTGATAACAGTGCAGAAGACCACTGCTGACACTGAGCCCAAGGAAAGGCACATCTGCATGTCTGTGGGTTGCAGAATTTCTGTTCTGAGCCAATGCCTGCCAACATCAGTAAGCCTGTAGCTGGCTTTGGAGGGGAAGGTAGAAAGGAATGCTAGCGTTGTTGTTAATTTCTAATTTAGAGTAACGCTTAACATATCTTTTGGAGTAGTGCGTCCGAATCCAAGAGCCACCGCAAGTTTGTTCTGTATCTCTAACACTAGTGAATTTGTGTCAGATCACTGTGGTCAGTGAAACCCTCTAAGTGATACACAGGAACCCACAGGAAAGAAGGGCAACCAGATATGTGCCCACACCACCCTGGTCCCTGGCTTAGAGTCATAGACCCTAGTGGTAGATACATCCTTCAGCCTGCAGTGACTCACTGGAAGCAGATCTGAACATCATTAGGCAATATGACCTAACTAAGAAATTATTTGTAATGTGTTCCACCCTAAAACATCTCCCCTGATCAGACACCCCTCGTAGCACAAGGAAATACTACAAAATGTGCCCCAAAATGGAAGCATTGGAAAAAAGATAATTAAGGTGGTTGATTTCTGAACAGTAGGTATTCATTCTTTAAATGGACAGTACTCTCAGGTGCTGAGTACCTGCAATTCTTATATTTGAAACGGAGAGTACCTACACTACTCGGCCATGCTGCAGCATGGTTAAAGGGAGAGTGCTGGCACTTCTCAGAAGGAGGGAGGTGCTCTGGAAAGTGAATACTAGGACTTTTGTAATTCCACTTGAAGCACAGACTGTTGCAGAATGTGCACCTTACTTACTGTGTGTTCCACGTTGCCTTTACTGCCATTTCCCATGCCCTGGCAGAAGAAATCGTGGTAACACTTTTGTTTGCTGTGCTCCTTCTGTAGGCGTGTCACAAAATGATGCACATGCTCTGCGCAGGATGTGCCTGTGCACTTGTTTTTCTCGAAACTGTGCTGTGGCTGCTCTTTACATTCAGAAAATCTTGAAGTTAGTACATGAGGCGTAGACAAAAAAAGCGAGGAAACATCGAGCCGTAAATGACTCTCTGGGGCAGATTTATGAGGCCCGTTGCGCCATCGGAACGTCACTTTTTGTGACGTTCCGTGGCGCAGAAGCCTGTGTGATATTTATCAGGCAGCACTGAGCCACTTTTTTTGGCTTAATGCTGCCTCATAAATATCAGTCCCTTTAACGCAGTGTTCTGCGTTAAAGGGGCGTGCAATGGGTGTTTCTGGGGGCATTCCCAGCATCATCCATGGCCTTTTGACACTGCCCCAGATTTACAAGAAATCGTAAATCTGAGGCAGCGCCAAAAGCTTCCGTCTCCCCAGGGGAGGCGTAATGGAGGCGCAACGGGGAGAAATATCTTTATTTCTCCTCGTTTTTCCTTTTTCTATGTGTGCTGCATTCTGCAGCACCCATACAAAGAGGAAAAACCTCTTGTGATTATTTTTGTACAGAAAGGTTTCCCTTCCTGTACAAAAATATTAATCTCCACAACGCAGGCACCCTTGCACCATGGTGCAGAGGTGCCTGTGTTGGCGCAGGCAGCCCATTGTGCGCCGGCGCAGGGGAAAAGGACAGGAATGCGCCGCATTCTATAGATAGGGCGCATCCCTGCCCTTTTCTTTTGCCGTAGGGAAGCGCAGCAGGAAGGCCTGCTGCGCTTCCCTACGGCAAAACCTTATAAATCTGCCCCAATGTGTTTCCGAGCCTTGCTGTCTGAAGTTCATACAAATTCATTTATTTTCTGACTTAATGCATGCTCTTGGAAACACAAGTGTGTGGACTAGTTCTGCGCCTGCGCATTAGTCAGACCAGGATCATGATATGGTATCTATTGTAACTTCGACTGTGCAATGTACAGCATGCACAAAGAGCAGTAATAGGAAGCTCCTACATTGGAGTGTTTAAGAAGAAATAATACTGCTACATTAAACAGACTGAATGGTACAATTACCTTTCATCAATAAGACTGTTGCATAAAACACCTTTTTTAAATCAGTGCACACTACTAACTGGAAGAAATGTATCCCTGTTCTGGTGTACCTGCTATGTCCTACTATATAAATGAATGGCTAAAGGTAAATGATCTATAACGATTAAACACCTCCTAAGAATAGAGTCGAAGTTTTCTTTCAATTAAAAAAAAAAAATCATTAATCGCGTACAACATAACCTATGTATGTCTTCACTCACCTTAGCATTTTTGAAAATGTAAATGTTTTCCTCTGTGTGACTCTTTTCCAATTAGGGAAGGCGAAACATATGCTGCTAATCACACTTCACTTCACTAGAAATGTTTGAACACTGACAGCAAATACTAATGTATCTGCAAATGTGTGCATATGCCTTCTCAAATCTCACTGGGCATTGGTTATCAGAACATCATTCAGTCTGAGAGATAAACAGACATTGAATTATCCATGGATTTCTGCCATCTGTGACTTATTCCACTAAAAGATTTTTGTCCAACATTTATGAAGGTTCATCATATTAAAATGTACCTGCAGGCAAGCTGTGCACTATTATGACACACAGTAGAGGTGAAAGCATATTTTGATTTCATTATAAGAAGGGAGGCTATCATTATGCATAAATCCTTTATTGCTTACCCAACATGCAGCCCTTTAAATAATAAACATACATCCTGAAGTAAAATAGTCCATTGTGGAATCATGGCACACCATATATAGCCATGGTTACAACCATCTTTCTCTTTTATTAGCTGCTCCCTCATTCAGATAAGTACTCGCTTTTTATCTTCTGAAATTTTGGTTGGATGTATTTCCATTGTTGTATGTATTTAGTTTGTGTAAGTTACATAAGTGGCTTAGCCTGATTGTATGCTAGTTCATATGTATATTTGTTATACCTGCTGCTAAGCCAGTATCAATGTGCTGTGTGGAATGTTGGTGCATGGTGATGCATTGGAATGTTGGATGCATGAGAGTGTCAGTTGGTGTATGGACTGATCAGCAGGGAGGCTGCTCCTGGTGGGGCTCTTCATTATCTTAATCTACGCTTAAGCTTCCAGACATTATTTTATTACAACAATATTGCTTAGATACATAGGCTTTGGGTAAGGTGATTCCAAATTATTGAATTAGCTCTTTGTTTTGGGTTTCAGAGATGTCTTTTTTACCTTTCAATCTATTTGTGACTGCAGATGTGAAACACAGTTGCTTCGAGATAGTGAAGTATCTGAAAATGAATAATGTTTTTCGAAAGATGCGGCAAATGTTCTTACAGCATTCAGTGGTAGCAGGCGGCTGCATCGAGTCCTCCAACTCACGCTCATTCTCGGCCCCTACCCAGCCTTACTTCAGCTTGCGTGAGGAAATTTCAGGGGAATTTAGGAACTTTGGGAACCAATAGATTTAGATATTTTTTTAAGTAGGCTAATACGTCAGGTGTTAAGGTGTTCTAGTGGGAAACCGGACCCGGAAGCTCTAGCAATTGATGCTTTTGTTCAGTACTGGAATTCAGAATGGGCTTATGCCTTTACACATTCTCCATGATCCAGAGGGTACTCTAGAAAGTTTGAAAAGAGTAGTGCAAGTTAGTGTTAGTCACCACCTTTTAGACTTCACAAGTTTGGTTTCCAGGGGGAATGGGGCTGGGAGTGCAGGAACCTCATCTTATTTCAGTACATCAGAGTTTGCTGTTAGGCCCAAATGGAGAGAAGCATCCCCTAGCGGTATAAGGAGAGCTGGACCTTCTTCTTTGGAGAATATCAGGAGCTCTGCACGATTCTCTGGCCTTTCAGGAAAGGCTAAGGGCCCGATTCACAGAACTAACTTAAGACAAAATCCTAAACTTACTACCATTTTGGTATTCACAGAAGGCACTTACTCATTTTGGTATTCACAGAAGGCACTTACTCATTTTGGTATTCACAGAAGTTAGGAGTCCTAACTTTAGGACTCCTAAATGCCTTCTGTGAATACCGAAAGTCTTAAAATTAGGATTTTTCGCAGTTCAGTAGTAGTATAGTTAGGACTCCTAACTTTAGGACTCCTAAATGCCTTCTGTGAATACCGAAAGTCTTAAAATTAGGATTTTTCTCAATTTAGTAGTCCTAAGTTTAGACTTAGGACTACTAAATTGAGAAAAATCCTAATTTTAAGACTTTCGGTATTCACAGAAGGCATTTAGGAGTCCTAAAGTTAGGAGTCCTAACTATACTACTACTAAACTGAGAAAAATCCTAATTTTAAGGCTTTCGGTAGTCACAGAAGGCATTTAGGAGTCCTAAAGTTAGGAGTCCTAAATTTAGGACTACTAAATTGAGAAAAATCCTAATTTTAAGAATTTCGGTATTCACAGAAGGCATTTAGGAGTCCTAAAGTTAGGAGTCCTAACTATACTACTACTAAACTGAGAAAAATCCTAATTTTAAGGCTTTCGGTATTCACAGAAGGCATTTAGGAGTCCTAAAGTTAGGAGTCCTAACTATACTACTACTAAACTGAGAAAAATCCTAATTTTAAGACTTTCGGTATTCACAGAAGGCATTTAGGAGTCCTAAAGTTAGGACTCCTAACTTCTGTGAATACCGAAATGAGTAAGTGCCTTCTGTGAATACCAAAATGAGTAAGTGCCTTCTGTGAATACCAAAATGGTAGTAAGTTTAGGATTTTGTCTTAAGTTAGTTCTGTGAATCGGGCCCTAAGGATTTACTGGATGATTCATGGGCACCAGGGACTAGGAAAATATAACAGGGGGGTTTCGTGCAAATGGTGTAATTGGTGCATGGAAATGGGTATGGATCCAGTGGAGACTCCTATGACTGATTTAGCAAATTATCTAGCCAAACATTTTCAGTCAGGTTTATCGTACAGGGCAATTAATTGTCATAGGTCGGCTGTTTCAGCTGGTCACACTTTAATAGGTGACACCATGATTGAGAATGAGCCACTGATCTCAGGATGATAACGAGTATAATAATTAAAAGACCCACTGGTCCTTGCAATACTTTCCTATAGTGTGTTAGTTTCGATTTAAGACTTTTTGACACATGGCCAAGTAATTGTTATCTTTCTTTAAGACAAATGTCTCAGAAATTGTTGAGTATTCTTTGTTTAGCATTGTTCAGAAGAGTTTTTGTTTGGAATTTTGCAACATGATTTTTTCATTAGATGATGTTCATTTCAATATTTGAAAAAGGACAACGAATATGTATTTTCATGTATTCTATCCTTTATTCCAGGATTGTCCAAAACTATGTGTGGTAAGTTGCATGGAAGTATATGAATATAGAATGAAGAGTTAAAAATCACAGTAAAGATCAACTTTTAACATCTTATGTGAAACCTCACAAAGCTGTATCTACTGCCACTATAGCTGGGTGGATAAGTGCAATAATGAGTGAAGCCAGAATAGATCACTCACATTTTGGTGCTCATTCAGCAAGGGGTGCTATGGCCAGTAAGGTTTTTTAGGCTGGAGGAACACTCCCTGAGATCCTCAAGGCGGCAGATTGGTCAAATGCTAACACTTTTGCAAATTTCTATTTGAGACCAGTGAAGCATTTTAGTAGTTTAGTCATAGACAGCTGCAAGCCTGCATAATGATAGCCCCCGGTAATGTAATGAAATGATGATTCTCCTATTAACATGCAAAATGAAATCTTGATTTCATTTTAAACAACAGAGGCTATCTCTCAGTTTTTTCTTTATGGATGGGTGAGGGAATTTTGGTAATAATAACGTAGCATTTAAAAAAAGAAAAAGAAGAAGAGAAGGAAAAAAACGAAGGATTGAGTATTGTGTACACGCTGCTTTTTTTGGAATGACAGCTTATTGAAAGTTATGTTTATCATATTCTCAAGGACAGTTCTTTTAATCTATCTTTTTTCCATAAGAAATCATTCTTAATTGTATAAGGCCACTAGGGGTTGTCTCCTGATGACCTTGTTACAAAAGTTCTGTGTTACTTCAAGTTTTTTCTTCGTGTTGCAGCCTAAAAGAGGAAGATGGTTATTGCCATGGCTATGTATATATGTTGTGCCATGAATTCATAATGGAGTATTTTACTTTAGGTAATTTGTTTGTTCTTTAAAGGGCTGCATGTTGGGGCAGTAGTAAAGAAATTATGCATAATGATAGCCTCCATTGTCTTTAATGAAATCAAGATGCTCTCTGCGTGTTAATTGGAGAACCGTCATTCTGTGCAAAAAAGAAATATATATTGCACAGGAAAAACAGAAATATCTCTTGACATGCATGTTGACTTTTACTTAAGGTATTAAAGATATGTGAAACATTCGGCACAGTTTCATGAAAGAGTTTACAGGCACATGCATCAAAGGAAAAACCGGTCGCAAACGGGCAGATTCTCAGAATCTGCCCCTTTGCGACCGGTATTTTTGCATTTGGGATGCATCATCACAAATGCAAAAATCGCAATTTAAGGAATCTCTAAATTGCGATTACTTAAATTGCGATTGCATTTAAGGAATCCCAAATTGAGATTCCTTAAATGCAATGCATTAAAGTATAAAAATTAGCGATTTCGCTATTAGGGGGAGCAAATTACCATGAAGTTGAACTTCATGGTCATTTGCAAAAACTTTGTAAAATGCACTTTTGTGCTTTTTTCAAAGTTTCATGTTGCGCACACACATGCCCTTAGAGCATGTGTGTGTGCAACATATGTGCACAGATCAATTTCAGGGGTGCAATAGGGTGTCATTTTGACACCCTTGCACCCTTGAAATTGCATGAGCAATTTGCGAGTACCCGCTGGTACTCGCAAATTGCTCATGCAATCTCCAATTAATTCCTATGGGCCTAGAGGCCCATAGGAATGAATGGGACGGCATTCCTTAATTGCGACGCGCAATTTGCGAGTCGCAATTAAGGAATGTGTAGGAATCGCTATTTTTATAGCCATTCCTACATGCATAGGCTTTTGCAATTCCTTAATTGTGATTCCTTAATAATCGCAATTAAGGAATCGCAAAAGTCTTCATTGATGCTTGTGCCTGTTAGTGCATAAACTTTATTCATTCAACCACATTGGTTTTTTACATCTTTGGACTTCTCTTCAAAGACATTAGGAAGGCTACCAAATGCGAGGGGTGGTAGAAGGAAACAACAGCTGTTCAAAATCAACTCCAGAGAGATTGTAGTTCAGGGACGAGCATGCCGGTTCTATCAGTCACAGTCTATGTAGCGCAAGCTGCATTGCAGCCATTTTGAATCCCTTAGTGGAGAGTACACCCACCTCTTGAGTATTCAATAAGTGGCGTTACAAAAGATTGCTGTGCTCAGCAGTTAAGTTCCACAAAATACAGAAATGACTTATTTGATCTGCTTGAATCTGTTTAACACATATTCGCACTATATATGTTTTACACATCTATGTGAAATAAAAACGTAAAAAGCGCCAGGTCAAATTATATTTTCACCTGTGTTTATGCCAAAGTAAGAAAAAGAGGCATTGATGACAAAAAAATGAATCGTATTGTTCTTTGCAATAATGCCAATGATTACATATTGTCCTTTTTTCCCTCTCATGTGTTTTTTATATAGCATTAACTACCACCTTGCCAATGCCCCAAGCACCTGGAGTAAGAATACAAGAATGCAGCAAATAATAGCGGAATGCAGAAAACAAAGACAGTCACATGGTGCAACATGAGCATCTCAGGCTATATTCTAGTGACCTGTTTCATGGTATGCATGCATGAGACATCGTAGTGACGAGCACATGCACCCAGACTTTGAAGAGAGTAGCGAGTCTGAGAATGTGACCTTACAGAATTTAGCCGTGAGCATTTTATGTCCTGTGGAGCAATAGAATTGTAACTGTAGACATGATGGTGTTTTCTCAGGCTTATCTTGCGATCATGCAAGTTACCTGTGAATATTTTTGGTCAGTTTTAACTCCAGATTCTCCGTACAGATCGAAGTAGATAGTAGAGTAGGCAGCCTGATTTCTTTATTTTTTTTCCTTATAAGGAACTGCTATTGTTTGTTAGGTTCTGTCGAAGAGAACTGGGAGTAACACGGTCAGGAATGTACTTGCTATAGGAAAAAGTGATACGAATATAGTATCAGTCTTTTACATAATTTTCAGCACTAAAGGCAAAATACAACAAGCATTCACAAACTCAGTGGCTAAAGGGCAGAGCTATTGGCTTTGCCAGTTACCTGCGAATGCATGGGCCAAGGCACCTGCACATGCAAAGCTGGCAAACTTACAATAGATTTTCTGTAAAAAAACAAAACATTGTAAGATGGCAACCACTGCCTAGTGCATTTAGTTTGTGTTATAGCCCTGCTGTGGGTAATGATGCGAACTTTAGCCATCTTGAAGGAACAACTGATCAACAATGCAATGCACTCTGTATCGAACATGACAAAACACATAGAAGCAGCAACTAGATCACTTTGATTGCAGACTAGAAACATTTGGCACTTTACAGTATACTTCTGGCAGGCTCCCCCACGCCTAGGGACGGGGGGCCCTT
Source organism: Triturus cristatus (assembly GCF_964204655.1). Lineage (NCBI taxonomy): Eukaryota > Metazoa > Chordata > Amphibia > Caudata > Salamandridae > Triturus > Triturus cristatus. The sequence continues at coordinate 391,068,775 of NC_140582.1, read as the reverse complement.
AATGGCGCCTTGGGAAGGAGTCAATAACTTCTGGTTCAATGTTAGAGGGAAAGGGGGCATCGCAAGGAGACAGGGAAGGTTGGAGGGGCGTCACCAAGGCGTGGGCGACCCCCAAGAACAAAAGAGATAAAAGGCCAGAGTCACGAGGGGGAAGCCCTCTTTGTCCCTTCATCGTGGTGTCCGGCGGATCGGAGCCGCAAACGAGTTACCCACCCACCCATCCCTCAGTTTAGGGGTTTGTTGGAGGAGTGGCGGGGTCCTGGGCAAGAGAAATGACAGGGACTCCGGATTGGCAGGGACGGTCTGATCCTAGAGCAAGCAGAGTGGGCTGTATATGGGGCTCTGGGCTGGCGGGAGAGGGGGCTGACCTGCTGGTGGTCCTGGACTCTCCGGCCCTACCCAAGATGCCGGTGCTTGTGGTAAGAAACGTTGAGGGGGCTGGCGAGCCAGAAAGGCACCAAGCAGTGCTCTGGTGGCCGCATCTAGGGGATAGACAGTGGGTAGTTATCCCAAAGGGCAGCTGTGAAGAATTGGTTGTGGCCTGCTGGCGCAACACGCAAAGAATTGGTTGTGGCCTGCTGGCGCAGAACGCATCAAGTGTGGTTCTGGAGATTCAGACTGTAAATACAATATATATCAACCTTTGGCTGAATTGTATATTACTCAAGCCTATTGCCTTTATCAATGTGTGTTGATTTAAAATTATAATAAAATGGTGGAGAGTTGACTTTGCATCAACAAAGCAAAGATTGCGTTTGTCTGAAGAAATAAAGACTACGCAGTGAAGACCACTTACTTGCCTGGTTTTGCTTTGTGGGAGGGCAGTGTAATGAATGGGAGAATTGGGCGCTATTGATGGGGTCAATCGCACGCGGTATGCCCACTATGTGAAGGAGTGCATTTCACAAAACTCTAAGACACACAACTCCTGAAGGAATACTGCCCAAGTGGCCATAAGTCCCAACTGCATGATGTTATGGCCAATGTTGGGATTTAAATCGCAGCACAATGTCAAAAAATCTACCTTCCCTCTATGTGTGACACCAGGGTCTATAGAAAGCGTGTCACTGAGAAGGCATTATTTTGCAGTGGACTTGGTAGATAAATATGCAGAATGTTTTTTTCATGCTATTATGTCACAGGAGTCTCTAAGAAAGAGAAGATCCCTCAATTTGATTTCATTTTGTCGAGGGATGCCATTGTTTGGTGGTGGTATTTTACTCGTAGTTGTGTACTGCTGCTGGACCCCCGTGGATAGTTTGTAACTGACTTGCGCTGGAGTGTGTGATGCTTTTGAAGGGATGATGCTTCCTCCTCAAGAAAGAGTTGTCAGGTATAGACAAGTTATGGATAGGTTCTCTTGGATCAGGCAGGGAGCACATTGAATGCATTTTGAACTCCTTTAAGAACAATATTTAAATTGCACATTGAAATGTGTTATTTGGTGTTGACTTCTTCTGTTGGCATTTTATTAGATTTTCCCTTGCATTGCTCTTGGACGTTTCTATTTAAAGTCCAATGCAGCATATTTATCAAGCAGAAACACTTTGTAAATTCTTATCTGTAATTGCCAGCTTTACATAAGGTGCAAAAATTGATTATTGTGTGATTGTAAATTAGCATTCATTGCACTGGTATTAACGGCACCTTCTGATCTGTTGGTGTGGTTCTGGAGTACCTGGTGCCCCCACTCTTTGTACAGGCTTAGTCATTTTCCAATGTCTATTTTGTTAGAACACAGGTGCTAGGTTTCCTCCCATTGCCCCACAGGGTATGAAACTTACTGAAGACTCCTTCCAGAGAGGAAGATCGCGCCCTCAACTGTCCGAGGACGAGGTTGTACTTGACAACATGCAATGAAATTACATCCACCTCCACCATTCACCAGCAGTTTCCTGTCTCAGGTATCACCTAATACAACCTACTCGAAACAAAAGAAAGAGTATGTTAAATGATGCGGCCCTACCAATTTAACAACTTCAATTGCCTAGCATATTTAAATAAACATTTTACAACCACAGCCAATAGTTCCAATTCAAGTTGGAACTCGGCTTCGCCCTTTGCATGTAGAAAACTTATAGTAGAATTCAAGGTAGGGGAAATGGCCTTGTGGGCAAATTGCTCAATTTGGGACCCCTGTACAGAGATAATGGCACCCTGTAACCAGAAATGTCCTGTGTGATTTTCCTAAAATAAACACATTATAGACTAGAACAGCAGACATTTCTTTCTTTCAGTGCATACAAAATCATAAAACAATTATCTGACAGAAACATTTTGTCCTAAATATCATTTAAAAATATTGTCTGTAGGTGTTGATTTTCTAATATTAATTCCAAAGGGGTGATTTTTTTGTAAAACAATATTTAGAGCACAATATTTCTCCCACTCACTCACAGCTATACACCTGTGAATGAATCATTGATCCAGATTTTACAAAAATTCATCAGTCATGCAAGCTGAGCATTCTCACCATAGAAATGATTGTCCAAAGTAGTTTATCCAAATGATAGGAATCTCAGTAGAAAATCGACTTCTTAGCATGTTTCTGTTTCTGAAAGCACAACATCTTCCAAGAGAAGTTTGTCTATGTATTGTTTTTTACTGCTTCCTTACAGGTAATGGCAAACTTGAGTAATTGTTCTTTCATGTCATATGAATATTCGCACTAAAATAAGTTGTGTGATAACTCTGGTTCCCGCAACACCTTTTCTCCACAAGCCAACGTGTGCACCAGAAAAGTTGTGCGATTGGCATAAAAGTAGGAATACAGACGTTAAGTTTGATACATTTAGCCCAATAATCTGGGGGTTCATTGAGAAAACTCTTGTACCCAAGTTTTGCACATGCCTACTTGTTTATCCCTATGTGTAGAATTGCATGCAAATGGATTAATGAAATCCTTTTTTTTTTTAAATAGTCTTTATTACACATTTTCTGGCAATACAATACTCATATAGCACCCTCCTACTCATCCCACCCCCAGGATCAAGGAATAAATAAAGACAGAGGAACAATATAAATGATAACCATCAAGATGATAATAAATATGAAGAACTTGAATAAAACAATCATCAAAAGTCTTCCTGCAATTAATCTGAGAGTCATAAAAACATTGTTAAGCCTATCCAGATAAAACACATGTAAACATCTGACAGTTTTTAAGTGCAGCGTGCAAAAAAGGGCAAAGGAGCTTTATCCAAGATCCATACTGGATTTACATAAGACATCAGCTGTCCAATCTAGATCAAGGTGCCCATATTAACTGCCCTTTTTTCTTTTTCTAAGATATATCGCATTCTCCAGATTGGAGACAGCTAATAGGCAGGCGAACCAGTGTTAAAACAGAGGAGGCTGCGGGTCGAGCCAAGCTGTAGCAATTACAAGTCTAAAAACCGCCATTGTGACAGCAAGAAAATAATCTATATCTGACGCCTGTTCATCTTCAAATACTCCTAGCGAAATTAGTTTTGGAGTCAATAATAATTTATATCTAATTTGCTGTGAATTGCTTTTTGAATTTCCTTCTTTACAGAATTTAAAGAAGAACAAGTTGCAAGCATGTGGACAATATCGGCGCAAGAAGAAGCACATCGAGGACATTACATTGCGTAATTCTCGCAGGTGTATAAAATAACATAAATCATGTTTTAAAAACTCTACTTGTAAATTGGCTGACATTAAAACAGTTTTGAGTAGGCTAAGGGCCTTTGCAAATTCATTTTCCGAGATCGCAATCTTCTTTTGCCACTTAAAACACACTTTATCAAGATCATCCTTCATTTCGTTATTTAAGAGCTGATAAATTGTCCCAATGCAAGTATAATTCTAAGTTATTAGAATTTCCACCAGAACTTTTTAATCAAAACCACTGGGCCCGCCTGCTTTACACTGAAGGTAATCCCTAATTTGTGGATACTTAAAAAACTCCTTGTCATTAATACCAAACTCTGCCTTTAGTTCATCGAACGAGATGAAGCCAGAAGGAGAAAAGAAAGTACCTTATTTATCTATCCCTGTAAGGGACCAGATTTGTATATAGCCATCATTAAAGATTTCAGGTAGGTTGGGATTATTCTGCATCGGAGGATAGAAATTCAATCTCCCCAGATCCAACAATTTCCGTAGAGCGGTCCAAACCTTAAACGCACCCAGGAGACACTTAAACCATAATTTATTTGTAGTAGGTATATTCTACTTGTCTCCAAAGATATCACCAAGCCTCTCATCCCACCAATAATTAAAATATGGTAGGGATAGAGTGTGAGGGAGCCTTTGACGTAAGTTCCATTAGCAACATCCTGCTATATTGCAGCATGGTGGCCCAATAATATTATTTAAGATTTGGGAGAGCCCACCCTCTTCTCTCTTTTGGGAGTGAGAAATACATCAATGCTCTCTTTGGTTTAGAATAAGACCATAAAAATCTAGAAAGGACAGCATCAAAAGCTTTTAGGCATTTATTGGGGAAATCTAAAGGAATTGCTCTAAAGAAATACAAACTTTTGGGAAAAAAGATCATCTTTATAAGATTACAACAGCCAATCATTGTAAGATGCAAATTATTTAACCTTGCTAATCCTTTCCTGGTTTTGTCTAACAAGGGTTCTAGATTTAAATTAACAATAGCCTCTACATTTGAAGAGATGCAAACACCAAGATACACACCAAGATATACTGCTTTTTGTGCTACTCTTCTATCTACTAATGCAATCTTGTTATTAATAATGATTAGTGTTTTTCTTTATTTAGTGAGAAGCAAGAGATCCCAAAAACAGACGCTTCCATCTCTTTTGCCTTAATAGCAGATTCAGGGTTAGGAGTCAAAACTGCAACATCATCTGCTTATGCCGAGATTTTACTTTTGTATCCATGAATAATTATTGAGAGGATTGCGATGTTTTGTGCTATTTTTCTTATAACTGGGTCGCTTAACAACACGAACAGGAGTGGGGAGCAAGGGCACCCCTGTTGGATTCCTCAAGTAATCATCACAGGCCCTGTCATAACTCCTGAAATACAGACCTTTGCAACAGGCTTGCAGTATAAGGCCTTGATTCCTTGAATGAACCTTTGACCAATATCCCTTGCATACATTGCGTGCCATATGAATTTCCAGGAGACCCTATCAAATGCATTTTCCGCATCTAATAAAATCAGGGCCATAGGATCTCCTGACACTTCCACAGCATCAAAAGATGACATCGCTCTCCGAATGTGATCGGTAATATCCTTCCCTGCAATAAAACCATGCTGTTGGTTCATAACCAGATTTGTTATGGCGTGATCTAATCGTGCTTATAATACCTTAAAATAAATGTGGGAATCCCCATTTATCAATGTAATTGGCCGATATGAGCCTAATTCTGACGGTGCCTTATCTTTTTTTTTTAAATGACAATTTTCGAAGCAGATCACGAGTCTGGTGGGGTGGCTCCACTAAATATTTGATTGAATAGTGTTGTCATCTGAACTTTCAGCAAAAGTTATGTGAAATTCTGAAGGGATTGCATCTGCACCTGCAGCTTTAACAGAGGGGAGATTAGAAATTCCAAGAAAGATCTTTAACAACAATAGCTCTTCTTCCAAGAGATTCCCGCTCATCTAAAGATAATCTGCTTGCAGGTGCAGTTTCAAGGAACTCTTCGATTTGCCGAGGGCAATTCCTGATTTTTTCGGTATATAAGGTCGGGTAAAACACTTGAAATACATCTATAATTTTTTTACATCTGTAACTGCCCCAAGAACGGGATCCCGGACTTCTCTTATGACTATTTGTACACCTCTGCTTTGCTGTTACCACCAGACTGTGTCCAACTTGCTCGCTACACTCGTACTTTCTTTCCTTCCGAGTAATATACTTCTGCTATTTGCGAAGATCAGCTCTATTTCTGCTCTTGCAATTGTTACCCTAATTTGTGGTTCCTATATGTCTCCACCTTGTTGGATCACTTTTAGTAGGTTTTCCTCTGCTACCGATAGATTATCATGTTTAGATTGTATCAATTGTCTCTCCTGCTTACTTCTGTTCAAAGAGAACCTTAGGGTCTCCCTAGGCCAGCCTTGAACGTATTTTAGACTGTACTCAAAGAGGCGCTACCAATATTCTCTTCAAAGAATATTGGAATCCTCCTGCTCATATGCTTAGAATAATCTTCGTTAGCAAGGAAGGCAGGCTCAAAGCTCCACCAACCAGGCATGAAACCCCCCACGCCTCCTCCATCCCCTCCCCCTCTCCCACTCTACACCAATGAGAAACCAGGCCTAGCCTGAATGACGCCATCTAAAAAAAGTCAGACCTGGTTACCAACCCCCCCATATAAGACAGTGTTCTTGCAGCTTTTTTGTCCACACCACTTCTTTGAACTTAAATTTCTTAAAAAATAGGTTGTGAGTCCCCTTATCTTATTTCTTTTTTAAAAAACTTTTCAAAATATCTTTTTCCCACCATTTAAGTGTTCTTGAGCTACTCAGACAGATTTAGTTACACCTAACCAGCTTTGCCTTACACCTTTCACACTTAACCCAATAAATCAACCCCCTCCCCTGCAACTCAGCTAGATATTCCTGGGTCTGCACCTCGGAGAAAAAGCTACGGGTACGACCCTTAAATATCACTTTCAGTTTCACAGGACTTGTAGGAACACCTCAACACCCAGCTTCTGGAAGGGAGCAAACATCAATCTTAAACGCTATCTTCGCTCCACCGTAGCATGGGCGAAGTCCGGTCGTGCAAAGAAGGTAACTCCCTCAAACTGTTTTTTAGAATTGGGACGTGCCTGATCGAAAATGTGCTGTCTTAATAAAAAGTTTCCAAAGTAGACCAAGAAAGCCCGAGGGTAAATGGTTTTGTCTGCTTGTTGTTTCTTGATGGTTAGAGGCAATCGGTGCACCCTCTGTATTTCTTTTTCTAAGTCCCAATCTGTAAGCTCTGGGAATGCTCCCTTTAGGAGTTTAACTACATAGTCTCTAGGGTTTCCTCCCTCTACCCCTTCTGGTATACCTAGCAGTCTCAAATTATTTCTTCTTTGTCTGTTCTCATGCTCCTCAAGCTTCCACATCATGTCAGTAAGCTTAGGATTTTAGGAAGTACTCAGGGTTTTTAGTTCTGCAACCTCCAATGAGAGGGTTTCCGTGTGAGCCTCCACAATGGTCATCCTATCGGAGATCTCAGAGCAGGTTTTGCTTATTTTTCTGACTACACCCTGTAACTTCTTTGAGGCCTGTCATGCCCGACTATTATCCGTCCAAACCTCCATCTGCCTCTGCTTGATAGCAGCCAAGATCAAGGAGGTTGAGGGTTCCAACACAGTTGTTGTTCCAGGCTATCGAGGTGAATCGCCTGGGGGTAAGTCCTCCATACTCCGCCCCTGCTGATCAAAAAGTTGGACAGCAGAGCAAGCCTGGGGGTATCTTTCGGGGGGGGGGTCTTCAAACTTTTACTCGGTTTCTTATCGTTTGAGGTCTGTCTGTTTCTTTCTTAAGCTTGTAGATTTCCTCTTACTTTTCCTTCCCCACCATCGTCTCATGCGGCTGGCAAGGACAACAGAATCGTCCAGCGAGCTACAACTAGTTGAGCATGACAAAGTAGAGGTTGAAGAGAGTAATTCAGGCATTGAAGTGTCAGAATAATCAGTTAGTGAGAAAAAATTCTCTCCATCCTCCATAAGATCAGGCGAAGTTAACAACCTTGAGTTTTCTAGAGAGCCCTAACCTGGCAGGGTAGAGTCTGATTTCCCTGGTTGGGTGGGAGTGAGAGCCCCACGAACAACATTCTCAGTTGTTGTAAAGCTAGTCAAATTTTGCTCGAGCTGTGTTTTCTTCTCTACATCAACCATAAGGGTGATTGCATGATTCTTCACCTCACCTGCCTTTGGACTCCTGGAGGGATCTAACACTGTCTTGGACATCTGTATGGGAGCAGATTCAGTGGCTGATGGTGGGCTGCAGTAACCACATACTGATTTTTCAGGGTCCTGGTGTGTTTCAGTGAAAATAGGTCAGAGATTACTGGTTGACCTACACACTGCCACCACAAGATTGCTCTCCCGGACTGGTCTATTATCACCAGTGCAGGCCGGCTCGTCATTTTTCTTCTTACTACGCCCATCAGCACCAGCCTCTTTGTGGTATTCCTGGTGCATGTTGGACTTCATAGTCCTGGCTGGGAGCGGACTCGCAATTGCAGCCATGGCAATCGTGGGTTTTGACTTTGGTGCCTTTGACCCTCAGCTGGCCATCAGTGTGGAAGGACTCGCTCGCCCAGCCGAGACTGTGAGGCAAGCCCGCCTCAGCTTCTGTCCCAAAGCCAAAAGGAGTACAGCAACCAGAGCCACGCAGTGTCTGCTGCCTGTGCGACTCCTTGAGGTCCCAAAACTATGGCGGTCAGCGGAGCTCAAGAAACATCTAGGATCTACAGGTCTTCCAGCATTCCGGCCTGCATACGGTGCTGACTCTCCACTCGAAAATCACCGAATTACAGAGTAGGTAAGGGGGTGTGGGAGCTTCGGATAACTACTCAGACGCCATCTTTGCTCACCGGATCGATGAAATTCAATCTTTCTTTTTTATTTGTGTTGAAGTTTTTGGCTTTTTTGTAGCTTATTTGTAACTACATTTTCCTTAGTTCACTTTGCGGCAGGCGTTCAATTCAGAAGTTTAAGGAAGGGACTTGAAGAGATTAGTTGCACTGCAGCCTTCTGTATCTTTTCAACAGTTTTATGATACTTCAATCAATAGTTACTTGTGTGAGGTACCTTAAGATATAGGGCTTCCGAATGCCAATCTAATGCAATACTACGCACACAAATGATGGATGGAATGTTGAATAAATTATACATTCGCTCCCAGTCAAGAGATCTGGCTTTTGCTCACCATGCCACCCCAGTTTGGACCCAGCCATATGCAAATCAGTCTTGACTCTGTGCCTCATGGGAACAGTCCAGACCGAATTGCCAAGCCAGGTCCTCCCTGGACTGGAGACAAGCATCCTGGGACCGTTTTCGGGTTTTCACCCCTCATCAGCCAGGATAGCTTGATTTCAGTGGCACAGTGAGCCCAGGACCCATGCCTGGGAATGACACGAACAGACCAAAGTTTGATGGGAGTTGACCAAAAGCCCCTGTGGATGTATTTATTTTTGAATTTATTTAAAGATTTTGTTTGGAAAACATGATGCTGTCCAGGTATCAAAAGATGTCTCTAGGCCACAACTAAAAATGGCTTCTTAAAGCCATTAAGTTGACAAAGTCCATTCTCGTTAGGCCCTGATTACAAGTGTGCTGGATTTTGGTGCAGTCATTCGGGGGTGGGAGGTGTCGTGGGACCTCTGATTTCAATCAGTGTTCCAACACAAAAATCGGACACTTTTGAGTTTTGTCCCCAGAATGGAGAATAACCAATCGTGCTCAGGAATACCAGGTCCTTTTATACTGTGCTTTCCACAAATCTGAGCAGACTCAGAACAGGCGGAAGATGTCAGAAAGGTCCCAAGGGGCTTTGTGTTTGAGTGTATAGCAAATTATCTTAGCAGGTAAGAACAGGGTTAGGGTAGACTAGGGGAGCGTTCTCTGCTCTTCCTGTGTTGCTGCAGAACATGGACAGGGCTCTGCTCATGCCTGAAAACCATGCCCTGCTGCAGTTTCATTGGGTGAAGATCCACACCCAATGTAAAAGGGCCCAGAGTCTACTGAATAAGAATTAGTAGGCCTGTAGACACTTGTCTAACTAAAATGGCCCAGAGCAGTAACCCATACAGAACTAATGTTCCTGGTTCAATTGCCAACCTGTAATTAATATTTAGGAGATGGACGTCCTCATCAAAAGTGTCAGTTAACAATTGGATAAGTGTTAAACCAGGTGTAATTCCTCATAATGTATTGCCTTTTGTGTTATCAACTGTTACGAGTAACGTCCAAGATTATGCAGTTACGCCATATCACACAATTCAGACCTAATTCAGGAAAAAAATCTATTGCGTGAGAAATAAGCAAACAGACTGAGCACAAGCATTTCTTGTGTTTCCCTCATGATATTGTGTTTTTGTAAAGTACAAAATGCTACACGTGAGGTACCAGATCAGCATTTCACATCTTTACGCATCATCTTTTGTAATTTTCTGATCATTTCTAGAGAGGGAAAGGAGCAGAATTTCAGTTTGTGAATGCCCACAAACGTAAATGTGTGTTGTGAGTTAACAAACTTACAAAGCAAATCACCCCTTGTAATGCCCACTTCCAGTGCTGTGCTTGTGTTTTACTAATGTGAATTTATTTGCATTCATTTCAAAGCAATTTGCAAGAGTAAATCCAATTACACCTGCCAGGAATTCTTTTGAGAACTGAAGTCTTTTCAGCCCCAAATCGGACAGTTAAGGAAGAAAATACCTTTGTGAAGTAGGCTCTTTGTACTGAAATGAGTATATAATGCAGTGCTCTACTGAACATATGACACATAAAGGCATTGTAGATTACATTGAAAAAGTTCACCAAATCAATGAAATGTGATAGTGGTTGGGTGGCTCATGAATTAAAAATCAAAACAAGTTACAGAGTGTGGACTGTTGATTAAGCACACTTTGTAAGTACACAAAACATCCTGTGTATGCAGAGAGCATATGCCGAATGTTTTGTGTAGTTACAAATATGCTTCACAGTCATAAGCCATGAATGTTAAATATGATGTCCAATTTGCCCCACCTAAATGTAGAAAGTGATATCAACCGCATAATCAACTGTTGTACACTGCTATTTAGCATTAGTACCTATCTAAAGAGTGTGTGATTTTAAAGCAAGATATATTATTTTTTTCCTTTATGTTGGAAGCCTCATTTGGATAAAGTAGGCATAACTCTAATAAACTGACATCACTTCTTACCATTGTCTTTATTGATTAAGTTAAGAATTCCCTTTTGCTCAGCTCATCATATATCATTGTTCACTGGAATTTAAATGAAAGACTTTATTATGTTACTGTGTGTCGCTTTTGTTCATGTACATTGTTTTTTATTGCAGTGACATATTGATGCTCTGTCAAGTTGACAGGAATTCACTACATAGACCCTCTTTACAAGTGGCATCTTAATTCTGATGGGGCCGATAACACTGTGTTCCTCTTAAACTGGAGATTTCAGCTGCTAAAAGCAATCCTAATCTCTGGATAAAAATCCTGCTCAAAACGAGGAATCATCAAGAGGAACTAAATCTAGAATTAACAATTCTCATGGTAATTCCTCATTTCTCAGGGTCCAACTCACAATGGGATGGATTTTACCCAACTTTGGAAATATTTTTTGTCACGCCACTCACCTGGCCTTATTAGCGGAGATGATGCTGGAAGTCCTATTTCTCATAGAGTCAGGGAAATGAAACCTTGAATCAGACACTGTCCCAGAAGGCACAGAGGGATTGGAGAAAATAATAAAAGGAAGAGACTTGCATCTTCTGCTCAGATATGGCTCTGCTAAACAGCCCCTGAGTGCCCGGGCCACTGGATCTATTAAATGTGGATTCAGCTGGGCAATGTGGTGAGGTGAACCACAAAAAAAAAGAGGGCGTTACACCATGATTATCACTTCTGACCTTTCGTATACAGTGGTATATATGAAAGTTTGCTTACAAAACAAGATGCTCTATTGCTACATAGAAGATAAGATCAATCATTATATAATCACTTTCATAGAGTTTCCACATTCTTTGTTTCAGTGATAGACTTTCCCAAAATGACACAACTTCGGGGCATATTATCAAGAAACGGCGTTAAAATTATCGCCGTTTTAGCGGCAGAAAACTGCCGCTAAAGCGGAGATAATGGGCTTGATAATAGGCCCTTGAGAATTCCCATAGAAGCCCATGTTCTGGTGTCAACATGGGCTTTTATTGGAATTCTCTGCGGCATATTATCAAGCCCATTATCGCCGCTTTGGCGGCAGTTTTCTGCCGCTAAAACAGCGATAATTTTAACACCGTGCTTGATAATATGCCCCCGAGTTCTCTAATCATCCACTGATATTTGCATTTCAGTGGCAGTACATAACACCCAGGTAATGGCATGAAAATAGGTATGGCAGTTCTGTAAAAAGTCTTGTCGGTTTCTCTTGTGCGCTAATAATCCTCTGATGTAATGCGCGTTCCTCTTGTATTGCTCAATAGCCGCTCCTACACTCAAGGAAGCAAGATATCACTAATGACTTGCTTTTCACAATTAGTGAGAACATGCAGGTGCAAAAATACAATGTTAGCAAAAATCTTTCTTCCCAAGCACTTTTACATTTGCAGTGGTTTTCTGACATATACATTTTAAAGAATGCAATGTCAGTGTAGACTTCTTTATTTTCATTGCTTTGACTGTGAGATATGCTGGACACCTTGGACAGGACATACAACATGCTGCTCACAAATAACTGCAGGCACTAAAACTGAATATTGAGCAGGGTGCATATTCAAACAGTAGTATTCTGCATACTCAGATGGTAGGTACTGTATTCTCTACAGCCGTTTGAGAGCTTATGTTTGGGTCCTGTACTCAAGTATTCAATGCACTGTGTCCAGGTTAAGAAATATTTAGTACAATATAACTAAAATATTATGTATATGGCACTGCAAACTATTAACAGATTATTGGGACAATTTGTGAGCTGTTTTGCAGAGATAATCACAGACGTATCAATTAATGAATGTTATGTTATCTGAACACCTTCGGAATGGCTCTTGGTGGAACACTCAAGTGTCCACTCAATGGCTTCAAGTGCAAAGGGAATCATATAACTTTCTAGAACCAGCTTTAATGAGTCTTAAATCCTCAGGTGACATTGAAAAGTAAATATATGTGTTTGAATGTTACAGAAGCAGACCTGCAATGTGCAACTGTGATTTTGAAATATCTGATGAGAAATGCTTTGAGGATCTGAAAAAAAGAATCTTGAAAGGACTCTGATTTCTGGAAGTGGGGAACTATCAAGTGTTCTTGCCCTATGCCCAAATGTTTGCAGTACCCTTGAATTTACTCTTCAGAATTGATTTATGTTCATATATGAATTCTCTTATCTTCCTCCATACTTGCCATCCTCACCCTACTGCCCTCATCGTTTTCCTACTTCTCTTCCTCTCTCCCTCTCTTGTACCCTTATTCTACTCCCTTTTGCCTGTCCCTTGTCCACACTATCTCCTCCCTTTGGCCTACTTTTCTGCATTTCCTTAGTTGTGCTCCTACCCTCATCGTTCTTAGCTCTACCCTAATCTCCCCAGCATTTATTCACCTACTCCACACCTTCACAACGCCCCTTAGTTGATGGATACTATTTTTGTAGAAGACCTAGTGTCACATTTTTTGTTATTTTTAAAGCACATCTGAAATTAAATGATTTTTGAAAAGGTATGAGCGATGATGGTGTTAGTGTGAGCACTCGAGCGATCCGCTGCTCACGGTGGTCGTGTAGCCGATCGACTAGACGCCCTGCGATGCCACGATGCTCAGCTCAACGCGCAGACTGACAGGAAGAGGATTGCCAGTGCTGGGCTCGCGTTCCTGTAAAAACATTTCAACTTGCTTTTACAACATCGCAATCATTATAAATCACCAGAAGCTACCCGCCTGGAGCCTGCTAACTCAGCTAACTCGGCTCCTGTTGTTTATGTTATTTTTGGTATTTAAACCTCCTGAACCCACCGCATCGATTTGCATCTCTGGACACGGGGGAAAATCACAGGCGGCAGCGACAGCTCTATCGAGGCCTCCTGACAATGAGTAACAGAGGGCCCAAGAAGGGAACTAAACCGAAGGTTGCCGTCAACAATGACCTTAAAGACATGGCCCCTGAGAACATTTCCAGGCCCAGACCCGAGGTTAGTGGCAACAGAAAAGTGCTGGAGCGACTGGGGGGAGGCAGGGGTATCTAGAGACTCAGCTGGTGCTCAGCCACCACTTGCCAAAATGTTTTTGTGCTCCAAGGGACAACCACCTGCCGCAAGCGCCAAGACCCTTCTATTAGATACCCCGGAGGCCCCCTCCCTAGATTCACTAACCCCCCAATCACCTACGCTAAAATTACGTCAAGAGACCAGCCTGGCAGATTTAAAGACAGTAGGTGTGCCACAATCTGGTGGAGGAACTATCACGGATTCACCAGATTTAGCCAAAACATTGAGCAACTCCCTCTGCTTGCCTAAAGATGATAATGATAAAACGGATAAGAAGACAATAGAACTTGATATCCACCCCACCCCTGCTGGCATAGCTCTAAGTAATCGAGACTGTACCCATCTGAGCTGTCCTGATACTCCCTCTATAGCCCCAGATATCGATGTCGTCAATTACATTCAGGGCCTGGGAACCGCGATTGGTGCACAAGCACCTTGGACTCCGGAACCTGGGCCCGAGAACTTTTACTCGGTTTCCGACGGCACAGAAACTACCTCTGATGAGAGAGGTACTGACTCTAGTGAAGATGGCAGTGAGGAGTCAGTCAAAGATACCGGTACGGTCCAAAGACCCAAAAGAACTAAAAACAAAGGAAAGAGACGCAGTCAACTCAAATGGGATTACTCTGACTCACAGATGTCTTATCCTTTGGACGAAGACGACTCCCAGCCTGCAATCTGTACCAATGGTTGCTACAGAGCCCTCACTAGCGTCAATCCTAGCCTCAATTAAAGAATTCCAGGAAGAGGTTCGGGTAGACAACCGAGCAGTCAAAGGGGCAGCTAAAAAACTACAAGGAGGTCTGAGGTGACTGAATAAGACATGCACCGACATAAGCGACCGCGTCTCCATGGTCGAGGGGCGCACTGAGTACCTTCAATCAGAGACCACTGCTACTAAAAAACAAAGCAAGAGCAATGCCGCCTGTCTAATAGATATCTTGGCAAAGATGGAGGAGCAGGAAAATCGCCAACGCAGAAACAACTTACGTTTATTAGGCATTCCGGAAGGGAAAGAAGGTGAAGACCCCAGGCAGTTCATTGTCAAACTCCTTCAAGAATCCTTCCCCGAACATCCAGGCTGGGACTGGGACCATGAGGTGCAGAGGGCACATCGCTACCCCTTCAACATTAGAAGACAGCGTGGTGGTAGCAGGGCTACAGATGAACAACCAAGAGTATTCCTGGTATACTTTGGGAACTTCTTGCTGAGGGAACTGATCTATGACCAGGCTCGCCCAAACTCCAAGAAGGGGGCCAACGTAATAACTTTCTTCGCAAAACCTGACTTTTGCCACCAGACCGTGGAGCGCAGATGGCGTTTAAGACAACTAATTTCCCCATTTCAGCAGCTAGGAGCAGAAGTCTATCTCATGAACCCTGCTAGACTTAAAGTGATTTTTAATGGGGGATTTAAACTATTTCTGTCTGAAATAAAGGCTGGGGAATACTTAGAGGAAATTAAGTCCAAAAAGGGTCCAAGATAGAGAGCTAGAGATAGCACCACCGGCACAAGTATAGACACATACACATACACTGAAAATGGTTAACGCAATGGGTGGATGGGTGGGCTAAACAATTTTTTTTAATAACCTAATTTTTTAGGGTTAGCTTTGCTACAGACGAAGTAAAAACTCTATTAATGTAGTAATGTAGCAATGTCCTACACTAAATTCTCAAGAGCAGACTAGTCGAGCACACAATTAAACTCGTACGGCGTGATCAGCGGCGGAGACTCACTAATAACTACCATCACTCAGGTCATTCCTGATCGCTCCAGAGAAGAGGGGGGGTGGGGGGGCGGGGTAAGGGTCACTTTTAGATTAGCACAATGGAATCAAGGACACAGTTTTTCACACAATTTTTTACTCACTCATTTAGTAAGCACAACTAAAGAACTTAGCAAAGAAACACATCTAATCAATCAAAAAACTTCTGGTTATCTCAAATACCCAAATGGCTAAAATAAATACTCTCAGGCTTATTTCCGCAAATATCTGTGGGTTAAACGACACCGTAAAAAGGCAAAAAGTCACACAAGGCATACGGTCTTTAGGGGGGGATATCATCTGTCTCCAGGAGACACAAATAGAGGGATCACAAAAACACCTATTGAATTCACTAGGGCTTAAAATTATAGGGGCTACTACACAAGGAGCTAGAATAAAGGGGGTAAGAATTATGGTTGACAGGAGACTTCCTTTAAAAAACCCACGTGTCAAATCTGATCCACTAGGCAGATGGGTAATCACTGAATGCCATCTCTTTTCTAACCCCCCTTTTACTCTATGCTCTAGCTATGGTTGTAACTCTGACGACCCAGGGGTCATCAATTGGATCTCTGGAGAGTTAGCTCACTGGCCCACCCCAATAATTATTTGTGGTGACCTCAACATTAATTTGCCCTGCGACTGGGAAACCGATACTAGGTGGAAATATAAAGGCAGAAAACCGCTAGTATATCAAGCAATCATTAGCTTATCCCAAACCCATGGGCTGAGCGATGTTTGGTCTAAACTTAATTCCAACCAACCCGGATATACCTATTTTTCTGCACCCCACCGGTCATTTGCTAGACTAGACTACTTTTTCATTTCTTCATCCCTACTGGGCAAATGTACCATAGACACGGCGCCGCATTTTATGTCAGACCACAACCCACTTATTTTGGAAATCAAGGGGCTAGAGAACTGGAAAGAACCCCCAAGATGGAGCTTTGAGAAAGCCCTCCTACAAGACATAGGCTATAGAACTCACATGCAAACCTGGATTCAGGAGTTTCTGGAGATAAACATTGGAACGGCCTCAACTATGGTAGTCTGGGATACACTAAAAGCGGGTATTCGGGGAGAAACTTTAAGGTTCTCGATTAGGAAAAATAAGAAAGACAAATTGAAAATACTCAATCTCCAGGAAAGGCTTAAAGAGTCAGAAATTAAATTAGTCCAAATGGTTCACACTGGTCAGGATGTCGAGAACCTACAAAATGAGGTTATATTAATCAAGGCCGAGATAGGGACAGTATTTGCTGAAAAAAACGCAGCTAAATGGGCAGCAACGTGAGAAACAAATTATGAATGTAGCGATCGCATTGGTCATCACCTTGCTGTCAAAACTAGACAACAGACCATAGAAAGCCAAATACTTTCGATTCAAACATCAACAGGAGTTGAAACTAGCGATCCTAGTGAAATACAAAAAAGCTTTCAAGACTTTTACTCTAAGCTGTATTCAGAGGAGAATAACACACCAGTCGATTTAGAAGATCCTGAGACTACCAATTATCTAAAAGAGATAGAGTTAAAACAGCTTAGCCAGGAGTATCGTGAACAACTGGAAAGTATCCCGAACTGGGAGGATATCCTGGAAGCCCTAATCAGCCGTCCAGACGGGAAAGCCACGGAAATGGATGGCATTCCCGTGGAGTTCTATAAAATATTCGCATCCCAAATTAAGCCTATCTTTCTTGCTGTGATAACCACCATATTTAACGGGGCTTCCCCTCCGGCCTCCTGGTCAAATGCCAAAATCTCTATCTTTCTTAAAAAAGACAAGTCACCTCTAGAAATGGGCTCCTATAGACCAATTACACTTATAAACTGCGATTCCAAGGTAAATTCCAAAATACTTGCTTCAAGAATTTCTACTGTAGTTGAATCCCTGGTGTCAGAATGGCAACACAGATTCATACCCAAGAAAGGCACCACTGAACACATTAGACGGGCCATTACTCTGTTTGACGCAGCACAGGTGACAGGAGACCCGATGTCTTTGATCTTACTAGATGCTGAGAAAGCATTCGACCGGGACTCCTGGCGGTTCCTGTGGTGTGTCATGAAGAGAATGGGCTTCGGGCCAAAACTCACGCAGGCTGTACAAGCTCTATACCAAAGCCCGACGGCCTGTGTGCTGGTTAATGGGAGACTGACCGAGCAATTTAATATCTCTCGGGAACCAGGCAAGGCTGCCCCTGCTCCCCCCTACTCTCTGCCCTTTATATAGACCCCCTAATCAAGAGGATTGAAAGAACCCAACAACTCTGGCAATAAGCATGCAGGGAATCGATACTAAAATCATGGCTTATGCCGATGACCTGGCCATAACCACTTCTGAACCTAACAGGGCCATTTTGGCATTGGAATTAGAGGCTCGAGAATTCGGGAAAATTTCGGGATATGCGCTGAATAAAAATAAAACCCAGATAATTATAAACAGGAAAATCAATTGGATTGATCCCCGGATCGTGACTCAGGCTAAATATTTTGGGGTCATAATCACAGCTAACATAGATGAAATTGTAACTGAAAATATATCCCCCTTGATTACCGAAACCAAAAAAGCGCTGAAAAAAATAGACAACTTACACCTGACTCTTGTAGGCAGATGTAATGTAATCAAAATGACCTATTTCCCGAAATTGATATATTATTTCTGCTCCATTCCATTGGAATTCAGCAAGGCCAAGCTCCAGAAACTCCAACAAATTTTTACGCAATTTATTTGGGCTTATTCACAACCTTGACGAGCACTAAAACATTTGTCTCTTCCCAGGGAACGAGGTGGTTGGGCACTTCCTAATATAGCACTATACTATTGGGCCACAGTTCTACAATACAGTACTGAACTGTTGAAGGAACATTCCATCCCTTTCCCAACCGGCCTTCCTTCACCATTTCGGCTTCTATTTGGAGAAGAGACCCGCGGCTGCTTATTTAGACAAATATCCTTCGGATACTATAAGCATGTTAAGTTTAAGACATTGATGAACTCTTTTAAGGTCTTTCGTAATATCCGCAAAACCTATGGGCTAGGAACATTTAACTATTATACTCCTATTACCGAGAACCCTAACCTTCCTGCCATTTTTGACAGGTCTTATCTACTGAATTGGTATACGGCTGGTATCACTAAGCTAGGAGACCTAATCTCCAATAAAGGAGTTAAGCCATTTCCAGAGCTACAAAGCAAATACGGACTGAAAAATCATGACACCTTCAAATACCTTCCTATTCACGACTTTCTCGTTCGAAAAGTCGGGGGGCCTGCAGGATTCTTGGAGAATGAACTCATTAATACACAGCGAACCCCAACGACCCTCGAATAGGTCTCATTTACTCTACTCTAAATAGCCAAACCCCAGATGACTTGCTTAAAATAGCAGACAAGTGGCTTATTAAATTAGAGGCCCCGCACAGTATGTTCTACAACTCACTGGCGCTCTCTCAAAGCGACTTATTGTCAGCAAAACTACAGGCGCAACATTTCAAGACTATTTTCTTTCTATATATTACACCCAGTAAAATTGCAAAATGGGGGACAGGCAGGGGGACAATGTGCTCCCGATGCTCGGAGTTTGGTGCCGATGCAGTACATATGTTTGCCGTCTGCCCCAAACTTACTCCAGTTCTCCGCAGAATTCAGGATTTTCTGGGAAGGGTCATCACACAGACTATAGCTCTGACCCCTATAACCATACTACTGGGAACCCAGGAAGAGATTAATAGGGAGAAAGGTGGGGCGCTCATCTACGTTGCTATGACAATATAAAGGATCTGTGTGGCATCGGCATGGATTGAGACTGACCCACCTTCTTTCCCCCAATGGTTAGCCAGGCTAGTTGCGACTTACCATCTCGAAAAGGCCATATACGCTAAAAAAGGACGCAAAGGGCAAAAAAAGGACTAGACATCTGTGGACCCTTTTCCACCTGGTTGGTACAATCAGATCAGTCAGGTTCATATGTTTAATCGGACTGCCTTCTCTTTCCTTTTCATATTTTTCTTTGTGCTTCTTCTTTTCACTTTACTTAAAGCTTCCTTAACGATTTTCGTACTTATTACTCTTAAGCTGTACACCTTTTCTCTGTGTCCTTGAAATTTGTCATTTGACAGTGAGGGGGGGTGGGGGGGTGGGGGGTGGGAGCTGGTATAGCTCAAATTTATGTATCGTATGCATTGGAAAAAAAAAAATGAAATTAAATGATTTTTTTTTTGTATAGTGCACTAATGCCCGCAGGTGTTTAGGCACTGCCAGCTGTAAAAAGAAAGGAAATCAGAAGGATATCAGAGTTAAAAGTCCTCACAATGAGGAAAACGCTATTTCTTATATATCCAGTAAAACTTCTGTCTTCCCAGTGATCTCTCTCCACTTTGGATACTATCACATTGAAGACTGAGGAGGACCCCAAGGTTCTAGTTCGATGATACCATCTGAAATTATGCTTCGTATATTCTGGCCTGCAACCATTCAGCGCTTTCAACACAATACAAGGTGTTTTAAAATCAATGCGCGTTTGAATTGGCAACCAATGAAGCTGAGCCAGAGCCAAGGAACCAGAGTTGTACTTGGGGATCCTACGTAACATTCACGCTGCAACGTTCTATCTCTGCATCTATACATTTAGTGACCATGCACTATATAAATCTGAAAATAAATAAATGTGTTATACACTGATGGCCTAAAGGCACTTCTGCCCTTGCTAAACTCCTTTGTGTCCAGCACTAGCAGAATGGTCTCACCTTACACACAATACAGCAGTAGTAATTGTTATCTTTTAATGCTAAAGAAAGCTTTTCTGGTGCTGTAACCCAGGGTACAATCTTTCTTCTTACTACATTGTAACAGATTTTCTAAATGTGAATTATGATCATGTTTTCTGGTGCTAGTACATTAGTTCCTTATATCACCACTTCAGCATGTCCTATTTTTGTTCTGCAAACTGCCAAACATTTATGTCTCTCTAAAGGATAAAGCAACAATTGCGACAGTGCAACAACGTATACTGCAATCACATTGCTACGACCACATTTTATATAATACCATCCATGTCCAATACAATAGAACACAAGCAAATTATGAGTAATTTGGAGGGAAGGATCAAGATGACACTAAAGTGCTCCCAGATGACTCACATATTCATTCTGTGGTTGTGAAGAGTAAATTCAATAGCTGTTGAGTTAGAAAACGTAATTTTGAGCTATTCAGTAACTAGGAGTATGGAAAGAATTAGATATCAGTATGGAAATATTTGATGTAGCCCAAAAATTGATGGTTCATTACACGACACAGCAACTGATATAAACACTGAAATACTAATATGCACTTTACACACGTTCACAAAAACACAGAAACCGAGAAAAATTGAAGCACCAGCACCGTAAAGCGTACCTTGGTTTTGTAGAAACAGAATAATATACATGCAATAAGACTAACATACTTATTAATCAAGTGTAATAATAAAACACGTAAGAAAATTACTGATGTTAATGCTTTTTTACTGAAAATAGTGCAATTCTAAATGACGAGACAGCAGTTCTATTGCTTTAGTTCAAATCCGTCATGAAGAAGAATATGATATGAAATTTGTTATATAAATAATATTCACAGTATTAATGGTTGACATTATCAAGATCATGAAAATAATAAAAAATTATTTTAGTACAATGCTTTTTAAGAATAACATACAAGTATATAGTTTGAAAAATTGTAAAAGTATGCCATATTTAGGCGTAATCATTTCTATGCAATAACCACTGACATTATTTTCTTTACATGAAAGGCTTGATTATTTCATTCCGTTCGAACTTAATTATGAGTTTCGTTTACTAAATATGATATGCTAACTTGAAACGCAATTGAATTGCTTTTCCTTTAGGCTGCATTATTTCATAGCCTGGTACATAAGGACATTTGCAAACTTTCCTCAAATGTTGTTTTATCTGTTATTTCTATGGAACACTTCTTATGTATAAAACGTTCTAGTGTTCATTGTGAAGTGAATTGGTGAGAACCTAATTCTTGGCATGTACTCATGAAGAGCAACAAAATATGTAGCTTATTGTCAATGACCAGCATGGGAAAGTATCCTGGAGTATCAGAATTGTACCTGACGTACAAAAGGATGATCACATGATGATCAGACCATTGTGACTGCATCATTTTTACCATTTAAACTAACTCCCTGAAGGAGGGGCAGCGCTCTTACTAGAGAGGACTCTTTTGAACGCTTTGTTTGCCGACAAACCAATTACCTTTACATGCTCCTGATTCTCTCTTGCAATGAACTCGCCTGCTGAATTATTTTGGACTGTCTGGTGAGAGACCAGATCTGAACTTTCCTGATTTTGCTCTATTCCCCTTTTCCTGTGCTCATGGGCGTTTTACCTAGGGGACTTTAACTTGATCCCTTTGTCCGTTTCTGAGTTTACTCTTAGTAACCATCCTCCTGCCTTCATTGGTAGTGGGAATCTGTAATGTTTACCATCCACCTTATAATACTTTGACTAAGGTGTGCTGTGAAATTCTTAACTTAGCTACTTAAAATGTTGTTTACATGCATTGACTTTGGATCTTTAACACAATAACCAAATTATCTGAAATTGCCTGAGTCTGTTATTGTGTCTCAATGTTCTGTCCTTGATCTGTGCTTATTAGATTTGATTTTAAATACGTGACAGGGAGAGTCATGGATTATTTTCAGAAAGCCAAGCTCTGCTCCTTTCATTCTGTGTCATGACTTGTGACTGCAGAACTCTTAGTGTGTGTAATCCTGGTTAGACTGAAGTTCTTCAGGGGGATGGGTCTTCCAACTGCAATACTTTATTTCTATAGCATGGTTCTGAGAGTAGTATATTTGAACCTCATCTCTAACTTGTGAAGTTGGGTACTAATTAACTGGTAATCATTGAGTGACTAACAATTTTGGACATCCTGATTTTTCACCCCTCACTACGACGGAGAAAGATCCATCAGAGGACCAATGCCTCTGTGGGTACTGTATAGAATCTGAGCTTAGAGGAAATTTTCAAAGATTGTTTGAGGGTCCAGTACATCGGTTGAAGTAGAAAAAGCTTCAGCTGGATCAAACCTCAATCTTAAATATTGTTCTAGCATGTATGAGGTTAAACGTTTTGGAACTATACATAGCTTTAAAACTCATATAATTTCGAATTCAAGGTTATATAGGTATTTGTTTTTGGCACATTGTAATTAACTGTTAGAATCAACTGATCAAATGTACACTAGACATATTTTAAAACCACAAATAATTTTGGTCACAGTTCAGTGGAAAAGACAGTAATGAAATACTGTTCATTACTAACCTTTCCTTGTCATGCAGTGCAGCACAGCAAGGTGACTTGCTGCCCTGTGTGACTGTTTCATAATTAGGCCCAATAGTCTTTTGTCAGAGAGAACTTACCATACAGGAAATGTTTAATCACTACCTTAACAGATGTAATGGTGGCTTACCATATGATTTGTTCCCTAACTACTCATCATTCAAAGTGGTCGGCTAATGAGCTGAAACTCAAGTCACAGCATTTATGCATGACAGGATATTCAATGAAGCAAAATACAACCTACAAAGAGGGCTTCAGTAGTACCTACACATAAAGTAATATCTCTTGCAAATATATTGCAGCCGTCTGAAAATGCACATCAGCAAAGGCAACATATTTAAATAGTGTATTGTGCTTCCCAAGCTGTGAAGAATGAGGGATCCATAATTATCAAGCACATGTTCATATTTTCTCAGATGTGGCACCATTCTGAAAAGCCTGCAACATAGAGCTTTATGGAAAATGAAAAAGATGTTTCAAGAATTTTCTCTACAAACTGGGTCAAATCTGTCTGCTAACCTTGAAAATTGACTCGCCGCCATGGAAAGGCCTGCAATGGTCAGCATCCTGATTTGGTGGGTGGTGCCTGGATGGCACCACCACCATTCAGGGCTACGTGATCCGCCCTCCAGGCAATCTGTTAGATTGCTTTTGGTGGACCCGTGGCAAATGATATTTGTGTCCGCCATGGTCCGATCCTGATTCCCTCCGAAATCCTAATGTGGCAGAGGGAAAATCCCGGTACAATTGCGGAAGGACCGCAACCGCATGGCTGATGGTGACGTGCGTTCCGCAATCATAATCGGGCCCAGAGTGCAGAGCTAACATATTTAGATACTTTGGGGTATATGTACAAACCACTATCACCACGGGAACAACACTTTTTAGGATGTTCCTGTGGCATAGGGGCTATGCCTTATTTCCCAGGCAACGTTAATCCACTTAACATGGCTTAACGCTGCCTTGTAAATAAGGCACCCTTTCACGCTATGCTTAGTGAGAAAGGGGAGGGCAATGGGTGTTGCTGTGGGTGTTCCACCGCAACACTCATTGATTCTGATGCTACCTCCTAATTACAAGGTAGGCGTAAATAGGAGGCAGCGTCAGAATTAAGACCAGGGAAAACCTGGTCTTACCCTGGTGCAACTAGGAGAACTGTATATTTCTCCTCGTGTTTGCTGTTTTCAAGTGTGCTGCGTTATACAGCACACATGAAAACAGCAAAAGGCCAATGATTGTTTATGTACAGGAAGGTCCCCCTTCCTGTACATAAATAATCTTCCCTTGAACGCAGACACTCTTGCACTATAGTGTAAGGGTGCCTGTGTTGGCGCTACGCTGCTAAAAGGTAGCGCCAGCGCAGTGGGAAATGCAGGGTTGCACCGTATTCTTGTAAATATGGTGCAGCCCTGTGTTTCAGAAGTGGTGGAGCTTGTCGTTTAGCAAAGGAGGCTAACAACACACTCCACCGCTTCTTTGTACATATGCCCCAAGCTTTTACGGGACTAGATTAGTTTCTCTTCCACGTGAATACTCAATAGTATTATGGTAATAGGGGGAGAGGATGTGGTCCGTCGGCTAGACTGACGACTTTGGTGCTGGAAACCAAGGTTCGAGCCTTCGGTCGCGTCCGCATCCTGTGATTCTGGGCAAATCACTTATTCTCCCCATGCCTGAATATGTAATGTAAATACGGTGCTCATGTACAGCGCTCCAATACCTTCGGGTCAAGTTTGCGCTATATAAAAGATGCAAAAAATAAATAAATAAATAAAAAGTAATGAGTTTTATAAAGTTGGAGCTCTTGCTGCAAAGTTCCGTCCTCCTGTTTTACATTTTGCAGTTTCGCGAGGGCCAGGAGGTAAAATTAGTCTCTGAATTGAGCTATAATTATTTCAACCTCTTATGTTATATATAAAAAACGTCTGAATAAAATTAAACATCTCTACTTTCGGAAACAAGAGAACAGCAAAATTGGAAAATTAATTAATTGACCCCAGCATCTTAAATTTAAACATGTATTACCAGGAAACAAGCAAAAGGAGGTAGCAAATTGCACAGCTAGTTTTTAGACCCAATATGATTTTTTTGTTAACCGACCTATGCAGCAATAGGTCAGTTATTATAATAAAGAATCGCAGGGACTCACAGATGTACCTGTCAAAATAAAATTCATTAGGCATGTCACAATTTGCGACCCCCTGTGACTAAATGTAACAAAATGGATGATGGCCAGCAAGGGACAACAGATCACCATGCAGACCACCATGTCAGTCATTGCATTTCAAAATGAAAAACTTAAAATAAAACTAATAAAAAAAACCCAGTGTCCTTAAAACAACTTCATTGAAAGTTGGCAGTGGTCCAATGAACTACTGCTTACTCGTCCCATAGTTGCCACCCTCATTCTGACCTCTTCCCCTTTGCGAATCAGTTACCAACCCAACTTGGGAATCAGTAACAAATGAATGATGTGCATTATTGACACATAGCTTACTGATTCGCAATTTGTAAGGGACTATTTTTACATGCGCGTTTCATATTGTGATTTGGTCATTCTTTTTTATGAATCAAAAAATAGGTTTGTACTTATAAAAAAGATTTTTGAAGTCACAAGCCCCTTTTGTACCGAACCAGAGGGTTTCCAACTGTAAAGGTCCTTTGTACATCTGGCCCTCTGTTCATTGTTTTGATTATCCTTAAAATCTGGCATAGATCTGTCCCTAAGTTGAACAGCCTTGCAATAC
This sequence comes from Triturus cristatus, assembly GCF_964204655.1. Taxonomy (NCBI): domain Eukaryota; kingdom Metazoa; phylum Chordata; class Amphibia; order Caudata; family Salamandridae; genus Triturus; species Triturus cristatus. The sequence goes on along the minus strand of NC_140582.1, from coordinate 391,042,993 downwards.
ATTGGATCATTCACAAGCTAAAAAATGGGACCCCGGTCGCAGAGCGTTTGCACTTTTGTGGGTCAATCCTTGTAAAACTTACCTTTCCAGTAATTGCGAAAATATTTTTTATGGTAACAGTCCCATTTAGAAAACAACTGAGGACCTTGCTGTGAACATTGATGTTGTTTATTTCCTGTGTCATTTCTCCAGACACTCTGAGCATTTCGATTGCCATTGAGGCCTAATACACTCTAAAAATCATATAAATTAATATAAATCATGACTCATCAAATTAATTGCTTCATATTTGATTCAGAATGGTTCTTTGGTAATCACAGCTGTGTCCTGAACAGGCACAGCTGTGGGGGGTCACTAAGATGTCACATGCTGTGGGTTTCTATGGTGATGGAATGTGATTACTTGAATATCCCTGTCAGTTGGAAGGAGTCCTGCTGATGGATGGCTGGGATCTTCTGTTATTAACGGATCTTCAATCTACAACTGCCTTTTGTTACATTGTGCTTCAACAACTCTTGGCAAAGTGATTACTTGAATTGTTACACTGGCGTAGTAGGCAGCCTCACTAGGGCTGGGTAATATTTTTATTTTCATTTTGCACCATTCAGAAGCAGATGAAAATAAATCAGAAATTCGCTTCCTTCTACCGTGGAAGGGAAAGAAGGTGAATTGCAGCTGGCCATTCGACCATGGACCACAAAACGTCTAGTTTGCAGAAGGTCACTCCAATTTTTGTGGTTCTCCCAAGCAAAATGGAAGAAACCTGTGAAAGACATCACTGTGGCAATAGCGTGGTTTGCCCTGGACCTTGTTTTGCCAATGGGAACAGCGTGAACAACATAGACTGTGTGATGTGACCTAACTTTACCAATCTTTCAAGGGAAACCAGGTCTAGGGAGAACCATGTGTACCACATACCTGATTCGTGAACGGTTTGGTGGATCACCATTGATCCAATTTTGCCAGAGAAATTCATAAAAACTGCACAAATGTGTGAAACGCTCTAAATCTGCCAGTTTTTTTCAGTTTTGCGTGTAAAGTGAATTTGAGAGCATTTCATGCAAATCTCGTTCCACAGGTGAATTGAAACAACCTGAGCATTGAATAACAAACCTCTGTGCAACAGTGATGGCTCGAGCCATTGCTGTACGTGTAAAGCTTTTAGAAGCGTAGCACAGTTAGTCAAAAAAAGATAAAGGAGGAAAAATGTAGTACAAAAACAGACTTATTGGACAAAGATGGAAAACAACTCTCAGTATTTTTTATGCTTGAAAACAAAAGCTAAACAAGCAATCCCGCCTGTCTGTAATATGAAATTGAGAAACAGCACCAAATGTTATATATAAATGGCTGATCCTCTATCGATTGGGAATTCTTCGTAGAGTCAGAAGAGGAATTTAAGTAAAGCTAACTTTGTGCTTTCCCTCAGTTCTTCATCTAATGATGTGACTAGAAAACCAATAAGCATTGCTAGCAAGAAAAAAATGGTAGTTTGATGTCTTACAGATTTAGAAAGTTTCTGGCAAACAAACTGCTTAGGCAGTTATAACTGTGCAGAAAACCAATTATCAGTTGAAATTATTTTCTTGACCTCAGCAAATAGAAATGGGTTCTTCAGTAAGTATTTCATGACACAGCTGCTCTTGATGTGTGCACACTATCTGCCTGGCCCAATTGCGTTATTTGTTTATGTTGGGCTACAAGGTTAATGATTCAAGTCCAATAGGGAAACCATTTTAACATATTTATGTGTTCATTTATTAATGTGCAGTTGTCATGAGTATGGTAGTTTTGAAAATAAGCAAAAACACAATACTTAATGAGGTTAACATACTGAGTGAGATATCAGAAACAGTGTGGAAAAAAGCAACAGTAATGAGGTACATGTTTAGATTTCCTGGGTGTGATAAACGGAGATGCTCTGCGCGGTCCACCTGGGATGTGGGCCCAGTGCCAGGTGCAGTGATACATTGATGAGAAACAGTTTTATCAATATTTAAGCACAAGCCTTTATCATCAAATAGCATGCCAACAGGCAACATTAATACCTGCAATGCATTTTTCCTGTTCTGCAACAATATACCTGGCAATATGTACCTGTGTGCATGCCGCCCAACTTCACCATCTGTGGTTTCCATTCACATCTAAAAGGAAGTTGTAATTCATGAACTTTCAAAATGGGACCGTAATGTGCACAGTGTCATGGCCCTTGTCAGGAGATCATTGCAGCTTGCGCCACCCATTGATTCTTTGGGTGCCACTAATGACAGTTTAGACTTTTTATTCATTCAAAATGGCTAATACCTACCATCCAAGCAATTTTTATAATGTTACGGGGCAGGTATTAGACATTTCTAATGTATTTAGAATTATTAAACAACTTTTGTTGTGTTCATCACAAAATTAGACAAACTATGCCACCATGTTGGCTGTCATAAATCCCAGTGTGGACAATTAAGTGCCAGTGTCCGGCACTGGAAAGCACCAGCTCAAATTCAGCCCTGTGGGGCCTATTTATGAGTTGGTTTGCATTGTTCTTCCACCATTCAGCGTGGTGCAAGTGAGACGCAATCCCTAAGTCAGATTTTTGAAGCCATGCAAGGCCACTTTGCATGGCCGTGAGCGGGTTTATAAATCTAGAGCAAGTCAATGCAGCGCACATCGCTGCACTGCCTTACTCTGCCCTGACAGGCATTCCATGGATGTTGCATAACTCCCATGGTTTTTTACACATTCCCAGATTACCAGAACTCCTAAACCTGAGAATACGCCAAAAAGATATGCCTTCCCAAGAGAGGCGTAACGAGGAGATATATATGTATTTCTCCTCGTTACTTCCTCTTTCTATCTTATCTGTGCTGCATTCTGCAGCACGCATAGATAGAGGAATATGCCTCTCCGGATTGCTTTTGTCTCTCAGGATTGTTTTTGTGCAGGATGGTGTCTTTTCCTGCACAAAAACAATCCTGCTTGCAACACAAGCACCCTTGCACGATGGTGCTAAGGTGCCTGTGATGGCGCTAGGCTGCCATAAGTGCGCCAGCACAAAGGAAAGGCAGGAATGCACCATATTGACTTAAATACAGCGCATTCCTGTCCTTTCGCTGTCATGCAGTGTAGCAAGGTGACTTTCTGCGTGGCACTGCGTGACTTTTTCATAAATATGTCCCTGAATGTGCAGTTATGAATATCACTGAGCTGGAGAGTGAACCTGTCAGGAGTTTCTTTCGCAGGGACTATGTTAATAAGCATTGTGCGAATGGTGCACGTTTCATTACAGTTTGCATAGGTATCTCCTAAATATAAATATGTTTTACAGGCAGATCTGAATGAACAGTCATGAAATATTTTAATATCTCCTTGTGGCTTTTCCTCCCAAAAATACATTTGAATTACTTTTTTATAGCACAGCATCCCAGTGCAGTTGACTTAAAAGCTGCTGGTTTTAAATGTTATTCACATATCCTAGGTGAACACACACAGACATAGCCTTCCATTCCTTTTTCGATAAGTAAAAGCATCTCCTTTTAATTCTGCTTTCTGATATCTTTTATTTTTGAAATGCAAAGCTTCACTGACCTATCAATCCCAGGCTTTAGTGACAAGAGCTATCCCTTAGAGTTAGTGTGGACTGTGCACAGCATGCAGTCGCAGGAGCCACAACAATCTCCATCACAGTGAAAGGTAAAGATCCCTGGTAAACAGTGCTCAAGAGACCATGAAGCGTAATGGACAAATTCATTTTGCGGCCAAAATGCTTGTGATTCACGAAATCACAAGGCTTGCAACCCTAAAATGGCTTTTAGTTATGTACTGAACAACTTTACGATTCTGTAACATTTTACCAAATTGCAAAATGGGCTGGAAAATCCATAACAAATCACTACTTGGATGGGGTGTGTGTAGAGCATCCCTTCCAAATCCAAATATTTATTCGTTGAGGTATGTATTGACCAAAATCTGGTCAGAAAACATTGAAATTTTACAGATACCTTAAAGGAGGTGTTAATCCAATCACAAATAGAAAGGGATCCCTTAGGAAGACATCCCCTTTGTGAGTGTTAAAAAGAAGTTTGTCCACAGGAGTACTGCCAACTCTCAAGCAAACAAAAAAAACTTTTCTTTTTAAATGCAATCCCCTTTTTTAAAGTAAAATGGGATGCATTTAAAAAGAAACAGAATTATTTTAAATGCGGGCACAGACATGATGGCCTGCTGACCCAAACAGGCCACCAGATCTGTGATGGCATCCAGTTTCCGCAATACTGAATATTGATAAGGTAGGTCGGGTTATGACCCCCCTACAGTTAAGAATTTTGTGAACCGATCTATTAGCACAGAGGTCGATTCACAAATGTCCTTTCCATTGTCAATTTTTTTTTGCACATTTTGAAACACACATTATGCAAATGGAAATTTCGTACATCAGGCCCCAATTCTTCAATGGAAAGTGGGGATCACCTAATCCTTCTTGATTCAGGGTAGATGTGGGTGAGCGACCGAGGCTTAAGTAAAGTGAAGTGTGTGGAGTGAGTTCAGGTACAGTTCAACAATTTTGCCCTATGTCCTGGGTTGCAATAAAGTAGAATACAAAAAAGAACAATTGATGGACAGAATGCTGAACAATGTTATACATTCACCCCAGTACAGAGATCTGGGCCTAAATCCATCGTTTTTTTTGCTCACCATGCCATTCCAGTTTGGACCCAGCCATATGCAAATCAGTCTTGACCCTTCACCAAATGGGAACAGTCAAGCCCGAACTGCCAGGCCACGTCCTCCCTGGACGGGACCAAGCCTCCTAGTGCCGGTTTCGGGCTTTCAGCCCTCATCAGCCAGGATAGCTTGACTCCAGTGGTAATGGAGAGCACGGGACCCACGTCTGGGCATACCGGTCCCACTCGGGGTAACAAATGCAAAAAGAACAATTGATGGACGGAATGCAGAACAATGTCATACATTCACCCCAGTACAGAGAATTGAGCCTAAACCCATTGTTTTTTTGCTCACCATGCCATTCCAGTTTGGACCCAACCATATGCAATTCAGTCTTGACCCTGAACCCCAATGGGAAAAGTCCAGCCCGAGCTACCAGGCAAGGCCCTCCCTGGACTGGAAACAAGCATCCGAGGTCCGGTTTCGGGCTTTAAGCCCTCTTCAGCCAGGATAGCTTGACTCCAGTGGCATGGAGAGCACTGGACCCACGTCTGGGCCTACCCGTCCCACTCAGGGTGACAAAGGGAAAAAGAATAATTGATGGATAGAATGCAGAACAATGTCATTCACCCCCGTACAGAGATCTGGGCCTAAATCCTATCCTATCCTGGCCAATGAGGGCTGAAAGCCCGAAACCGGTTCTTGGATGCTTGTTTCCAGTCCAAGGTGGACCTGGCTTGGCTGTTTGGGTTGGACTGTTCCCATTAGGCACAGGGTCAAGGCTGATTTGCATATGGCCTGGTCTAAACTGGGGTGGCACGGTGAGCAAAAGAATGATGGATTTAACCCAGATCTTTTGACTGGGGGTGAATGTTTTGATTTGTTCAGCATTCCGTTCATCAATTGTGTGTCTTTTGCTTTCTCGCCCTAAGTGCACCGGGCATGCCCAGACGTGGGTCCCGAGCTCACTGTGCCACTGGAATCAAGCTATCCTGGCTGATGAGGGCTTAAAGCCTGAAACCGGTCCTAGGATGCTTGTTTCCAGTCCTGGGAGGATCTGGCTTGGCAGTTCAGCCTGGACTGTTCCTATAAGGCACAGGGTCAAGGCTGATGTGCATATGGCCAGGTCTAAACTGGGGTGGCATGGCGAGCAAAAGAATAATGGATTTAACCCAGACCTTTTGGCTGCGGGTGAATGTTTTGATTTGTTCAGCATTCTGTCCATCAATTGTGTGTCTTTTACTTTCTCGCCCTAAGTGTGCCGGGTATGCACAGACGTGGGTCCTGGGCTCACTGTGCTACTGAAATCAAGCTATCCTGGCTGATGAGGGATGAAAGCCCAAAACCGGTCCTAGGATGCTTGTTTCCAGTCCAGGGAGGACCTGGCTTTGCAGTTTGGCCTGGACTATTCCTATGAGGCACAGGGTCAAGGCTGATTTTCATATGGCCAGGTCTAAACTGGGGTGGGTGGTGAGCAAAAGAATGATGGATTTAACCCAGATCTTTTGACTCTGGTGAATGTTTTGATTTGTTCTGCATTCCGTCCAACATTTGTGTGTCTTTTGCTTTCTCGTCATAAGTGTGCGGGGGATTCCCAGATGTGGGTCCCAGGCTCACTGTGCCACTAGAATCAAGCGATCCTGGCTGATGAGGGCTGAAAGCCCGAAACCGGTCCTAGGATGCTTGTTTCCAGTCCAGGGAGGACCTGGCTTGGCAGTTTGAGCTGGACTGTTCCCATGAGATACAGGGTCAAGGCTGATTTACATATTCCCTGGTCTAAACTGGGGTGGCATGGTGAGCAAAAGAATGATGTATTTAACCTAGTTCTTTTGACTGGGGGTGAATGTTTTGATTTGTTTAGCATTCCGTCCATCAATTGTGTGTCTTTTGCAATAAAGTAGAAGGCCCGGGCGGAATTGGTTTACATCACAACAGTCTAATTCTATATAATTAATGTATAACATATATTTATAGCATAAGAAAGTGTCACACCTGTCAAATGAATAGAAATTCAGTAAATCAAAATACCTTTTGTAATATGGCAATCGCACAATGAAAACAGATTTCAATGAGAATGATAATCTCATGACCAAATTAGTAAATAACAATGGTAATCTCAGATTAAAATAAAGGAATTAAAATATATTATTTGAAAAGAGATTAATGTTTGCGAAACACAAAACACACATAAAATGTAGAATCACAAAACCAATGCAATGCAATGTAGATCTTATAGTCAATTGATATACATTTTACAAATTACTAATGGCCTACAGCCTATAACAAGCATTGGCATAGCCAAAACGTCTCGCCTTTTAGACCTTAAAAGTCTTTAACTATACAGCACATTATCCTGGGATAAATGCAATACAACGTAAATGTTGTTATGTTATACGTGCATGTTTATAGTTAAGCATATTTTACTTATGACTAATAGCACTTGATTTAAAACATGGTAAGTGAATTACTAGGATAATTAGGTGTGTTATTTGAGAAGGGAGAAGTGTTTTGTTTTGTGGTCTCTGCACATCTCCATGTGTGGTCTAGGTCTGTGTGTCTCTCTGGTCTTCTGTGGAATATATGATGTGTTCAGGCATCCGGGCCTGTGTATGTTGCGTTGCTAATGGGTGGGTCAGTTGGTCTTGAACTAGTGAACTGTTTATGGTAAGAGGTGCACTGCAAGTACTAAACTGTAACCAAAGTAAATACTTTTCTCAAGCTGTACCATGTGTTGGCCGTTGTCTCTGGCCCGTATACTTGAATATAACAGATAACAAAGCACAACTGGAAGGACAAGTGAATTTCAGAAATTAACTCCACCCCAGGGGAAGGCACGGGGCACCCAGAAACCCCACTTTACTAAGTCTTTGGCCTCCGGAATGCTGTGGTGTCAAAAGGAATCATATTTAGTGACATGCCCTGCTGGCCTTGAATGATCTGCCTGTGTGAGTGATAGTTGATGTGGAATGGGGTGTGATGACCGTCGCTCTACCTTCAAACACACTGCGAAGAACTGCACCTAAAGTGTCTAATTTAAGGACCACTCTCTGGTGTAACAGGCGATCAAGGAGGCTCTGCACGGTAGAACAGGGGTTAGAGAATGGTCCTGGTTACAGCTGTTAGAGGCGACAGGTATGGGATATGAAGTGCTATATGAAAAGGACTAAATATAATTTGCGCAAGGCCAGAGAAAAGTGGCCCACTGAAGTACTGGACATGGACAATGGCTGCAGTGGGGCAAAGAATGAAAGAAAGGGCTTCTGAGTATAAGGAGAAAGTCTGCAGTGATGCATAAGAAAAGGATAGCGTTGCAGTGTTGCAAAGGAGGAGGCTGCAGCAATGTAGTGGTACACAGCCCTCGGAGAATGGCTGTGTAGAACTGTGCAGTGCACAAGGGAAAGGGTCACAGAAGTGCAAATCACAGGAAAGAGTTGCAGCGGTGCTAGCACGATGGAAAAGTGTGGCAGTGCTGTTCCATAAAGGGGCGACGGTCTCAGTGGTACACTGCCCAAGAATAATGGTCTGCTGTGGTGTAAATGCAAATGCACACAGAAAGGGAAAAAGGGGCCCTATTGCTGAACAACGCAAAGGAAGCAGGGAAATAGCCATAGTGGCACAAAGCACATCTTTATCATATCTACTATTTAAGGGGTAAATTATTATCAGAAGCAACACATATATACAAATGGAGCCCTTAAATATACAATAATTATCACAGTTATGGACGCATTGTATTACCTTGGAAACTAACATATACCTCAAGAAGGGGACACATGTACTTGCTCCTGGGAACTTTGTGAGGCATTTACCATGGAGTAATAAAAACGAAATGTTCTTGTGTCAGACATTTTGCTGAGACTCAGCCCCTATGTTCTCCCTTCACCAGCGTCCAAACCCCAGCGAGAGACTCTGAAGATAGGTCTCCACACAGCAGGGATGGTAGCTAAGATGGGGGGGACACAGACAGGTAAGTGCTTGTCAGGATGAGGGGGTGTTCCAGCACATAGAAGGGGGATTGCGCTAGCATGGGAGGCTAGACTGACATCAGGAGTAGCCAGCTAAATTGAGCCTTGCCATCTTTAACCAGGACCATTAGAAGAATGGGAAGCCTGAGCGAAACTTGTGTGCCATGCACCATGGATATCACATTTCTCATCCAATTATAGAAAGATAAGATCATGTAGGAGTTTACCAAACCACAGCGAGTGGAGAAACAGACTTTCATGCCACTTCGCGCAAGTGTGGACATCTCACTTCAGCACCATTCTGTTAGCTGTGGAACTTGATCACCCACATCCTCCAATCTGAAATACAAGCTCTCTTTAGTACAATTAGAAGACTTACTGTAATCAAGAAAACTGAGTCTGACCTGAGGCGGCACTTTAGATCATCAGTCACTCCACAAATTAAAGTACTGTGACATAAATCACCCCACCGATTATTGTAAATACACTAAAAATGTCGGGCACCTGGGGGCCACAGGGAGATTAAGTGAACTGTGAGGAGAGCTGTGCAGTGAAGCTGAACACTTACTTATGGCACGAGCAGCTGGGAGCAGGTGGCACAGAATCTGAACAACTGCCAATGACACAGGCAGGACAAAATAACAAGCAACAAAAAGCCGCGCAGCCGTGAGATGCGCTCTGTGGTGGGGGAGGGGAGGAGCGTTGAAGCACGAGCAAGACGGAGAGGCGGAGCAAGGCACGCGCACTTTTGCGCGTAACCGCACGCTCTATGCCTCACAAAAAGCTGCGGTTGACTTTTTGAAGCCCAGTAACTTAAAGTCTCGCCAGAGCAGCGCATGCGCGGGCCCAGGCGAGACCTAAAAATAGAGGAGCTTAATCTTTCCGTGGAACACAACTTACTTTGCATCTTTGGCAGATTGTTTAGGTTTGAAATCCCAGAGATTTGTAAACATTTATAACAGTATACTATCTTTTCATTGTTGGCAATACATTAGAAGTTGTTACATTGCAGGTAAGTACTTCAAAAATTTGAAGCAGTAGGACAGCGATAACATAAAAAAGAGAGCCATGGGGTTAACCCCTTTACATATTAAGGGGGTAAGGGGTTTCTTATAATAATAAAGTAAAACAGAATTAATACAATGTAAAATCTAAAATTAAAGAAAATCTATCTATCTATCTATCTATCTATCTATCTATCTATCTATCTATCTATCTATCTATCTATCTATCTATACATACACATACATATATATATATGTAGAGATAGTTAGATAGATAGATGCCACACACACATATAGAAATAAATAAATAATATATATATATATATATATATTTTAATTTATTTATATATATGTGTGTGTGGCATCTATCCATCAAACTATCTATACATATATATATATATATATATATATATCGAAAAGCTCCAAGATGCCCAGCTGGCAGGGTGCACTCTGTGACCAACAAATTCTTCGTAGGCTTGTCTGTGCATGAAAGCGGCCTGACGGGTTTCAATAACTCTTCTTCAGAGGCCGTGACTGTTAGCACCGGGAGCTTTAGTGCCACACCCTTTATTTAAATCCACTACCTTCGGATAGGTTGACGATTAATTGAGCATCTCAGCATTGAATTATGGTAATTGTAGTGTGGCACCCATGTTACCTTGCATAGGTGCCTGTGAACATGCAGTCACTAACGCAATACCCTGGATGGGTCCCATGAACAGCCAGTCTTTTTCCAGTGTTGGTCACCTCGTACATCAAAGGGCAAGTGTCCCAGCGAGTCAACCCACTTTAGTTATGGCGGTGGTGCACCCTCGCGGCAGGACATGCCGCGTAATATCAAAAAGCTCCAAGTTGCCCAGCTGGCAGGGTGCACTCTGTGACCAACAAATGCTTCGTAGGCTTGTCTGTGCATGAAAGCGGCTTGACGCGTTTCAATTACTCTTCTTCAGAGGTTGTGACTGTTAGCACCGGGATCTTTAGTGCCACACACTTTATTTAAATCCACTACCTTCAGATAGGGTCACGCTTAATTGAGCATCTCAGCATTGAATTATGGTAATTGTAGTATGGCACCCATGTTACCTTGTATAGGTGCCCGTGAACATGCAGTCACTAATGCAATACCTTGGATGGGTCCCATGAACAGCCAGTCTTTTTCCAGCATTGGACACCTCGTACATCAAAGGGCAAGTGTCCCAGCGAGTCGACCCGCTTTAGTTATGGCGGTGGTGCACCCTTGCGGCAGGACATGCCGCGTAATATCAAAAAGCTTCAAGTTGCCCAGCTGGCAGGATGCACTCTGTGACCAACAAATGCTTCGTAGGCTTGGCTGTGCATGAAAGCGGCCTGACGCATTTCAATAACTCTTCTTCAGAGGCCGTGACTGTTAGCACCTGGATCTTTAATGCCACACCCTTTATTTAAATCGACTATCTTCTGATAGGTTTACGCTTAATTGAGCGGCTCACCATTGAATTATGGTAATTGTAGTGTGGCACCCATGTTACCTTGTATAGGTGCCCGTGAACATGCAGTCACTAATGCAATACCCTGGATGGGTCCCATGAACAGCCAGTCTATTTCCAGCGTTTATCACCTCGTACATCAAAGGCCAAGTGTCCAAGCGAGTCGACCCGCTTTAGTTATGGCGGTGGTGCACCCTCGTAGCAGGACATACCGCGTAATATCAAAAAGCTCCAAGTTGCCCAGCTGGCAGGGTGCACTCTGTGACCAAAAAATGCTTTGTATGCTTGTCTGTGCATGAAAGCGGCCTGACGCGATTCAATAACTCTTCTTCAGAGGCTGTGACTGTTAGCACGGGGATCTTTAGTGCCACGCCCTTTATTTAAATCCACTACCTTTGGATACATTTGTGCTTAATTGGGCGTCTCAGCATTGAATTATGGTAATTGTAGTGTGGCACCCATGTTACCTTGTATAGGTGCCCGTGAACATGTAGTCACTAATGCAATACCCTGGATAGGTCCCATGAACAGCCAGTCTTTTTACAGCTTTGGTCACTTCGTACATCAAAGGGCAAGTGTCCCAGCGAGTCGACCCACTTTAGGTATGGCGGGGGTGCACCCCCGCTGCAGGACATCCCAGTGCTAACAGTCACGGCCTCTGAAGAAGTGATGTCATGAGTAATGTCACTGACCATGTCATGAGTGATGTACTATGTGACGTCATCAGCAGTGCATTGCGGGGTCGCGAGTCATAGTTAGCAGAAATAACTATAACGGGGGAATTTCTATGGTTTTGTACGAGTGAAATGTCCAGCTAACTATAACTTTCCCTAAAACCTATGTTTTTTTCAGTGAATTTCTAAGGTTTTTTAAATGCTAATTCCTAACTATACGCCCCTGAAACCTATGGTTTTTCAGTGAATTTCAAAGGTTTTTTAAATGCTAATTTCTAACTGTAACGTGCCTGAAACCTATGGAAGGAAATACAAGTTACTGTTAAGTACGCTTAGAATTACTTTTCAGGTTCAGTGCTGGTCTAAAAGATGCAGCCCTGGGTTCTCTCCTGATAACAGGTGAGTAAATCGGAATTCGTAGTTCGGCTGATTTTAAAGGAATATTTGTAAGTTTCAAAAATGGACACTTAGAAACTTTTCTGCTGAAAACCCCACAATGGATTCCTATGGAAGGAAATACAATTTACTGGTATAAAACGCTTAGAATTACTTTTCAGGGTCAGGGCTGGGCTAAAAGATGCAGCCCTGGGTTCTCTCCTGATAACAGGTGAATAAATCGGAATTCGTAGTTCGGCTGATTTTAGAGGAATATTTGCACAATGGTAAAGGAAGGGGGCGGGGCCTGAGGTGACGTGTGCAAACACGCCCTGTGGCGCATTTTAAGTTGGGGAATTAATTCCTCTTCAATCCTGCGGTCCCCTGGGGGCCAACTAGCCCACCAGGTACCTCCTGTATGCGTCAGGGAGCTGCGTTGCAGAGCGGTGTTCAGAGGCCACGCCCCTTTTTACAACACTCTGCAACGCAGCTCCGTGGAGCTTTCTGGAGGTACCTGGTGGGCTAGTTGGCCCCTAGGGGACCTCTGGATTGAAGGCTCTCAGGCCCCCCCGGGGCTGAGGGGGCCTGAAAGCCCCCCATCCCAAATAATTTCAAGACCCGGGGGGTGGCGGTCCCCGGGGCTGGGGGGCTGCGAGGCCCCCCACTAATTTTCAATAAGCCCTGGGGGTGGCGGTCTCCGGGGCTGTGGGGGGGCTGTGAGCCCCCCCATATAGTATCTTTGAGCCCCGGGGGGGCCATTTACCATTTTTTTTTAATTGTCGGCCGAAATTCGCGCTGGGTGCGCGAATCTCGCTGATTTTTTTTTTTTTAAATGCTTTTTTGGGACCCCTGAGCAGGCCTAGGGGGTCAGGGTGTTTCTACCCTGCCCCCTTGTCACGTTTTTCGCGTTTGTTTTATAGGTTTCTTGTGCCTCGGCTCTACCGAGGCACAAAATGGCTGCCAACACTTCCTGATCTGGAGTGTTGACAGCCAATTAGAATAAAGCTTGTGCACAGCAGGGTGCGCGCTGGGTGTGGGGAGGGTGCACGGATCCTCCGAGGCCATAGATATATCTATCTTTTTAACTCTAATTTTCTCAGGAACTACTGAACGGATTTACACCATTTAAGCAAAAGGCATGAGTCTGAACTGAGGACTACCTCTTTGCCAAATTTGGTGTAATTCCGTTCAGCAGTTCGGGCTGTAGCTGCATCAACAGGTCCTATGGGAAAATGCATGGGGAAAACGCATTTTGGGACCCCCCTTTTATCTCGGCCCCCGCTTGACGAATCACTGTGAAATTATCAGGATAGGAGCGGACCGGAGCTAGCCAAAAGTTTGGAAAATTTCGCAAAGATTCGTCACTCGGCGCCATCGTTATTCCAAAGAGAATGTTGCGGATTTCCTATGGAAAATAGGTCCTAACTATATCTACCTACTGGCGACTGCCTGTTCTGGTGTATATAGACAGCAACGCACTTTGTACTAAACTACATAGGAAAACCACTGCAGGGAATTCAATTTTGCATGCTGATAGTGCACATCCACGCCATCTTATAAAGAGCATACCCTATGGCGAATTTATTCGCATTCGACGAATTTGCAGTTCTGAAATTGTCTCGATTGAATGCCAGAAGGCAGCATTTAGTAGATTTTTGGACAGGGGTTACAAAAAACATCTTTTGACACATGCCCTTGATAAGGCTAACTCTGTACCCAGAGTTACCTCGTTACAACCCATTATCAAGAATGCTATGAAAACTCTAGAATCAGATACACAGTCTATTCGCCTAATCACAACTTTTAGTTCTCAAGAAAATGCTATTCGCAAGATTATTTATTCAGAATGGCCCATTATTTTAACAGACAACATTCTGGGCCCTATTCTTCCTAATTTACCATCTATTACTTTCAGGAAGGCTCCCTCTATGAGGGATGCCCTTGTGAGAACTATGCCTGACCGCCACTCTATCACAAGGATGATGTCATCAGTGATGTCATGAGTGATGTCACTGACCATGTCATGAGTGATGTAATATGTGACGTCATCAGCAGTGGATTGCGGTCGCGCGAGTTATAGTTATCTGAACTAACTATAACGGGGAAATTTCAATGGTTTTTTACGAGTGAAATGTCCAGCTAACTATAACGTGTGAAACCTATGGTTTTTTAAGTGAATTTGCAAGGTTTTTTAAATGCTAATTCCTAACTATAACGTGTGTGAAACCTATGGATTTTTAAGTGAATATATATATACACATATATATATACATATATATACATACATACATATACACACACATCCAACATACACACACATTATATACATAGAAATGTTAAATAAAAATAAACAGTATGTAAAACGTATACATACATGCTGAGGAAAGGAAAAAAGGACCAGAGTATTTGAGTTTGCATGTAAAATTCTGGACAATAGGGACATCCCCCTTCCACTAGCTATATAATGAGTGCAAAGATCTTAGGGTTCCTTAGGCCTGGTGGTTGCTTAAACAAGGGGCAAGAGCGGATACAGCATGGCAGAAGAGCAGAGGTTCAGCATGGCCTCCCAGCTTACTCCTAACCGGAGGAGTTTGGGCAGCCCATAGTCTCCACAGAATGGAGACACCAAACAGAATAACGTTTCAACAAAGTTCATGAGATGATCAATGATGTGCAACACAGCACCAGTGTATAATCTCAAAGCTGGGCAATTTTTCAAAAGCCCTTTGCCAATGAGTGGCTTGTGCATCCCACAATCTTAAAGGTTCAGTCAATTAGACTAAGGCAGAAGTTGCATTTGCAGAGAAAATCCTATGATAGTGTCCTTCTCTGAATCCTTCAGTTAGGAACAGAAAAGAAGAAGTGGATGATTTATGTCCCATAACAACATCTATCCTCTATCCTCTATCCTCTATCCCTCAAGCTCTATACTAAATGTATATTAAACTGATTGTGTTTGTGAAACATGTTACCTAGCACAATCTAACTAATAATCACAGAGTATTGATCCAGGGTTACACTAGTTGGTGAATATTACATTGTTTAAAAAAGTTGAAAGGGATCACATCACCCCAATCTTCTAGACTCAGTATACACAGCAATACCAGCTGACAGCTCCCCTGGATGATTGTGAGCACCCCAAAACTATATGGATGATTCCATAAGTGAGGATTCATTACGGAGGACTTAAGAGGGGCTATTTCCTAGA
The DNA here is from genome assembly GCF_964204655.1 of Triturus cristatus. Taxonomy (NCBI): domain Eukaryota; kingdom Metazoa; phylum Chordata; class Amphibia; order Caudata; family Salamandridae; genus Triturus; species Triturus cristatus. The sequence goes on along the minus strand of NC_140582.1, from coordinate 391,027,645 downwards.
GTCTAAAAGTATAGAGACCAATTGATGATCTTTTCTCTCAGGTTCCACCAAAAAGGTTATCCGAATGATAATCAATCTGTAGATTGAGAGGTTTCTAGGGAGTAGATAAATTATCAAAAATAAAACATACAAGGGGCAATTTAAGGCAAAGCTAAAAATGGTTTGATGCCACAACTGCTATTTTTGTCTGGTAATGTTGGCTTTACCATCAGCTTCAATAGACCTTATAGGCACAGGTTTTGCTCATCATACAGGCCTAAATGTGAGCGAGTTACATGTTGTCATATTATGATATTAAAAGCTATCAATAAAGAATTTGAAGGGCCACCATGTGAGTCATGCCAGGTAACAATGAGTGCCCATTTTGACAGCTTTTGCATTAGACTTGATCCATTAAGGACAGTTCTCATCAGCATGCATTTCTCCATTGTGTGAAACTTGAGAGACCTTCAATAGTCACTCCAGCTTCCACTCATCAGTTTACAGTCAGAATTCCTCAAGCTCTCTTATTTCCAGACTACTACTCAACATTGTACACCTACAGAACAGTATTTGCTCTCAGTGGAATACACCACATTGCATGTAATTCACACTCTTACTATTCACATTTACTGAATAGCCACTTTCATTTTGAGATGAGAGTGAGGTTCCCCATAGTATTCTAACCTTTGTCCCCAGAAGGTCACATACATTATTGTTTTTTTGTTGACAAGTAGAATTAGAACATGGAAATTTTTGGACAAATTCAATTAAATTTATCAGGACCACTGTCTAAAATGAATTACCGCAAAGGAGTCCTTGCCATTCACAATACAAAGAGTAATGGTTGATTTGCTCCCTAAAAACATTACAATCAGTCTTAACAATTTTATGCCTCAGGCTGATTGGATATTTTTTTAAGAATGAAAAGAGTCAAGGATACTTCACTGACACAGTAATAAGGAAATTCCAATGTTATCCAATGAGAGGTAGGCCTTGCAGTAGTGAAAAACGAATTTAAGACTTTTTCTCGACCAGAACATGTAAGAGTTAAAGGTACAACCTGCTTTTTAAAGGCCCACTGGGCAGTCCACGGCCTACCTTAGTGGTGACTTATATGTATTAAAAAGGAAGGTATGGGCCTGGGAAAATGTTTACTTTGCCAGGTCAAAATGGCAGTTTAAAACTACACTCACACACAGGCTGAAATGGTAGGCCTGAGCCATGTTTAAAGTGCTACTTAAGTGGATGAAACAATCAGTGCTACAGGCCCACTAGTAGCAATTAATTTGCAGGCCCTGGTTACAGGTAGTGCCACTTTTACAACAATGTCAAACTAGAATTGACACACTGGCTTAGTAAATGATTGTTTGTGTGTCATACTATGTGTTTAACCATATCACAGGGCCTCTTTTATTAAAGAATAGGGTTAGCATTCCCTGGAGATATTTTAAAAGTTTTGTGTCCTAAGAGTACACTAAGAATATTGAGATTATCAAAGTACTCCTTTACTTTGCAAGGTTGTGCCCAACTGGTGCTGAGCGCCTCACCAGGTGAGGACCCAATGATGAAGTATGCCACATGATTAGCATGTGGGTGAGGGTGTTATAAGAACACATGCACTGTGCCTCTTAGGCATGAAGGAGAAGGGACCACTGAATGTTTGTTTTGGAAACACCCCCCACTTTTGGTTTATCTATCCAGTCAGCAGCCTTGCTGGCAGAAAAGAAAGCATGCCCTTGCCTAAATCACACCATGTCCCACCTCTCCTATTTCTTCTAGGTAATTGTTAGAAATTGGATTTTTGGTCGGATAGGGCATGTGCCAAAGTCGGGCAGAAACCAGCACTCTAGTCAGGATAAGCGAGTTACCCTTCTAAAATAACCCCTGCTCACCCCCTTGGTAACTTGGCACGAGCAGTCAGGCTTATCTTAGAGGCAGTGTGTAAAGCTTTTGCATATAACCAACAGTAATACAGTGCAAGCACTACAAAAGGACACAACACCAGTTTACAAAAATATCCAATATTTTTATATACTTAAAACAAGACCAAAAGAGATAAAACTCCACTATACAGTACCTAAAAATCTTCGGTTATCAAAATATGCTTGAAAAATAGTTCCTTGATGTCGATAGCTCCGTCCGGGGTATCACGGCCTCGTGAGCAAACAAATCCAAACAGTTCTGGCTGACCGCGGCGTTGTGGGCCAGCCACGGTGTAAGGAAGACCCGCAAACAGTATCTTTTAGAAATGCAGGTCAGTGTAGGAGTCATCAGGGCCCTCGAAATCACACGTGTTGCAGATCGAATTCCTGTCTGTTGAAGTCAGGAGCGCTGGCATCGGCAGGCGTTGGGTGCTGCGAAGCGAACTGCAGTGGTGCGGCGTGCGGTGCCCTCAGGTCACGATGCGAACAGCGGCTCGATGGCAGTGTCAGATGGCGTCGTCGGTGAGACCAGGGTTGCGGTGCGAAGTGAATGCGGTGCTCGTCGCGGTGCTGGCAGGTCACGGTGCAAGCAGCGGAGTCGTTGTTCCTGGAGTGCTGTCGTCTGGAGTTGATGGCGCCGGCGTCGGTAGACCAAGAGTGCGGTGCCGGATGAGGGCGGTGCGTCGTATAACTTTACGAGCGGTGCCCTTGAACAACGGAGCAAGCACCGGTGTTGATTTCGGTGTGGAGCAGCGTCGTCAGGGCGGCCAAGGCGTCATCATGAAGTGAGGCGGTGCTGAGTGCAGTGCCTAAAGGTCACGGTGCGAGCAGCAGTTTGGTGGTGGGGTCAGCAGGCATCGTCGGTAAGACCGGGGTTGTGGTGTGAGCAGCGACAGTGCGAGTAGCAGCTCGGTGGTGGCGTCAGCAGGCATCGTGGTGCGAGCAGCGGCGGTGCCTTCAGGACACGGAGTCAGCAGCAGCGTCGTAGACGGTGTTGGGTTGCTTTTTCCTCTGTTGCAGCACAAAACACACAGTCCCCAGTGCTGAGGGCAGAAGAGCTTGAAGTCTTTGCTGTTCCTGAGACTTCTTGAACAAGGGGCAAGCTCTACCTCAAGCCCTTGGAGAAACTCACAAAAGTAGGTTGCAGTACTTTCAGTCCAGTCCTTTCACTGCCCAAGACAGAAGCAGCCACTGCAGGCCAAAGCAGCAAAGCACACAGCAAAGTGGTAGTTCCTCCTCACAGCTTCTCCAGCTCTTCTTCTTGGCAGTCTTCTTGATCCAAAAGCGTTATAAAGTTCAGGGGTCTGGGCCCCAGAATTTATATCCCAAAATCCTTTGATCTCCTAGGCAGAGAGTGTCTGTGCCCAGCCAGAACCAGTCCTGCCTTCTCTGGTGTGACTTCCTGGCAGGATATGGAGACGGCATAGTCAGAGGCAGACCAGGCCCTTTGAGGTGCATGGAAATCTCCTCCCCCTTCCCCAATTGCAGCCCAGGTCTATTCAGCCCTTTCCTGACCCACCTAGGCTATCTGGAGCCACTCCTGCTCCCCAGCCGTCTGTCACCTAAAACCCAGACAGGCAATCCACATTCCATCAGAGGCCCACAGGATGACTGAGCAAGAAAATACCTACTTTCTAAAAGTGGTATTTTCAAACACCGAATGTAAAAATCACCTTCACTAAAAGATGCATCTTTATCTTCTGAGTTCAGGCATACTAAACATTATTTTCCTACCTAATTCCCCGGGCCAGTTATGTTTATAAGATGTTATAAACAAACTCCCCATTCTGTCTCATGGGGAACAGATAGCCTTGCAATAGCGTAAAATGAAATTGGCCATAATTTGCTATCAGGACACGCCACACACACCAGGGCATGTTCTACCTTTCACAGACACTGCACCCGGCCCAGAGGGGAACCTTGGGCCTACCTTAGGGGTGGCTGACATACAAGAAAAGGGAAGGTGAGGGACTGGCAAGTGTGCACAGTGGCCCAGTCGACATGGCAGTCACAAACTGCATGCAGACTCCGCAATGGCGAGTCTGAGTTACCTTTTCAGGGTTACTCACGTGGGTGGCACAATCAGTGCTGCAGGCACACTAGTAGCATTTGATTCACAGGCCCTGGCACACTCAGTGCACTTTACTAGGGACTAACAAGTAAATCAAATATCCAATCATGGAAACACCAATTCATAACACCATTTACCACAGGAGCACTTGCACTTTACCACTGATCAGCAGTGAGAAAAGTGCGCAGAAACACTACGCCAGCAAAAACGGAGTCAAAACCTGGAGGTCAGAAAGCAAAAACTCAGGGGAAACACGCCAAAAGATGCCAAGTCTAACAGTAATTATCAAGAAAAGAGGGTGGAACAGGGACTGGACTCCTTCCAATGCAAGGAAATTGTAACATTCATTCAGAGATCATTACCAAGTGTTAGAACCCATGGAGGTCCATTATTTCAAGTGGAGAACTAAATAGTCTTGGATCATATTACAATGTCATTTTGTATTGTTCTGTCAGTGCAAATGCTGTGCAGAATTGTACGCTCAACAGTGCAAAATAACTCATTCTGTATGTATGAATGTATGTTTTGGTGTTTTGCTAACACATAAACCTCTCTGGCTACCAATGGAGCACTGTACAGAGACAATCTCAGTGGGTCTACATGGCATAGGGCAATGAGGGAGGAGACATAGCTAGTGAAAGGGGTGAAATGGTATTCTCCGCGGTAATGTTCTTAAAAGACGTGTATTTTCAGTTTCTCCCAGAATAGTAGGATGACTTGGTACTGGTCTGTTGTTAGATGGGATATTCTTCCAGATTCTAGGGTGTAGGCTGAGAAGCGATGCTTTCTAATTTTCTCCTTTTTGCAATGATTAGTCTCTAATCTGGTGATGTCATAGCTTTTTGTCTGGTTTTGACCTCCTAATTCTGATATTTTATTAGTTAGATAGAGAGTCGTCTTGGTGTAGCGATCCTTGTAAGTGATGCAGCTCATCTTGTAGATGATCCAGGCTTGCCAGGGGAATCAGTATAAACCATATAGCACCACGATGATGTGAATGGATTTTTTCAGGCCCTTGGTGTCCATGCTACTGTGTGCGGAATATGTTTAGGGGAGCGAGAGTGGTCTTGTGGATGCTGCTGAGCTGAGTGTTTCCTCCATAGGTGTTAGAGAGTACTAGGAGTGGCATTTTTTTCACAAGTCTTCTCGTGAGAGAAAAGATTTCACTTTTTCTCATTGGAAAATGTTACAACCAGGTCTTTCTGATCTTCTTAGCAAAGTGAGTAGTTTGAGTTGAGGATGAATCCAAGGGTTTTTACTTGTTTTCTCGGCTGTGGTGTGAATACAGTTAGGTTTAAGTTAGACATTCATGACTGAATGAGAGATGTTTTGTAATTGGTAGAAAACAAGAGGACTGTGGTCTTTTTGGGGCTTTGCATCAAGTAGTTTGTTGTTGCTAGTACAGCAAACACAATTTTGCAATCATGGATGGTTGAAAGATGCAGAGTGGATAAGTAGGACTATGAGGCAGGGTCATTTTTGTTGTTGAGGGAGAGGACTACTTGTAGCGAGACTGATCCAAAACTGTAGAAGTTGTGATGCATGTAATCTAGCTGCCTACATTTTATCTGGCTGGTTATATTTTAACACATGGTTAACACTTCCCATGCACAGAGTAGTAGGTCATGTTATAAATTTCTCAAACTTTGGTTATGCCCTTGATACATGAGGTACTGAAATGTCTTAAGAATGCAATACACGAGTCACTCGCTTCCCCTCTATTCTATGCAAATTACTTCACAGATGCCTGTACTGATAATGTGTTTGCTATGTGATTACACGTAATGCTCAGCAAAGAGAATTAATGAGTTCACTGCTGGTCCAAATGCATTTGTTAAGCTCCCTCTGAAATCACAATTGTTTGCAAACTTTCTTCTTGTCACCACTAAGTCAGCGTTTTTTATAGGAAAACAATTGTGCACTTAATTAGAAGCTGTTTCTTTTCAGCATACAGTGTGGATAATAGTGGCATAAAGCCGGTAGTCCTAAAAAACACTGTTTCAGATTTGAGCACAAAAGAACAATAAGTATTTTTAGGTATTCTTAGAACCAAAGTCATGACACTAAAATCGACAGCACCTTAGTTCTCTTTATGGTATCTTAGTAGGATAAGAAGGGTATATGAACCACACCATAGTGCTTTATGGGGATTTATTTTATATTTTATGCCAAGGAAACCTTACTAAAGTATTGAAACATATTTTACTCACATCACCAATGATGCCATTTTGGAGTGAGGCAAGTGCTATGATTAAAGATTGTCTAATGCCAGAAGAAAAAAGGTGGTTATTGGATTATTGTATAAGTGTAAACGTAGCAAATGCACATACATAGAAAAATATACACATGTACATTATTAATGAACTAAAAAAAAAATACTCAAAAGCACATCATAACGAATGTCCAATGCACGTGAGCATATTGGAACACACAAACACAAACAAACAAAACACACATACAAAACACACAAAATGCACTATGCAACATCACCAAACCACTAAATGAAAACGTCAGAACACCAAGGTGCCGATTACGATCCTGGAAAATAATTCCCCGTACGACTCGTATCTGGTCTTTTTACCGTACGAATCGTACAAGTGCCGTACAAATTGCCAAGTACGATTCGCATGTGAAAAAGTCCATACAAATCGTATTGGGATTAATTCCCCACACGTCCTCGGGTCGGAAAATGTGTCCGACACATCCTCGGACGATTTACCATACAAATGTGAAAAGTGAAGTCCGACCGCGCAAGTACGATCCATCCCGTGCGTCCGATGTTACAACCGGATGGAAAAAACACCGTCCGCACCGAACTCCCATAGCAACCATGGAGACATGTGCCCGCATACGTGCCCAACACTCCCCCCAGCCCCCGTATGTACGCGCCCAACCACCCCCCCAGCCCTCCTATGTACGAGTCGAATCCCCACCCATGTATGTACACCCGTGTACGTACGAGTCAAACCCCCACCCGTGTATGTACACCCGTGTATGTACGAGACGTACCCCCACCCGTGAATGTATGCCCGTGTATGTACACCCGTGTATGTACACCTGTGTATGTACGAGATGTACCCCCACCCGTGTATGTACACCCACGTACGTACGGCCTGTACCCCCACCCGCGTATGTATGGAGCGTACCCCCACCCCAACTGTGTATGTATGACCCGTACCCTCACCCGTGTATGTATGGAGCGTACCCCCACCACAACCATGTATGTACGACCCGTACCCTCACCCGCATATGTATGGAGCGTACCCCCACCCCAACCGTGTATGTACGACCCGTACCCTCACCCGCATATGTATGGAGCGTACCCCCACCCCAACCGTGTATGTACGACCCGTACCCTCACCCGCGTATGTATGGAGCGTACCCCCACCCCCACCGTGTATGTACGACCCGTACCCTCACCCGCGTATGTATGGAGCGTATCCCCACCCCAACCGTGTATGTACGGCCCGTACCCCCACCCCAACCGTGTATGTACGACCTGTACCCTCAACCGCGTATGTATGGAGCGTACCCCCACCCCAACCGTGTATGTATGACCCGTACCCTCACCCGCGTATGTATGGAGCGTACCCCCACCCCAACCGTGTATGTATGACCCATACCCTCACCCGCGTATGTATGGAGCGTACTCCCACCCCAACCGTGTATGTACGACCCGTACCCTCACCCGCGTATGTATGGAGCGTACCCCCACCCCAACCGTGTATGTACGACCCGTACCCTCACCCGCGTATGTATGGAGCGTACCCCCACCCCAACCGTGTATGTACGACCCGTACCCTCACCCGCGTATGTATGGAGCGTACCCCCACCCCAACCATGTATGTACGACCCGTACCCTCACCCGCGTATGTATGGAGCGTACCCCCACCCCCACCGTGTATGTACGACCCGTACCCTCACCCGCGTATGTATGGAGCGTACCCCCACCCCAACCGTGTATGTACGGCCCGTACCCCCACCCCAACCGTGTATGTACGACCTGTACCCTCAACCGCGTATGTATGGAGCGTACCCCCACCCCCACAGTGTATGTACGACCCGTACCCTCACCCGCGTATGTATGGAGCTTACCCCCACCCCAACCGTGTATGTACGGCCCGTACCCCCACCCGCGTATATATTGAGCGTACCCCGACCCCAACAGTCTAAGTACGGAGCGCACCCCAGGCCCCAACACCAGCACCTTCACCCAACATCGCGCATGTACGAGTCGTACCAAGCCAGAGACAAGGACAGCACTGTACAACAAAATGGCCGATGTACACACCGTACACACGCTAAAAACACACGTACACAACCAGGACAAAGCAAAACAACACAAGAATACTCTATTCGAATCGCACAAAGCCACAAAACATGTCCAACAAGCACAAATACAACACATTCACTGACCTGCAACTGCCAAACTCCCAAACAGAGGCCCAAAACACAACCACTCCTTATAACACACCCACCCAAAGTTCAAACACAGCCACAACCACCAATGGACCAATAAAAAGGGCCCACAGACACAAACCATGAGCCTTTGCAACAGACTCACTGCTGCCAGACCCCACAGACAACCCACAGCACCATACTTGAACCTTTACTACACCTTACACTTGCACACCTTCACACACCCACCTTCACAAACACCCCCTCATCACATTCACACACAAACCTGCACAACCACACCCACACACCCACAACCATCCACACCCACACCCCCCACAACCATCCATACCCACACCCCTCACCATGCCCACTAACAAGAATCCAAAGTCCTTGTCGACGAAATCCTCAGAGTCGAGCCACACCTCTTTGGAACATTGGTCAGACAGACCAGCATTTCCGAAAAAACAGCCATGTGGCAGACGATTGTCGATGCTGTGAATGCTGTTGCGTCCACCAGACGGACCAGGCATGAATGCCAAGCCAGGTGGTACGATCTGCGGAGGAGGGTCCGAGCCAAAATGACCGACGACCACAACCAGGCCAACATCACTGGAGACGCGTACAATACCATCCCTGGGACGAGAGGGTGATGGCCATACTGCCGGTGGTGGCAGTGGACGGAGGACTCCGAGAGCTGGGTGAGTACACAAACAACTCACCTCACATGGGGGGAACGTCATCCACAACCAAACTCACAATCATGCACGCAACCACCCCAAGCTATCGCATGACTCAAGCACACTCCATGAACACGCACATGCCACTAACGCCACCATGCCCCATGCACCCAGCTGGACAATGCCAAGTCACAGGCCACAGAAAACACCAACACAAGACACGGTAAGCCGGATGGCGGGAGTGTGGGCCCCAAAAATCACAGAGTGCAACTCAGAAGCAGACAACAATGCCCTCTGCCCATATGGCCTAGGTCACAGCCAGACAAACAGTGTGTCCCCACACAGGAAAGACTTGCCAGCAAATGGCGGACGCCTTGCATTAAGACATGGGGGTGAGGGCACGTTTTTGCACATGACAGCAGCTAATGAACAGCCAACACTGTGAAAGAGTGGCAGCACACACCACCACAGCAGCAGCGCAGACACAGACACTACACCCAATGGGTGCCTGGAGATCAGAAACAAACTCACATGAACAAGCCAAGGGCCATTCAAAGATCTTCAAAAAGTGTGTGCCTAGGAAGCTGGGCTGAGGTGACAGAGGGTGACACACAGAGGGAGGGAGAGGGGGAGAGAGAGGGAGGGAGACACAGGGAGACAGACAGAGGGAGGTGGCTGACACAGGGAGGGAGGGAGAGGGGGACAGAGAGGGAGTGAGAAAGGGAGACACAGGGAGACCAATTCAGCCTTGGGTGGTGTGGGAATGTCTGCTCGTCAGCAGGTGGACTGCGTGCATGTAGACAAGGGTGGCCAGTGCCTGAATCCCCCTCTCTTCTCCATGGCAAAACACTGGGCCATGTCTCAACCTGTGCACGAGCACAACGCCAGCTACCTGCATTATATAAGTGTGTGGAACAACTCCATGTGCCCATGTACAGTGCAACACGGAAGGCGCCAATGCATGGCTCGCCACACCTGCTCACTCCACTGCTGACTGCAGTCACAATTGACGCAGCAAGTAAGACTGTGTCACACATAGGTAAAGTCGCAAAAGCTGTGGCCAAGGGACATACCCATGCACAAGTGCACTGTGAGTGGAATGCAAGACATATCCAAATACCCAGAGGAAATGTGCCAACTTTGAAACGAATGAAACATGGATGTTGCATGGAACAAAAATAACATTGTCTCTCTCACACACAAGTCAACGTCGTGGATCACCCCCCAACACTGGGGGGGAAGACTCACAGGACCCGGCTCTGCGGGATGACGATCCCACCGGCAGCGACGACTCTCACCACTCTGTGGACGACCCCGACCAACCTGGCCCCTCTGGTGTCCAACCACCTGCAGCACCTGCGTCAGGTACAACTGGGCCAACCACCACCCCCACTCCTGCCACATCCCAGGAGACACCCAGGATCCCTGCCCCACCACCACAATGCAGTCAGGCTGACCAGGAGGGACACGGTGTCCCGGGCACCCAGGAGGAGGCAGGCGACAACGCTAATGCCACCCCTCAGGGGTCCCGGAGACCTGATGTGCCCACAAGGGCAGGCCAGGTGCAAGTGGGCAGGGGTGGTGGGAGTGGAGGACGGCGGAGGCGCGAGCCTGACCAGTTGGCTGCGGAACCGGTATATTCCCATGTCAGAAACTTCCTGGACACATACCGGCAGGACACCACGGGCATGGGCCAGGTTGTGTCCACCCTCAACGAGATGAAGGGGACCCTCGAGGAGATCAAGACCCAGCAGGCCCAGCAACATGCGGAGCAACATGCCTGTCTACTGCGACACCAAGGGCGGATGGAGGACAGACAGGCTGAGCTCGTGACGGTGTTCACGGGAATTCACCGTACACTCCGTCGGATGGCCGACAACATGGGCAACCCTCCCTGTGCCACCAGGCCAAGAACATCACCACCCACAGGGAGGGATCAGGAGGAGGAGGAGACATCCGACGGAGCATCCCAAACATCGTCACAGCCTGCTTCTGAGGGTTCCCGCAGGAGGGCGGGTCGTCCACGGAAAAGACTGTGAGGGTCGGCGCAACAGCACCATCTCCCAGGACACCTGGCCTGGCACCTGGCCCACTGGACCAACAGCAGCACATCAGCAAATGACATTCTCTGCCACATGGACTTGCTGGTCACTGTCTGACCAATGTTGACAAAGACTGTGGCATGGACTCTGATGATTTCCAATGGCAAGGACACCAACTCCCCCAGTGAACTTTGGATTCCACACACCCGGAAAGCCCCTCTTGTCATACCCCCCCCCCCCCCACGTACCCCAACACAAATAAAAAGTTACACGATAAAGAGATGATGCCTACATTTTGCATTATTACCTTACATGTGTCTTGTAAAGTCTAACCATGCCTGAGTTCTCATATGGCTTCAACCATCCATACCCTGGGGCCTGAGTCTGGCACAGGACACACATGGGTCACAATGTATTAGGCAAGACAGACATGGAGCACCATACACACCTGTGATGGGCCCAACCAGCTGAGGGGGTGGCCGCACAACCGTGCCGACAGACATATTGAGTACAGCGACAGTCATGCGCAGAGGTCAGGGATCATGTGGAGTGTCCTGGGGGGCACCCAGGTATGTGTAGACAGGTGGCAGAACCATGTCCTGCAATCTTGAGTCAGGTGGATGCAGAGAATGGTGGCCTGGCCAACGTTGGATGCATGGGGATGGCACATGTCACAATACCCACACAGTCATGGACATCATGCACAATACAGAGTCTAATCCCACACAAACAGCTTGCATCTTGCTACTCTACACATAGACACATAGCCACTATCACGGAAAACAATGCCAGACATGCCGTATGCCCCGTGGCAACACACCAGCATTGACTGAGAAGAGGCACCTTGGAGGCATAGGGACACCTTTATTAGTCATGTATTCGGGAATGCAGAGGCAACTCGGAGTACACATACACAGGTCATGTGGAGTAACATGTGGGTCCAACACTGGCACCCCCCTTCTGCAGCACAAATGCGTGATAGCCATGGAACTGGCACACAAGTGTCGGGTAACAGCTAAACACCCCCTGCTGCTCACGGAGAGGCTGCCATACACCATTGATCCTCTGATGTGGAAGTCCCACACCATGTCAAGCCAATGCAAACCGTATGTGTCCGAGGGCAGTGTTACACACATTGATGCCATCATCACAATCCACTATCCCATCACAGATGACTGTCAACAAGTCTGACCATCTATTCAGGTGTACCCAGCTACATGTAATGTGTCCCATGGTGATGCGACATGTCTGCAGAGGAACCAAACATCGACAGGGGCAGTGTGCACACATCGTAAACAACTGCCACACCCAATACACCCCTGATGCATCCCTTACCCTAAGGAGACTTCCAAACTTGTCCGTGCGTGTAACGCTGAGTCAGCACACGATGACGTGTCCATGAGGAATAGCAGTGCCACAAAAATGCAACCAGCAGACGGCATGCGCAAGTACCTGGGGATGAGAGACACACAAGAAGTCAGCCACAAAAAGCACAGCCACTTGCATGTGCATGTACTCGACACATGTAAGGATGACAACATGCTAGGTCACAATTATGACTGGGGAAATACACTCATCACTGGCACCATCACTCGAGTGACACATCCACACACACCTCTGACTCACGTGGCATACATGCAGATGGACACACACATCGCAACACATGCCACACGGGGACCAATGCGTGCACACTCAGACACTGGTACTCACCACTAAGCAAAGAAGTCGCGTATGAGCCGACTCCGAATGTCCTCTTGTGGAACCACATCCTCCACATCACTAGCCCCATTGCCAAGCCCTTCGTCCTCCACGGGTGGATGGTCCTGATCATCTTGATCCAGGATGAGTGGCACAGCTTTCTCAACTGCCATTTTGTGCAGCATGCAGCAGACCATGAAGATTTTGCATACCTTCGCCGGGGCATATGGGAGGGCGCCGCCGGTCTTGTGGAGGCATCTGAATCGGCTCTTCAGGAGGCCAAATGTCCTCTCTATCACTCGCCTTGTCCGGCCATGGGCGGTGTTGTAGCGGAGCTGGGCCGGCGTGCTGGGGTTGCGGAGAGGTGTGATCAGCCATGGCATGTTGGGATAGCCAGCGTCACCTACATGGAAACCACATGGACATAAGTAGGACAGGAGAAGCGGTCGTGCTGGAAGTCTACGCAAAATACAGGACAGACAGAGTGTACCCACCAACAACACATGCTCGTTCGTTGCGCAGTTGCGTCATCATTTCAGGCACCCTGCTACGCCTCATGATGTAGGCATCGTGTGCTGATCCTGGAAAACGAGCACAGACATGTGAAATCACCATGTTGGACAGACACACCACAAGGGCATTGATGGAGTGGTAGTGTTTGCGATTCCTGTACGCTACCTCCTGTGCCTGTGGTGGTACCAAAGCCGCATGTGTCCCATCTATGGACCCAATGACATGGGGCATCCCTCCCAGGGCATAGAATCCACGCTTGACCCCAGTCAACTGTTCAGGAGTTGGGAAATGGATGAACTCATCCAGGTGAAGCAACATGGCCTTTAAGAAATCATGCAGCACACGGCTGAACATGCTCTGGGACATGCCACCAACATGAGCTATGGTATATTGAAAGGTACCCATGGTAAGAAAATGTAGGGCTGCCATTACCTTCAGCTTGGGTGTCAGTGCCGTAGGATACCTGTGCAGCGGTTGCAGGTGTGGTGCCAGCCTTGCCGTCAACTCTTCAATCAATGGTTGGGGGAAGCGGTAGCAGCGTATACAGTCATTCTCCCGCATGTCAGCCAAGTCCGGAATTGGTCGGGGAAGAGGCGGCGCTCTGCAGTAATTTGGAAGTGACAAGGAAGAGTGAGTGCATTACAACAACAATTTATATGTACTGAGCACATGTTAATCTGTCAATACACATATGCTACATACGGAGTCAGGTATGTGCTACATGCCCTGGACACGTATGGCTGCCAGGTGACACTCCTACCAAGACCCAGCTACACACGGAGATTGTGAACCTCCACATGCCATGGCATGGGACTAGCTGTGTCCCAGTGTAAGTGAACAGCCAGACGCAACACAGGAGTGACATACATCAACACATCAGCAGAAGTAGGATATCGATTGCAGAGACAGGTAGCGGAACACTAGAGCCACAGGTCACATGACATTACACTAGGACAGCCCACACACCTTGCCATTAAGGTGTACATGTCATGACTCACCACACATACATTGAGAGGATGCAGACAGGTCCTTGTTACGCTACTCCGTGCCCCATGCATACATACACACCTCACATCCGATACCACATGTGGCCTGGTATGCGTAACAGTGTGCCATGTCCATCTACACACAGACACATGTTGGTTGCTGCAACAGCTGATGCTTTTGAGGGAACACCAACATCAAGCTAATGGGAACACACCACACATACATGACATAGACACATCGTGCACCGTGGGTAGTCACATGTCTGGTGTGGTAACCCCTGTAGCGGGCATCAGGGGACCATTGCGTGTGTTGTTGACTGTGCCATGCCAGTGACGCTCATCCCAAGTGTGCAGTACGACATGCACACATGTCAAATGAGTTAAGGGCATGCCTGGCACATATTGCACCGTCACACATAACATCTGTACACATGTTGTAAATTGAAACAACGATGTGATTAAGCATTTACTAAAGACATTAATTCCCCTTTTATAGAGCATGTTTTCTCTGTAATGTTGACCGAAGTTTGGACTCCATTTTGTATTGTCATGCTTCCACGTGTTCCCCACGAGAAGAGTCCAACCTCTGTGTTAGTTGCTCTTGTAATCTGCCTAGTAACAGTCTATAAATAGCTCCTTTGTCCATCTGGCACATGCCCAGACTTGACCACATCTGTTATCAGTTAGCCTTGCTTGACCATGTTTTCGCGGGCTTAAGGAGTGTGTTAGCTCCGCCCACATATTGATTCAGTATCGAAAATGACCATAAATGGTAATGTTCTTCGGCCTCATGTTGTATCCACCCACTTATGAGCCCCTCTATTGTGTATAAAAGGGGACTGTGTACGCAAGTTCTTTGTGCTACTCTATGCAATACTGAAGAGTGTTGTGTGGATTGTAGGACCACCCTTAAGGGTTAATAAATGCTGTCTTTGTACTTTGCAGTTTCCGTGCCAACTTCCTTATAGATTCCGTTACAGGAGAGCGAACCCTTGTGTCCTGCGGGCCTAGCTGGGGCCTGTATTCATCAATTGGCGCCCGTCACGTGGGGCTCATCGGTGACTCGGATGCTCGAAGGACTGGTCGCGACGAAGGTGAGGAATTTGGCCGGGGACGTGATCACTGCCAGCGGCGTCTTAGCCCTGGCATCCCGAGGTTTTTCTTCCTTCCCTTCCGAGCTGACCGTCTGGGTGGCGCCGGTCCTCGACTGAGACCTCTTCTGTCGGTCTTGCCGTGAAAGCCGTTTGGGCGATTGTGGAGCTTGGCAGTTGGAATCTGGACTCTTGATTGGTAAGAACCGGTGTACGGTACTTGCTCCGAGTTTTTTTTTTGCAGCCTGATCTGGCTATTTGAGTTTGATTTGTGATGACTAGTCATATTTTGTATTTGTCTTTGTGAAAATATATGCGTTGCAACACATATAGGCAGGTAATGTGGAGAAATTTCTCCGGAGCTGTGTAACTTTGAACGGCGCAACGATTAAGTGCCATTTTTTCTATAATATTGCATATTTTGCATTATTTCTGAGCATGCCTGCTTTCAGCGCACTCCGTAAGTGGTGTTGCTGTTTTGGGAACCGGTTGAACCTCGAGGAATCTGCTCCAGCTCCCCCAGAGGGGACTCCTAATAGGGATATGTATGTGAAGCATGGTCTTTCTTCCATAATGTACAGCACAGTATGGAGGAAATATACAAAAAAAGATCCTGAGTTACGATGGCCTTTGTATGGATCGTTTGATATACGTAAGATTGAGTATGTGGAACAGTGTATGTGTAAGCGGCGTGCTCGTCAGGATATGTTTGAGTGTGTGCGGTTGTGGGTGAAGGAGGTGCGTGAGCGAGAGAAGCGTGAGAAAGCACTGTTTGATAAAGAACAATGGAAGAATGATCATGTGCGAGCACAGGAAGCGAAGCGTCGGGAGGACAGAGAGCAGACGGACAGGCAAGAGAAGGAGCGTAGGCTACAAGTTTCGGGTCAATATGCTGTTCGGCAGCCACTCTATCCTGTCCTTAATAATCTTGATGATGATTTTTATTTACTAGATCGCTCTCCGCCCCCTTATGTCGGCGCATCTGCTCCGAGGCCGCAAGATTCCGTCCCGGGTACGGGTAAGGTAGATACGCGGTCCATGTTATCGGCTGAGCATATGGCTGAGCTTCGGCAAATCTCTTTCCGTGCACTTAAGGGTAAGGTGTCCGCGGATGAATTGTTCCATATTTGGGGGTCGTGGCAGGATAGAGAGAGATTGTATTTTTTGAGTCATTTCGCTGAGGAAGTGATTGCTGCTTTTCGGAAATATTCTAGTGTCTTTGAGCCTGAAGAAGTGACATCGGATGCTAAAGCATTGCATGATGGTGTTTTTCCTCCCTCTAAGGCTCCTGATACGGCTCGGCGGCTATTCGCCTTGCGGGACGCGGTGCTGGCCCACAGAGAAAAAGCGCGCCAACGAGCAGGGGAGGAGACGCAGTCGGATTCGTGTACCGCAGAAGGCCATTCATCCACCTCTCAATCAGATAAGAGCGATCTAGTGCATGCTAAGCCAATGCGCGAGGCGGCGCCTTTGTATGTTCCTCCTAAAGGAGCGGGGACTAGCTCGGACATTACCTCCGCCGATGCTAAGGGATATTTTGTGTATAATTGGGTTTATACTCCGTGGCATAGAGCTGATGTGATGGCATTAAAGAATGCGCTGCCTGACCCCCGCAAGAATCCAGCGGCCTTCTATGAAGAAGTCGAGGGGGCCTTGAATTCTTGCGTTATGACTCTAGCAGATATAGATTTGTTCTTTGGGCTTATTCTACCACCAGATATGTGGCGATCTGTGCGAAAGGTAGATGATGTTGCCACTTTTAAGGCTCGATGGTCTGAACTGGAGGATGAGGATAGGGAGAGGAAGCCTGCGCAGAAACCGCCCCAGAATATTTTAGATCTCCCTGCTGCTATTGTGGCTAAGTTGAAGACAATTATCCCCCCTAAAAAGATTGACTGGAATATGTTAGCTGCATGTAAACAGAAAGTTGACGAGTCAGTTGCGGACTTTTTTACGCGCTTTGAGGAGACGTTTCATGATTTTAGTGGCCAGTCGCTTACTGACGATACGGGTCGCCACCTTTTTGCGGATAAATATGTGGCTAATCTGCTGCCGGCAGTTGCGGCCCGGTTAAAAGCGAGTGAAAGTTCTTGGTCCTCCGCTACACCGACGGCCCTCCTGACTATCGCCCAGTATTATGAGCGTCAGGAGCAAGAAGCAAAGGGCCAGGAGGAAAAGAAATCGAAAGATTTGAAAACAAAGGTGATGTTGGCACAAGTCTATGGCCCGCCCCGGCGGGGTAGTAATAGAGGTAGGGGAGGATCTTATGGTCCTCCCTCGGGCCGATCTGATTTAAATAGGAACCAATGTGCGTATTGTAAGCAATCGGGTCATTGGGCTAGGGACTGCCCGGTGTTGCATGCATCGCGTCAGGGGCATACCTATGGTGGCCCGCGAGGTAGAGGGGGTTTCTCCAACTTCCGAGGGAATTCTAACGACCAGGCTCGTTTTGACTCTGCTGGACAGCACCGAGATAGATCAAATGTTTTCGATCGCCAGCATCAGTATCAAGCGTCAGGGATTGACCGGTCGGGGTACCATGACTCTCAGCATGCATAGGACTGCGTTGGATGGGGGTTAGAATCAGTTGAGGTGCCAGTCGATCAGAAGGGCCCTTATGTATCGGCTGAGGTCTTGGGCTCTACTGATCAGTTCCTAGTGGATACTGGAGCGACACGTAGTGCGCTATCTAAGCAATTGGTTCCGGGGGCTCCCCCATCCGGCTTAATGGTCACATCGGTAGGGTTTGACGGTACACTCTCCCGAAGCCCTCTTTCACAGCCCCTCATGTTTAAGGTTGATTCTTTTTCTGCACCCTGTCCGTTCCTGCTTGCCCCGTACACACCGGATAACATTATGGGTCTTGATATGTTAAAGCATTTTAGGGCTACGATCCGTTGCTCCCCTGCTGGTGTACGGGTAATATTGAATGACAATTACCCTCGATCAGAACGGATGTGTACGATGTCAGAGGATGCGCTGTTAGCTACCCTCCCTCGTGCTTTGTGGGCAACTTCGGATACTGATGTGGGACAAATGGTGATTCCACCGGTCCACATTAGCGTCCAGGAGGGGGCGGTGTTACCACGCCTCCCACAGTACCGTATTTCCCAGGAGGGTGAGGAAGCTCTCATACAGATAGTGCAGGATTTGATGGCAGTAGGGGTAGTGGAGGAAGTCCCCTACAACATTTGTAACAGTCCGATTCTTCCCATACTGAAAAAGGATACGGATGCCAGAGTTTATCGGTTTATAATTGATTTGAGAGAAGTGAACAAGATCGTGATACCTCAGTACCCAGTGGTTTCCGATATCACGACGTTGCTTACCTTGGTCCCGCCTACGGCGACCATGTTCTCAGTGATTGATTTGAAGAATGCTTTCTTTTCCATTCCCATTCACCCTGATAGCCGATATCTTTTTGGGTTTACATTGAATAATAGATCTTATCGTTTCTGTAGGATTCCCCAGGGCTACACAGAAAGCCCTAGCATTTACAGTCAGGCTTTGAGACGACAATTGGATTCCTTTGCTCTGCTCGAGGGTGTCGCCCTCATTCAATATGTCGATGACATCTTGCTGGCGGCTGACACCCTGGAGTTGTGTGAAAAAAGTACGCTATCCTTACTTTCCTTTTTAGCATCCCACAATCATAAGGTATCTAGGAAGAAATTGCAATTCTGTAGACCAAAGGTGACTTATTTGGGTCACCTTTTGTCTAAGGAGGGACGTGCACTCACACCGGATCGTATCCAAGTAATTCTGGATACACCGAGACCGTCCACACAGAAGGATGTGCGTGCATTTCTGGGTCTTGTTTCTTTTTGTAGACAGTAGATATTGGGGTTTTCGCACATAGCTAAGCCATTGTTAGCCCTCTTGACAAAGGACACGCCTATCCCAATCCCTTGGTCAGATGAGTGTGATACTGCTTTTCAGCAACTACGGCAGGTCCTTTGTTCAGCACCAGTGTTAGGGACCCCTGATTATGCAAAACCCTTTTCGTTGTATGTGCATGAGAAAGATGGATGTGCATTGTCAGTTTTAGTGCAGATGCACGGCGATAAGCAGCGCCCTTGTGCATATTTTTCGGCTGTACTTGATCCTGTCGCCCGAGCATTACCAGGGTGTTTTCGCTCGGTTGCGGCGACAGCTGTGTCAATACGCCAAAGCGAGGGAATTGTGTTATCTCATAAGCTGTTGGTATTAGTCCCCCATGCTGTTGATGCCCTGCTTAATCAAACAAAGACGCAGCATTTGACCAGTGCCCGTTTAACGGGATATGAGTTGACGCTTTTGGCTCCTCATATTACGTTAAAAAGGTGCGTAACGTTAAACCCGGCCACATTGTTGCCATACCCCGAAACCCAGCCTGAGGCGCGGAAAGCGCATGATTGTATTCTCGTGACTGAGGAACAAACAAAGGGTCGTATTGATCTCCAGGATACGCCCTTTCCAGATGTAGATGGAGAACTGTGGGTGGATGGATCCTGTCTGAAGCTACCAGATGGTACGACTTCAGCAGCATATGCGATTACCACATTGCAAACGATAGTGGAGACAGCACGCATACCACAGAAATCAGCTCAAGCGGCGGAACTGATAGCATTAACACGAGCATGTGAGCTCAGTACAGGACTATGTGTGAATGTTTATACAGATAGCCGCTATGCCTTCGGAGTAGCGCATGACTTCGGCCTACTCTGGAAGGAGAGAGGGTTTTTAACGTCACATGGGGTACAGATAATGCATGGAGAGTTAGTTCATAATCTTTTAACTGCACTGACATACCCAAAGAAAATTGCCATCGTTAAGTGTAGCGCCCATAGGAAAGTAGTTGATAAAGTTGGAGAAGGGAATGCGTTAGCAGATCGAGTAGCACGGGAGACTGCGATGCAGCCCGGTGCTACTGCCGTGTATGTAGTAAAGTCACAGGTGGAAAGATGGCATGATGCGAAGGAGGAAGTGCGAGAAATGCAACGGACCGCTTCTGACAAAGAGCGGGAACAATGGGCTAGTGAGGGAGAACTGGATGACGAGGGCTGCTGGAGAAATAAGCAGATGGATAGATGGAAATTACCTACGGCTTTTGTACAGCCTATGGTTCAGATGGCACATGGGCTAGCACATGTTGGAGCTTCCGCAATTGTGAAATTGCTTACCCAAGTCTGGGAGCATCCAGAGATTGCTAGCACAGCGAAGAGGGTGGTGCAGACCTGTATGATCTGCCTGAGGTACAACCCAGGAAAAGGTACTCGAACTCCAGCAGGAGGATTTGTGACACCCACTGCACCCTTTGAGGTTCTGCAGATGGATTATATCCAACTGGAGCGCTGTAATAATCTGAAGTATGTCCTAGTAGTGGTCTGCGCTTTCAGCAAATGGGTTGAAGCGTACCCTACGAAAGACAATACTGCAATGACTAC
Organism: Triturus cristatus; assembly: GCF_964204655.1. Classification (NCBI taxonomy): domain Eukaryota; kingdom Metazoa; phylum Chordata; class Amphibia; order Caudata; family Salamandridae; genus Triturus; species Triturus cristatus. The sequence goes on along the minus strand of NC_140582.1, from coordinate 391,006,839 downwards.
TGCGAAGATGCTGCTGAAAGAGTTCTTCCCTCGATATGGCGTCTGTAGACTTCTGTGGAGTGATAACGGCCCTCACTTTGTAGCGGATGTTATAAAGTACGTCTTGAAGGGCCTGGGCATCGCCCAGAAGTTCCACGCCGTGTTTCACCCTCAGTCTGCAGGCCTAGTTGAGAAGTATAATGGTACACTGAAGCTTAAGATCGCTAAAATTCAAGCTTCAACGTCTTTGACTTGGCCAGACGCTCTGCCACTGGCGTTATTGTCAATTAGATCGGTACCACACTCTTGAACTGGCCTTACACCTTACGAAATTGTCTTCGGACGCCCAATGAATATTTGGGGTCCGCCAAAACCTAAGGCTATGTATGATGTACCTTGTGTAATGATGAACGATTATCTAGCACAGTTAACGGATAACTTGGTTTCTATCCATCAACAGGTCCGAGAGGCGCTCCCTGATCGGTCTACCGGCGAAGGACATGGTCTCCGGCCCGGTGACCATGTTATGGTGAAAGTCTTCGACAGAACGAACAGTTTGGAGCCGAGATGGGTGGGCCCTGAGCAGGTCCTCCTCGCAACGAGGACGGCTGTGCGAGTCTCCAACAGAAAGAATTGGATCCACTCTCTGCACTGTAGGAAGGTGCCGCCCGGATTGGTGGAACCTGCCGTGCTGACCGATCAACGAGAAATTTTGGCTGCAGAGACAGGCCGTGCTGCGGAGCCAAACGCCACTGAGGAGCTCTTTCCGGACCACGCGACTCCTGGAGGAAGGCGATATCATCTTCGACCAAGGAAGTGAGTTCTCCAGTACCGGGACATACTGTCAGAACGGCCCTTGGGTTAGTGAAACGGAGAGCCGATGAGGCAAGGGGGGGGGATCAGCCCTGCATTAGTGTAGCGACACCCGTCTTGGCCCGCTGGTGAAGAAATCAACCGCTGCCCAAGGGGAAGAGTTCTGACAGACTTTTAGTTTCAGGAAGATATTGGGTTTTATTTTTGTTTTGATATGGAGAAAAAGAAAATCCTTTGTGCATTAGGGTTCATGTTGACAGTAGCCATTGTTGGGATAACCACATGGTTCGTGGAGGATGTAACTCCTGCTCGGAAGATTCTTGTGTTGACAACTCCGGTGCCTGAGGAGCACTACTTTTATACATTACCGTATCAAGAGTTGAAGCATCGACAATCTTACTTGAATAACACTTTCATCCAGATGCTGCATCATACCCACGTTGCTACGAATGCTACGAACTGTTGGATATGTGGGATGATGCCAGCTCATCAGAAGAAAGGAGGAACGCCATTTATACCACTTCCTTTCTCTCATAATGGCTCTTGTAGAGCATGGTATACTTTGCTTTTTGCTACTCGGAAACCAACAGTGGGACGATTGCTCTTCAGACTCAATAAAGAATGCCATCAAGACAAAAATGGGTATCCACAAGCGAATGGGACAATTTGGGAGTGGGAAGAGTACCGACCAGACAATGAATCCATTCCCTACATCTTTACGAACACAAGAGACACTGTGGGAAAGGACAAGTTTGTAATTCAAGTAGCACAAGCTCAAGCGGACCTGTGTGTCCAGAGTGTGGGTTTTATTCCTGTTGGTGTTAGTGATTGCATTACTGTTCTGAATATTGATGGGTTGAACAATAGTACCTTCTTGGCCTCCCATAATACGTATTTTGTGTGTGGAAATAAAGGTTATTACCGTCTGCCAGCTGGGTGGTCTGGGGTATGCTATGTATCATTTCTATTACCTCCTGTATTCCTAGCTCCCGCATCTTATCATAAGGATCTGAAATTATAGAATAATGTGACTGTAAATAGGTATAAACGTACTTTATCAATTGATGATGTAGATCAGACTGATACCAGTCTGCAACAGTATATTGATTTTAACTTAGGACTGTTTTTCTTTGTTGGAGCTGCCCTGAACAGTAGGAAGATCCGAAGGTTAACAAGAGTGGTAGAAGCTGTGACAAATCAGACTGCTGCTGCTCTTGGGAATCTTACGGAGGAATTACAGATTACTAGAATTGTTGCATTGCAGAATCGTATGGTATTAGACGTTATGCTAGCTGACAGAGGAGGAGCATGTAAAATTATTGGAAGTAGCTGTTGTGTGTTCATCCCTGATCATACGCCATCAGTTTATAATGCCATCAATAAACTGCATAAAATTGCAGCTGAGATCCATACAGAAAACGGCACTTGGTCCTTTTCTGGATGGTTTTGGGCGTTAATTACTGCCTGGGGATGGAAGGTTCTAACTGGTCTCTGCATTATTGTAGCCGTTCTGTTTTCATGCTGTATCTGCGTTCAGTGTGGTCCTTTACTCTGCTCATTATGTGTATCATTTTGTATCCCCGATAAGAAAACTATTGCCGATGTTGCTCACCAGAAACGTCTAGCTAAAGAAGTTGAAGAAATGATGACGATTGACATATATGATGATTATCTTAACAAACCGGATGTCTTCAGTAAATGCTGAAAGGGTCGTCTGTTGTAAATTGAAACAACGATGTGATTAAGCATTTACTAAAGACATTAATTCCCCTTTTATAGAGCATGTTTTCTCTGTAATGTTGACCGAAGTTTGGACTCCATTTTGTATTGTCATGCTTCCACGTGTTCCCCACGAGAAGAGTCCAACCTCTGTGTTAGTTGCTCTTGTAATCTGCCTAGTAACAGTCTATAAATAGCTCCTTTGTCCATCTGGCACATGCCCAGACTTGACCACATCTGTTATCAGTTAGCCTTGCTTGACCATGTTTTCGCGGGCTTAAGGAGTGTGTTAGCTCCGCCCACATATTGATTCAGTATCGAAAATGACCATAAATGGTAATGTTCTTCGGCCTCATGTTGTATCCACCCACTTATGAGCCCCTCTATTGTGTATAAAAGGGGACTGTGTACGCAAGTTCTTTGTGCTACTCTATGCAATACTGAAGAGTGTTGTGTGGATTGTAGGACCACCCTTAAGGGTTAATAAATGCTGTCTTTGTACTTTGCAGTTTCCGTGCCAACTTCCTTATAGATTCCGTTACAGGAGAGCGAACCCTTGTGTCCTGCGGGCCTAGCTGGGGCCTGTATTCATAACACATCTCATCATACATCTATTGCCCCTGGTGACACCACAGAATATGAAGCTGACGGGTCCGAGGCTGAGCTCTCCGAGTGGGCGGAGGCTGCACCACCAGCTGACAGCGGCACAACATCTCTCCCCACCCCCTCCATTGCCATCAGCCGCCTCCCACTTGCTCGTGTCCCTTCCCAGCGTGCCCGGTCACCACATGTCTCCTTCCTGCCAGGCACCGCACCCCCTGCCCCTGTCTCCACTGCTGCCGCCAATGCCGAGTCTGTGGACATCCAGCGGCAGTTGCAGGTTGGTCAGGCTGCGATGCTTAATGTCCTCCATGGCCACAGCCAAGTGCTGAACAGCATGGAGGCATACTTGGAGGGCATTTTCTCATCGCAGGCTGACCAACGCAACTTGCTGAGGTCCATTGACTCGACACTGACTGCAGCAGTGGGTCTCCTGCAGCGCTTCGTCCAACCCCCTACCCCTGACCCATCCACACTTCCCATGCCTGTCCCACGTACACCCAGACATCAGCATGCACCCACCACAACAGACACAGGCACCACACCAGCAGGGATGGTCAAACGCACACCTCCTGGCACGCACACACAGGGTGAAGTAGGCACACCCACTGGGTCGGGGGGCAAACGTAAGACACGCAGCCAGAGTGGGAGTCCGCAATCCACAAAATCCACTCCCTCCAAATCCCCTCCCCTCAGCTCTCCTGGCCACAAATCCAGCAAAGACTCCTTCTTGGCCGCTCTGTCCCTGAGTCCCACAGTGACACCACCCCGCAAGCGGTCAAAGGAGTACCTGGTCAGGGTGGTTGAGTCCCCCCCCTGTCCACACCCTCCCCAGTGGCGCTGCGACCCATGCCTCCGACCCCCCCCTCCTTGGGGCCTGTGGTTCCTTCGGGTGCAGGGGAGTCGCTGGAGGACCTTGCTAAGGTGTGCAGCGCCATCCTGACCTCCGCCTTTGGCGCTGCCCCACCCCCTGTGGCGGAGTCCTCCGTCCTTGCACCCACGACGCCTACCCTTCGCCCTCATGTCCCTGCGGTGCCTGGTCCTTCCCCCCCACATGATCCCCCCCCCCTCTGGAAGACAAAGGAGTCTGACTGTGCAGGCAAGCTAGGGGACACGCGTCCCACTGTGTCCCCCACCTGGATTTGAACTTTGGATTGCCCTATGGGCATTGTACATTTTGAACTTTCAAGGGACAAACAGATTTTTGGATGCTGAATAAAGCAATTTCTTTTTCCTTAGTACACTACTATCTATCTGGTATTGCTGTTGGTGGACCTGCTCCATTATTTTGGGTGGTGATGATGTGTTGGGTGTGTGGGAATTGTAGTCTTGTGCTGGTCATAGGGTGGACCCTGGTATCTGTGTGCCATCACAAGCTGTTGGCTACATAACTTTGTTCATGTAAGCAGTTACTGCATGGTGACATCGTCCCAAGGTGTGTTCCTTCCTCTGTGTAACCTGACATCTTCCCTGCAGGGTCATTCCAATATGTGGTGCTGAGCTGTGTCTACATTGGCTGGGTGTGTGACGGACTCGTTAGACTTTGGCCATGCATGCTGAGCGATGTCTCCACCTGCATCATTCGTGGCGTCCTTGGTGGTCACTGTACTTGTGTATGTAGACTGTTGTCATGACTTCATGTGGACATGTTTTCTTTTCGGCGCTATGCATGTGTATACTCCCAGCCTCGCAAACATGTGGTACATGTACTGCAGGATCTTTGTGCACCTGACTGACATTTGTGGGCATTGTATCTGTGGGTACTCCACCCTTTTCTTTGCAGGGGCACTGCTGTGAGTGTTAGGCACCCAACCCTCCTGTGTCTGGGCACTGCTGTGAGTGTTAGGCACCCACCCCTCCTGTGTCTGGGCACTGCTGTGAGTGTTAGGCACCCACCCCTCCTGTGTCTGGGCACTGCTGGGAGGACTCTGCACACACCCCTCTAATGACTGGGCACTGCTGGGAGGACTCTGCACACACCCCTCCTGTGTCTGGGCACTGCTGGGAGGTCTCTGCACACACCCCTCTTATGACTGGGCACTGCTGGGAGGACTCTGCACACACCCCTCCTGTGTCTGGGCACTGCTGGGAGGACTCTGCACACACCCCTCTTATGACTGGGCACTGCTGGGAGGACTCTGCACACACCCCTCTTATGACTGGGCACTGCTGGGAGGACACTGCACACACCCCTCCTGTGTCTGGGCACTGCTGTGAGTGTTAGGCACCCACCCCTCCTGTGTCTGGGCACTGCTGGGAGGTCTCTGCACACACCCCTCTTATGTCCGGGCACTGCTGGGAGGACTCTGCACCCAACCCTCCTATTTCAGGATATGTACGCTTAGAACATACACGGGTGTGGGTTCGCTCCATGCATACGCGGGTGGGGGTACGGTCCGTACGTATACTGTTGGGGTGGGGGTACGCTCCATACATACGCGGGTGAGGGTACGGGCCGGACATGCACGATTGGGGTGGGGGTACGGGCCGTACATACACGGTTGGGGTGGGGGTACGCTCCATACATACGCGGGTGAGGGTACGGGTCGTACATACACGGTGGGGGTACGCTCCATACATACGCGGGTGAGGGTACGGGCCGGACATGCACGGTTGGGGTGGGGGTACGGGCCGTACATACACGGTTGGGGTGGGGGTACGCTCCATACATACGCGGGTGAGGGTACGGGTCGTAAATACACGGTGGGGGTGGGGGTATGCTCCATACATACGTGGGTGAGGGTACGGGCCGGACATGCACGGTTGGGGTGGGGGTACAGGCCGTACATACACGGTTGGGGTGGGGGTACGCTCCATACATACGCGGGTGAGGGTATGGGTCGTACATACACGGTTGGGGTGGGGGTACGCTCCATGCATACGGGGTGGGGGTACGGGTCGTATGTACACTGTTGGCATGGGGGTATGCTCCATGCATACGGGGGTGGGGGTACGGTCTGTACGTACACTGTTGGGATGGGGGTACGCTCCATGCATACGGTGGTGGGGGTACGGTCCGTGCGTACACTGTTGGGATGGGGGTATGCTCCATGCATACGGGGGTGGGGGTACGGTCCGTACGTACACTGTTGGGATGGGGGATGCGCTCCATGCATACGTGGGTGAGGGTATGGGCCGGACATGCATGGTTGGGGTGGGGGTACGGGCCGTACATACACAGTTGGGGTGGGGGTACGCTCCATACATACGCGGGTGAGGGTACGGGTCGTACATACACGGTGGGGGTGGGGGTACGCTCCATACATACGCGGGTGAGGGTACGGGCCGGACATGCACGGTTGGGGTGGGGGTACGGGCCGTACATACACGGTTGGGGTGGGGGTACGCTCCATACATACGCGGGTGAGGGTACGGGTCGTACATACACGGTGGGGGTGGGGGTACGCTCCATACATACGCGGGTGAGGGTACGGGTCATACATACACGGTTGGGGTGGGGGTACACTCCATACATACGCGGGTGAGGGTACGGGTCGTACATACACGGTTGGGGTGTGGGTACGCTCCATGCATACGGGGGTGGGGGTACGGTCTGTACGTACACTGTTGGGATGGGGGTACGCTCCATGCATACGGTGGTGGGGGTACGGTCCGTGCGTACACTGTTGGGATGGGGGTATGCTCCATGCATACGGGGGTGGGGGTACGGTCCGTACGTACACTGTTGGGATGGGGGATGCGCTCCATGCATACGTGGGTGAGGGTATGGGCCGGACATGCATGGTTGGGGTGGGGGTACGGGCCGTACATACACAGTTGGGGTGGGGGTACGCTCCATACATACGCGGGTGAGGGTACGGGTCGTACATACACGGTGGGGGTGGGGGTACGCTCCATACATACGCGGGTGAGGGTACGGGCCGGACATGCACGGTTGGGGTGGGGGTACGGGCCGTACATACACGGTTGGGGTGGGGGTACGCTCCATACATACGCGGGTGAGGGTACGGGTCGTACATACACGGTGGGGGTGGGGGTACGCTCCATACATACGCGGGTGAGGGTACGGGTCATACATACACGGTTGGGGTGGGGGTACACTCCATACATACGCGGGTGAGGGTACGGGTCGTACATACACGGTTGGGGTGTGGGTACGCTCCATGCATACGGGGTGGGGGTACGGGTCGTATGTACACTGTTGGCACGGGGGTACGCTCCATGCATACGGGGGTGGGGGTACGGTCCGTACGTACACTGTTGGGATGGGGGGTACGCTCCATGCATACGGTGGTGGGGGTACGGTCCGTACGTACACTGTTGGAATGGGGGTACGCTCCATGCATACGGGGGTGGGGGTACGGTCCGTACGTACAATGTTGTGATGGGGGGTGTGCTCCATGCATACGGGGGTGGGGGTACGGTCCGTACATATCCGTACCCACGCTGTGGAATGCTTGTGCGGGCCGTACCCAGGCCTTTGCCACGTGGGTACGAGCCGTCCCGCCATTGTTGGGGTGACGTAGGTGTGGGCGTGGTACGACTCGTACCCACGCTCTTAAGGCATGGGTACGGGATGTACCTGTATTGTTGTGTTACCGGTTCGCGTCGTCAACCACTTCCGTTGTGGCGGACGCTGGCTTTGCTGGACACGCCCCCACCCCCTCGTAGTGACCAGGGCCTGGGGGTCAGGTATGTCCAGGGCATGTGTGCTGTGTGACTTGGGTGGGGGTTTTGTGGCCTGCCCCTGTTCCTGCCCCCCCCTTTCCCCCCTCCCTTTGTTGTTCTGACCTTCTGCGGCGTCTGCGTCGGAACCTGTAGAGGAGGTCGACTGCTATGAGGGCCGGGATGACACGTAGGTTCGGGTCCATGTCTGTCCGTCGCGTGCAGGTACTCCTTGTTCACGTCGTCCTGATTTCCCGGCAGTTTTTGGGTGCCGGAAAATATTCTCTGTGCGGGATGACGTCGGTGCGAATCGTACTTCCTGGTTCATGAATGGCAGGCTGCGTGCGTCCCGACGTCACGTCGGCGCTTTCCCGGATCACATTTGTATGTATATTTTCGTCGGTCGGTGTTTTGTACGAATCGTACGGAAATAGTATTTCCGTGCGAATCGTACTTCCATGTTTGTATATTGTTCCGACCGGGTACGCGTCGGACGGAGAATATGCTCCGTCCGACGGTTCGTACCCGGTTTTTACAGGATCGTAATCGGCACCCAAGTGTGGGTTTTTATCATGTTCTTCCAGTTGTAATTTTTGTCAAGTGTGATTTATTTTCTTCAGTTCATACCTATTTTCTATGAATTTCATGATTTTCAATTTGACACTGTATATTGTGTAGGCCAAGATCTCCACCTACATGATGTGATACAACCTTTGGGTGATATACATCTAAAATTTGCCTTGAAAGTTAGTGGTAGTCTCTCTTTAAGTAGTACACTTCCACATCCCCTCAACTAAGTAGGTGGAGTTTGTTAACTTACTTGCACTGTTAAGCGTAAATCTTTGCCCAGAGTTAGTGAATTGCATCTTAGCAGAGATTTACACCTAATATAAATCTACAGGTGCAGAGATCTCTTCACATAGATTTACTTCTTTAACTGAGTATAGAATTAAGGAAGAAATATGCCAGGAGTATTCCTGAAATTCATGAGTAAGTTACTGTTGTTCTGTTGTTACTGTAACTTTATCTCAGGAACGTTTAAGTGCGTACATATTTGTTGTTAATATTAAGTAGGTAGGTAAGTACATTTATTGCACAGTTATTAAAAAACAGTACAAAAGAGACTAAAGAAAATCAAATCAATGAAATAATGCCACTGATTAGAAAGTTCAATGAATACAATTGCCATGTACCCATGTACTCAAAACAAAAGTATATAAAATTGAGTTACAGCCCCCGAGATAACAATTCAATTTACAGAGAGCTGCTTAACAGAGCATCCTAGCATTGCACTTTAATCATGTCAAGTTTGTAAATAGTTCAGCTCCACGCAGTGAAATGATGAGCTGTACAAAAGGCTGAATACTGTGAATTTAATTTTGAAACCTGTGTTTAATTTCAGTTGGAATGTCACAGTCATTTATCTGGATGGCCACCCATTTGATTTGTGCATCAGCTCACATCAACGATGACCCTGACTAGACCAGAGAGTCACTAGCGCTTTTGAGCTGGATTTTGTTACAGCTTATAGGTGGGAGGAATAGATCATCAGGTATGATCTAGTCTGGTTGGTGATTTACTAGGATCTAGTGATTACCATCCAGTTGGTCAGATCTGTTCCCCCAGACATCAAATTGATTGACTCTTAATCTGAAGCTACCTTCAGCATCTTACCTGCATGTTGTATACATTTCACAAATCTAGCTGCAAGCTGCAATGTTTTCAGGGATAAACTGGCAGGAATTGCTTCCTGGCATGATCTTATATGTAACTGCAGAAAGACCAGATGTAGGCAGAAATGTCTCTAGAGCAATAATGTCTTACAGATACAGATTATGTTCAATAGAGTATCCGCTGTAGACCCACAGAGTCTACAGACCCACTCCAATGATCCTTTAAGCTGGCTGAAGCAGCATTCTTAAAGGAGATTTCGATGCACCTAAACAGAAGAATCTTTTTTTTTGCTGTGGAGATTAAGGGAATAATCCAGGAAGCTTGAGATTCTGCCTTTATTGTAGAAAAGAGTCAAGATCTCTCCATAATAATTTTTTCTGCTTCAGAAATATTCCATTTAACACTTTAGGAGAAATGGAGGCTTCCCAGAGATCTTTAGCCTTCAGAGAATCAATCGAGGCTCTCAAATATTTGTGACATCCTACTTTTTCATCCATAAGGATTTGCCAGATTGTGTGTTTAAGGGAGCAATTAACTGTGTTTTTTGCTAATTAAACCGCATGCCAGAAAGCAGTGTTACCTTGGGAGGTTTAAAATTACGTTTAGGTGGCACAAGATCACCGCACCTTTGTGGGAGGTAGTTATATTAGCATCCAAGGATTTGCTTACATGCATAGCCAATTCACCTGCTGCTACTTTTAATGTTGGTTAGGCTGGAGCAAATATTTTGTTGAAGTCTTGCCAGCCACTACCCATTCTCTGCGAGGTCCACTGTAGGCAAACTATGTCATTTGATATAGGGACAGTATTACTTAAGGTTTAGTGAGCACATTATTAAATCCTCTGATATTCCAAGAACACACTGTGAGACCTGGATCTAGCTTGAGGGTCAGTGATCGGGGGATCCCAGGGGCCTTATATTAGGTACACTGCTTCCTATCAGTTTGGAAGATCTGTTTGAAGTTACTGTTCCTTGTGTCTAAATGAACTTGCAAGGATACGTTAATGATGGTTCTTGATACCCACAACCCTTGAAAGGGATTACCTATGAGCTCTGCTCCTCTGGCGTTTTTAAGAACATATCATTTCCCTGCTGCCCTTCCATTGCCAGGTATATCACAGTTTTTTTGTCCCATTTGTGCAAATGCTTTTGGGTATCTCATTGCTGGAGTGTCTAATACTTGAATGCCAAGGGCTACTGAGCAAAGGAAAGTTGTTGCCATGAGGAGAGGACTGAAGGCCGTTGGGAAGCATTTCCTCTCTGTGCTCTAGGCGCAAACACATCAAGTAGTACAGTGTCAGCCACTGCAAAGCACCATGGGGCCTGAGAGAACCTGCCCAGCACCTCTGGTGCAAAAACACCCTACACCATCAGCCGCACCATCTGCAGCTGTCAAAGCTGCTGCACCAGTCCCACCCGCCCCACCAGCCGCACCAACTGGCCAACCTACAGCACCAGCAACACCTGCCACACAAAGACAGCAATCTGCTGTAGGCAGGGAAAACAGGAGGATGGTATTGGACTTCAATGTGAGGGATGCAAATTTGGAGCAACAAATGGAGCAGTTGCTCACCCATCTGGAGGACATAAAGGGAGCACTGGGGGTCCCTCTCTAAAAAGTTTGATCAAGAGTTTAGCCCTTGTACAGTCCCCCAAATCCCATTTACTCTTTGTTAACATGTTTTGAATTTTAGAGATAAGTATATGGTAAGAGTAGTTCTAGCTTAGTGTTAGATGTAGCTAGTGTTTGAATTCATTTTATTCATCATAGTTAATTGGGTTAAGTTTCTTTTTCGTTTGGGTGGGGGGTTGATGTTTTTGTACTTGTTTAGGATTTAAATAAAGACATTGAAATACAAATAAAAAATTACAAATATATATATATATATATGTTTTGGTTTTTTTTTCACTACTTTCTCCGTCAGTTTCCTGCTCTCAACACAGCGGGTGCTCCAGCCGCGAGGACGAAACTCGCGTATTCATGCCAGCCACAGTTCGAAAAAAATGCTGCGCACTCCGGCCAATATTCAAATTAATTTATTTTAATTCATTGCAAAAAACGATCTGAACACGAGCGACTGACAAACGCGTTTCAGCCTCCTGGCCTTCGTCAATGTCAGTGATTCCCTGCTCACATTTTCTATTTAACCATTTCATTGGTTGACAGGGACTGCATTCGCAAACACAAAAAGTAATAAAAATAAAAAGCGGACTTTTAGAATCCAATTACTTGTTTGGGGAAAATGTCGGCCATTTTAACACTATGCTCTATACAGGTAGACAGTATCATACTTTCATATTAAACCCCAGGGTTTCACATAACATTAAATGAGAAAATCCAATGCAATTTCATCCAAATGCAGTTAATCACAATAAGCAGTTGATCAATGCCTCATGCAAGCTCTCCCTGGATTATTGGACTTTAATAGTATGCCCTTGTGAATCTATTATTATATCATAATTTTTATCTCCAACTGGAGTGGGCTTGTTCTTACCACTGTCATATTTCCCCTGTCCATACGGGTTTTAAATAAAGCTCTGTATGAGTAGACAGAAAAAGCTCAAATAGGCTCATACAGAGCTTTATTTATTTATTACTTTTTGTGTTTGCGATTGCAGTCCCTGTCAACCAATGAAATGGTTAAATAGAAAATGCAATGAATTAAAATAAATAAATTTGAATATTGGCCGGAGTGCGCAGCATTTTTCGAACTGTGGCTGGCATATATATATATATATATATATATATATATAAAATTGTTTAGGCTATATGTTTTAGGCAGTCTATGTCTAGGTTCACTTGTCTTGGTCCTGTCTTCACATGTGCCTTAAGGGGGATTTGATGTTTAATATGTGTTATTAAATGTATAGATTAAGATACGTTTTTATAAGGTAGTGTTTAGGATAAGAAGCATAAGGTAGAATAGTGTAGGTTAGTTTAGGAATATAGCATAGGCTAGGTAGGTTTAGATTAGTTATTGACTTGTTTCTCATAAAGTTATACTGTTTTCCAATTTGTGTCAGTAATATTTAATGTGAATCAGAGATTTATTTAACTAGTTTTTAAGAGAAATATAATATTATTTTCCAAATTGATTATTTGCCCAACAAGTGTGAGTGACTTCATCATCTAGGGACAGAGTACTGTCGCACAGCCTACTGATTGACATGATTAGACATGCCTACAATGCAGGTTAGAAAAGGTTACTTTTGTGATTGCATGGGGATAGGGTGCTAAATAAGTTCTCCCATACAAGATTATTGTGTGTTGCTAAAACATTAGCTCTTGGAGGAATGGAGCTCCCTCTGGATTCTTTCCATAATGTAGTCATGTTGAGTGGTACATAGTTACCTGCCTCATTTACTCTGACAATCACTACATTAGCTTCTAACACCAAAGAGGTGTTTTCACTGGTTAGCATGTATTGACGTGATTCATTTGGAGGAACTGTTTTTTTCTATACACTTTGAGGGCACATTTCCTGTTCAAAAATGTAGTTACTAAATATTGTGCAAAAATAACAATTGATGGACAGAATGCAGAACAATGTCATACATTCACCCCAGTACAGAGATCTGGGCCTAAATCCATCGTTTTTTTGCTCACCATGCCTTTCCAGTTTGAACCCAGCCATATGCAAATCAGTCTTGACCCTGTTCCCCATGGGAACAGTCCAGCCCGAACTGCCAAGCCAGGTCCTCCCTGGACTGGAAACAAGCATCCTAGGACCGGTTTCGGGCTTTCAGCCCTCGTCAGCCAGGATAGCTTGATTCCAGTGGCATGGAGAGCAAGGGACTCACGTCTGAGCATACCCTTCCCACTCGGGGTGACAAATGCAAAAATAACAATTGATGGACAGAATGCAGAACAATGTCATACATTCACCCCAGTACAGAGATCTGGGCCTAAATCCATCGTTTTTTTGCTCACCATGCCTTTCCAGTTTGAACCCAGCCATATGCAAATCAGTCTTGACCCTGTGCCCCATGGGAACAGTCCAGCCCGAACTGCCAAGCCAGGTCCTCCCTGGACTGGAAACAAGCATCCTAGGACCGGTTTCGGGCTAGATGGATTTAACCCAGATCTCTTGACTGGGGGAGAATGTCTGCATTGTCAGCATTCCGTCCATCATTTGTTTGTTGTAAAGCTTTTCGCCCTAAGTGGGATGGGTATTCCCAGACGTGGGACCCGTGCTCACTACGCCACTGGAGTCAAGCTATCCTGGCTGATGACGGCTGATAGCCAGAAACCGGTCCTAGGATGCTTGATTCCGGTCCAGGGAAGACATGGCTTGGCAGTTCGGGCTGGACTGTTCCCATGAGGCACAGGGTCAAGACTGATTTGCATATGGCCATGTCTAAACTGGGGTGGTGTAGTGGGCAAAAGAACGATGGATTTAACCCAGATCTCTTGACTGGGGGAGAATGTCTGCATTGTCAGCATTCCGTCCATCATTTGTTTGTTGTAAAACTAAATATTGTGCAGCACACATAGATGCAGCAAAACACCATTTATTGTTTCTGTGCAGGAAGGGACACCTTCCTGCACACAAACAATCTTCCCCTGCAACTCAGGCACCCTAGCACAATGGTGCAAGAGTGCCTGTGTTGGCGCTAGCAGCTACATTTAGCTCCAGCACTAAGGGTAAGGCAGGGGTGCACAGTATTCTTGTGAATACAGTGCATACCTGCGTTTGGAAACTGTCAGAGCATGGCGTTAGCCTTCTTGGCTTAACGCCGTGGTCCAATAGTTTCCTAGTAAATATGCCCCAAGGTGCTTGAAAATTATGGCCATGTTCTACGGAGACCAAAAAGTGGAAGCCAATTTTTGACAGATTATCTTCTCATATTTTGGTCTTGGTATGTGTGCTGTATTCTGCTGCCCACATTGATCTATCAAATAACTAATTAGAATTGTTTGTGTCTAGGAAGGTGTCCCTTCCTGAACATCAAACTGGGCACTGCTGTGCAGACACCTTGGAAACGTGGGTGAAGGGTGGCTGCGCTTATGCAACTCAATCTTTGATGACAACAGGACTGAGGCACATGCAGGTGTGTTGTATTTTGTGTGCACACAGCACATCCCAGCATTTCTATTCTGTAAGCGCACTGTGCTACCAGTTTTGAGTTCACATTGCACTCCACAATATTATGGTATGCATGCCTCATAGTTAGTACATGAAAGTGCCATATCGTGACAAGAATGCACAAGACTGATATTACAATGAGGGTTTACTGTGAGACTTTCAACACTGCCTTGTGCAAACATTTAGATAAGAGACCCATAACTGCTCACTTGTCATTGTATGTATGCACAAGGGACTAGTTACTATGCCCTTACGCCACCAGTATGTCACTTTCAATGAAGTAAAAGGGAAGTACCAACAGCTCAAAGGACATGTGAATAAGCCCCAGAGTACCTATGTGGCTATCATTTGTCCTGCAAACAGGATAAGACATGGATAAGACATGGCTACCTGGATGGAACAACATTACGAATTCCACCCCCCATGTCCCTGATTGGTACTTACTCTGTTGCTGATGTAGTTGGTCATAGTTAGCATTGTCCTGTCCCTCTATTTCAACCACCGACTCCTCAAAGATGACTGAGGATGCCTGATCCTCCAAGGCTTCAAGCTCCTCTTGTGGCGCTGGACTCCCACCTCCGGTCTGCAGTGCTCCCTGTCGATTGCTGGACAGTTTCTCCTTAGTCTTATGCTTGGCATTATGCCAGCGCTTCTTGCAGTCGGTCACTGTCCCCTTGACTTCTGCAACAGAGTTCACCTTGCTGACAATGGACTGCAAATGGCATTTTTGGTCCCCAATGACACCGTGAAGCTGAGGAAGAGCTGTTGTTGATTCTCCGTCACCTCCGCAATCAGGATCTCGTTTTCCTCCTGACTGAATCTGCATTTCCTCTTCCTTCTCCCCTGGGACTCTGGCTGGTCACGCTGACTGTTGGGGTGTTGTTGTCTTGTGCTGAACTTGGTTCAAGCTGCTCCATTCTGCAGTCAAGTGAATTTTTGTTTTGCCCTTAGCGGCGTATTTGTAAGCTTTTTTTCCCGCTATAACCTGAAAAGTGACGTCAGGTTGACTAGCGTGAAATTTCTTGGCACTAATTGGCTGGACGTCACTTTCTTCATGCTAATATGTAGTTTTTTTTATCCCCCTTGACAATAGAGTTAGCATCAATTTTTCACAGCTGATAGCTGATCCTAATGCCATGTAGCGACATCATGTAAATATGTTGCAAACATAGTGTTAGGATTTGGCGATCAGCGGCAGTAAAGAAATTGCTGCTAAAAAGCGTGTTTAGAAGCAAATATACCCCTATGCCCATTATAAGAGTAGCCAATGTTTGTAATACTGACATTTGGACCTCTACCTTGTCTATGTGCAATATGGATGCCTGCACGTTCGCAAGCATAGGTTTCTCTCGTAGTTCCTACCACAATGGAGCATGACTCGCTTGGTTAATACTCTTGTCAACAGCTTCAGAAACTGCTGCCAGATCGTCTGCCACCCAAGGGCCTTTTTTCCACATGCTTTGCTTCAACATTCATAGGAGGAATTTTATATCTTTTCGGCTGGAAATCTCTTGTAAGTTCAAGGAGAGAGTATTCTTTGCTTTTGAATTACTGTCAGCTGGTCCCTGCCTCACCTCTGGCATGGGACTTGCACGCTCAACCCATGATAGTAGATGGCCCTGCTGAAGGGGGCAGAATGAATGGGTTCTTCACTCTGAGAGGGCAACTTTTTCTTGGCCCATTATTAATGTGTGATTCTTGCCATCAAAGGACTCTGGAATTAGTTATTGGACCTCCTTTGGTTTGTTGCTGGTAATATTAATCACAGGAGACAAAGGATAGAGTGGTGTTGCTATTTTACTGTAAAAAAACTATAATTCTATCATTTTTAGATTTCAGATTTGCTTGCTGTAAGAACGGTTGGCCCTCTGGTAACACCGAGAGCATTTCTTCTTCTTAGACAACTTAATCCGCCTATGCAAGGTCATCAAAGGTGTAATCCAATGCCTCGCCACTTATTGAGGTGATGATTTCCAAGGGGAGTGAGTGCATAGTTATTTCATTGACATTTCTAATGTCCTTTGATCGACTAGGGATTTGCATACTTTGAATAGTACCAGAAAGTGTCAATTAAAAGAAGAGGTGCTTTTTGATGTAGGGGTTATTTTACACACAACATCTGTACTCATTTTCTTTTCCTAAATGGGGCCTGCAACAAAAGAGAGCTCTGCGTTCTCATGGTCCATCATGGGTTGCTCACAAGTGGTTGCTAGAAGTTTACTTTATCATTGATTCTCTTTTTCGTGTGCCATTAGGGATGTGGCACTCAGTGCTGGGGGATAGGTAAGGTGTATCTCACTAGGGGAAGCAGACTACACTGAGAGCCAGCACGTCCTCCTCAGTCTCACCTGGGCTCTACCATTTAGGGTGACACACTAGTGTTGCACCACTTTACCATTAACTCCTTCCCTTGATCCAAGTGGATTTTTTACTTGTGCATTGGTCAATGTCACCCTATTTTTTGCCCTATTTTTACCCAACAAAACAAGCTCAGCTATGGAGCATCCAAGCCATCTCTAAACACCCCCAGAAAATGCGGCAGGGCAAAGCTGACCATTGGTCAGCAGGGCAGTGAGACCGTATGGCAGCAGCTGAACTGCAGAGGAGCATGTTTGAGCAAGCTTTAGGGATGAGTGGGCCATTGTTCAGTGAGCAGACTTCCTTAAGAGGTGCAAGCCGCACCGACCTAATTCCGGTCACCTCCACAGCACTAGAGGAGTCAGCAACCTAAAGCCCTTACCAGCATGGCGCAAGATGATAGAATCCGACCAGGCACTCAGCACCTACTCCCTGAAGGGGTGCTTTCTGCCCTACTCCACGCTGGGCAACTTGCTGGCCTCTTCCACCAGTCCAGCCTGCAAAAACACTGGGACTCCAAAACCCCAACACGGTGGAGGAACCAATGGGCAGGCAAACTAGCGCATGGAGGGAGCAGTGAAACTGCGGCAGTGGTAGGTAGCTAGTTTTTGCTGCTGCTACTACAAATCATTGCTTGCAGAACTGCTTGCAGCCATACTAAGCCACTCCTGCTCCTAAAAGTTTAGTACCCAGCTGGGACTAACAGCCCATGGTAGTGCCTCACTGAGCCGGGACTGGAGCCTCGGGATACCAGATACCCGCTCTGTGATCCGTTCTCCTTTGCTGTTCAATAAACACACCTCATCTAACCCAGCCATTCTCTGTCCTTCTGGTCTTTCATCCACTCTGCATTTGAGCTCTCTTTAAACACTCTTTATCACTCCGTCTTCTCCACCTCTGTGCCTATTTCCCATTGTCTCACGTCCGTGCCTCTCACTTCCCTCCCCTTCACTTATGTCTGTATCTTTTTGTACCCTCAATTGATCTCATAATCCCATCCACCTTTGTGATATTTGCTACCTATGATTAGGTGATTCTTTAACTGCCTACTATCTCTGCTACTGATCTCATTGTAATGCAATTTTGTGCTTTTGTGGTCTCATTCAATCATTGCAGATCACATGTTCATACATCTGACTTTCACCTGTGTGACTTTGAAGTCCATTTAAAAACGGACCTCGGATTTCAAATTCTCTCGTATTTTCCCATGAGACAAACTATTTCTCTAACTTTCTGCCTCTTTTGCCCCTTGTGTTCTCTCGCTGTCTCTAAATACCTCTAAACCTCTTCTCTCATTCGTGCTTTTCATGTCTACTGGTATCGCTCGTTTATGCATCTGTGACTCTATCTCTGCCATTTCTGTGTTATTATTGTTATCTTGATCTTCTAATTTTAAATCTCAGATGATGGTCTGTCTCTCTCTGTCTCTCTTAATCATCTTATACTCTTGTCTCTTTGTATGTTTTTGTCTTTGTAGCTCTTTCACTCTTGCGCCACTGGACGTCTGATCTCTCAGCTCTGTACTTTTCTGCTGTTCCTATAGCTGTCACCCTCTGGTCATCTATGTGCATTAGTCTCTCTCTCCATCAGGCCCCAATCCATCGTTCTGCATTCTGTCTCCGACAACGCTGTTTTTCATTTGTGTGTTTTGATTTCTACATGTGTCTGTCTCATTCTCTTTCTCTCAGCTTCTGCATTATTTACCTCTGCTTCACCAATGTCTCTTTCTCTGGAATTTGCTCATTTCCGGTGTTTCTCTCTCTCTCTTTAAGCGCCGGGCCTCTCTTTCACCTCCCCCCAGTCAAGACAGCAGTATGTCAGAATTCACTACTAAAATCTTCAGAAGAACCCTTATAAACTGATTACATAAATGAACTTTATAGAGCATGCCCCCAGGTCATGGAATTTAAAAATTATCAATCATCCATGTCTGAGAAAGGCTACAAGAAGAGAAGGGTGCCAGTTGGCTCAAAGGGTAGCCACATTTCTTGGGAATTGTAGAAGTATTACAGAAGGGCCGTGCAAGTGTCTCCACCCCTTTCAGCCATTCAGAAGTGCTTTCTGAATGCAAGACACAGGATCAAACACACTTCGGTAATATTAGCTCTCAGGTGGGGAAGAAGGTTACTCAGAAAACTCCTCAAATGGCGTGACAGGCACTTAAATGAGGGGTCCGTATCTAGGAAGGATTGGTATGAATGCTACTAATTTAATATTCTAAAGATTCCCCGGGCGCTTTTTCCATGATTAATCCCTTGGATGTGGCAATTACCCATCTGAAATCTGTCTCAGTTGTCAAGGAAATGCTGCCATTTAAGGGTGCTGAGGATGGACCATGGGAAACAGCCATAGGGAAAGGGAAACCACGGCTACATCATCATGTGTTGCTTCTCTAGTGTGCATGTGTGTACAGCAGCCACGATCCTCCCATGCCTCGTGCTCTCCTGCCACTATTCGTCATCCTCCCCTTCGCACGTAGTTCAATTGTAAAGGAGCCATACATCGCTTACTGATTGAGTTGTATTGCTGCGTCTACTAGCACCCCTTTGGGTAATGAGGTGCGCTTTATAAAAAAAATGCAATATGAATAATCAAATGGGGCGGGCATTTACCCTTTCTTGTTTTGGAAAAAAAAGTTCATATAGTGTCAAGTGAACAGAATTTTATTCATCTGGCCAGATATCCACAAGCTAAGATACAGCACGACTGCTTGCCTGAAAGATAAAAAAAACATAGGATACAGTGAATTGGATGTGATGTCTTATACCAGAAAGTAAGTGGGCGGATAAAAGAAGGAAAGGGCAAAGGACTTTAAAATGAATATTCATAAAAAAGTGAAATATGGCGAAAATATGAGTGTTTAGGTCTCTGGGTCTGACTCATGGGGGCATATTCTCAAGGAGTTATCGCCGAGTTCTCGGCACTTAATTGCATCCAAAGTCGCGATAAATATATCACCCAATCCACAAGCTGGGGCTAACAGCCCATATCACCAGTTTACTTGCGATAGCAGCCAGAAAAAACATCGCCACAGATGACCCCCGCAACTATTGCTAATGAGATGAAGAGTAGGCGTTCCCGTGCAAAAAGCCGCGACAACACCACTCCTCAACATTCTCAACGACCAGCCAGATCGGCGATAAGATCAGAAAACATGCAATAAGGCATGTTAGCAGCAGAAAACGAACACCTGCACCGACCTGGTGCAAAGTCAGACGGCAGCCTGTACCACAAAAGAGAGCCCAGCCCAGAGCCACACCTGAAGAACAACAGATGCAACGGAGCCACTGAACATGGGTGCGGACACCCAAGAGGGACACAACACCCACCGCTACCACCCCCAGGACCACACCCCACCCTCCCCGGGTCCCACCCCGGGCACCCCCACCTCCTCAGACCAAGACACTGCACATCAATGCCACAAGAACATGAACAAAAGCACCCGCCTGATGTCGCACAATTCCAACAATCAACATACATATGAGCACTGAAATCCTGAATCATACATTCACCATTGAAAGACCAAACAAAATGTCACATTCTAACAACTATATTGAAGAGTCATGGTGGGGCATCCCTGGACAATCTGTGACTCACGGCCTGCAAGACAAAATCCAAGATAAGAAGGTGTGTCAGGCACTCATCAAATGACAGGGATAGAGAGAAAGAGAGCGAGAGAGAAAGAAAGAGAGAGAAAGAGAGAGACTGAACAACTAGCGCAAGGCCAATCGGGCCCTTGGCTCATGCAAACATGCCAACAGCTGCTTGTGTCTCGAAATCTGTGCACCCCAAATCACAGGCCTGGCATCAAAGTCAGCACAAAGTCCACATCACATTTAAGAAATGCAAGCAGTAGTCAGACGAAAATCAGGAATGAAAGCTCCTTTGTCTCAACACACATGGCTGAAGGCCAACCGAATGCCCGACCTTGGTCCTGAATGCGGCTGGCACACCCTGCGTGAGATACCATACCAGCCTCCGATGACTCCCACACCACGAACTGTGCTAATGAAACACCAATGTGCCCACACACAATTGTCCCTGCACGACCTACACCTGCAAGGGATGCCCTTGACACATAACTTCGAACGTTACACACACATACAACTCATTGCCCAGAGCTGTGGCATATCGTCCACCGAACTTCTGCCGGTCTGAGGTGTGCCAGTGCCACGAGACCAACAAACGCAATAGCAGGCAATCCCGGGCACATACGCAACCCCTGTCACGTGGAACTGTACCGTGCACAAATTCTGAATCTGTTGGGATCCCTGCAAATGGCAGTGTTGCAAATCAGTTTCCGTCTGAGTTTCCGTCTTTCCTTTGTCACCTGTGTCCAGCCCTGGTTCCAATGTCGATCATGCACATTTGAGTGGCCCATGGAGGTCTGCCTATTCAATGCAATGGTAGCCGAATTGGATTATGACCTGACAGTGCGCCCCCTGTTGGCCAACGAACAGAAGTGTCACTGGGATAGCCGTGCATGGGATGCACTGATCTTTGGCGTATGTGCTGGCAGTTGCGCATGGGAGATTGCACAACTCCTCGTGTGCAGTGACCACATCGAGGCGCTCCCCTATTGGGCTATGTTGCGAATTGGGGAAACGGCGTGGACTGAGCACATCTGCCCGGACCAGTTAATGGATTGGCTCACCCTGGTGTTCCTTGAACGCGACAACGGCGTACAATAGGAACACATTGCACATGAAGCTGCGCTGGCATTCATGGACGAGTAACTACGTTCCTGCAGCCACATGGGATTGTCACCCACAGCACAGGTCCCAACACCTTGTTGCATCGTGGGTAATGCTCACATATCCCACCACAACAGAGGATATGTCTGCCTTAGTATGGACTCTGAATGCATGTGCGTGGAACTATGCATGTGTACACACACCTATGCAAGGTGATGCAGTTCCATGGTCCGAGCAGCGCAGCGTCGTTTGGCAACATTAGCAATTCGGACACAATGCTGGGGGAGAGTACACACATGGCAATGTAGCACGACATGTGAAGTTGTCGGACCCTTTCACCTGATCACTGTCAGCAGAGCAGACAGTCGACGCAGTCCGGTGGCAGAGCACTATGCAGACCCCATGGGCTGTTTGTCGTGCCCCCTCACACGGGGCAATGGGCAGACACCAAACAACACATGACTCATCCAGCAAGGCAAGGTGGGCTGAGACCCTTGCCATCCGTGATGATTGGTGTTAATTTTTACCTCCACATTTCCTGCACCTCGGCATGTTCCCATGCTGCGTGTATGTGTCTTAAACATGTCCCTGCATGTTGTGGCCATTGCCTTGTCCGTACTGACACGCTCTTACCAATAAAGTCTACGCAACTTCACTGGTGTCTAACTGTGATGAGTGTTGATTAGATTGACCACTCATGTGCCACAATGAACATTGTCCCTACACAGGGAGGGACTGACTGACGCATGTACAATCGGGGTGGGCCCCTTTCGACAGCTCCACCTCTGTGAGCCAGACATTGTTTTGGGATAGTTGCTGGCCGACCTGTGCACTTACGTGTCTTCAGTAATGTGAGTATGGTGTCCAACCTCTGACCATGTGAAGCAATGTCATAAATCATAACAGAATGTGTCCACACAGATGTGTGTGAGTAGGTATGCAATGTGAAGTTCTGTTGTCACATGTGATGTAGGACACCACTTCTGGACTGCTACCTATTTGGTCATTCTTACACACAGCCCTATTCAATACATGGACATGTGTCTACGTTGGGGGTTGTGAGATTGTTGATAATGTGCAATGGGGACACAACTAGTACTCACCTTCACAGTCATCCAATTGGCCATGTGTCTTAGGGATAAACATGCTCATTGATGTCATTTACCAGGGTGTCCCTTCTTGTGCAATCATTGTCCCTACATCCAGCCATACTTTCATACGTGAGTTGTGGTAAATAATTTTCATTACCTGGACTTAATTTGATACGGAAACATAATAAAACAGCTCAGTAAAATGAGAGGCAGAATCCGTGGTATCAGAGGTTCGGAATGGGCTTTATTCCAATGAACGATTATAATCGGTTGCTCCAAGTTCCATCACCACGGAGGTTCAGGAAGTGAAGTACATACTTTATTGACAAGAAATGACTTTTATAGTACATACATTACAATGAAGCGAATGCAGTAGGCGTAACAATCGATAAGGAAAATGACGATTCATAGGCGTAACCGAAAATGGGTGTAATAAGGAGTAAAAAGGAACATAATTGGTTATGATGTCATATATAGGTGGATCTATAAGATAATACTTGGCATAGATGCGCGCGCAGCAGCATGACGTGTGATTGACGTGCAACTAGGGGGTGAAGGGGACTTGACATTTAGCTCTACATGTGGAGACGAAAAGTCTGGGGGGTCAAGTCAACCTAATCCCAAATCATATCTAACATCCTATGTTTAAAGAACTATGTTATCCACAAAAGAAGGACTCTTGGACAAAATCTATTCTATACTGACTGTGTGTGCGTGCACAAGCGTCTAAGTGTCTACACTAAATGCGAGGGGGTAGGAATATTCCATGGTAACAGGACTATGAATTACTTGCATAAAGACAGAGAAGCCGAGCCTTTGCTCGGTAGCTGGAAGAATGTTTACTTAAACTACTAGACAGGAATGCATCGGCTGAGGGGCGAAACAGATAACTCGAAGGTGAAATACAGTTCTTGGCAGAGAATAGGCTGATGTCAGGCTTCGTGAGCCGCGCAGAGAATGAGACAAAGTTCATGGTCACAGATGCAGGCTCAGACTGGAGTTTTCAGAGGCAGAAGGCAAGAAGAGTTCGATGACAGAATCAGGGCCTACTTGCCTGGACTGTAAAATGGCATAAGTGAACCATATAAAGGCGGTGGCCTTTCGTACTTAGGAATGGAATATCCGGCCTATTCATGGCGGATCTGACAGAGGACATGTTAACGGTGGACGCACATGTATTTGCGTCTTCATAACTGGAACTGGAGGGAGCATACATGTACTTGTAACATGCACATAGAACCGTTGGGGTCCAAGATAGGGGACATAACTGACCAGAAAAATCCATATTTCCACATTCCCTCCTTGTCCCCTACTTGCCCGTCAAGAGATATCACTCTTCATTAATCCATTGATCTGTTCATATAGCATCATTTGTTCTTCTTTCTTCTTCCGGGATCTTGAATGAAAATCTTGATGTGGAATGCACGATGTGGCACACAGACCACAAATCGCTGGTCCACATTGCAGGCATAAGCAGCAACTGAATAATATGAGAAGGCCAATACCTAGGAAGGATAGGACTCTCCATCCCCAGGCTGATATCACACTCCAAAACCAACCGGACCAAGTCCAGGTGCCTGGGTTCTGGTGTATCTGGCTTACAATCTTATGAAGGCGAGTTATAGCTTTATATACAGATGGCGAATTTTCTGGTATGAATATGCAGCAGCTTGATCCGATGACCCTACAAGCTCCGCCCCTATCAGCCAGGATGACGTCAAGGACAAGACGATTTTGAAGCACAACAATCCGCATAGCAGACTGCTCTTCTGTTAAATTGCCTAAGGCGGAAATAGTTTCATTTACTACTGCTTCAAGGGTTCTAGTTAATCTACGTATCAGCTTACTATTAGTAACAGTACCTATATAGGGAAAGATGCCTTTATTGAAATCCGTGTATTTTTCCCATGCTGTTTCAGTGTAATCGACTATCGGGAGATCTCTCCGCTCTCTGTTGTGTACTAAATGAATGTTTCTATAATAATCAGGAGGAGCTAGGAAAACAGGTGGCAAAAGGAATGCAATGTAGCAGGTACCATCCCAATCTAGAGGTAGACGCATATATGCAGTCTGACCACATATAAAGTAGGAGTGGCGATAAGCTCTGAATGAAGATTTGCTTTGATCACTGAATTCTACTGTAGTAGTGCATTTACTATGGCCCATATGTATGGAACCAACTTTTCTTACACACAATTCACCTTTCGCTGGGAATACTGACATGGTTGGTAAAACTAGTTCAACTTCGGATTCGACATTTAGAGCCATGAGATTAGGAGTAAAGTTACCTAATCCATATACTTCATTTTCTAGATCAGTTCCTGTTCCTTTGGGGCGACCCTCCTTATCAGGGTAACAGACTTTGAATAAAACTAGGTTCAGATTTCCCCATACCCAATGGTCTTGATAAACTGCTGTGTCTGAGTCTATGGAATTGATTAAGCTGAACCATGCTCCACAGGAGCCATTATGTGAAAACGGATGTGGAAAAAAAAGCAAGACTCCTTCATAATTCTGATAGGGAGGGAGCCGGCCACACACCCAACAATTAGTTGCATTACTAGTCTGATGGGAATGATGTAACATACTAATGAAAGTGTTATTGCGCAGCGCAAGTCTATAAGACAATTCATGCGGGGGTAAGTCACTAAAAGAATGTTCAGCAGTAACATTGTAAACGTTTCTGGCAATAGGGTAATATATGTGCAACAATATACTTGCAGTAATTGTTAAAAGACTTAAGAAAAACAAGATTAATAACGTCCCTATGCAATGATTACGCAGTGATTTACAATACGCCTGTCGTTTCATCATTTTTCGCGACTGTCCATGATTCAGGTCTAGGCGATACATGTCGGAGACAGATTCAACCGCTTCACCTAGGAGAGGACTTAAACAATCAAATCGTCCGACGGCCTAGGCCTTAATTTTAGTTTGTAGAGTTCTTTACTATCGGTCTCAGCCAGAGGTAGTTTTGAGTCAATTGGTGAGGACACACGAGGTGGGCTGTCTACATCTGAAGAAAGTCCATGAAATTTCTTGATATGACTTGAGTGAATCCATCCTTTCCTGCCTTCAATCTTCACGGCTGTCCTTGTTGTTAGCAAGACCAACTTGGGTGTCTTCCACCTGGGCTCCAGCTGAGTCTTTCGGTCGAAATTCCTCACAAGGACGAGGTCCCCCGGAATTACGTCATGGGGTTTCACCTCAGTGTTGTCGGGAAAGGCTGCAGCTACCTGTGAACGACAAGATTGTAGTGCAGACATCAAGGAAGCCAAGTAATCTGTCAGCATATTACAGTCAATATCAGTTATTTTGCGTGGTATAGGCGTCCCCCACATATTTGGTGGTCTGCCGAAGATCACCTCATACGGGGATAGCCCTGTTCGAGAGTGTGCTACCATTCTTGTGAAAAAGAGTGCAACTGGTAATGCTACTACCCAGTCGACACCTTTCTCTCTGCATATTTTGGATAATCTAATTTTCAGGGTCTGATTATGTCTTTCTACGAGACCTGCTGCTTCGGGGTGTCGGACACAGTGGAATTTCCACTGATAACCTAACAAGAGTGAAACATGTTTCATTAATTCGGATGAGAACGGCTGGCCGTTATCTGAGTGAACAACACGTGGTAAACCGTATCGTGGGAAGAATTCTCGAACTAACTGTTTGGCAGTAGTCGGGGCAGTGTAATCTGAAACCGGGTATGCCTCCGTCCAGCGGGACAGAGCGCAGACAACTACGAGAACATATTTGAATCCTCGACATCGTTCCATCTGGATATAATCCATCTGGAGGACTTCAAAAGGGTGATTAGGAGGATGAAATCCACCTTGTTCTACGGGAACACTTTTTCCTGGGTTGAACTGGCAACAGATCATACAGGTACGGACCTTTTGTTTGGCTGCAGCTCGTAAATGCTTGTTGAACCAAATATGTTGAATGCTGTCTAGCATAGCTTTCTCTCCTAGATGCGCTGGACTATGGATAGTGTTAATAATGACTTGGACCATTGAATCAGGGAGGAACCATACAGACTTTTCCTTCATCAACCATCCTTGATCCGTTTGGGTCCCTCCTAACTCGGTCCATTTCTTTATTTCATCTGGTGTAGCATGTGTCTGGATGTCAATTACGTCAAAAGTAGGATCTTTAACTGTCATACAATGTGTCGGGACTATTGTCTTTGTCATGTCGGATGTTTGTGTTTGAACAGTCTGTTTAGCTGTTCTGTCAGCTAAATCATTGCCTTGAGAAATGATATCAGTAACTTTCGTATGTGCTTTGCATTTCATAATCGATATTGCAATCGGTAGATGTATCGCATCTAATAAGGCATGAATGAGGGGTCCGTGCTGAATGTGGGCACCGTGGGAAGTTAAATAACCTCTCTCTCGCCACAGCACACCGAAGTCATGTACAACTCCGAATGCATAACGTGAATCAGTGTATATGTTGACTTTTTTACTTGTGGCTTGAATACAGGCTTGTGTCAGAGCAATAAGCTCTGCGGCTTGAGCTGACAAAGTATTTATACGATTAGTTTCAATGACTTCAGTATCTGTTGTGACTGCGTAAGCAGCCACCAACTCTCCTGTACTTGTTCTCATACATGAACCATCTACATACAACGTTAGGTCTGGATCTGACAATGGAACATCTGTCAAGTCTTGTCTGGGTTTCGTCGTGATAGTGATAACTTCAATACAGTCATGGGCTAGTGGGTCTGTTCCGGTTACTGGCAAAAGTGTGGCAGGATTCAATGTGTTACAGCGTCTGATTTCTATGTGTGGCTGAAACAATGTAAGTTCGTACCCTGTAAGTCGCGCTATAGTCAAGTGTTGTGTTTGCGTTCTATTTACAAGAACCTCTACTGCATGTGGTACTTGTACTGTCAATGGATGTCCTAACACTATGGCATCGCTTTGTCTGATTGCTAATGCTGTCGCTGCCACTGATTTTAGGCATGCAGGCAAAGCCTGAGCTACGGGATCTAATGTACTAGAAAAATAAGCACATGGTTTGTGTGCTCCTGCTTGTTCCTGTGTGAGTACTGACAAGGCAGTACCTTCGCGTTCTGTAACAAAGAGTGTAAACTGTTTTCTGTAACATGGTGTTGCTAAAACAGGTGCTTGACATAAAGCTTTCTTTAGGCTTTCAAAAGCTTGTGTATGTTCCTGAGTCCAAGGGAGAACAGTCGATGTGGCTGCCTCCTGTGTTGTCAACTGAATGAGTGGTTTTGCTAGAAATGCGTATTGAGGGATCCACTGTCTACAATATGAAGTGAGGCCTATGAAAGCCCGCACCTCCTTTTGTGTCTTGGGTATTGGCATGTTAGCTATTAACTGAATGCGGTCTGGTGTAATCTGCCTTCCCTCCTTGGACAGCGAGTGTCCAAGATAAATAACTCGCTGGACACAGAATTGCAGCTTAGAAGGGGACACCTTGTGCCCCTTTTCGGCTAGAAATTGTAAAACTGTCAGTGATGCTTTCTCACATTCGGGTTCGCTTCGGGCGGTGATCAGCAGATCATCGACATATTGAAGCAAGGCAGTGTTAACTGGCATGTGGATACTGTCAAGTTCTCGTTTCAGTGCTTGGCTATAGATGCTGGGGCTTTCTGTAAATCCTTGAGGTGCGCGTGAGAATTTAAAGCTACGTCCATTTAAACTAAATCCGAACAAATATTGACTTTCCGGATCTATTGGGACGCTGAAAAAGGCGTTTTTAAGATCAATTACAGTAAAGAATGTTGCTTCGGAATCAATAGCTGTTAGTAATGATGAGATATCGGGGACCACAGGGAATTGTGGCACAATACATTTGTTTAATTCGCGCAGATCAATAACCAATCGATATACTGGCGGGGCCTTTGGATCTGTTCGTTTAAGAATCGGAATTATTGGTGAATTACATACATTGGAGTCTGTTTCCACAACCACTCCTTGGGCAATGAGCTCGTCAATGATTTGTAGTAAAGCCACTACAGCATCTGGTGGTAACTTGTATTGTCGCATTCGTGGTAGTACCACTCCTGCCTTTAATGTGACTCGATATGGTGTAATATTCATGCGACCAACATCAGTAGGGCCTTGTGCCCATAGATGTGTAGGTAAAGTCTGCAATCGGGGATCCATGTCTCTAGACACATAATGACCTTTAAAATCACGTAAAAACAATCTTACTCCTTCCGGAGAACAACATATTATGGCTCCTAGAGCTTTCAGTGTTTTTATTCCTAACAGATTTTCTGGACATGATTTAGTAAGCAATAAATCGGTAGTTCGGGTCAAAGGTCCTATCGTAAGTGGAAGAGGCTGTGATACTTCATTAACAATAGGTTTTCCTGAAAAACCAAGGGAATTATTCTGAGAGCCTGAGAGGGGTGCCCCTGGAACTTCACTACGTTTTATGGTTGTTCGACTTGCCCCTGTATCGAGTAAAAATTTTCTGTCTTGGCCTAATAATTCACTATGTACATAAGGTCCTTCTTGATCTACAGGGATCTCGATAAGGGGTAAGTCAACTTCCCTCTCAAGGCTTGTTCATGCGTATCGTTGATAATCAGGATAGTCGTACTGTGCGGTCTGGTACAGTTGTCGTGTCGTGGTTTGTGTGGCAGCAACAGGCAGCGCTGGTGTAGCTGGCACAAACTGTACAGATTGTTGTGAAGCTGGCATGGACGGTGCATGCTGCGGAGCTCCTTGTTCATTCTGGTCCTGTCTAGGTGGCCGTGATCTTTCTTGTGTTTTACCTATGGCGATATTATGTTTCAAAACTGGACAATCGTGTACGTAATGACCTGGCTTTTTACAATAATTGCATGTCCCTTTTACAGGTTCGGCTGAATCACCGGAATGTGTCATACCCTTCTTATGTCCTTCAGCTGGAACTGTCTGAGAGACTAGCATTTTCATTTTCGTGTCTTTCATGCGTCTTTGTTCATGATCTTGTTCCTCTCTGATTCTATTGTGATGGTACTGTAACATTTGTAACATTTGTGATGGAGTGTTACCTTGCCAGGTACTCTCGAATTTTAATACTCTATTCTTTACTTGGGGCAGGGCATTTTCTACTAATTTTGTTACAAACAGATGTGGGTATGATTCGCTACTCGCTTTTATGCCACTATTTATACCAAAACATTTTTCAAATCGGGCATAGTAATCACTAGTGTCTTCATCTTGCTTCTGTTTACAGGCTGAAATTGTACCCCAATCTTCCTTTTTCGTAGTTAATAAACGTGGCAGTACCTGTACTAATAAACCTGGTAGTGCTTTAGTTTTATCCCCAAGTCCTGCTCCTGCAGTTCGGGCCTTTTCTTCTGCTTCTAATACTGACCATTCTATCTTTTGGTCTCCTACCTCCCACTCTTTTTCCCTGAGTTTCTCATAAATGCCAGCAGGCATCAATACCTTTAATATTGTCATAATGTCGGGATAGGTATACTCTCCCATGAGTAGCATGTCTTTAATTTCTCGGTGAAAACCCGCTGGATCTTTGTCATGACTGGGTACCACTTTCTTCATTTCTAACAATTCTATTTTTGATATGGGCGTATATACAAATACGCGCTTAAACTCGTTGTCCTCGCCCTTTATTGGGTGCACTTCTCGTAAGGGATTCTGTCTGTCCATGTAATACGTGGTTCTTTCCTTGATGGGCAATGAGACACGATCTGAACATACAAAAAGAATATACTGCTTTCTTGATTCTAGAATTTCTTTAATTAATTTAGTACCTGAACCTCTCCATCTATTCGTGAGTAATTCGGTCAATATATCAGGTAAGGGACCAGGATCTGAATGTTGACTCTGATATAGTATAATGAGTTGTTGAATCATATAAATCCCAGCTAAACGCTGTTCATCTGGGGTGAGATTCAAAAATGTGCGTGCTACTGTATCATCACTATATTTTCCGGGACTATCAACCCAATGGACAGCTGACCTGGCTAATTCTTGTTCATCCATAGAATCGAGAAAATGATAACCCCTTCGTTCTCGGAGTAGTTTGTCGGCGGTTTGGAACGAATGCTCGTTAGACCTTATATGGACTATGGGTGTTGGGAAACCCCTGTTATTGTCTGGACATATCGGACGTATCGGGTCAATAAGAC
Source organism: Triturus cristatus (assembly GCF_964204655.1). Classification (NCBI taxonomy): domain Eukaryota; kingdom Metazoa; phylum Chordata; class Amphibia; order Caudata; family Salamandridae; genus Triturus; species Triturus cristatus. The sequence continues at coordinate 390,976,078 of NC_140582.1, read as the reverse complement.
ATCTAGTACTATTACAATATTTTCTTCTACCTACATAGGCTATAGTTTCTGACTGTCCTGTGGGCAGTCCTGATCCTTCTTCCTCGCTTTGATCGAACTGGTCTACCGCTAATCTTTCTTCGTGTAGGCGTTCTATTTCTTTTCGGATCTTTCGGCACATGGCTATTATACAATTCTGCTTATCATGTCTTCCTTCTGATATATTCTGACTCCATCTGGTAAGAATTTGCATTGCTTCCGGGTCTACCCCTGGTCGGTCTTGATTTCTGATCACACAATTTATGAGGAAACGTAACAGTTCCCCCTGTATTTCCACTTTCTGGTATTCCATAGCTCTGTTAATACATTCAGGATCTCGTCCGGTTTGGACAAAATGATATATATTATCTAGATGTGCAGTCATTCCTGGTAATTTCCCTAAATACACTGCGGCTCGTCTGATACGTAATGATGCTAGGGTCATTTCGTCCTCTTTGCCGGGCACAGGGTCATATCTACAATCTATAAGGAGTTCCTTAAGCGTACGGGCATTTATGAGTTTGGGTGTACGTGAATGTCCTGACTCTTGAAAAGTAAGTTTATTTATTCTGGGTGGCGTAGAAAAGATGTTGCTAGCACCTCCCGTAGCCCCATCTGGGGTGTCGGGCGTGAAAGGATTCGTCGAACGTGATACAGCAACTATAGGTGTGGACACAGCCATAGAAGCAGCTGTGGGAACAGATGTAGAAACAGATGTGCTTGCCGGAACTCGTTGCTGTAGAGATACGGGTACCGGATCTTGGCGTTGAACCTCCCTGATAGGTGGTCTATGTGGGGCGGAATTAGCATACTCGGGAGCTGCGTCATCTAAATATGAGGAAAGAAAAACATCTTCTGCGGTTCTAGGATGCCCCTTAGGATGTACCTTTATTGGGAATAATGGGGGTGGCAAGTCTTTCGGTATCTCTGGAGTAGCCTTAGGTAATCCTTCGGCCAGAAGGGGATACATACCATTCATAAGGGCATTTCTTTGTCTGTCTACTTGTTCTGATTCCACTCGGATACCTTCCTCAATTAATAGATTTTCTTGAACTTTATTGGAATTCTCTTTACTCTTCTCTTCCTGTCTACGTGCTTTTTCTGTTCGTCTATGTGATTCTTTACGCCATAATTCAATGGCATCTTTCTGTGATTGTCTAGCTTTCTTTTTCCATAATTCTTCCTCTACTTTCACGATGCACTCTGCATCCCAGGTCCCCGCTGCGGGCCACCTCTGACTTTCTGGTAATTCCTTGGTGTAGTCTACCCATAGATCAAGAAATAATATAGCATCTAAGCCATGTTTATGATACATGAAGTACCCTGGAGTGTCCCTAGGAGGAATAGGAACGGCTTCTTCGAGTACCCCTTTTCTTGTAGTGATCTGTCTTAGTTTCGAAAAGAGCGGCATATTGAGAACTGATCTGATACTTAATCTTGAACACACTTAGTACAAAAGCACAATAATGAACAACCATTCATACCACAATATGCCGGACGTTTAACACATTAAACATTAAACATTAAACATTCTTAACCTTTAAAATGACCAACAATGATGATCGTCTGCATAACTAATCACCAAGCATAATTCTTTGACAATAACTAGATACTTCGGAATACTTGATATACTGCTAAACAGTACATATACACTGCTAAAACAGTGCAGACCGGATTTGTGTACCCAAACCCGTCTTGACCGGCACAACCTATGTGCACGTCAGAAATGCCTCCCCAGCAATGGTACTCACCGGGTAGCTTCGGAAACGGAAGGCCTCGGAAACTGGACTTGGACCGGACTGGACTCGACTCGACTCGTTGGACACTGGACTCGACTTGGGACTTCGGAAACTGGTGGGCCTCTGTATACCTCGGATCTTGCTCTCTCAGCTAGGCTCTGGTCGGGGTACTTCGCACTTCTCACCGCCTCGTCTGGGTGTTGATCGCAGCCTCAGTCGCCCCCGCTTGACCGGAGGGAGATACAGGAAATCCTGCTGGTACGCGTTATTGTCCGTCCAGCTGTGGCAGGAAACCGGGCCTGCAACTCACCGCCGGCGCGTGAGATGAGAAAGTGTCCCTGTTCGGGCGCCATTCATGTGGTAAATAATTTTCATTACCTGGACTTAATTTGATACGGAAACATAATAAAACAGCTCAGTAAAATGAGAGGCAGAATCCGTGGTATCAGAGGTTCGGAATGGGCTTTATTCCAATGAACGATTATAATCGGTTGCTCCAAGTTCCATCACCACGGAGGTTCAGGAAGTGAAGTACATACTTTATTGACAAGAAATGACTTTTATAGTACATACATTACAATGAAGCGAATGCAGTAGGCGTAACAATCGATAAGGAAAATGACGATTCATAGGCGTAACCGAAAATGGGTGTAATAAGGAGTAAAAAGGAACATAATTGGTTATGATGTCATATATAGGTGGATCTATAAGATAATACTTGGCATAGATGCGCGCGCAGCAGCATGACGTGTGATTGACGTGCAACTAGGGGGTGAAGGGGACTTGACATTTAGCTCTACATGTGGAGACGAAAAGTCTGGGGGGTCAAGTCAACCTAATCCCAAATCATATCTAACATCCTATGTTTAAAGAACTATGTTATCCACAAAAGAAGGACTCTTGGACAAAATCTATTCTATACTGACTGTGTGTGCGTGCACAAGCGTCTAAGTGTCTACACTAAATGCGAGGGGGTAGGAATATTCCATGGTAACAGGACTATGAATTACTTGCATAAAGACAGAGAAGCCGAGCCTTTGCTCGGTAGCTGGAAGAATGTTTACTTAAACTACTAGACAGGAATGCATCGGCTGAGGGGCGAAACAGATAACTCGAAGGTGAAATACAGTTCTTTGCAGAGAATAGGCTGATGTCAGGCTTCGTGAGCCGCGCAGAGAATGAGACAAAGTTCATGGTCACAGATGCAGGCTCAGACTGGAGTTTTCAGAGGCAGAAGGCAAGAAGAGTTCGATGACAGAATCAGGGCCTACTTGCCTGGACTGTAAAATGGCATAAGTGAACCATATAAAGGCGGTGGCCTTTCGTACTTAGGAATGGAATATCCGGCCTATTCATGGCGGATCTGACAGAGGACATGTTAACGGTGGACGCACATGTATTTGCGTCTTCATAACTGGAACTGGAGGGAGCATACATGTACTTGTAACATGCACATAGAACCGTTGGGGTCCAAGATAGGGGACATAACTGACCAGAAAAATCCATATTTCCACAGAGTGAACATAGTTATGACACATCTGTGTGATTTCGAATGTTTTATTCACATTCTGGTGAATGACGGAACTGGAGCAGTACATGGCCATCCAAGCCCACATAACATGGAAGCCCAGTGGTGGGCCAACCAGAGTCCTTTGGGGATTGTAAAGTGATTTGGAAGAGGGAGAGTGCAGTCCGCAGCAGGATTGCTGTGTAATTGTCAAGCAGTGAAGATATGGCAGTCCATGTTGGGGTCTGGCGGAATGTCGCAGAGTGTTCCTGGGGTCAGTGGAAGGTGTTGTCCCAGGGCATGATGCATAGGGCAGAACCAGGCAGGGACAGGCCATATGGCGGTGATGAATGCTACTGCCTCCTTCCTCACACAGTAATTACCATCCACATCTCACTCCTCTGATACTTCTTCTGTGTCTGGTGTGTCTGGTGCGTGTGGCAGTGTAATGGCTGCATCACTGTGTGCCACTGACACATCAGGGTGCGAAGGTGATGAGGCTGCATCACTGTGTGCCTCTGACACATCAGGGGTCGGAGATGTGTGTGTCGAAGTTCCCACGGCAGTTATCTGGGACTGGCTCAGTGGCAGCAATGGCAAGATGATGAACTGCAGGGCATGAAAGATCCCGGCTACATCTCACTGGTGTTCAGCCGTGGCAGCCATACTTCGAGCCTGCATCTGCTCCATGGTCTCCATTGTCCTCTGCATCTGTGCCAACTCTGTGCTGTCATCGCTGGATCCTGTCTGACTAGACAGTTCTTGTATCTGAGTAATGGCCCCAGCGAGGTCAGCCAAAGATTGACGTGGAGCATGGTGCGGACAGGGGGTGTCCATTAGGGACTGTACGTGGTCCCTGATGGGACTCAGACACTCACGTATGGCATCAAGTTTGGCTGCCACAAGCTTGAAACCCACCCACAGCTGATCAGCCAACTCCACCTGGCAATCCAACACACGGCATTCAAATTCCATGTATTGTTAGTGGGGGTCCTGGGAGACAGCCGTGGTGGTGAGTATTTCCTGCTGTGTGGTCTGTGCAGGTGGTGGGGTCACCTTAAGGCAGCTGGCCTGCCCTGCTCCTGGGGGTGGGGTGCGGAGGCTGTCCATTATCTACTGGAGGGTGTCTTAACATATGTGCAGGTTGTCCTCTTCATCATCATTGATGAGATGTGTGCTCTGCTCTGCAGGAGGTGTTGATTGTCCCTCTGCAATGTAAAGGGGAGATGCAGGTTAACAGAGTTTCTGATGTATGTTGACGCTTTGCAGATGTTTACATTCAGACTGCATGCCAATATACATTGTGACTTTTTTGGTGGAGCTAGTTATTTAATGGCAGACAGTGGGATTTTCGACTACAAGACAGATGTGTGGTAGTACCCGTACATTATCATCACACAGTGTCAGGCAATGCCAGATGTGAGTGGACAATTACTACGCACAAGCGGAACCCTTCGTGTCCTCTGTCCTGTGGCGTAGGTGTTGCACTTTGTACCACATTGCCGCCATTGCTGATGTTCTGTGATTGCTATGTGTGTGTGCTGCGTTGTGGGGGAGTTGCCCCTGCAGCTCTGATTTTGTGTGCCCTTATCCGTTTGTGGCGGTGTGCCTTTGAATAGTGTGCTTTTCGGGGGCTGAAATGTTTGCGACTTGGGTCGTATGTGCTCTTGGACAGATTTTGTGGCCTTGTGCATTGTTCGTCTGCTGCGTGTATTGGATGGCATGGGTTGTGGGTGCACGTGGATATGTCAGAGTGTGACCTGCTCCTTTATGGATGTGATCCTCACTGTGCCACCTCCATGTCGATTCGTGCACCATGTCATGCATTTTGGCTGCTGCCATGTTATTAGGCATGCAGTGTCATAGTCAGTGTGGCTCACACAGCCGCTGCTTTTCTGGATTCATCACATTCCATGGCTCGGTTGTGTCGTTGGTGATTTGGAGGGGGCCCATATGTGCACATGTTGGACGGGGGCCTACTTGGTGTTTGTATGTGTGCTGTAGTGTTGCAAGTGTATCAGGGACATGTTCCACAGTCATGGTGCGTGTGCAGTGTGCTACACATGATTGTGCATGTGTGCCATTGTGCCCATCTCCCCCCGTTCCCCAGTCCCTGGTGGATACTCACCCTGTTGCTGTTGGGTCAGGTCATTTCGAGCTGTGTCCAGGCCCCCAAATCCTGCCACTGTCTCCACACTGAAGACTGTGGCCACCATTTCCTCCAGCTCATCCAGCTCCTCCTGTGGCGCAGGACTCCCACCTCCAGTCACCGTTGCTGCCTTCCTGTTGGCTGCGAGTTTCATCTTGGTATGGCTGTGCACTTCATGCCAGCACCTCTTGACCTCCTCCATTGACCTCCTCGACACTCCGACTGCATTGATGTTGGTGATGATGGACTGCCAAATTTCCGTTTGGGTTGCTAGTGCCGCAGTGGAGGTGACGAACAGTTGTTGTCAGTGTTCTTTAACCTCCGTGATGATTGTCCGGTCTTCCTGCGGACTGAAGCCTGTTTTCCTCTTCCTCTTCTCCTTGCCCTTCCTCGAACACGGGGTTCCATGCTGGTCCTCCGTGGGGCTTGTGGAGTTCGGCTTGTCCTCTGTACTCAGTCCGGGTGCATCCATGGTGTTACGCAGTTGTAATTTTTTATTTTTTTGCTTTTATAGTGCATTTTCCCGCATGAAGCGTGAGAATTGTAGGCCTGTCGCTGGTTTTCGATGATTTTGGTATTGCGCTTTGTGGCATCCCAACTTTTTGGGCGTTCGTGTTTCGCCTTTTTTGTTTGTCGTGTTGGTTTTTATGCGGTCATTTGGCGCGTTATCCTGCTGCTGTCGCATGGTGCCGCCGGGTTGGGAATTGGACGTTAAGACGGTGTTAATTTCTCGCGATGGACTGCAATATGCAATGTTGCGTTAAGCTAAATTTGCGATGGTTATCACACGTTCTTGAGAATATCCCCCTCAAAGTCTGCCGTTTTGTTCGCGTAGGAATATGCCTACATTTGGAGCAACCTTCCCATTTTCTTGAAATTCACAAAGAAGTCCAGGTTTAGACTAAGCAAGCAGTGTCTGTTGCAGGTTTTCAGCAGTAGTCACATATGTAAACATTCCCTCAGACGGAAAGGTAGCAAGAGTAGGTTTATATATGCAAACTAACATAGCTGTGCAATTGCAATAAATATAGATATCTCTGCAGGTAAAACATTTTCCCCATGAATAACGTTGTCCTAAAAACCCACCAATTTTCGGGGTGTTTCTTTTCCAATATGAAGAAAACACGGTCTTTGAGAGGAGAAAACCTGCTCGTAATGTCCTGGTCAAACAGTCCCAGCAACACATTTTAGGTCATTTTCACTTTTTACAAGTGTTCCTTTCCTGGATTGTCCAAACGCCGACTCCATGAGGACATTTACTGACACCATTCGGTGTTATGGGAATTAGATACTTTTAATTAACTATTTTGACTTTGTTGCCGTAAACTAACTAATATTTGCACGAAGGTTACACATAGGTCAAGAGTTATCTTTGTGACTAGTGGTCATGTGAGATTGCTTGAACGTACTGTTTTCGTTTGGCCTTCTCGTTTGTCATTGATGTAAGAGTAATGGATGATGACTAAAATACATTTTGTTGTATCCATTTCCAAACAACACCTCCAACGAAATGCACAAAAAATCCTCAAAGGACAGCGTTCCTCTGGTACCTACTCTACAAACAAAATCACTTAATCGAAACTCATATTGTGTTTTCCGGCCATGGAATTAGTGTGGACTCTTTGAAAATAATGTGTGAACGTTCGATGAATCCATTTGTGTGGATTTCTGCGAAATTTACAGGTGCAATTTATATAATAAACCGTCAGTGAAGGTAATGGCTGCTTATCATTGCTTCTGAGCTTGAATATATTAGCTAATGCATTTATTAAAAGGGAGCTCTATTTAATATGCTAAAGTAAGTTTTCTCAACTCAAAATATGCAGTGACATATAATGCAAAAATAAAGAAGGTACGATTGCACTTGCAGGTGACTGCTCACGATCCCATTCCCTAATTCTGTATATATTTGCAGACCCAGTTCCAGTGAAAAGGTTAAGAGGATGAAGGAATGTGTTGATTAATTCCTTCATTCTCTGTACGCATATTAACTCTCCTTCGATGTCTATGATAGCTAATTAAAGCACTGTACTATACTTAAGTTCTATTGCAACCATCATTTTACCGGTGAGATTAAAGGCATAAACTCATCTGCCTTAAAAAAATGCAAGAATATAGAATTCCTTTTTTAGAGCAATCAGAGAGCAGTTTTATGGAAGTGGCAAGTTATTCTGTAATGTATGCTTCATTGACTGTCAATGTTGTTTTAAATGTCAGTCTCATAAAAATGGAAATTGGAAGAAAGCTGTAGAAAACAATGCAAGGACTGCTCATTGGAAAATTGGAAAATTATTGAAAAATAAGGCAATTCAAAGGAATAGCTGTAAGACCAAAGACTTGAATTATGATACCAAGTGGGGGGAAATGTATCATATATGTGTGCATATATATATATATATATATATATATATATATATATATATATTACCTACTGGCAGTCGCCAGTAGGTAGTTATAGTTAGGACCTATTTTCCAAAGGAAATCTGCAACATTCTATTTGGAATAACGTTGGCGTCGATTGATGTTTCCAAACTTCTGGCCAGCTCCGGTCTGCTCCTATCCTGAAAATTTCACGGTGATTCGTCAAGCGGGGGCCGAGAAAAAAGGGGGGTCCCAAAACACGTTTTCCCCATGCATTTTCCCATAGGACCTGTAGACGCAACTACAGCCCGAAGTGCTGAACGGAATTACACTAAATTTGGCAAAGAGATAGTTCTCAGTTCAGACTCGTGCCTTTTGCTTAAATGGTGTAAATCCGTTCAGTAGTTCCTGAGAACATCAAAAGTAAAATCACATATATATCTGGGTGGAGCCTAACCACACATCTCATCGTGAGATCTGATTGGCTGTCAGCACTTCATCCAAGAAGTGTTGGCAGCCATTTTGGGACCAATATACATGATAGCACCTCATTAGAAAGCATTGCAGTTAATAGAAGGTTTTAAGACTTTAGTTACATTATAAATCCTTTGTTGATGGTACCATACTCATTTTAGGAATTGTGCTGTGTTCTAAGGTGATTTTACCATGTGAAAAAGCCTTCTGCTGAGATATCATGAATCATGGTTGAGAGAAAACTATTTTCTCATGCTTTTCCCACAGAGGTTTGGAAGGTGATCTATAAGCTAAACTGAGAGCATATTTTCTGGAAATTCACATTATCTTTCTCAGTCATGTGAGAATGAAGTCTGACATTCTCAGTAAAACATGTGCATCCAACAAGGGCAGAGACTGTCAGTTGATTCCTTTGTGTTCTACTGCAGCTTCCCAGAGTGTTCTAAAGAACAACTAGAGCGCTAACAGTCCTACTTATGACAAACGTATGGCACACCTGAAGCCATCTTGGTTGGAATAAAATGGTAACTCTTAAAATATTTACAAAATGAGGGGGTTCCTTTTGCCATAGAAAGTATGATTAGTGCTGCAGAAAGAAAAATTAGGGCACATTTTGAGTGACTTCTCAAATCCTCTTCTATTTCATTAAAAAATTCTGACATGCAGACTGAAACATGCACTTTCATTACCAGCAGCAGACTTCTCTGGTGAGCAGTAGCTTTACTACAGTGATCTAATAAGCAACTAGAGTGCTAACATTCTGAATTTATGGCAAATGTGTGACACATCTGAATGCCTTCTTGATGGAACCAAAGTAAAAAACTGAAAGTATTTCCTACTGAGGAGACTGCAGTAAATGAGGAAATTAGGAAACTTCATAACAAATAAATCTCCCAAGATGGCTACCAGAGACAAAAGAGCCCAAATGTAGCCCAAATATCACCCAGATGTAGCCCAAGTATAGCCCAATGACAAAATGTCCCAGAGTGTTCTAACGAACAACTAGAGCGCTAACAGTCTTACTTATGACAAAAGTATGGCACACCTGAAGCCATCTTGATTGGAATAAAGTGGTAACACTTAAAACATTTAATTTACAAAGGAACAAAATGAGGAGGTTCATTTTGCCATAGAAATGATTAGTTCTGCAGAAAGACAAAATCCTCTTCTATTTCATAAACAAATTCTGACATGCAGACTGAAACATGCACTTTGAATACCAGCAGCAGACTTCCCCGGTGAGCAGTAGTTTTACTACAGTGATCTAATGAGCAACTAGAGTGCTAACATTCAGAATTTATGGCAAATGTGTGACATATCTGAATGCCTTCTTGATGGAACCAAAATAAAAAACTGAAAGTATTCCCACTGAGGAGACTGCAGTAAATGAGGAAATTAGGAAACTTCATAACAAATAAATCTCCCAAGAGACAAAAGAGCCCAAATGCAGCACAAATATCCCCCAGATGTAGCCCACATGTAGCCCAATGACAGAAGTGTGCAAAACACTTATTTTTTGTGTATTTGCAATTTTATATAGTGCAGACTTCTCAGGTATTGGAGTGCTTTACATGAGAATTGGTTACATCACACAAGATCAAATTCATTTTGGTTGTAGACATGGGGAGATTAAGTGATTTGACCAGAATCACAGAATGTTGAGCTGAAGCAGAAACCCCAACCTGGTTCCCCAGTTGCAAAGTCTGAAGCTCTGGAAGTAACACCACATCCTCTCCCCTAGGTGCAACATTTAATCAAGTCGTCAACTGGATAAAAAAACATAAAGATTACAAATAATTTAAAAGTTCTTTGTCACTATTTGAAAACTCAGAAAATATGTCCTCATTTTTGTTTTTTAGAGCACTAACCATAATTTTGATGCAAATAAGACCCTCTCATATATGTATATGTAATTTCTAAAGGAAATACTCTAGGTATTACAGTTTTGATTACATCAAGATGACGTCAGGCGTTCCACACTTTTGTAATAAATATAGAATGTTAGCAATCTAGTTGTTCATTGGGATACTGTTGAGAGGCAGAGGCCAGGGGCACGGACTCTGAAAATTGAAGACAGGTAGGAGAGTGCAGAGGCAACAATTTGACCACACTGGGCAGGCAGGAAGGGCAGTGGCAGCACAACAGACTGGAGGGCAGTGGAAAGGGGGGCAGGGGCAACAAACCAACAATACAGGACTGGCAAGAGATGCTGTGGCAATATAATAGACCATTGTGGGCAGAAGGAAGAGGCAGTGGTAATACAACCATACATGCCAGGAAACGTCCAATGTTTTTAAGCTCAAATGGGCTTTATTTGATCTGTCTCCTGTCTACAATCTCCTCTTTTTCAATGTAACTCAAAGGGGAAAATCAATACCCCAGTTTTTTTTCAAAATCTCCCTCTTAACATGTTCAAAATGTTTGCAAGTATGGTACATTGGATCATGGTAGGCAGGAGGAATTGGGGTAGGGACATGGACTCGGATAACAGAGGACAGGAGGGACATGGAGAGGTGCACCAAACTGACTCTACAGGGCAGGCATCAGGGTTTGCAGCAGCACAATACACCACACAGCGCATGCGGGACGGGAGTGCAGCACAACAATCCATAGAAAGCAATAGGGAGGGGACAGGACCATGCACATGGACAACAGAGAACAGAGGGGAAAGAGGCAATGGTAGCTAGCTGACCATAATGGAAAGACAGGAGAGAAAGCTGCAGCATAACAGACCATAAAGGGCAGGAGGAATGGATCAGGGGCATTACAATGGAACAGACAAGCCAGGAGGGAGGGAATATGGGTCTGCACATCGAAACAGAGGGCTGGGGGCAAGGGGGCAGGACAGGAGCAGCAAGATGACCATGGAGGTCAGGCAGGATGGGCACTAGAAACAAGACACACCATGGAGAGCAACAATGAGACTATGATAGCATACACACAGACCATGGAGGGAAGGTGGGAGGGGGTCAGGGGCAGCTAGCTGACCACACAGGGAAGGTGGGAGGGGCCATGGCAGCACAGAAGACCATGCATGGCAAGCAGAAGGGTTAGTGGCAGCACAATGGCTATGATGGGCAAGAAGGAGGGTGCAGGGGCATGCACAAAGGACCATGGAGGATAGAAGGGAGGGTCAGGACCTGGGCACAGACAAGAGAGTTCAGGGGAAGGGGCCTCACAACAGACCGCGCGGGGCAGGCAGGAGGAGCAGTTGCAGCACAACAGACCAGGGAGGGCAGAAGGGTGTGGCAGTAAAATGGACCATGGAGGACAGGAGGAAGGGGATAGGGGCATGGCATGTGGACAGGTAGGGTGGAGGTGGCAGGGACAGGTTACAGTCATCTGACAATGCTAGGCAGGTGGGAGGGGAGTGGCATCTCAACAGAACACTCAGAGTAGATAGGAGTGGCAGGTCCATGGAACATGGTGGGCAAAAAGGATGGAGCAGGGGCATGCACAAAGACATCGGAGGGCAGGGGGAAGGAGAATAGGGGCAGCAAGCTAAGCACAGAGGCTAAGCAGGAGGTCAATGATGGGCCATAGAATTGGGCAATGGAGGGCAGGAGGAGTGGACTGGTACATTATGCGAAATGGAGGGCAGTGGCAGCACATCAGACCATGCATGGCAGGAGGGAAGAGGCTAGTCCATGGATTCAGACAACAGATGGTAGGAAGGAGGTGGATGGGGCAGCAAGCTAACTGTTCAGAGAAGGAGGGTATTAGGAACTTTATTGTTTTAAAAATGTGTGTCTGTGCGAACTACTTAAAATATGAACAAGTATGCAGCATAATCTCACTTTTATTCAGGAAGAAGAGGACGTTTGTGACTGTGACTCCGGGCTCACTTGGCAGAAACACCCCCTGACCCTCCACCCCCCATCGCAAAATGTAATGCCCATGAAAAGGGTAGGTGGATGCAGTGTTATATAGAACATAGTCCTGAGAGCACGATTGAAAATGAAAACTAGATATAGTATATGGTATAAACTATGCACCAAAAAGTGTGATATAAGATGAACCGGGGCGTGAAATATAATATGCAATACATTGTGCGCAATGCCAGATTAATTGGAAAGCACGAGATAGCACAGGCACTAGCGCGTGCTATGGGATTTGCGCCTTAGAGTGTAATATGCACAGGGCAGTGTTGAGTAACCTAACTAGTCTCTAAAGTTGTAATATAAAATATGTGCTGGGGAGTGTAACGTTGCATATGCACTGTGACAAAGATATGGATCCCAGATTGTAATATGTATGGCATAGCACTGTGCGTTATAACATAGGCTTCGAGGAAGGCCGGTTAGATGGGGCAATATAACCCGTGCGAAGGCAAGTATGGCATGACATATTCACGGGGTGGTGTTACAGTGCACATGGGCTAGAGAGTGTCATAGCATACGCACTAGCTGGTGGAATACAACACAGAGGTGTGAGGCACTCGGCGGGCACTGGTGGGTGTAACACAGCATTGGGCTCAGCCAGGAGCACGCTGTGACTCTCAAGTGAGCTTTGTCTCCTTTCCAGAGAGTAAAATAAAAAGTATTACACATCCGGCGGTGGATATGTATTTTATTAACCGTGAGGGGGGTTACTTTCATAGTTTGGTCGAATTTTTGTCGAATCCCCTTTGAATGGCTTGGTGTGCGTGTATATTAAATGTGCCCGTCAATAGCTACCCATGTTTGTATAAATAAACGACAAGGGTGTCTACTTGGAGAGTACCCACCGGCGGGGGTGCCGGGATTAGATACGGTAGGGCGTCAGACACGTCAGAGCTTCACTAGCGGGGTAAATACATTCCATGTGGATTCATTCTATGCATATTCACCTTTTAATGAATATCACGCAAATCGTCATTGTGATAGGTACGTACGGTTTGTCCAGCATGTCCTAGGTGTTTCTATAAATATATATATTTTTAAAATATTAAAAAACAAAGGCCGGCCCCGAGGGATGGGGTACCCAGGGCCATAAGTGGCCTGAGGAGGGGAGCAACGCAGCCCCCTCCTAAAGAATAAAAAAAAAAAGGCCATGATCCGGGGGTTGGGGTCCCCGGGGCCGATTAAGGCCTTGGGAGGGCCAAATTTATTTTTTTCAAGAAAAAAAATTAGGGTGCAGGCCCTGGGGGGTGGGGTCCCCAGGGCCAGTAAATTAGAAAAAGAAGGGGGGCCACACAGCCCTCCTTCTTAAAAAAATAAAATAAATAAAAGACGGGCATCGCGATGGAGGCCACGCCCCCTCTTTGCAGCACTCTGCAAACGCGCCCCCTGGCCAGTTGTAAGTTGGGGAATTAACTCCCCTTCAATACTGAGGGTCCCTGAGGGCCAACTAGCCCAACAGGTATCTCCAGTATGCGCCAGGGAGCTGCGTTGCAGACAGGTGTTCTGAGACCACGCCCCTTTTTACACCTCTATGCAACGCAGCTCTGTGGCGCTTACTGAAGGTACCTAGTGGGCTAGTTTGACCCTTGGGACCCTTAGGATTCAAGGGGACTTAATCTCTCAACTTAGAACAGCCACAGGGTGCGTTTACACAGTAGTGAAGGGAGGGGATGGGGTCTGAGGTAACATGTGCAATCACGCCCTGTGGCGCGTTTTAAGTTGGGGAAATAATTCCCTTTCAATCCTGAGGGACCCTGGGGGCCAACTAGCCCACCAGGTGCTTCCAGTAAGCGCCACTGCTCTGCGTTGCAGAGAGGTGGTGTAGGCCGTGCCCCTTTTTACACCTCTCTGCAATGGCGCTTACTGGACGTACCTAGTGGGCTATTTTGCCCCTAGGGATCCTCAGGATTCAAGGGGACTTAATCTCCCAACTTAAACAACGGCCACAGGGATGTTTACACAGTGGGGAAGGGAGGGGACGGGGCCTGAGGTGACGTGTGCAAACACGCCCTATGGCGCATTTTAAGTTGGGGAAATAATTCCCCTTCAATCCTGAGGGCTCCTGGGGGCTAACTAGCCCACCAGGTGCTTCCAGTAAGCGCCACTGAGCTGCGTTGCAGAGAGGTGGTCCAGGCCGTCCCACTTTTTACACCTCTCTGCAACGCAGCACTGTGGCGCTTACTGGAGGTACCTAGTGGGCTAGTTGGACCCTAGGGACCCTCAGGATTAAAATGAACTTAATCTCCCAACTAAAAATGGCCACAGGGTGTGTTTACACAGTGGTGAAGGGAGGGGACGGGGCCTGAGTTAACTTGTGCAAACAAGCCCTGTGGCGCGTTTTAAGTTGGGGAAATAATTCCCCTTCAATCCTGAGGCACCCTGGGGCCCAACTAGCCCACCAGGTGCTTCCAGTAAGTGCCACTGCGCAGCATTGCAGAGAGGTGGTCTAGGCTGTGCCCCTTTTTACATCTCTCTGCAACGCAGCTCTGTGGCGCTTACTGGAGGTACCTAGTGGTCTAGTTGGACCCTAGGGACCCTCAGGATTCAAGGGGACTTAATCTCCCAACTTAAAACGGCCACAGCGCATGTTTACACAGTGGGGACGTGAGGGGATGGGGCCTGAGGTGACGTGTGCAAACACGCCCTGTGGCACGTTTTAAGAGGTAGTTTTAATCCCCTGCCCTATTATATACTAGGGCCTTACAGAGGAGGTCATGCTGATCACAGGGGGACCCCAACGCATAGTGTTCCCTAGTGTATGTAGGTGTTTTCACTGTATTCTGAGTGTCTATTAACATAGTACTGGCTCTAGGACTGGTTAGTCAGACTCAGTTACCACCAGTATCCGTTGGTACAGGATGATTTTGCAACAAGGCTTCTTTCTGCTCTTCTGTTTGTTCTTTCTGCACGTTATCCTTCTTCCTGCACTTTTCTTCTTCTTTGAGGACTTCTGTTGCTTCTTTCTGCATTTCTTATTTTTTCTTTCTGTGCGTTTTTTCTTCTTTCTTCACATGTCCTATCTCTGTAGGCATAGTTAGAAATTAGCATTTAAAAAACCTTTGAAATTCACTGAAAAAACCATAGGTTTCAGGCACGTTATAGTTAGGAATTAGCATTTAAAAAACCTTAGAAATTCACTGAAAAAACCATAGGTTTCAAGGGCGTTATAGTTAGCTGGACTTTTCACTCGTACAAAACCATTGAAATTCCCCCGTTATAGTTAGTTCAGCTAACTATAACTCGCGTGCCCGCAATGCACTGCTGATGACGTCACATATTACATCACTCATGACATGGTCAGTGACATCACTGATGACATCTCAAATGACATCACTGATGACATCATCCTTATGATAGAGTGGCAGACCTCCACTCCCCTAATATAACCTTTGATACACACATTTAAAAAATAGAAACTAACATTTTCAAAACAATGGACATACCAATATCAGTTACAATAACCTATTCAGTAATTCTAAGATCCACATACACATCCACTCATTCACCAACAGTCCTATACAGTCACTCATACATGTACTCACTCATCATATGTACTCATACACCTATACATCCTGTTACACAACGCCACTCATCCATAGAGTTACTCACACACATAGTCACTCATGCTAATAAAGAATCAAACATCCATGTACTTGCATATACAGTTATACACACACCACCACACTTACTTCTACAGAAACTTACACATACTTAGTCTTTTAAACAATCACTTATAGAAACACATACTTATACATACAGGAAATCTTTCAATCTCTCACCCTCACATATACTCACTTATATACACCAATAGTCACATATACTACTTTAAAACATATGTAGTTACTCATAAATACACTATTGAGACAGTCATTCACTCACTAACACACCCATGCACACATTCATCCACCCATACAGTCCTGCACACATGCTGTCTTCAACACATACAAACAGTGAGTCACTCATTCATGCACCTATGCACTATGTAATACCCCCCACCGAACCATACAGACACCCAGACACTCGTACTGATACTCAAAAAAACAACTAATAACCTATATAGACACTCATGTAGCTACTCACCAACCCATGCAGCCACTTATACACAAAGTGAGAGACTGATACAGATATTTACATATTTAAACATTACTCACTAAGCCATGTATTCACTAAGATACACTTAATCAGTCAGTTATACAATCAATTTTTCAAAAACAAATCATCCATTTAGACACATATACCCATTTATTCTTCCATCGACCTTGATATATACATATATAAAACATATGTAATTTTCAGAAAAGCACACATTCACTGGATGATGTCATCATTGATGTCATCAGTGATGTCATTTGATATGTCATCAGTGATGTCATGAGTGATGTCACTGACCATGTCATGAGTGATGTAATATGTGACGTCATCAGCAGTGCATTGCGGGCGCGTGAGTTATAGTTAGCTGAACTTACTATAACAGGGGACTTTCAATGGTTTTGTACGAGTGAAAAGTCCAGCTAACTATAACACCCCTGAAACCTATGGTTTTTTCAGTGAATATATATATATATATATATATTCACTGAAAAAACCATAGGTTTCAGGCATGTTCTAGTTAGGAATTAGCATTTAAAAAAACCTTAGAAATTCACTGAAAAAACCATAGGTTTCAGGGGCGTTATAGTTAGCTGGACTTTTCACTCGTACAAAACCATTGAAAGTCCCCTGTTATAGTAAGTTCAGCTAACTATAACTCTCGCGCCCGCAATGCACTGCTGATGACGTCACATATTACATCACTCATGATGTGGTCAGTGACATCACTCATGACATCACTTATGACATTTAAAATGACATCACTGATAACATCATCCTTGTGATAGAGTGGCAGACCTCCTCTCACCCTAATATAACCTTTGATACACACATTCAAAAATAGAAACTAAAATTAAAAACAATGGACATACCAATACCAGTTACAACAACCTATTCAGTAATTCTAAGATCCACATACACATCCACTCATTCACCAACAGTCCTATACAGTCAGTCATACATGTACTCACTCATCATATGTACTCATACACCTATACATCCTGTTACACAACACCACACACCACCACACTTACTTCTACAGAAACTTACACATACTTAGTCTTTTAAACAATCACTTTTAGAAACACATACTTATTCATACATGAACTCTTCCAATCTTTCACTCTCACATATACTCACTTATATACACCAATAGTCACATATACTAGTTTAAAACATATGTAGTTACTCATAAAGACACTATTGAGTCAGTCATTCACTCACTAACACACCCATGTTCGATTCGGTGACATCGTCGTGTGTTGCCATTAGAAATATCTCCTGTATGAAAGAAGTGTATGGTAGCGAAGGTCATCTGTGAAATTTTGGTCTTAAGTACCAGGAGACCAGAAGGAGTTCTGATAACGCTTATCACTGGAAAGGTAATAGGTGTTCCCTAAGCTTGCTAGAAGGATAAAGTAGAGGGAAGTGCTACTTTATTAACGTGTGTCATAATTCTGTAGTAGGACAGACTGTTCGCTGTTCTTGGGAAAGACAGAATTCTGTGTGAATATACTACATTTTCCGTGTGAAAGTGCATGAATGAAATAGCATTCAGGTTAATTGTGAAACTCTGGTTTTATTTCTCAGGAGCATTGGGTCTCCAACTAGGTGTCTTAATTCTGGAGAAACGGTTAGCTAATGCTTGTTAGAAGGGTAAGGTAGAGGGATGTGTTACATTATCAACGGAAGTAAAGATTCCATAGTAGGGCAGAGGTAAGCGCTGCACTCGGGAAAGACGGAATTCTTGTGAAAAAGATCATTAACTATACTTTGGTTAGCAAAACAGATAATGGTGGCGTTTTTATGTTGTTACTAACAGATTTGTAAATAAAAAGAACGTAAGAAAAGTTACCGATAAATTTTGTAAAGGAGGGGTCAACAGTAGCAGGGGCAGGAGCTGCGACAGGGAGAAAGCTGACGTCAGAAAAGCAGCGCTGAGATTGGCTAATTAGTAAGTAGCGTAGACACCCCTGACTGATGTATTAGTGCATGCCGCGCTAGGATTGGAGAATTGAAGGGTGACGTAGATGCCGCTGATTGGTGTGTCGGTGTGAGATGCACTGGGATTGGGGAATTGAAGAAGTGACGTTGACGCCCTGGATTGGTGCGTTAGTGTGAGTCGTGCTACGATTGGTTAAAATAACAGAACAGTCGTTAGGAAAAGATTAGCGATACACAAAAAGACAAAATGATGTATTACGATCCACCTGGAAAGGAGAAAAAGTCCTGATTTGGGAAAATCAAGAAATTATTTAAAAAGGACAAACCACTTGAGACTAGGGAAGGACAGTTGCTTCCCCTGCCGAAATAGCCTGCATCATTTATGGTTGCGAAATACGGATATCATACTTGTATTTGGTTGGACAATTGGGTAAAATACACCAAAAACGACGGAGTTTTAGCATTTCCAGAACATGGTTTGTTTAATTTAGTGGTTTTGAGAAATCTGAGAGAGAAAATGATGAATCTAGAACCAAGACCTAGACCGACACAGTTTGAAGCACTGACAGAATGGGAAGATGAGATGCATGACAGAGAAAGAGAGAGGGGTGGCGGAAGATATAAGTACATGTTTGGTAGATACGGACATGACACTCATGATGAGAGAATGAGAAGGTGGCAGAATGCGTGTATGACTGAAGGTTTGTTTCCTGTAAGAAACGTTGAGGAAATTGGAGGTAGAAAATGTACGGAAAAAAGACATAATATAGAATCAAGAGGGTATGGGGTGAATGAATGGGAGGATGATGTTCTTGATGACATGTTTTATAAAAATCCACCTCTGTATCAACCAGAATCTGAAATGTTGACACCAAGTGCCCCAATGAGAGAAACTTTGCGAATCATTAAGACTGAACCAGTTCCCCAAGAATTAGGTCAAAAAATAATGCCATCAGAGAGATAGAAAGAAAATCAGATGATAAAATGAGTGGTGAAAATTTGACAGAATTAGCAAAAACCACTTTAGAATTAACTGAAAAGATAAGAGAATTGACTAAATATTTAGAACCTGTAACTGTTCCAGTGACTATAGGCCCTGTGATGCCTATTTTTGATAAACAGAAAGATAGTGAACATTGTTTAACAGTCCCTTATAATAGCAATAAACAGATTGAGAAGCCAAAGCAGAGCCAAAATGAAAATCCATGGAGACAGACAATGAGTATGATCGAACCAAATGTTTCGAGTAACCCATTTCTAGGTCCAAATGTGGCAGAAAGACATACAATGACAATGGAATCAGTATTAGAGACACAAAGGGACTCAGAACGAAGTAATGTAGAGAAACCAGTAGGTCCATCTTCAGAAGAATTGAGTGAATGGTTGAGAAGCTTGCAGAAAAAAGACGATTAATCCCAATCAATATATGTGGCCAAATTACGAATGGTACTGGAAGAGTTAATAGTAGGAACTATCCCCACAGAGAAATTTAAAACTTATCAGGATGAGGAGTTACTGTTTTTGTGCAAAAGCGTAACATGGAGAGCAATAAATCTGCATGAAAGACTAGAGGAAGTAGCAAATGAAATGGGTATAGATATTGACACGGTGAAGGCTTTACAAAAACCATATTGAATAGATTGTACTGAAAAAGATATTGAAAATTTGAATAGTACAGGGCGGATAAGTCAGATTAAGGAGATAAATATTTTGTTGAGAAAATGGGGAGATGTAGATAAATGGAGAAGCAGATGGTACCGAAAACGAGATGATGCCTCAGAGAAAACATTTGCAGCATTCCCGGTGAGAGAAAAGGGAAAGGTAGTAACAGAATGCCCCATGAGAGAAATTCCAGGAGGAGGATATGTACATGTTCCACGGTCTAGACAAGATATTTTGTCATTTACAAATGATTTTCCTAGACTACTCGAAAAGCCTGTCGAGTGGTATAGGCAAGTGGACAGATTTGTGAAGTTATCTAAAGTATTATGGATTGATCTGAATAGCCTATTTGACATAATAGTACCAGCAGATTTATGGACAGAGTGCAAGCTTATGATAGATTGGCCAACACAGGAATACCCTAGGGATCCAAAGACAGGAGCCCCTGATCCAGAGGTCATGAAGAAATATGAACAGGTTATTGCCTTTCTGAAAAATAAAGTACCTCCTAAAGAAACAGATTGGGTGAAAATTGACAGAACTCATCAGGAAAGTAAGGAGTCGGTAGATGCCTATTACGAAAGGCTGATTTTGGCCTTGAAAAAGTTCAGTGGTGATGAAAATTTGAGTGAAAATGATTTAAGTCATTTTGCATACAGATTTGTATATGGTCTACGTCCAGAAATCAGTGAAATGATCAAACAACATACTGTAGATTGGCAAAATAAGAAAATAGATGAAGTATTGAGACATGCAAAATATTTCAGTGATGAGATTGAAGCAAAACAGCATAATTTAAAAGAGAAAGCTATGTGGGCACAAGTAAAAGTGGCAGAGAGGCAGGAAGCTCAGTTAGCGGAACCAGCGAACAATACAGGCCCCAGACAAAAATTAATTCCTGGGAAAGGTAAGGGAAATTTTAATATAGAAGAAGCTAAAAATTAATTCCCATGTCAAAATTGCGGTAGAGTAGGGCATTGGAAATCCGAGTGTAAATTTCCCCCAAATACTAACAATGAAAATGCATCATTGAATCCACAGGTGCAGAATGAGGTGAGTGATCAACCACAGCGACAGCAGTAGGTTGTTACCAAACAGAATCAGGTGCCAAAACAGCCTTTTCCACAAAGCAAAAACTCACAGAAATACAGTAATGAGACAGGATTCTACAACGAAGAACAGGTAACTAAGCTGCCGCACGCTAGCCCTGTTTCGCAGTATTGGCTACAACGCAATGAGAGCGATTCGGAAGCGGGTTATTGACGGTGCCGAAGGGAGGAAGAAGAGTGCGTACTTGGCGCAACTCTAGAAGTAGACCAGACAGGCCCATTTGTGTATGGGAAGATACATAATGAAAATATTACTTTCCTAGTCAATACTGGTGCTACTCGATCAACTGTTAGGTCAGCTGATATTAAGAATCTTCCTCTTTCGGATGAAACGATCCAAGTAGTTGGTGTATCCAACAGACAGATTAAAACTTATCTTATAGAACCGGTGAAAGTTAGCATAGGGAAATTCTCAGAAATGCACCGCTTTGTCGTGTGCGATACAAGTCCTGTGAATTTGTTAGGTAGGGATTTGCTGTGCAAAATAAATTGCACTATATTATGTACCCCTGATGGGATAGCATTTGAAACTCCTGATGAAGATGTGCTGTATAAAATGACTATGGCAAACAGGGAAACTGAGGTTACTGAAGCCTATGCTGTATTTAACCATGATGAATTACCTAAAGAATTGAAACAGTCCGTAAAAGCAGAAGTATGGGATTTTACAGGAGAAGATGTGGGACTAATGAGAAATGTAGATCCAGTAAAAATAACAGGGAAGGAAGGAGTAAGCTATCCAAATGTCCCTCAATATAAATTGACACCTGAGATAATTGAAGGAGTTACTCCTGTGATTGAAAAGATGATAAAACAAGGCATTCTGAGAGAAATAATGAGTAGTCCATGTAATTTCCTGATTATGGGACTGAAAAAGCCAAATGGAAAGTTTAGGATAGTGCAAGATTTGAGAAAAATAAATAAAATTGTTGTATCATGTTGTCCCATTGTACCAAATCCATCTGTGATTTTGTATCAGATTCCCCATGATGCAGAATGGTATACAGTGATTGATCTCTGCCATGCTTTCTTTTCCATTCCATTGTACCATGACAGCCAGCAAAGTTTTGTGTTTCGTTTCAGCGAACATATTTTGGCTTGATGCCGAATTCCACAGGGGTATACAGAAAGCCCCTCAATATTTAATCAGATATTGAAAAAAATCCTTAGAGAGTTTAGAAATATCTGAAAATTCAGTGTTAGTCCAATATATCGACGACCTTCTTGTGGCGTCGAAAACTCGTGAAGATTGTGAAATAGACACTATAACCTTACTGAAAGAAGTACATTATTTGGGCCATAATATTGAAAAAGGACTGAGATAGATAACAATAGACAGAATCAGGATCAAAAAAGGAATGAGAGCTCCCATGACTCAAAGAGAGGTGAGAATGTTTCTTGGAATGGTTGGATACTGTCGCCAGTGGATTAGCAATTTCTCTCTGATTGCAAAGCCTTTGGTACGTTTGACAAGAAGTGATGTGAGAGATCGCATTGATTTGAACAAAGAAGAATTGGCAGCTTTTAAGCAATTGAGAGAAGGGTTGTGCGAATCACCTGCATTAGGTATGTCTGATTATGAGAAGGAATTTGAGTTGTATTGCAGTGAGAGAAATGGATGTGCGCTCTCTGTTCTAATACAGAAGCATGGAAAACTGAGGAGACCAATTGCATACTTCTCATCAATGCTAGACTAAGTAGCTGTAGCCTTACTTGGGTGTTTGAAAGCAGTGGCTGCTACCTGTCGGAGTTTGGAACAGAGTGAAGGAATTGTGATGGGATATCCTGTGTAAGTGCTTGTACTTCATGATGTGGCAATCCTTTTAACAAGGAGTCGCACTCAGTACATGACACATAGTCGGCTGACTAAGTATGAGAAAGTCATATTGGGTGCAACGAATGTAAGTCTTGTGAGATGCTTGAATGTGAATCCTTCAACGTTGCTGCCTGATGCTGAGAATGTGGAAGTCATAGAAGAAGCAGATCATGATTGTCTGGATGTACTTGAAGGCTGTACCAAACCACGTCCTGACATAAAAGATGTACCATTACCAGAAAGTGATTTTGTGATGTTTGTAGATGAGTCTTGCCTGAGAACAGATGATGGAATGCTGAGTGCAGCATAGGTAGTTTGCACAGTTGCAGCAGTAATGGAAGCATCCTACCTGAAAGGAGTAAAATCGTCCCAAGTAGCTGAACTTGTTGCTTTGACTAGAGCATGTAAGATTGGGAAGAGTAACCGTGATAACTGACAGCCAGTACGGATTGGGTGTGGTGCACGATTTTGGCCAAATATGGCTGCAGAGAGGGTTTTTGACATCAAGTGGAACTCCCATTAAGAATGCTGAGGTGGTTGGAAAATTGCTTGAGGCGATACAGCTGCCTAGGCAATTGGCTGTTGTGAAGTGTGCTGCCCACAGTCAGTCTGGCGATTACATCGCCGTTGGCAACAAGTACGCCAATGATATGGCTCAATACTGTGCATGTAATCAGAATTAGATAAACAGGGCAAAGGAAAAAGAAGTGATTTCTTGCACCTTGATGTTTACTAAAACTGTAGGTACCTGGGAAGAAGTAAGGCAATTGCAGAACGAAGCAGAAGATGAGGAAATGAAGCAGTGGGTAAAAGCAGGATGTGCACCAAGGGAAAAGGACCATGTGTGGGTCTATCGGAATGGAAGACCAGTTATGCCTGATAGCATGATGTCTGCCATGGCACGGATGTATCATGGCCAGGGACACATAGGGAGGGATGCTTTGATCAGGTCGTTCAAGCAGACCTGGTACAATGCAACATTTAGACTTGTAGCAGAGAGTCTTTGTCAAAGATGCCTTAAATGTCAGCAATATAACCCTGGAAGAAAGACAGTAGTGAGCCTAGGAACAATAGGTCGAGAAGGAGGGCCTTTTACCAGAATGCAAGTGGATTTCATTGAGATGCCTCCCTGTAACAGGTTGAGGTATGTTCTAGTTATGGTCTGTTTGTTTTCTAGATGGGTGGAAGCATTCCCAACAAGGAGAAATGATGGAATCACAGTGGCAAAATTACTTTTGAGGGAATTTATCCCAAGATTTGGGTTCCCAGTAACAATTGAATCAGACCGAGGTAAACATTTCCATAATGAGATCATAAAATTGATTTGTGAAGCATTGAATGTGCGACAAAAACTGCATTGCGCCTATCGGCCAGAGGCTTCTGGTGTGGTGGAACAGATGAATGGTACTATCAAAAATAGGATAGGGAAAATGTGTTTAGCCACAAGTATGAAATGGCCTGATGTCTTGCCTCTGGTACTCATGACTATTAGATCAATTCCAGACAGAACTACAGGGTTGAGCCCCCATGAAATCATCATGGGTAGAGCAATGCGCCATGTGTTCATACCAGTCAACAAGCTGATGCCTATAACTGATGATATGGTGTTGGATTACTGTAAAAGCCTGGCTGACGCACTTCATTCTGTGTTTCATCAGGTTGGAGTGGATGCCACCATCCTTGAAAAGAAGCAAGCCCATGATCTGAGCCCAGGGGACTGGGTAAGAATCAAAGTACACAGCAGAAGAAACTGTCTGGTTCCAAGGTGGGGAAAACCACGACAAGTAATTTTGACCACAACAACAGCTGTGAAGTGTGCTGGACTGAAAAACTGGATTCACGCCAGTCACACATTGAGAATTCCAAATCCAGTGGATAACACAGAAAAGGAATATTTTGACGAATCAGGATCTAGTACTGAATCAGATGACGAAGAGACAAGAGCCAAAGAAAACCATGAAAGGGGGGAACCATAGTCAAATCTAACTTTCGTCCCCAGAAGTATTTCCTTGAGAAGAAGGCTACAGATTTCTGATACCAGCTCGGACTCAGAGACTGAACAAGGAACTCAATGTTTGAGAAAAGAAAAAGACAGTGAAAAGACAATTAAAGAAATTAATAAAGAGAAGTTCCAGATGAAAGATTGAGAGAAATCCCACCTGAAATAACCAATTTAGATGGACAGGTGCCAGATACAGAGAGAGAGGGAAGATTTCTGCGGAAGACCCCCGAGGAGGTGTAGGGAACTCCAACATCCAGTTAGAAGTAGGGACAAGTAGTCAGCAGGAAGATTGCGTGCCAGAGATTCAAGGAGGGACAGAAGTAGGGAAAACGAAAGAAGTGGTGGAAAAAGAAGCTGTTGAAAGTAAAAAGCAAGTTGAAACAGAGTCAGAGGATAGCGAAGACGAAGTACCTGAAGGTCGAA
Organism: Triturus cristatus; assembly: GCF_964204655.1. NCBI lineage: Eukaryota > Metazoa > Chordata > Amphibia > Caudata > Salamandridae > Triturus > Triturus cristatus. The sequence continues at coordinate 390,950,904 of NC_140582.1, read as the reverse complement.
TTCTAAGAAAGAGAGCTTGGAGAACTGAAAAGAATGATAAAGGAAGAAAACTGAAAAGAGCAGCAAAAGACGAAGTTTGGCCAAATAAAATAAAAAGACTGAGATATCGATTGACATGAGTAAATTCACCAAGAGCTGAACAAGTGAATGAAGTAACGAGTCAAGAGAAATCAAATGACGAAGAAATAGTTGTAATTAAAGAAAGCAAAAGAACGAGGAAAACTAACCAGAAGTATAAGTCGCCAGAATGGACGTATGTGGCATTGCCTGAAGTAAAAGAAGAGGCGGATAGTCAAGGAAATCCAGAGGTGGCTGTACCGGTAGTGGTTGAGGAGGACAAAGAATCAGAAATCCTGAGAGTTATCTTGTCCGATATTGGAGAAGAAGCGGATGCTCAGGACATTCTCAGATCACGAAGGAAAGGTGAAAGATGATGAGATGCCAAACTGAATGAGACAAGAAAGCTGCTAATGGAAAGACAATAAAATACAGGAAAAAGACAACCCTGGTAGAACCAAGGAGGTGCTTAGAGCCTTGGGTTAGACAAACTAGTTGTGAAGTAGAAGAGGCTAAGTCAAAAGACACTGTTCATTTTAACAAAAATGGCAAACACAGATAGTAGAAGAGGTAGATGTATATTTTTGAAAAGATGGTGTAAAATGTGTTGTTGTTGTACAGGGTTACTAATGCTTCTGTGGAGTATACTTGCTCTAATGATCTCATTTAAGGTTACTATAGATACAATAGAAGGACATAGTGAAAACAAAAATAATATAGAAAAGATTCAAAGGGTAGTTCCAACTAGAATAGATAGAAACTATTTGCATAAAGACAGGTCAATAATTGATTTCTCTAATAATGTATTTTCGAAATTATTGTATGAATATGTAAAGACAATGGACGTAAGGGACTGCTATGTTTGTATGCAGTTACCTGCATCTGTATCGGAGGGAGTGACTTATCACTACCTTCCTGTAACTTATGGAATAACATGTAGTGTAATGGCTAGTTTATTTTATCAAACAGGGAAGTTAGAGTATTATTTTTCAGATATAGATAACATATTTTCACAAGTACCATCAATTAACAAGCTAAACAAGGTAAAACTTGCAAAGGTGAATTTTTCTTAGAGACTAAAGAACTAATATTAGAGTACATATTTAGAAACAATTTGACATGCAGTTTAAAGAAAGAAGAAAATACATTTTTAGATATGGTTGAAGAAAGGAGATTGAAAATGCAAAGGAAGGCATCTGAAGGAAAGGTGGAGTAGACAGTCTGGGATGTAGAAATGGAAAAACACTTGAAATGAGAAGCTAGTCCAACTATGGCTTTAGATTGGCCTCAGAAAGGGAAACTGTGTATTAGAAGGAATCAAACTGCATATGATAATTACTTTGTAGGTAATAGTGAGTGCCATGATACATACCGAATCATGGGTGGATGGGGATTTAAAGGAGGAAATGATCCAGTTTTTCCTGGATTATACATTATTGGCGGGAACAGGGCGTATTATCGTTTGCCAGACCATTGGTATGGCACATGTTATGTAGGCCTGGTTTTCCCAAAGATTTTTCATATGGGAAGAGGAGAAGATGGTGTACATAACTTAGGTAGTTATTTATCACGTAGAAAGAGAGAATCTTGGTCAGAAATTGTGGGTAATATCTTTGGAGCATTGATACCAGCAGTGGGAATATCTCTGAACGCAAACAAAATTAGAAGGCTATTAACGGTAGTGGATCACTTGTCAAGAAGCACCTCTGTAGGAGTTCTATTGGTAAACACTGAAATGGTTTCCATGCGTGCCATGGTAATGCAAAATCGACCTGCCCTTGATAAATTATTGGCAAAAGAGGGTGGAGTCTGTGGAATGCTGAAAGTTCAACATTGTTATACTTACATTCCAGACGAAAGTAAAGATTTGAAAATTTATATTAAAAATATAACTGAACTGCATGACGAAATTGCACCACTGGAGGTTGAAGGTGTTTGGGAAAAGATTGGAAAGAAAATATCTGCTATTAAGAATTTCTTAGTAAATCTAGGTAGTACCTTTTTAGGTAAAATCTTATTTCCATTAACGTGTGATTTTCCTAGCATTAATATTAAGATTAGGGTGTCTTTGTCATAAAAAGAAGAAAATTCTGAATAAGTTACAAAGAGAACATTTAAGGAGAAAAGATAAGAAACAAGAGAGGGAATTTGAAGAAATAGAATTAGAAGAAGTTAAGGAAAATATGTATAAAACAGCAAAAAGAGAAGAAACGGGGGAGACTGAGTTGTGAATAAAAGCAAGACCTCACTTCGACTCCATGAAAAGTAATACAACATTTTAATGGTGTGGTGATATAATCACCAATGGGGGGATTGATGGAGCGGGTAGAACAACATTTTGTATACCCCTCTTTTTTCTGCATGTTTATACTAATTCGAATAATCTATTAATTATAATATTATTAATGTGTTAATGTGAAGTTTAACCAACATTACTAATGTACGAAATATACGTGGGATTTGCATTTTGCATCGCTAAAATAATTTGTAATTAACATATGTACGCTTACTAATACTAGGAAAATAGAATATTGCATGATATATGTTGCTTTTGTCACGTTATCATATGTTGCACCAGATGACATCAATGGGTGAATATGAACGCTTTAAATGTTGCCATTTGCTAGATAATTACAAGCACATAAGGGAATTAGTGAGGGTTTAACATTTTATTCATTATTTCTATTTTTTAATTACTTTTTGTGTTTGTTTCGCTTAAATTATCCTTTAGGCCTAAATCAAGATGGCCGCCTGACTAACTCGACGCGATGGCCACCATTCCATGAGGTTTCAGACAAAGTGCGCCTACGCCAACATCATGTACCAGTGGCCTCAACATGACCCTAGACTTGATGTGCCCAAGAAGGTCACGACGGGATGCCTGCCAAGTGTTTCGACAAAAGACTTTTATAAAAACCGGATGGCACATGTAGGATGACCTAACATCCTGAACTGTGTGAAACCTCACCGGACGATCCCAACCAACCAATGGGATGAGCCCAAATTCTCTAAATTGTATCTTTTAGACCTTATTTCCATTATAAAAGTGACGTTAGACTAGAGAGGGTGGTTGTTGGATTGCGTGTTTCCTTTGCTGACGGAGACGACAGTGACGCTACGTGAAGGCTGTGTTCCTGAATCTTTAACAGACTGAATTGCTGCCCAATTTCTTGATGAACTAAGGATTTCCAAAAATCTATAGGCACTAATCGATGCTTGCACGTCTCTGGTCCTTGACCCAATCTTTGGGACTGTAGAGTGCTGACAACTAAATTTGATGACTTAGAGGACGACCGTTAGCCAGAATAGGTAAATATGGTGTTCTGTGATTTGCGTAATGATCAATAAATTTATTAGATGAAACTAAAATTCTTGCATTATTTAGATAAACAAAATATTGATTAACAAGAACATTTGTTTGGTTGTTTATTGAAAAAGGGGTAGATCAGGATCTTTGAGTATGCTTTAGCTGGACTAAATCATCAATATCAAATCAACTAATTGATCCATTGATCACGTGGGAGTAGTATCTTAATGTTGAGGTTTATGATGGGTAGTGATAAGGGTATTGGTGCATAGAAGTGTAAATACATTTCTCTCTATAGGTTATAAGCTATTCCTTTCATGTCAGCGCTTGGAACATTTATCTCTCCTGCAAGTGCAGGCCAGTGAGAAGAGAAGTGTGAATGTTGGTGTTATGGGCCCCACCAATGATTGTAGGAGTGAATGTGTTAATGTGATATTTGGTCTGTGACGAAGGGAGGATATTAGGTACGGGGTTTTGTTCTGATTCCCGTTACCCAGGTTCCGCGCTCCAACAGCACCACAGGGCGTGTTTGCACACGTTAACTCAGGCCCCGCCCCCTGCCTTCAACACTGTGTAAACACGCCCTGTGGCCGTTTTTAGTTGGGAGATTAAGTTAATTTGAATCCTGAGGGTCCCTAGGGTCCAACTAGCCCACTAGGTACGTCCAGTAAGTGCCATTGCAGAGAGTTGTTAAAAGGGGCACGGCCTGCACCACCTCTCTGCAACGCAGCACAGTAGTGCTTACTAGAAGCACCTGGTGGGCTAGTTGGCCCCCAGGGTCCCTCAGGATTGAATGGGAATTATTTCCTCAACTTAAAACGCGCCACAGGGCGTGTTTGCACACATCACCATCAGGCCCCGTCCCCTCCCTTCACCACTGTGTAAACGCGCACTGTGGCCGTTCTAAGTTGAGAGATTAAGTCCCCTTGAATCCTAAGGGTCCCTAGGATCAAACTAGCCCACTAGGTACCTCCAGTAAGAGCCACAGATCTGCGTTGCAGAGAGGTGTAAAAAGGGGCATGGCCTCAGAACACCTGTCTGCAACGCAGCTCCCTGGCGCATACTGGAGATACCTGTTGGGCTAGTTGGCCCTCAGGGACCCTCAGTATTGAAGGGGAATTAATTCCCCAACTTACAACTGGCCAGAGGGCGCGTTTGCAGAGTGCTATAAGGAGGGGGCGGTAGTAACAACACATGATACCTCTGTCACCATAAATCAAAAGGTCGATTTCTTAAAGTGGATTTTTATTTTCCACCTTGTACATGTAATATTCATGGACTATATTTCATCTTTTTCATCAAGGTCTGTTCAGTGCTGTACAACTTTAAATCAAATTACAAGAAACATTTAGAAACACTTAACAAATAAAGACCAAATCGACAATTGGACAATCATGTGCATCAACAATATTTACATGAAAAGACAAGGACAATTCTGAATGCTACTTTTTTGGACAACGGAATGTGGAATATTCAACAAACAAGGGGAGTCCTACACATTTCATATAGAATACCTGGGACCTATTCTTTTAGTCCTCACAGACTAACAGTATTTTTTGAGTGCCAACAGGAGGAAGCCTCCAGAAAGTAGGGAACAGGTTTTTGACACTATACTTGGGTGTCGGGCAAATGTTTTTTAAGGACTTGACGTCGATATTGTTCCTTGGAGTTCTTAATACGGCTTGCCTCCTCTAGAAACCAACGCGTTTCGACCTTCTATGTGGCACTTGTTGTGGAAGGTCTTCATCAGGGTGAACACATGTTTGTGCGAAGGACTGGGTGTATCGTTTGGGATGTCCTATAGGAGTCTGATAATTGAGTTTCTTACGACTCCAGGGGTAGACGCTGTTGGAATTCAGCGAGAAAAGGAAGGGGAGAGGGAGGGGGAGCCTCCAAACAATGGAGGTTGAGCACCCCGGTACCAACTTGTGTCGGGGTCAGAAGCTCTCCTACGAATCGGTGGCTTGAGAGCTGTGGAGCAGCGTTTCACTTTCTCGCTAGCGTAGCAGTACAGCATGCAGCTCGGGGGCAGTCAATCATCCCTCCAGAGTATAAGGAGGGGGCGGGGCCTCCGGCGCGATGCCGATCTTTTTTTTTTTTTTTTTTTTTTAAGAAGGGGAGCTGTGTGGCCCCCCTTCTTTTTCTAATTTATTGTCCCTGGGGACCCCATCCCCCAGGACCTGCCTCCTAATTTTATTTTATTTTTTAAATTTTGGAAGGGGGCCGCGTGGCCCCCCTCGCAAGGCCTTGATCGGCCCCAGGGACCCCAACCCCCGGGGCCGGCCATTGTTTTTTATTATTCTTTTTTTTAAACTATATTTATAGAAACACCTAGGACATGCTGGACAAACTGTACGTACCTATCACCATGACGATTTGCGTGATATTCATTAAAAGGTGACTATGCATACAATGAATCCACGTGGAATGTATTTACGCCGCTAGTGAAGCTCTGATGTGTCTGACGCCCTACCGTGCCTAATCCGGGCGCCCCCGCCGGTGGGTACTCTCCAAGTAGACACCATTGTCGTTTATTTATACAAACATGGGTAGCTTTTGACGGGCACATTTAATACACACGCACACCAAACCATTCAAAGGGGATTTGGCAAAAATTTGACCAAAACTATGCAAGAAACCCCCCTCACGGTAAATAAAACACACATCCACCGCCGGATGTGTAATACTTTTTATTTTACTCTCTGGAAAGGAGACGAACCTCACTTGAGAGTCACTGAGCGCTCCTGGCTGAGCCCAATGCTGTGTTACACCCACCGGTGCCTGCCGAGTGCCACACACCTCTGTGTTGTATTCCACCAGCTAGTGTGTATGCTGGGGTGGGGGGGGGTGCACTGTAACTCCACCCCGTGAATATGTCATGCCACACTTGCCTTCGCACGGGTTATATTGCCCCATCTAGCGTGCCTTCCTCGATGTCTATGTTATAACGCACAGCGCTATGCCATACATATTACAATCGGGGACCCATATCTTTGTCACAGTGCATATGCAACGTTACACTCCCCAGCACATATTTTATATTACAACTTTAGAGACTAGTTAGGTTACACAACACTGCCCTGTGCATATTACACTCCAAGGCGCATATCGCATAGCACGCGCTAGTGCCTGTGCTATCTCGAGCTCTCCAATGAATCTGTCATTGCGCACAATGCATTGCATATTATATTTCATGCCCGGTTCATCTTATATCACACTTTTTGGAGCATAGTTTATACCATACACTATATCTAGTTTTCATTTTCAATCGTGCTCTCAGGACTATGTTCTATATAACACTGCGTTCACCTACCCTTTTCACGGGCATTACATTTTGCGATGGGGGTGGAGGGTCAGGGGGTATTTCTGCCAAGTGAGCCCGGAGTCACAGTCACAAACATCCTCTTCTTTCTGAATAAAAGTGAGATTATGCTGCATACTTGTTCTTATTTTAAGTAGTTCGCACAGACACATTTTAAAAACAATAAAGTTCCTAATACCCACCTTCTCTGAACAGTTAGCTTGCTGCCCCATCCCCCTCCTCCCTATCCTCTGTTGTCTGAATCCATGGACTAGCCTCCTCCCTCCTGCCATGCATGGTCTGATGTGCTGCCACTGCCCTCTATTTAGCATGATGTACCAGTCCACTCCTCCTGCCCTCCATTGCCCAATTCTATGTCCCATCATTGACCTCCTGCTTAGCCTCTGTGCTTATCTTGCTGCCCCTATTCTCCTTCCCTCTGCCCTCCGATGTCTTTGTGCATCCTTTTTGCCCACCATGTTCCATGGACCTGCCACTCCTATCTACTCTGAGTGCTCTGTTGAGCTGCCACTCCCCTCCCACCTGCCTAGCATTGTCAGATGACTGTAACTTGTCCCTGCCACCTCCACCTTGCCTGTCCACATGCCATGCCCCTATCCCCTTCCTCCTGTACTCCATGGTCCATTTTACTGCCACACCCTTCTGCCCGCCCTGGTCTGTTGTGCTGCAACTGCTCCTCCTGCCAGCCCCACACGGTCTGTTGTGAGGCCCCTTCCCCTGAACTCTCTTGTCTGTGCCCAGGTCCTGACCCTCCCTTCTATCCTCCATGGTCCTTTGTGCATGCCCCTACACCCACCTTCTTCCCCATCTTAGCCATTGTGCTGCCACTAACCCTCCCGCTTGCCATGCATGGTCTTCTGTGCTGCCACGGCCCCTCCCACCTTCCCTCCATGGTCTGTGTGTATGCCATCATAGTCTCACTGTTGCTCTCCATGGTGTGTCTTGCTTCTAGTGCCCATCCTGTCTGACCTCCATGGTCTTCTTGTTGCTCCTGCCCCCTTACCCCCAGCCCTCTGTATCCATGTGCAGACCCCTATTCCCTCCCTCCTGGCTTGTCTGTTCCATTGTAATGCCCCTGATCTGTCCCTCCTGCCCTTTATGGTCTGTTATGCTGCAGCTTTCTCTCCTGTCTGTCCATTATGGTCAGCTAACTACCATTGCCTCTTTCCCCTCTCTTCTCTGTTGTCCATGTGCATGGTCCTGTCCCCTCCCTATTGCTTTCTATGGATTGTTGTGCTGCACTCCCGTCCCGCATGCCCTGTGTGGTGTATTGTGCTGCTGCAAACCCTGATGCCTGCCATGCAGGGTCAGTTTGGTGCACCTCTCCATGTCCCAAGTCCATGTCCCTACCCCAATTCCTCCTGCCTTCCATGATCCAATGTACCATACTTGCAAACATTTTGAACTTGGAAAGAGGGAGATTTTGAAAAAAAACTGGGGTATTGATTTTCCCCTTTGAGTTACATTGAAAAAGAGGAGATTGTAGACAGGAGACAGATCAAATAAAGCCCATTTGAGCTTAAAAACATTGGATGTTTCATGGCTGAATCGGGTCTGTTGGCATGTATGGTTGTACTACCACTGCCTCTTCCTTCTGCCCACAATGGTCTATTATATTGCCACAGCCTCTCTTGCCAGTCCTGTATTGTTGGTTTGTTGCCCCTCTTTCCACTGCCCTCCATAGTCTGTTGTGCTGCCACGGCCCTTCCTGCCTGCCCAGTGTGGTCAAATTGTTGCCTCTGCACCCTCCTACCTGCCTCTGCCTCTCAACAGTATCCTAATGAACAACTAGATTGCTAACATTCTATATTTATTACAAAAGTGTGGAACGCTTGACGTCATCTTGATGTAATCAAAACTGTAATACCTAGAGCATTTCCTTTAGAAATTACATATATGAGAGGGTCTTATGTGTATCAAAATTATGGTGAGTGCTCTAAAAAACTAAAATGAGGACATATTTTCTGAGTTTTCAAATAGCGACAAAGCACTTTTAAATTATTTGTTATCTTTATGTTTTTTATCCAGTTGACCACTTGATTAAATGTTGCACTTAGGGGAGAGGATGTGGTGTTACTTCCAGAGCTGCAGACTTTGCAACTGGGGAACCAGGTTGGAGTTTCTGCTTCAGCTCGACATTCTGTGATTCTGGTCAAATCACTTAATCTCCCCATGTCTACAACCAAAATGAATTTGTTCTTGTGTGATGTAACCAATGCTCATGTAAAGCACTCCAATACCTGACAAGTCTGCACTATATAAAACCGCAAAAACACAAAAAAACAGTGTTTTGCACCCTTCTGTCATTGGGCTATACTTGGGCTACATCTGTGTGATATTTGGGCTACATTTGGGCTCTTTTGTCTCTGGTGGCCATCTTGGGAGATTTATTTGTTATGAAGTTTCCTAATTTCCTCATTTACTGCAGTCTCTTCAGTAGGAAATGCTTTCAGTTTTTTACTTTGATTCCATCAAGAAGGTATTCAGATATGTCACACATTTGCCATAAATTCTGAATGTTAGCACTCAAGTTGTTGATTAGATCACTGTAGTAAAGCTACTGCTCACCACGGAAGTCTGCTGCTGGTATTAAAAGTGCATGTTTCAGTCTGCATGTCAGAATTTTTTAATGAAATAGAAGAGGATTTGAGAAGTCAAATATGCCCTAATTTTTCTTTCTGCAGCACTAATCTATGTCAAAATGGACCCCCTCATTTTGTTCCTTTGCAAATTAAATGTTTTAAGTGTTACCACTTTATTCCAATCAAGATGGCTTCAGGTGTGCCATACTTTTGTCATAAGTAAGACTGTTAGCACTCTAGTTGTTCTTTAAAACACTCTGAGACATTCTGTCATTGGGCTATACTTGGGCTACATGTGGGTGATATTTGTGCTACATTTGGGCTCTTTTGTCTCTGGCGGCCATCTTGGGAGACTTATTTGTTATGAAGTTTCCTAATTTCCTCATTTACTACAGTCACCTCAGTAGGAGTACTTTCAGTTTTTTACTTTGATTCCATCAAGAAGGCATTCAGATGTTTCACACATTTGCCATAAATTCAGAATGTTAGCACTCTAGTTGCTCATTAGATCACTGTAGTAAAGCTACTGCTCACCAGGGAAGTCTGCTGCTGGTATTGAAAGTGCATGGTTCAGTCTGCATGTCAGAATGTTTTAATGAAATGGAAGAAGATTTGAGAAGTCACTCAAAATGTGCCCTAATATTTCTTTCTGCAGCACTAATCATACTTTCTATGGCAAAATTAACCCCCATCAGTTTTGTTCCTTTTTAAATAAATGTTTTAAGAGTTACCACTTTATTCCAATCAAGATGGCTTCAGGTGTGCCATACGTTTATCATAAGTAGGACTGTTAGCGCACTAGTTGTCCTTTGGAACACTCTGGGAAGCTGCAGTAGAACACAGAGGAATTAACTGACAGTCTCTGCCCTTGTTAGATGTACATATTTTACTGAGAATGTCAGACTTCATTCTTACATGAATGAGAAAGATAATGTGAATTTACAGAAAATATGCTCTCAGTTTAGCTTATAGATCACCTTCCAAACCTCTGTGGAAAAAACCTGAGAAAATAGTTTTCTCTCAAACATGATTCATGATATCACAGCAGAAGGCTTTTTCACATGGTAAAATCACCTTAGAACACAGCACAATTCCTAAAATGAGTATGGTACCATCAACAAATGATGTATAATGTAACTAAAGTCTTAAAACCTTCTATTAACTACAATGCTTTTTAATGAGGTGCTATCATGTATATTGGTCCCAAGATGGCTGCCAACACTTCTTGGATGAAGTGCTGACAGCCAATCAGATCTCACGATGTGATGTGTGGTTAGGCTCCGCCCAGATATATATGTGATTTTACTTTTGATTTTCTCAGGAACTACTGAACGCATTTACACCATTTAAACAAACGGCACCACTCTGAACCAAGGTCTGCCTTTCTGCCAAATTTGGTGTAATTCCCTTCAGCAGTTCGGGCTGTAGCTGCGGCTAAAAGTCCTATTGGAAAGTGCATGGGGAAAACACGTTTTGGGACCCCCCTTCTTTCTCAGCCCCCGCTACACGAATCATCCTGAGACTTTCAGGATAGGAGCGGGCCAGAGCTGGCCAAAAGTTTTGAAAATTTCGCGAAGATTCGTCAACGGGCGCCAAAGTTATTCCAAATAGAATGTTGCGGATTTCCTATGGAAAATAGGTCCTAACTATAACTACCTACTGGCGACCGCCAGTAGGTAATATATATATATATATACACATATATATACATATATTTATATATATTGCCTGAAAAAACCATAGGTTTCAGGGGCGTTATAGTTAGCTGGACATTTCCCTCGTACAATACCCTAGAAATTACCCCGTTATAGTTAGTTCAACTAAATATAACTCGCGCCCCCGCAATGCACTGCTGATGACGTCACATTTTACATCACTCATGACATGGTCAGTGACATCACTGATGACATCACTGATGACATCTCAAATGACATCACTGATGACATCACTGATGATGTCATCCATGTGATAAATTAGTGCATCTTCTCACACCCTTTGATATACTCAATCAAAATTTCAGATGTCCATTCTCAAAACCATAGATACTCCAATACCAATAACTACATACCCACTCATTGACTCTTAGATCTACACACACATCCACTCACTCACCTGTACAGTCACTCATACTTACAGTCACTCAGTACAGGACTATAATATACATTTATGCACCTACATAGACACTCACACACCACCAATCATCCATGGAGGTACTCTCACACCTAGTCAGTCATGCAAATAATTAATCACACAACCATTTACTCACCTATGCAGTTATACACACACAAGTTCACTTACTCATAAAAATAGTACCACATTCTTGCGCTCTTATACAATCACTGATACAAGCACACACTCATCCATACAACCACTCTCACAATCACACACTCTCACATATACCCACTTATATACTCTTACACACATATATACTGCCTTTCACATATGTAGTTAGTCACACATGAACCACTGAGATATACATTCAATCACTAACACACCCATACATACACTCACCCAACCATACAGTCCATCACAGATGCACTCTTAAAACCATGCACCCATAGAATCACCCTCTCACACATGTATGCACAGAGTCACCCACACCCCACCCACACAAACACTCAGGCACCCATACAGATACTCAGACAACCAATCTATAACCCATAGAGACACTCATATAGCTATTCACAAAACCATGCAGACGCTTATACACCAACAGACAGACATATACAGACATTCACACAGTTTACTCACTAGTCTGCAGTAAGATACGTTTAATGACTCCATTCACACACTTATGCATCCACTCATTCTTCCATAGGTTTATCCCTATATATATATTAAACATATTTAAAATTTACAAAAACACACACTCACTGGATGACGTCATCAGTGATGTCATCAGTGATGTCATTTGAGATGTCATCAGTGATGTCATCAGTGATGTCACTGACCATGTCATGAGTGATGTAATATGTGACGTCATCAGCAGTGCATTGCGGGGGGGGTGAGTTATAGTTAGCTGAACTAACTATAACGGAGGAATTTCTAGGGTTATTTTTTTTAAAATACTATTTTATCACAATTTTTTAAACTTATTTTTTCAATTAATTCTTTTAAAAATAAATAAATATTCTTTGTTGGTTTTGGGTTTTTTTAAAATATTTTTTTATATTTTTAAAACTATTTTTTAAACTATATTTTCAAAACTTTATGTTTTATTTTTTTCTCTCAATTTTTTGGGGTTTCGCGCACCCTATGCGCACCGTTCTCGATCCCTACGTGAAAGCATCCGCGCACGGTATGCGTTGGGTACGTGTTTGCAATGCGACCGGTATGCGACTCCAAGCCTATACGTGACACGTATGATGTACGTAACGCGACACGTGCGCGCTTCTGCGATGCGTCATATGCATGCATGACGCGATGGGTGCGCGGATCCGGCGAAATATTCAACATTTAAAAAAACATATATATATGTATTTCATGTGAATATTAATTGAACACAAACTTTAAACTACTCATGAAAGTAATATATTTTTACATCTAATCCTATATTCCTTTTAAATTCCATTTCGTGGATGCGCGCTGGGTGCGTGCTGCGTAAGCGCATGGTGCGCGGATCCCATGTGACCTGCAAAAAAAGAGATTTGATTGGTTCATTACACTTCCTGTTCTAACTATTGAAAGACCCCACCCATTTCAATCATTCTTCTTTGAGCTCCTTCGGAGGAACATCTAACACCTTAGAACTAGAAGAAACCTTTTGGGGAAGATTTCCACAGCTGCAATTTTTCTGAAGACAATGGCTTCTGCACAGAAGCCACCATCAGAATCAGACCATTCGTCCGATGAGGAATTTGTTGTGGAACCTCCACGCACAGAAAGATACACCTCTGTGGTGTGGAAATTTTTTACCTTCCCAGAAGGAAAAAATAAAACTAATTCAACTAAAGTGACATGTAAAATATGTCAAAGGGTGCTTTCCAGAGGAGATCCATCAAAAAAATACTCTTGTGGGACTGCGAGTATGTTAAAACACCTGAAGACTCTGCATCCCGTGACCCTGGCCAAGCAGGAAGGCAGAAGACTCCGACAGCAGCCTCAGCCAGCAGTGGCAAGCACTTCTGTAGCATCACCATCGAGCACTCACCCGGACATACGTCCAGAATTTGGAAAACTAAAAATTAGTTGCATTAGATGCAAAAAACTGCTATGTTACGGCGAGCAGTCAATTGAACTAATCTGCAGAGCGCAGCAAAACCACAAGTGCTAAACTTGTGTTTATTTTTTTTTTTGCAGAAGTTGACTGTTTTGTTCCTCCTGTTGTCTTTTTTTCCTTTTGAAAAAAACAAAAAAATAACAAAATCGTTACAAAAAGTAAAAAAAAATAAAAAAAACAAAAAAGAAGAAAAAAAAAGTTCTTCTAAGAACTAACTTTGCAGGTTTAAAAAAGAGCTAGATTTCTTTGTTTGTCTGTGAAAGTTTAGATGAATGTATGTGTACTACGTATTTGAACGAATGCATTAGTAGTGTATGGTGAATGTATGAGTGCAGAACTATGAGGAAGTGCTGCAGCATCACACAGTAACCTCTTTAACTACAGTGAGCTGTAGTACTTCCGAAGCACAGGGATGCAACATATGTACATAATTATGTTGCTTATCTATGCTTCTCTCTGCACGGCTGCTTAAACTGCAGCCATGTGGTGACACAGGCACCCTTGCACCATAGTGCAAGGATATCTGCATCATGTGCTGCTTGTTTTTGTGCAGGAAGACACACCTTCCTGCACAAAAACAATCAGTAAAGGCATTTTTCTCCTTCAATGTATGCTGAGCATTTTAGCATGCATTGAAGATGTAAAAATGTGGAGAAATATAAATAATTCTCCTTGCTGTGCTTTCCTACACCAATTTTAGAATGGTGCAGCATTCACACACATATTGAGATTTATGATTTCTGATAAATCTAGAGATGTGTCTTGTTCTATAAGTATTCAGTGCAATCATGCACAACAACACTTATAGAACATCCTTTCAACGCAAAGTGGTGTGTATGATGACGTTGTATTTACATGGAGTAGAAAAAGTGCACAGAGTGCCGTTTCCTCTCTTTGTAATTATGAAAGACTGTCTTGCGCAATAACTATGTTACAAAAAGTGACATATTTCCGGTTTTAAAATTCCTTGCGAATGATAGAAGGTAAGCACAGAGTTTTGTCTGCAAATATGTCCAAAGAAGAATGATTGAAATGATTGTGGTCCTTCAATAGGTACAATAGGAAATATTATGAACCTCCCAAATCCCTTTTTTTGCAGGTCACATGATATCTGATTATGGTCAGATTTCAAAACTACATAGGTATAAACAGAGTGTTTTTAGAAACGTGTTTCAACTTTGGAGCTTCTTGCAGACCTCCTCATTCTGCATATTGAGACTTAGTTAAACTTACCTTCACAGTAATAGGAATACAAAATGGTATACATTTTTTTCAGATTATCATTCCAATCTAAATTCATATAAATTGCTCATTTTAAAATTTGGATCTGTGAAAGAAAAGAAAAAAAAAATCATAACATGTAATAATACATTTTTTACAACACAGCATAATTTCCACAAAATAATTTGTTTGCCTTTTTTGCTGTTCTCAGAATATATTGAATTTCACTAAAAATAGTGATTTCAATCGTACTCATTACTTAACAGCGGGCAAAAAAAACAACAATCAGAAAGATTGTTAAAAAAAAACCAACATGCTATTCTCTGCAAAATACCACAAGATACAAATCACAGATAACAACATTTTATAAGTTTAACTTACAAAAACTGTAAATGTTGTCGCTTTAAAATATTCACCGAATCTGAGGATACATTTTTGGAGAAGGCACCACGCCCACAAAGTTTTTCTTCAGTGGTGTGGAAATGTTTTACTTTTCCCGAGGGGCAAACAAAGACCAGTGCCACCTTGGTCACGTGCAAGATTTGCAAAAGAGTTGCGAGGGGATCCTAACAAGAAATACTCGGACGGCACGGCAAGTATGATGAAACACCTAAGGACCCTTCATCCGAACAATCTTGCATGAGAAAATGCAAACGGATGAGAAACTCTCCTGCTCCTGAGCCTTTCTGAGTTTCTTTTCTTTTTCTTTTTTTTTCTGGCATGATTTCTCTATTTTTACGTTGAAAAACAGTATCTGTAAAAAAGAATCACAAATAAATGTATATTAATAACTTTCAATTTTATACTATTCCATTACTGTACAAACACATTTTATATAAAAACTGACTAAGAAACTATAGCCCTCAATCACAAGTGTGACGATGGTTAAAACACTACATGCATAGTGCACACTACTTTGAAGCAGTTCATGCCCTAAAGCCTACCTCACTAGAAGACTACATGCTAACTGACTGAATGGTTACAGTACTATAAGGAGACACACTGGGTGAGTGACAGGGTGTTTGCTAGAAGTGTATGAATACTGATTGGGGAATTGAAGGTGTGAAAGACAACTGTGTAGGTGATTAGATGACTGCATCCATACTGAATAGGCATTTGAAGCAGTCTATGTGCTAAGGCCTGGCTCACTGCATGAGTACTTGGGTACTGACGGAATGATTAGAGTACAGCAAGGAGAGTGCCTGGGTGAATTTAGAAGTGATTGGCTTTTGACACAGTGAATGGATTAGTAATTGGTACTGAATGGGTCACTAGAGGAGTGCAAAGGGAGTGACAGGATGTTTGCTGGACTGTATGGATACTGACTAGGGAATTGAAGGTGCGAAAGACAAGTGTATAGTATGTTAGAAGACTGCATGCATACTGCATAGTCATTTGAAGCAGTATATGTGGTAATGTATGGTTCACAACATGAGTACTTGCAAACTGACTAAATCATCAGACGACTGCTAGGACAGTGACTGGGTAAAACTTTTAAATTTTCAATTCTGGCACAGTGAAGAGAATAGTACATGGTACTGCACTTTAGTGTCAAACCCTGACTCATTTTATCAATGCATAAGCAAAGAATAGCTTCTAAAGCTACTAAAACATGACAACATGACCGGCTTTAAAAGAGTTATCTGTCAGCAAATACACAATGTTACCAAATGCTTCTATCACAATCCTTACCCAAATGCACACAGGCTCACAGTGTGATTTTAGACAAGCAACACTATCCTAGGAGTTTACCAAAACTCATTCACTAGTCTAGAAGATGTAAGGGTACTGCACACAATCTACATATTTAGGTACAGCACATTAGTGTCAAAGCATGACTCATTTAATCAACGCATAAGCAAATACTGGCTTCTAATGCTACTAAAACTTGACAACATGACAGGTTTTAAAAGAGTTATCTGCCAGAAAATACACGATGTTACCAAATGCTTCTCTCACAGTGGTTCCCAAATGCACACAGACTCACAGTGTGATTCTAGACAACAACCGCTATACCTAGGAGTTTACCAACAATCATTCACTACTGTGGAAGTGGTAAGGGAACTGCACACAATCTACATATTTCAGGACTGCCATTGTGTGTCAAAACCTAACTCATTTAATCAACGCATAAGCAAAGACTGGCTTCTAATGCTACTAAAACTTGACAACATGACAGGTTTAAAAAAAGTTATCTGTCAGAAAATACTCAATGTTACCAAATGCTTCTCTCACAGTGGTTCCCAAATGCACACAGATTCACAGTCTGATTCTAGACAAGCACCACTATCCCTAGCAGTTTACCAAAACTCATTCACTACAGTGGAAGTGATAAGGGAACTGCACACAATCTACACATTTCAAGACTGCACTTTTGTGTCCAAGTCTGACTCATTTAATCAAAGCATAAGCAAAAACTGCCTTCTAATGCTACTAAAACTTGACAACAAGACAGGTTTTAAAACAGTTATCTGTCAGCAAATACACAATGTTACCAAATACTTCTCTCACAGTGGTTCCCAAATGCACACAGACTCACAGTGTGATTCCAGACAAACAACACTATCCCTTGCACTATACCAAAACACATGTCTTCATCTAGAAGGAGTACTACATTTTAGTATAGAACCATAACTCATTTCACAAATTCATAAACAATGACTGGTTTCTAATTCTACCAAAATATAAAAACAGCACAGTTATCTGTCTGCAAACACATGAAAAACACAAATGCTTATCACAGAATGGTTTCTACATGCACACACACTGTCAATAAGATCGTAGAGAAAAAAAGTAATCCCTACACTTTAGCAGGAGAAATACATTAGTCTGATTAAAATCAAAATTGTCTACATACATCCCCTCACAATTAAATGACTCACCTTTCAAGTTGTTTTGTAGATTAAGAAGTATATCAGTCACACACCAGATATCAGTCACACACCAAATTTTCTTATACAGAATCTCTGCACTGTGCACCTCTCAGCAAAAACAAAGAATGGCAAAGTTCCCCTTTCATTTTCCACACATATACATGTAAACATCAAATCACAATCCTTCACACATAAATTCAAAAGCAAACACACAATTCTATTGGTTAAACATTTCAACCCTTTCCAAATGAAATACATTTCAACCCTTCCCCCAATCTGCCTTCTGCCTGTTACCATAGAAACAGGTCATGTAACACTGCACTGAGCACACAGGTCACAAGTTCAGCACACAATGTTGCTAAACAAGACAGCAAGTGTTCTTGACCTTTCAACATATCAGCTTCTCATATATAATGTTCCTTACAATCAGTTTTTGTTAACCAATAAGAATCATGCGTTTAAAAAACAGAAATATACACCCTACCTTTCAGTGTAGAAAGTTGTCATACAACCAATGATTTCTTGTCTTTTTTAAAAAAATTTTCCTTGGATCCGCGCACCCAACGCGAGACGATCCATGCACCAAACGCGATAGGATGCGCGCACCCTGCGCGCATTTTGCCATTTTTTTTTTTAAACAAGGGGGACCCCCTAAGCACCTCTAGAGGGTCAGAGTATTTCCACTCTGCCCCCTTTATATGTTTTACACACTTATTCCACTTGCTTCTTCAACCTCGCTTCTACCAAGGCAGAAAATGGCCGCCAACAGTTCCTAGTTTCGAATGTAGACAGACTCTCGACAGCCAATTAGCATTCAGCGTGCGATCGGGAGGGTGCGCGCTCGATTCGGAGAGGGTGCGCTTATGGTGCGGGTAGGGTCCGCGGATCCTCCCTGGCCATAGATATCACTAACTATTTTACCCTAATTTTCTCAGGAACTAATGAACAGATTCACACCATTTATGCAAAAGGCACGAGTCTGAACTGAGGACTACCTCTTTGCCAAATTTGGTGTCATTCCGTTCAGGGCTGTAGCTGCGACAACAGATCTGTTGGGAAATTGCATGGGGAAAATGTGTTTTGGGACCCCCCTTTTTTCTCGGCCCCCACTTTACGAATCACCACGAAACTTTCAGGGTACGAGCGGAGCGGAGCCGGCCAAAAGTTTGGAAAATTTTGCGAGGATTCATCAACTGGCGCCAGACTTATTGGGAATAGAATGTTGAGGATTTCCTATGGAAAATAGGTCCTAACTATAACTATCTACTGGCGACAGCCAGTAGATAACATACATATATATATATTCACTGGAAAAAAAGAGGTTTCTGGGACGTTATAGTTAGTTGGTGTCAAGTCCCTGGTCTTCACGGAAACAGAATGGCTGAATGGTCCCAACGCCCTCCTACCAGTGCCTCCGCTAAGGGAATTGTTCCCACGAATGCACCAGCAAGGGAGAAAGGGGAATTGGACAGAGAAGAGACACTCCAGCTCAGCAGGTTCTCCACTTTCACTCAGGAAGCCCTTGTCTGCTATTGCGTTCTGCTCCTGGTTGTTGAGGACCTAATGCACAGAGTAGATAAATAGGGTTAAGTACCTCCTACTCTACCTATTGGTCCCTCAGATACTATTTACCCCGGGCCTTCCTACCCGCTAAAACTGGAGCCTAGCTTCTCTTCTTACAGTACTATCTGTTGGACACTCTCTCTCTCTCTTGTAGAGTATAGAGTATTCCTATGTACAATGGGAAGAAAGAACAGTACATTAACTAATTTTCTTCTATCAAGCGACTATCTTGGATATGTATTAATGTCTTGGTCTCTTCCCCTACCTGTTAGGATAGTACGTAGTTTTAACGAAGGAACTAGACTTGGTCAAGCTACATCAGCTTACTTGGAATTGAAATAATATATACAATCAGTTTGTTTCTCAGTAGAGTCTTGTAACGCCTGGAATTTCCACTGCAGGATTTCGCTGACTCTGTTCTCTCACAACTTGAAGTTATGCTTTCAAACTGAAGCGCGCAAAAAGGAATAAGGGGCGGAGAAGTGAGGGAGGAAAAGATAGGAAAGACGCAAGGGAGGAAGTGAATGATTCCAGGAGGGAAATGGTTCGTTCTTCGATGAGATGACTGAGTCTCTTGGAAGTTAATACCCAGAGCTTACTTGAACGTCGAGTTGACTGACTCTCGAGTACTCGACACAAGCTGACTGACTTCTCTGCACTGACGGTCCGGAGGAAGCCTTCTGTGGTTCCAAATGAAGAATAACTGAATATGGACCTTGTATCGCTGGTCCACTCGCTCTTCACCAACGACTAGTTCTATAAACAGAAATGGAGAAGACTCTCCCTGAAAATAGCGCTCCGATAAACAGAGCCTGAGGAATTCGTGCTCTCTGATTCTTCGGTAAATCGAAGTGCGCAGCAAACAGCGCGCGCACCCTGTTTAACGTCTCAAATCTCGCGAGGGTAATAAAGCTGACTAAGTGGAGAAAACAGGGCGACCATCTTGTAATGTGTTTCTATGGAGAAACTAAATGTCTTTCCACACACCAACCCACTGCGGTCTCACCACCAACCTCAACCTTTTCCTCGGGGTTTTGCTTTGTTTATTGGGTAGCATGATGAGGGAATTTACATGGTTCCTGACAGTACCCCCTCTCAAAGACCGAGTCATCGGTCCTGGCTTTAATGGATAACGTGCATGAAATCGTTTTAATAGTTGAGGGGCATGAACATTTTCCACTGGTTCCCATGATCTATCCTCGGGGCCATAACCCTTCCAGTCAATCAGATAATAATATCTTCCTCTAACTCTTTTAGAGTCCAGAATTTCCTTTACCACAAATTCAGGATGACCTTCTACCAACAGAGGGGCAGGTGGCTTAGAGATGCGTGTATGTGGTGCAGCCTTCTTGAGCAAGGAAACATGAAAAATGGGATGAACCCCTGAGGTTTGAGGTAATTTCAACTTAACAGTGACGGGACTCAAGACCTTCTCAATGGAATAAGGACCCACAAAACGGGGTTGGAATTTCCTGTTCCCTCGTAAATGTAGATGGCGAGAGGACAACCAAACTCGATCTCCCACCTGATATACGGGTGCTAGTTTTCGATGTTTATCAGCCTGTTTTTTGTAACTGATTTTAGCCTTTACTAAGTTGGATTCTGCAGATTTATGAATAAGAGTTAATTTCTTCATTAAACTCCCTACAGCAGGCACCTGAATCCCTAAGGATTAGGGTGACGTCCATAATTCAAAAAGAATGGCGAAAATCCTGTGGACTCATTCTTAGCGTTATTAAACACAAATTCTGCCATCCACAGCATCTCAGACCATTCACCTCCTCGATCCAATAGAAACAATCTGAGATATTGTTCTAATTCTTGATTCGCCCTCTCAGTCTGCCCATTTGTCTCCGGGTGGTAGCTAGTGGAATGCCTGACCTCTACCCCCAACCCCTGCATGAAAGCCTTCCAAAAATGGGACACAAATTGAGAACCTCTGTCAGAGATTACTATCTTTGAAACTCCATGAATCTTTACTATGTGCTCACTAAATTGTCTAGCCAACTCCCTTGCAGAGGGAACCCCGGTTAAAGGGACAAAATGACCCATTTTAGTAAAGGTATCTACAAACACTAAAATGGTGTTGAACCCATGACTTAGAGGGAGCTCCACTATCAGATCCATGGTGACCTGATGCCAAGGGTGTGAAGGGGTGGGCAAAGGATGTAATAGCCCCTGTGGAGGTTGTCTGGAAGCCTTCCCTCGAGCACAGAGTTCACAAGTTTCCACGTATTGCTTAATGTGGGAATTCATCCCAGGCCACCAGAAATAACGCTGAGCCAGATCCAAAGTCTTTACATGACCCTTATGACCAGCTAAAGGCTGGTCATGACATTCATGCAATGCTCTTTCTTGAAGGGCTTTGGTAGGTAAGTACAACATCTCTTTGTAGTAAGGTAACTGATCTCGTATCTTCCTCTCTTCTCCTTGAGAGAGCCAGTTTGACATTTCCTCAAAAGTCATACTCTTCCGAACATCTTCTTGAAAGTTTTCCAAAGAAATAGTACAAACAATCTTGGCTTCTGGAATGATTGGTTGAGGAGCTACGATATGTTCCTGTGTCTCAATTTGAATTCTCGATAACGCATCAGCTTTGCCATTTTTAATACCTGGACGGTAGGTGATTACAAAATCAAAATCAGCAAAATAAAGAGACCAACGGAGCTGCCGGGGAGATAAAGTCTTGGCTGTCTTTAGAAACTGTAAATTCTTATGGTCCGAAAACACCGTTACCGTGTGTCTGGCCCCCAGCAGATAGTGCCTCCACTCTTCAAAAGCATCCTTTACGGCTAGTAGTTCCTTCTCGGCAATAGTGTAATTAATCTCAGCTGGGTTCAATTTTCTAGATCGAAAGGCTACCGGTTGCAACTGACCGGTGTTAGGATGACGCTGTGACAGTACTCCACCAATCGCTTGATCAGAAGCATCCGCTTCCAGATAGAAAGGTTCTGCCTGGTCCGCATGCAACAGAATCGGAGCCGAGGTGAAGCTTTTCTTTAAAAATTCAAACGCTTGTTCCGCTTCCTCTGACCAGAGGAACTTCACTCCTTTCTTGAGAAGGCGTGTAATGGGCACAATTTTTTGAGAAAAGCCTTGGATGAATCGCCTATAGAAGTTGGCAAAACCAAGAAATCTTTGGATCTCCTTAACATCTTTTGGTGCAGGCCAATTGATTACTGCTTGCACCTTCTTCGGATCCATAGTGATTCCAGCAGGAGACAGCACAAATCCTAAAAATTCTACAGTCTGTGTACTGAAAACACATTTCTCCAACTTAACATAGAGTCGATGATGGCGAAGCCGATCAAGGATCATCTTGACATGCACTGAATGTTCTTGTGGGTCTTGAGAAAAAATCAGTATATCATCCAAATAGACCACTGCCACCTTGTCAATCAAATCTCCCATGATATCATTTATGAAGTGCTGAAAGGCGGCAGGCGCATTACAGAGGCCAAAAGGCATTACTTGATACTCAAACAATCCATATTTTGTCTGGAATGCAGTCTTCCATTCGTGGCCTTCTTTCATACGAATGAGGTGATAGGCTCCACGCAGATCTAACTTTGTGAAGATCTTTGCATCCTTAATCTGATCCAAAAGAACCGAAATCAAAGGTAAAGGATAGCGATTCTTTACAGTGATTCGGTTCAAGGCACGATAGTCTATGCATGTTCTCAAGGGTCCTTCTTTCTTCGGAATGAAGAACAACGGAGATGAGACGGGGGACTGGGAAGGTCGGATAAATCCATTTGCAAGGTATCGGTCCAAATATTCTTTTAGATAATGATTTTCTGCTTCCGTCAAGGCATAAATCCTACTACACGGAAGGACTGCTCCTGGCTCCAAATCGAAGGTACAGTCGTATGGGCGATGCGGAGGTAATTTCTCTGCTTCTTGTTCACTAAACACTTCTTCAAATTCTTGATATTCAACAGGAATGTCGATGGAATCAATTACTCCAATAGTTTCTCCTCCGAAGGACAGCAACAAAGCTTGTGAAGGTTCAGCATTCCAATCTGGAGGGTGGTAACAGTGTGCAGCACAGAATGCAGATTTCATCTCCACTGTCCGATCTTCCCAATTAATGGTAGGATTATGCAGAGACAACCACGGAAGACCCAAAATCAGTTGAAATTGTGGTGCATCAATAAGATTAAATTGAAGAATTTCTCGATGTCCATCAGTCTGAATTAACTCCAGCGGTTCAGTATGACTTGTGATGGGACCAGAGGAAAGGTTTGTCCCATCAACTGCTCGAACAGACTCACTTCGTTCTTTGGACAAGGCTTTTATTCCAAGGCGTTGAGCAAATCGTATATCGCAAAAATTGCCCGTGGCTCCAGAATCTATCATGATGGCCCCTCCTAGGATTTCCTGGTCACGAAACTTGATCGTCATGTGTAGGATTAAGTGAGGAGCTAACGTCTGAAGGGTATTAATAAGTTGATGAGAGCTTGGGATCGGTTTTTCTTCTTGCGCCATCAGAACGACCCCGTCTACTGATGGTTTTGAGCGTTTCCCTTAACCGAGAACTTGGGTCTTTTGGGACACTCCTTCACGAAATGCCCTGAAGTTCCACAATATTAGCACAATTTCTGAATGCGTCGCTGTTCTTTCTCTTCTTTACTCAAAGGACCTCGCACTGTTCCAATCTGCATTGGTTCTGCTTCCGAAGAGGTTCCACTCGATCTTCCCACATCAGACTTCACTCGATCAAAACGAGGTATATTTATCCGAAAATCTTTCTTCTTTTCCCCTCTTCGTTCTGCCCAACGAAAATCAATTTCCAGCACCAAATCCACCAGAGCAGATAATTCAGTGGGTCTATTAGGAATCTGAGCTAGGGTGTCTTTTAACTCATCACGTAGTCCGCGATAGAAAAGTGCCGCTCTCTTTTCTTCTGGCCAATTGGTTTCCACAATTAATTTATTGAATTGGGTCAGGTACGTAACTAAGTCCTTAGTACCTTGGCGGAGCTCAAGTAACTCATTATCGGTGGCCTGGGAGATCTTTCTTCGATCAAATATCCTGAGAAACTCTGTTTTAAATCGCTCGAAATCATACAGAAAAGGGTCATCTCTGGATACTAAGGGCATGGCCCAATTTGCAGCATCCCCACTCAAATAGGATAGAATAAAGGCCACCCTAGACTGAGCATCAGGAAATAGAGTGGAGCGACACATGAAATGCAGGGAACATTGTGTAAGAAAAAGTTGAGCCTTTTGGGGGTCCCCACTAAATCTTTCCGGTGGAGCTAAAGGAATCAGAGGAGAAACAGAATGAATAACCTGAGTCACCATACTCGAGTTAGGTTCTGGGGCAGAGCCAATTTGTGGGGACTGAGAAACTGAAGGTCCCCCTGTGGTCAGCCCATTAACCTTTTGTGACAGTAATATGGTTTCCTGACGGGAGGCAATTATATCTCGTTTTAGATTTTTATTTTCTTCCCTAACTGCCCCTAACTCTTGTTGAATGCCTTTCAACATTTCACCCAAATCCTTCAATGTCAACCCTTCCGCCATTCTGCTTGGGGGAAGAAGAATCGTGGGCACTTCAATCTGTCAAGTCCCTGGTCTTCACGGAAACAGAATGGCTGAATGGTCCCAACGCCCTCCTACCAGTGCCTCCGCTAAGGGAATTGTTCCCACGAATGCACCAGCAAGGGGGAAAGGGGAATTGGACAGAGAAGAGACACTCCAGCTCAGCAGGTTCTCCACTTTCACTCAGGAAGCCCTTGTCTGCTATTGCGTTCTGCTCCTGATTGTTGAGGACCTAATGCACAGAGTAGATAAATAGGGTTAAGTACCTCCTACTCTACCTATTGTTCCCTCAGATACTATTTACCCCGGGCCTTCCTACCCGCTAAAACTGGAGCCTAGCTTCTCTTCTTACAGTACTATCTGTTGGACACTCTCTCTCTCTCTTGTAGAGTATTCCTATGTACAATGGGAAGAAAGAACAGTACATTAACTAATTTTCTTCTATCAAGCGACTATCTTGGATATGTATTAATGTCTTGGTCTCTTCCCCTACCTGTTAGGATAGTACGTAGTTTTAACGAAGGAACTAGACTTGGTCAAGCTACATCAGCTTACTTGGAATTGAAATATTATATACAATCAGTTTGTTTCTCAGTAGAGTCTTGTAACGCCTGGAATTTCTACTGCAGGATTTCGCTGACTCTGTTCTCTCACAACTTGAAGTTATGCTTTCAAACTGAAGCGCGCAAAAAGGAATAAGGGGCGGAGAAGTGAGGGAGGAAAAGATAGGAAAGACGCAAGGGAGGAAGTGAATGATTCCAGGAGGGAAATGGTTTGTTCTTCGATGAGATGACTGAGTCTCTTGGAAGCTAATACCCAGAGATTACTTGAACGTCGAGTTGACTGACTCTCGAGTACTCAACACAAGCTGACTGACTTCTCTGCACTGACGGTCCGGAGGAAGCCTTCTGTGGTTCCAAATGAAGAATAACTGAATATGGACCTTGTATCGCTGGTCCACTCGCTCTTCACCAACGACTAGTTCTATAAACAGAAATGGAGAAGACTCTCCCTGAAAATAGCGCTCCGATAAACAGAGCCTGAGGAATTCGTGCTCTCTGATTCTTCGGTCAATTGAAGTGCGCAGCAAACAGCGCGCGCACCCTGTTTAACGTCTCAAATCTCGCGAGGGTAATAAAGCTGACTAAGTGGAGAAAACAGGGCGGCCATCTTGTAATGTGTTTCTATGGAGAAACTAAATGTCTTTCCACACACCAACCCACTGCGGTCTCACCACCAACCTCAACCTTTTCCTCGGGGTTTTGCTTTGTTTATTGGGTAGCATGATGAGGGAATTTACATGGTTCCTGACAGTTGGACATCTCACTCGTACAAAACCAGAGAAATTCGGTCACTATAGTTAGTTGAGCTAACTATAACTCGCGCCCCCGCAATGCACTGCTGATGACGTCACATATTACATCATTCATGACATGGTCAGTGACATCACTGATGACATCTCAAATGACATCACTGATGACATCATCCAGTGACTGTGTGTTTCTGTAAAGTTTAAATATGTTTTATATTTATATATATATATGCCAAGGTGTATTGAAGAATGAGTGGGTGTATAAGTGTCTGAATGGATGACTTAGTAGGTGCGTAACTGACTGTATAAGTGAGTGATTAATCGTGTCTTACTGAATGCATGGGTTAGTGACTAAACTGTGTAAATGTCTATATTAGTCTGTCAGTTTGTGTGTAAATGGCTGCATGGGTTGGTGAGTAGCTACATGAGTGTATATTTGGGTTATTGATTGGGTGTCTGAGTATTTGTATGGGTGCCTGAGTGTCTGTGTGGGTGGGGGGTGTGACTCTGTGCATAAATGTGTGAGTGGGTGATTCACTGGGTGTATGGCTTAAAGAGTGCCTCTGTGATGGGCTGTATGGGTGGGTGAGTGTGTGGATGGGTGTGTTGGTGAGTGACTGGATGTCTCAGTGGTACATGTGTGAGTAACTACATATGTGAAAGGCAGTATATGTGAGTGTTGGAGTATATAAAGGACTATATGTGAGAGTTTGTGTTTGTGAGAGTGGCTGTATGGATGAGTGTGTGCTTGTATCAGTGATTGTAGAAGAGAGTAAGTATGTCTTAGTATCTGTATGAATAAGTGTGGTGGTGTGTCTATAACTGTATAGGTTAATAAATGGGAATGTGAATGATTATTTTTATGATTGACTAGGTGTGTGAGTAACTCTATGGATGAGTGGCCTAGGAATCAGATACAGGGTATGTAGTAACT
This sequence comes from Triturus cristatus, assembly GCF_964204655.1. Classification (NCBI taxonomy): domain Eukaryota; kingdom Metazoa; phylum Chordata; class Amphibia; order Caudata; family Salamandridae; genus Triturus; species Triturus cristatus. The sequence continues at coordinate 390,923,968 of NC_140582.1, read as the reverse complement.
GGTATTGGTGTGTCTATGGTTTTGAAAATAGTAGTCTGTATTTTAGAGTGGGCGTATCAAAGGTTATATTTGGATGTGAGGAGGTGCATAAGATTTTCACATGGATGATGTCATCAGTGATGTCATTTGAGATGCTAGTTGGCCCCCAGGGACCCTCAGGATTGAAGAGGAATTAATTCCCCAACTTAAAACGTGCCACAGGGCGTGTTTGCACACATGTTACCTCAGGCCCAGCCCCCTCCCCTCACCACTGTGCAAATGCACCCCGTGGTGCGTTTTAAATTGGGGGATTAAGTGTCCTTGAATCCCTGGGGTCCAAGTTGCCCACCAGGTACCTCCAGTAAGTGCCACAGAGCTACGTTTCAGAGAGGTGTAAAAAGGGGCGTGGCTTCTGAACACCTCTCTGCAACGCAGCTCCCTGGAGCATACTGGAGGTTCCTGGTGGGCTAGTTGGCCCCCAGGGACCCCCCGTATTCAATGGGAATTAGTTCCCCGTCTTACAACGTGCCAGGGGGCGTGTTTGGAGAGTGCTGCAGGGAGGGGGCAGGGCCTCCGGCGCAATGCCGGTCTTTTTTTTTAAGAAGGGGGGCTGTGTGGCCCCCTTCCTTTCCTTTTTTATTGGCTCTGGGGACCCCATCCCCCAGGGCCTGACCCCTATTTTTTCTTTATTTTTATAAATTGGAAGGGGGCCGCGTGGCCCCCCTCCCGAGGCCATATTCGAGCCCAGGGACCCCATCCCCCGGGGCATGGCCAGGTTTTTTTTTTCTTTAAATTATTGGAGGGGGGCTGCATGGCCACCATCCTCAGGCCATTTATGGCCCCGGGGACCCCACCCTCTGGGGCCTGGCCTTTCGTTGGGGACCGTGGGGGTCCCCGATTCCCCCACGGTCCCGCCAGCTCCCCGCCTCCTGCGGGAGCCGGCATTGCTTTTCCAAACGGGGAGCTGCTAAGATGCAGATCCCCCTGGCCCCTGCACATATATTTTTTAGATGCCCCCGGGACTTGGCCCACCCAGGGGCTTATTAATAACGAAGCGCGCTTCTTTTTTTTATTTTTCTCGGCCTGATCCGCGGATCCACCGCACATCCCACGATTTAAAAAAAAGAAATGCTTTTTTTAGCCCTGAGGGTCCTTGTGGGACCCCCTAAGCAGGCCTAGGGGGTCAGAGTGTTTCTACCCTGCCCCCTTTTCTTTTTTTCACGTTTGTTTTACTGATTTCTTGTGCCTTGGTTCTACCGAGGCACAAGATGACTGCCAACACATCCTGGTTTGAACTGTTGACAGCCAATTAGAATGCAGCTCGTGATCGGGAGGGTGCGTGGATCCTCCGTGCCTCTAAATATCAAAACTCTTATTTTTGATTTTCTCAGCAACTACTGAACGGATTTGCACCATTTTTAAAAAGGTCGCTTTCTTAGCCAAGCAGTCTCTTTTTGCCAATTTTGGGGTAAATCCGTTCAGCAGTTTCGGATGTATCCTTGCATAAGGTTTCCTATGGGAAATGGATTTTAGTCTCTTATTTTATTAATTTCCCAGCTACTACTGAACGGATTTACACCATTTAAATAAAAGGTCTCTTTCTGAACCAAGGGCTACCTTTTTGCAAAATTTGGTGTAATTCCGTTTAGCAGTTCGGGCTGTAGTCGTGTCTAAAGTTTCCTATAGGCAATAACATGGAGAAAACGCGTTTTGGGACCCCCTTTTTCCTCGGCCCCCGCTTGGCAAATCACCCCAAAAATTTCAGGATAGGAGCTGACCGGAGCGAGAGGAACGTTTTGAAAATTTCGCGAAGATTCGTCAACTGGCGCCAATATTATTGGGAAAAGAAGAAACACTTTTTGAATAGAAACAAGGTCCTAACTGTACCTAGTAGGTAATGTATATATATGTATATATATATATATATATATATATATATATATATATATATATATATATATATATATATATATATATATTCACTTAAAAAACCATAGGTTTCACACATGTTATAGTTAGCTGGACATTTCCCTTGTAAAAAACCAATGAAATTCCCCCGTTATAGTTAGTGCAGGCAACTATAACTCACGCGACCGCAATCCTCTGCTGATGACGTCAGATATTACATCACTGATTACATATGTGTCTTTCTGAAAAATAAATATTTGTATTATATGTATAGCTAAAGATTAATGGAAGAAGACATGGGTAAATAGGTGTCTAAATACAGTGATGTAATATCTGACGTCATCAGCAGAGGATTGCGGTCGCGTGAGTTAAAGTTGCCTGCACTAACTATAACGGGGGAATTTCATTGTTTTTTTACGAGGGAAATGTCCAGCTAACTATAACATGTGTGAAACCTATGGTTTTTTAAGTGAATTTGCAAGGTTTTTTAATGCTAATTCGTAACTATAACGTGTGTAAAACCTATGGTTTTTTAAGTGAATTTGTACAGTTTTTTAAATGCTAAGTTATGTATTTATAAATATATATTTTTTTCAGGTTTTTCACCGTGCACGCACCGTGCGCGCGCTGTGGGCGATCGGTGCGCTTTGCGCACCGAGCCCCCACGATGCGTTGTGCGTGCCGGGCGCGCACCCCGCGCTTTTTCGTCAAAAAAATAAATGGTTTTTTCACCCTTGTGGGTCCTTCAGTGACCACCTGACAAAGGCTAGGGGGTCAGGAACTGTGCACCCTGCCCCCTTTTCACGTTCTCCACCTTTGTTTTTCACTGCCTCAGACTGCGAGAGACAAAATGGCGGCCGACACTTCCTGATTTCGACCGATTAGAATGTTTACTGACATCTAACAACCAATCAGAATTGCGCTCGTTCACGTCACCGTGCGCGCACGGTGCGCGCACGGTGCGCGCCTATAGATATATACGTACTTTTAACTGACATTTTCTCAGGGACTACTGAACAGATTGACTCCAGATATTCAAAAGGCACATCCCTGACCTGAGGACTACCTCTCTGCCAAATTTCAAGTAATTCTGTTCAGCCGTTCGGGCTGTACCTTGGACTAAAGGCCCCTATGGAAAAATGCATGGGGAAAACGCGTTTTGGGTCCCCCCTTTTTTCTCGGCCCCCGCTTGGCTAATCACCCGAGACTTTCAGGGTAGGAGCGGAGCAGAGCGCCCCACCTATTTTGAAAAATGTGCGAGGATTCGTCAACCGGCGCCAAAGTTATTCAAAATAGAATTTTCAGATTTCCTATGGAAACACGGTCCAAACTATAACTATCTGCTGGCGACCGCCAGTAGATAATATATATATATATATATATATATATATATAGAGAGAGAGAGAGAGAGAGAGAGAGAGAGAGATAGATAGATAGATAGATAGATAGATAGATAGATAGATAGATAGATAGATAGATAGATAGATAGATAGATAGATAGATAGATAGATAGATAGATAGATAGATAGATAGATAGATAGATAGATAGACAGACAGATAGACAGATAGATAGATAGATAGATAGATAGATAGATAGACAGACAGACAGACAGACAGACAGACAGACAGACAGACAGACAGACAGACAGACAGACAGACAGATAGATAGATAGATAGATAGATAGATAGATAGATAGATAGATAGATAGATAGATAGATAGATAGATAGATAGATAGATAGATAGATAGATAGATAGATAGATAGATAGATAGATAGATAGATAGATAGATAGATAGATAGATAGATAGATAGATAGATAGATAGATAGATAGATAGATAGATAGAGAGATAGATAGATACTGGGTCTGGTGGCTCAGTGGACTAATGCGTCCGCTGAAGGGGCCTGTGTTCAACCTCAGGGTCACAGTTGTTTTTTTTGCTCTAGCCCCGACCCCCCACTGATGCCGTCCCCCGGTGCGGCCCTTGGCCACAACCCACACTGTAAATTTGGCCCGCGAGAGAAAGTTTGTGAGTACCCATGCTCTACACCAATAGTTTCAATATTTTTCTTTAAATCTAAAGGTAAATACAAAAATCTTCCTTTTAATCCTCTTTGTAAATCTGATGGAGGCAGCTTACCTGTTTTAGGCTCCATACGAGCAATAGCCTGAAACGGGTGCACAGATTGAATCAGAAGGTACTCATACGTATTTAAATCTACCAGTTCTGCAGGAATAGCTACCAACTCTAGGTTATTATGTACAGCTCTAGCTGGCATTTTGTTCTCCTCTAATTTGCTGTAACAATATTTACAAATACGTTGATCAATACCCAACTCAAAAACACCTTCCACCAACAAATAAGCAACAAATTCCTCACACTTATCATTGTTTTCCTTTTCACTTTTAAAAAACAGATCAACATTCATCATTTGATTTCTATACTGAGTACATCAACAACAAGTACAAACATAGTTTGGTTTTTCAGAACAAATTACCTTAAACTATGCAATTTCTTCTACAAACTTCTTAGTAGTACTATCTTCCACCTCCTCTTCAACACCTACACTTATCAAACTCTCACTTTGTGTACACTCTTCTCCAGTACTAAAGAAACAAAAATCTATGGGGCCAAATCATAAAACTAATCTGGGACAAAATACTAAACTTACTACTTTTGCTATTCACAGAATGCATTTAGTAGTAGTATAGTTAGGATTTTGTATTAAGTTAGGATTTTGTCTTAAGTTAGGATTTTGTCTTAAAACCAAAACTTAAGACAAACTTAAGTTTAACTCAAGTTTAACTTAAGTTTAACTTAAGACAAAATCCTAACTGAAGACAAAATCCTAACTTAAGACAAAGTCCTAACTTTACTACTACTAAATGTCTTCTGTGAATACCAAAAGTAGTAAGTTTAGGATTTTGTCTCAGATTAGTTCTGTGAATCAGCCCTTTTATCATCACAAACTCTTTTTACATCCGATACTGTCCCATGCAAAAGAGCAGTGTTTATTTCACTTAAAAATAATGCAGGACTTTTTACATAGTACAATCTTCTTACAAACCTCCGCATTGCAGAGTGATGTACTGCTAACATTCTCAAATGATGAAAAACACTTTGACACACTTTTCTAGAAAGACAAGCCAGAGAATGACCGTGCAAGCCAGCATTTTTTCTTACTTTACAAGGATCTAGTCCTTGCAACATCTTAATCTTTTGTTTAATACTTTATTTAGTATACTCTCATAAGAAATTTCGTAAAATATCAACAGACTCCTGTTGTATACTACAAATACTGCTACAATCCCATGTATACACTGGAGCTTGTGAACATCTCCCTTGAACTTCTTCAGCTATCACTTCTTCCACATTTCTAGGAACCATCTTTCCTTTTTCAATTGCACAACCGTTCTTCACTTCATAAGCACGACCACTGGTATCAACTGCGTGAACTAATGTATTGTTTTGAAAATAGCTCTCTTCATTAAAAAAAGGTTCTGAACTAGAAGTGTGCTTCAATTCACCCATTTTTACAAAGTTAGTTCTGTTGATTAGTCTTTTCCTTATACTTTTGTCCTTCGTAGAAGTAATTGGTTTATCCAATGTTCGCATTCTTTTCAGAACTAAGATAAGCAATCTTCTTTTTAATTCAAAAGCCTTTTCGACTATACTTTCAATCTCTTGTTTCACATTTCCTGAATTTCCATTAATTTGTAATTTTTTATTTCATTCTTCTTCATTCTACAAGTATTCTTTCTATTTTCAGCATTTTCAAAATCCTTTCTAGTCCTTAAAAGTCTTTTAATAAATTCTTTTGTTCTCTTACCACAAGACTTTTTCTTTTTTGCCACATGTTGTAGTTCATCTAATTCCTGCTTTTGTCTCTCCTTTAAATAGTACTCTTTTCATTGTTCTTTTTTCTTTTGCGTTTTTTTTGTCATGGTAAATCTTTCTTAATAATAATTGACAATATCTGAAAAAAAGAATTTTTTAAATAATCTAATATTATTAAAATAATTTTATACAAATATTCTTATCTATTACTAAAGAAACACCTTCTATTTGAAAGCTACAAACAAATGCATATATTGTTTTCAGAATATAGTAACACTAACACCTGAACTGCAAAATAAGGGAAGAGGGGTGCAGAAACAGAAAAAAAAGAATGCAGTAGTAATGAGTGAGTGATTACAGCAGTGCATATCTAGTACCTGCATCATTGTAAGACTGCATAGCAACTACTTGCTTGGTGTTTTTATAACTGCATGAGAGTTGAACTAAACTATAAGTGTCTCTATATTGTTACAAGCACACATTCATATGTCTCTGCGTTTTCAAATCATCATGATATCTAAAACAAATACGTATGTAATATTGCTGGAATATAATACGATCTAGAAACTGACACATGTAATAGATCTGCTTCAGTAATTGCATAATTCTGTGGGTAGTGCTTGGGTGATTGAATGAATGCAAAGGTAGTCACTGGGTAATTACAATAGAAGGAAGACGACTGCAGAAAGACACAACCGGGGTTGCAGAAAGAAGCAAGAGAGGTGTAGAAAGCAGCATGTAAAGTGCACAATGAAGCAACAGGAGTGTAGAAAGACGCAACACAAGTGCAGAAAAAAGCAACAGAGGTGCAGAAAGAGGCTAGAGAACTGCAGAAAGAAGCAACAGAGTTCCAGAAACAGGCAAATGACGTGCACAAAGAGGGATAATTACATGAGTGCAGACATATACGGTGAGTGCACAGATAACTGTATAAATACCACCTGAAGGCATATATGAGTGTAAAGATATAGACTGCCTGATTAAATGACTGCAGGGATAGTACATAACTAGTGCCTGGGTAATTGCATGACAGCGGTAATACAGGAACACAGGTGCAGACAGAGGCAAGAGAGGTGCATAAACAGCTAAAAGGTACAGAAAGAAGGAACAGGTGGTCAGAGTGAGGCAAGAGAGGTGCAGAAAGAGGGAAGAGGTGTACAGAAAAAGGAAAGAGGGATGCAGAAATTTGGAACAGAGGTACAGGAAGAAGCCAGAGCAGTGCAGAAAGAACCAACAGAGCTGCAGAAAGAGGCAAAAGGGGTAAAGAAAAAGGCAACTAAAGTGCAGAATGAAGCAAAAGACATGCAGAAAGAACCAACAGAGCTGGAAAAAGAGGTAAGAGGAGTGCAGAAAAGAGTAGGAGAGGTGCACAATGAGGCAAGAGGGGTACAGAATGAGGCAGGAGGGGTGCAGAAAGAGGAACAGAACTGCAGAATCAGTAAAAGGGGTGCAGAAAGAAGCAAGTGAAGTGCAGAAAGAGGCAAGAGAGGTACACAAACAGGCAGGAGAGTTACAGAAAGATGCAAGTTAAGTGCACAAGGAGACAAGAGAACTGCAGAAAGAGGCAATATAGGTGCAGAAAGAGACAAGTGAGGGGCAGAAAAAAGCAAAATAAGTGCAGAAAGAAGCAACAGAAGTACAAAAACAGGGAAGAGGGGTGGAGAGAGAGGCAATAGGGATGCGTAAGAAGCAAAACAGGTGCAGAAAGAAACAAAAGAAGTGCAGAAAGCGGCACTCAATGGGTACTCCTTGGGTAATTGTATGAGTGCAAGGGTAGTCACTGGGTAAGTACAAGACAAGATGAAAAGTGACTGGCTAATTTCATGAATGCAAACATTCACATTGAGTGCCTGGATACATGTATAAATAGCACCTAAAGGCATAGATGACTCATTGACTATTGACTACTGCCTAAGTGAATAAATGAATGCAACAGAAAGGCATGGGTGATTCGATGACTGAATAGCAACAGCCTGCATGATTGCATAACTGTAGGGGTAGTACATAACAAGACCCTGAGTGATTCTTTGCCTGTAAGGGTAATATCTGGGGGATTACTGAAGTAGATAGCAATTGAGTGTGTGATTTTATAAGTTCATGAGTACCGCCTGGGTGATTACTAAACTACTAAGATACTGCCTGAGAGATTACGGGCGTGGAAAGGTACTGACTGGGTGATTTTAAAAGTACATGACTACTGACTAACTGATTACATAAGTACAAGAAAAGTGTTTATGTGATTGAAAGAGTAAAAGGGGATTAAAGGACTATATAGATAACATCTCACTGATTGCATGACTACAGGGAGAATGTCTAGGAATTGACATGACTACATACCAAGTGACTGGGTGATTTTATAAGTGCATGGGTACTTCTTGGGTTATTGCAGGACTACTGAGGTAGAGCCTGAGTAAATAAAAGAGTGCAAAAGTAGTGCCTGGGTGATTTCATAACAGCATGACTACTGGCTGAGTGATTACATGAGTACAAAGGTAGCGCCTCCATGATTCAAGGAGCGCAGCAGTAGTGCCTGAGTGATTATATAAGTACATAAGTAATACCTTACTGATTGCATAACTACATAGATACTGTCTAAATGATTGCATCTTTCAAACCACACTTTTGTACTGCATCTTCCCCATTCTATCTAAAATTATGCGGCATAATTCAACTATACCTTTCTACATACTATAAAATAGAAGCCTAACTAATAACACCTTATGTGAACATCTTTTAAACCACAGTTTTGTGCTGCATCTACACCATTCTGTCTAAACTTATGCGGCATCATTTAACTATACCTTCTTACAGATTAGAAAAAACAAGCCTAATTAATAACACCTGATATGACCATCTTTCAAAGCACACTTTTGTACAGAATTATCGCTATTCTATCTAAATTATGTGGCCTCATTTAACTATACCTTTCTCCAGACTACAAAATAGAAGCATAATTAATAATAGCTTATGTGACCATCTTTCAAACCACACTTTTGTACTGCATCTTCACCATTCTGTCTCAAATTATGCGGCATCATTCAACTATACCTTCCTAAAGACTAAAAAAAACAATCCTAATTAATAACACCTGATATTAGCATCTTTCAAACCACACATTTATACAGCATCATCACCATTCTATCGAAAATTATGTGTTATCATTCATCTATACCTTTCTAAACACTAGAAAAAAGAAGCCTAATTAATAACACCATATGTGAACATCTTTCAAACCACAATTTTGTGCAGCATCTTCATCATTCTATCTAAAATTATGCGGCATTAGTCAACTATACCTTTCTACAGACTAAAAAAAGAAGCGTAAAAAAAATAATCCTAATTAATAACACCTTATGGAACCATCTTTCAAACCACACTGTTGTGCTGCATCATCACCATTCTAATAGTACTCACAGACTTGACCCTACCACATAAAAAGCAATAACAGCCCTTTGTTATACATCATACAACTTAAAATGTATAAAACATATGAAAATACATATAGAAGTAGAAACATACTTAGGACAGAAATCCATGCACACCTTAAAACTTGACAGACTCCACCTTCTAATTTAAACCAACAACTAAATCTCTGCGGTAGACTACAAATATACATATCCACACAGTAAAAAAAACTATCATAATCACTAATCCATATTCCAATATACACATAATACTATACAGAATCTATTTCAAACAACATTTAACTACAATAAAACAAACTACAATAAACATCTCTACATTTACTAATATATTTCAAACATCAAAGTTCCTGATTAATTATTTAACAAAAAAATAAAAATAACACATATTTCACCTCACAAATTTATAACTCACATTCCAAATTGATTTGTAGAATTTAAAATATCAGAAACTTATAAAAGATTTTCTTATACACACTATTAAAATAAAGCACTCCTCTCAGCAAAGCAAAACTAGTAATGACAAAGTTTCCCTCTCTTTCTCTACACAAATAAATGTAGGTAACAAATCACATTGCTTCCTACATTTGTTCAAAGTGCCCAAACCAGTTATGGAATTTTTTGGAGTCGCGACTCCACCTTGCAGCAAAGCGATGGAGCCATGAATCCACACGTGAGTTCAAAAATATATTACAAATAAAAAACATGACTACTTTTTAACAACACACCACTTCTAAAGATGCTACTGACTTGGGAAATCTTACTTTAATAAGATTTCACTTATATATAAATTACAATTTCACATTTTAACTACCCAGTTGAGTTTCAACCCTTCCCCCATTCTGTTTAATGCCAGTTTCCATTCACGGAACATTCAACTCAACTGACAGGTCAGAAGTTCGCCATATTTTGAACTTCACCACACAATTTTAATAATGCAAACAGCACGTGTGATTGACATTTCCAAAATATAAGCTTATCCTATCTACTGTACCTTTCAAAAAATGTTTACTAACCAATAAGAAACATGCTTTATATAAAGACAGTAACATGCACCCTATTTTTGAATATACACTGTTCTTAAACAGACAATCAATTCTCTACTTTTTTTTAAATAACATCTAGTCCAACATTTTACATACCTCTCATTCTACCAACTGACTACCCTTGCTACAGACATCTTTTCATTAATTCCAGACATCCCTCCCAGATTCTTACAATGTAGATTGTTGGAAACAGCTATGTTTTCTGGTGCAAAAGGTATGCTGAATGCAGAGGTATTGACAAACACCTAACTTTGCAAAATGTGTATATTAAATGGATTGCACAGAGATGATTAAATTGTCACCAATTGATGCCTTTGGTTAAAACCTTTTAGCATTTTCAACCCCCTGACCTCATGATTGTGCACTGTGGTGGCAATGACCTAGGTACATTGACTGGAGTAGGTCTGGAAATGCTAATGAAGGAGTCCGTTCTTTTTTTTGTTCCATACTCACCTTGCCCTGACGCTGCCACAGAGGAGCCTGCACTTCAGGGGAGCCCACCGAGCCTGCGAGCTCGCCCCCTGCAATTAGGAGCATTGTCCCGCACTACCCGCACTGCTGCTGGGAGGTAGGTGACTACAGCTCCCAGCTAGCCTTGCGCCAGGGACGTCAGGAGGGATGCATCAGGAGGCGCATTAGTGCGGCTGGGGACCCCGCGGCACGGGAGCCCGTTCTTCTTTTTGTACCATACTCACCTTGCCCTGATGCTGCCACAGAGGAGCCTGCACTTCAGGGGAGCCCACCGAGCCTGCGAGCTCGCCCCCTGCAACGAGGAGCATTGTCCCGCACTACCCGCGCTGCTGCTGGGAAGTAGGTGACTACACCTCCCAGCTAGCCTTTCGCCAGGGATGTCAGGAGGGACGCGCCAGGAGGCACATAAGTGCATCCGGGGACCCCACGGCGCGGGAGCCCCTTCTTCTTTTTGTTCCATACTCACCTTGCCCTGACGCTGTCACAGATGAGCCTGCACTTCAGGGGAGCCCACCGAGCCTGCGAGCTCGCCCCCTGCAACGAGGAGCATTGTCACGCACTACCCGCGCTGCTGCTGAGAGGTAGGTGACTTCACCTCCCAGCTAGCCTTGCGCTAGGGACATCAGGAGGGACGCGCCAGGAGGCGCATAAGTGCGGCTGGGAACCCCGCGGCACGGGACGTGCGCGGGCAGCGCCTGGGCAAAGCCCAGGCCAAGGACGGGCCAGACCGGATGAGACTGAGCTGGGCCCCCTCTTTGAGCACCACAGTAAATTAAAGGTCAGTCCTGTTAAGATGCCCATATATTGAAAGTATATAAGTAGATCTGGTTCCTTGATTTGTTTCCACCCCGGTTTCTAAGATGAATAAGTGAGAGGGTAAGGGCAGAAGTGTGAAACCCAGTGGACGCGTTGTGGGGACACTCGACCAATTCTTAATTAGAGCGACCTCTGTCTTGGATCACGAGATCGAAATCACAGAGCGTCGCCTATCACTTGAACCCCTACTGTCCAAAAGATCGTCTCTGGGTGGCCTGGCAGCCAATGCCATTCCTGACCGCTGTCTAAGTACAGATAAGGTGAGTGACTATATACCGGCCTCAAATGGGACCCCGGAAGCAGTACCAACTATACAGATATCTGATGAGACTGACCCAGAGCCTGTTGTAACTTGCCCCATACAACGATCCTCCCCTAGGTCTATGGCCCTGACAAAATCCATGGGTCCAGAAGTGATCCCAGACCCTCCAGTTAAGAGGAAGAGGGGAGGGGGTCCACAGAGGCCAAAAACTGCAAATTCAGCCAGGACAAATAAAAGTGGAGGGGGTGCTATGACATATTTACCCATCACAGGATATAGAGCCTCATCTAATGCCGGAACTCTGAATTTTGACCCACCATGTGTCCCGTGCACTGAAGTAGACGAGGCCATTGGGACGAGACTGGAAAATCTATTCCTCACATCACTAAACCCTATTACTCATAGATTGAGCCAGATCGAAGAGAGATTAAATAACTTTGAATTACAGGCCAACCCTAATCTCTGTGTACTTGAGGGCTTAATAGCTCAAATCAAGCCGTCACCAATGCCACCATCCAGCGGAAAAACTCAGCCTTTGAATGAGTCAAGTAACCCCGCTGCTGCAAAACCTGCAAAGAAACCACCACTTCCAAGGAAGCACCCCACCACAGCTACTAATCCAGCTGTCACTATGGCTGAGGATATCTCCGAGACAGCTAATATCTCAAGTGAATTCGCCCAATCTAATGAGAGCCTATTGAGCGACTTAGTTACCATTCCAGTGACAGTTGTAAATAACACTCTAATGGTTAACTCCAATACCAACTGTGTAACAGCAAGACAGGACAGTATGCTCCTAGGTATGAGCGGGCCAGAACCTATGAGGAAGTTTGGAAGATTATGTCATAGTGCTTCTATGGAAGGCTACCAGACTCTACATCTTCCCCCAGCCGCTGCACCACTGGTGGTGGTACTGGGGATGTCCCAGTATTGCGGGAAGGACAGATGGAAACCACAGAGCAACTATTGTTTAAAGTTATGCACTGGTTAATTCAACGTCTGAAGGGCGTAGGTATTTGGAAAGGGGATATACATACCCAAATGATCATGGCTAGAAGCTCTGCCTGGATAGGACCTTCCAGGAAGGAAGTGGGGGGAGATTGTGTAGTTGTTAACTGTAATAATGAGTATATTGTTGGACTTCATTTGGATTATTTGGGTAACATCCTAGAAAGCCATTCTGATAAAATCACTGTGCTGCCACTGTGCTTCTTCTACAGATCTCACTCCCATCTTCCAAAAGGGAGGGGCCCTCCTTGTGTGGTGAAACACCCATGGGCATCCCCAAGAAGCTTACCCAAACTCACAGATTTAAGTTTTGCTAACATATTTGCTCCCTTAACCGACTTAGAAGCGTGTGATTGAGTACAACCAGTCATCCTAAATTTGGCTGAGAGCTCTGTTATACAGCCCACTCTTTCTCCCGACATTGATGCGGGATTACAGATAATTAATATCAATCAATCAGAGAGTACTGAGATTCTGATATCCCCAGCATCAACTGGTAGGCTGGCCTCTTCTTTATTAACTTTTATCTCCTGGAATATCGCCTGCCTACCATCTAAGATTATGTCATCTGATTGGTCATCTTTTATAGACGGCACAATATCATTGTTTTTCAGGAAACGTGGTCACAGAACATGATTTTTCATCCTGGTTATTTTCCTTTGGTAAATCGGCCATTGTAAGACAAAAAGGGAGACCTTGTGGCGGGCTTATTATCTGGGTAAGACAACACTCTGGTTATCAGGTTGAAGAGTTACTAGTGGATAGCCCTGACATCTTGGCCATTAAAATTTGATCAAAATATGATCCAGACCTAATACTGATCAATGTGTATGCGAGAGGGATCGCGGGTGGGAAACCATCATTAACTGTCTCCCAACTAGAAACCTTTATTGAAGCCCTTAGAGGGAAAAATCTCCTGGTAATAGCAGGCGATTTTAATTGCACTTTTGAGCCCCTCAGCCATGAAGACTGTGGCTTTAGTAGTGATGAGGACTCCAATTGGGGGATCCCGCTGCTAACACTGCTTCAATTAAAAAATGTACTGAGGCAGCACTCCAGCTAAAAAGCCTATGTCTGGAGAGGGGTCTAAGGGCTGTAAATGGGAGGTCGTTGTCAGATAGCGAAGGCCATCACACTTTTAACAATGGGATAAGAAGTAGCTGAATTGACTATTTTCCTATCAATCTAGAATTATGGCCTCGACTTCTGGATATGAAGAATTCTGGATATTGCTAACTCTAGAGACAAAGGGTCTGGAACTACAAATGGCACAAAATGAAATAGTGACAGTAGACGTAATTATGTCACAAGACTGTCGTTAGCTAAAATGGGTAGTGGTACTAGAAGACGAAAATATTTTAGATCAGATAAAGATAACAGTCGAAAACACACTAACAACTATTTCAACCCTAGATACCCATGATGATTCTCTCCCCGCCCTCACGAAGGTACATGAGGACCTTTTTGCTAAGCTGGAAGTTTTCTTTACCAAGAATAAAAGTACTAGCAGGCATGAACCCCAAAAATCAGCAAAGTGGTATGACGGGACATGTAAGGCAGCATTTAGGCGCCTCTCCCAAGCAATCAGGGCGGGAGTACCACTGGAGGTTAAAATTGCACAGTCAGATTACAAAAAAGTGCAATACACGGCAAAGAAGAGTTACGATGAAAAAAGATGGAATGATTTGTTGCATGCAAGTAATCGAAAAAGCTGGGGAAAATGTTGGCAAATAGTTAAATGGGGAAGTGGAAACATAGGGCCGGCATCAGTTAATAATGTGGCACCAGAACAATGGGTCTCGCATTATCAGGCCCAATTTGCTGCCACATTTGGCACCCCCATACACTACCCTGAAATAGTCTCTGACATCGTACTAACCTTTGGAATAGGGGAGATCGAAAGAGCTCTGGATGCTGTTCCTACTGGTAGGGCTCCCGGCCCGGATTGTATCCCGGCCGATATATTCAAACATGACAGAATGAATTGGCTTAAATATATACATACACTAGCTAATGCCCTGGCCAGAGGAGCCCCTATCCCCGAATCCTGGCGTGGTGCAGAAATTATACCCATATATAAAAAAGGGGACCGCGCCAGCCCAAGTAACTACAGGCCAATAAGCCTAATTGACACAATACAAAAAATTGTGGCCAGGCTTGTGTTGAGTAGAGTTAACGCATGGATAGATGACCATGATATTCTATCCACCTTTCAAGCTGGTTTTCGACCCCATGTTAGCAGTATCGACCAAGTCTTCAGGTTTATGTTGATCTACTGGAGTACTGTGATTCTAGCTGGGGGACTCTATACGCAGCATTTATAAACTTAAAATCCGCGTTTGATTTGGTCTCCCGGAACAAGCTGTGGGATACACTAAAGGAAGCAGGGTTGCCTCTTGAGTTCCTACTTATTATTATTAAACTGCATGAGTCAAATTATGCCTAGGTACGTTGGGGCCAACAGGGCGAGCTAACTGATCATTTCCCAGTGAACAAAGGAGTCAGACAGGGATGCGTTTTAGCCCCCACCCTTTTTTCCTTATTTATAAACAAGGTTGTCACATACTACACTGCCTACCCAACCGATGCACCCATTCTTGCCGGCTCGAAGGTACCAATATTAATGTTTGCAGATGACACCTTAATTCTGTCCAAAACTCAATCAGCTCTTGACAGATTTACAGTTTTCTGCAACGACCATGAGCTAGTAGTAGATGTCGATAAGACAAAGTTCATGGTCTTACACAAACACAAAATAGTGAAAGGCAGAGGGGATATGAATAAGGTTACCTTGGAACAAACTGACACCTTCACATATTTGGGTGTGACTATGGGCAAGAGATTGAACTGGAAACCTCAGATAGATCTACTGGTCCTCAGGCATAGCCAACTAGCAGGAGCCCTACTGAAAGAGCATCGACTTTCCCAAACCAAACCAGTAGGGCCTGCTCTAACGATTTATAAAGGGAAAATCAGGGCATCGATAATTTACGGTGCAGAGCTCTGGGGCTTCGAAAATCTAACTCCTTTAGTTCTAGCCCAAAATAAGTTTTTGAGATCCCTAACTGGTCTTCCCCAATCCACCTCCTTTAAACCACTACTCCTAGACTTGGGATGTAATTCGTTTGAGGAGGCGGTGGGTTTTAGACCCCTAGCTTACTGGAGACGATTATGGACAACACAGGAGTTATTATCATATGCAAATGCATTAAAATATATAAGAGAAGCAGCTACGTCATCCAAAATTAAGTGGCTGCAAAAGATCAATTGCTCACTGGTTTATATGGGGCTTATCCATCTGTGGGAGGATCCAGTAGGTAACCTGTTCCCATCGAAAAGTGATTTTAAAGCATTAAAGAGGGACATGGTCAACCTTAAGTCCATGTCACTGGTGAGCAGTACCTCTTTGACAGGCATTTTCCTGGAGCACAATTTTGAATCTAGGCCTGAAGCATATTGGGATTTTATTGCTAGACCACGTGACAGGAAACTATATCATCAAATAAGAGTTGGTACCCTCCCCATAAAAACATTCACATCAAAATGGCATAATACATCAGATAATAATCATGCAACAAAAGATCTGGCAAATACAGGCATTTTCTCAATTTATTATATAGATTGATAGGATACCAATGAGGGAAGATATTTTTATCTAAAACCTCAGCCAGCTATCGTTATAGCATAATATGGCCGAATCCTCAGTGCCCATTATTTTTAAAACTGTAGAAAAAAAGGGGACTCATGAAGTCTCAATTAAAATTGCCCATCATTAAAGTGGTCCACAACATGCTGTGTTTTTAGTTTGGCGTTGACTCACAGTTCGGAATAAAAGTGACCAGTTGTTGTGTGTCTAGTCCAATTTTAATTGAGACTTCTTGAGTCTCTTTGTTCTCACGGGGTCTCTATCTTTTGTCACTCCTTTTTCTACTGGACACATCACTTTTTTCTTTGAGAAAGTTATCGATGATGACATAAACGTGGGGAAGCTGGTGAGAACCAACCAGTAGCTCCTCTGGTGGTGTGCACGTGAGATATTTTCTCTTTCTTTTACACATTTTTTAGCACATATATACTTGATACCGGGGGTTTGTGTTAACTTGAGTGTACTGAGTGGCCACTTCTTTTTCTATCTTTCCCTTTTTTTCTGCAGTTTTAAAATTAATGGGCACTGAGGATTAGGCCATATTATGATATAACGATAGCTGGCTGAGGTTTTAGATAAAAATATCTTCCCTCATTGGTATCCTATAGATATATATATAATACATTGAGAAAGTGCCTGTATTTGCCAGATCTTTTGTTGCATGATTAGATGTTGAGTGGAGGGAGGTCTGGCATATTATTTCCCTCTATAGCTCCTTATCGATATTATTATAATACATCAGATACCAAATGCCCCACGTGTATAGCGACGGAAGAGTCCATTACCCACATATTGTTTGTATGTCCAGCATACAAGTGCCCTCGATATAAATGGCTTAAGGCGATCTGTCTAAACCTTGGCACAAGATCATGCCAAACAGCGCTGCGCATCCTGAAAACAGATGCACGCGAAGATGTAGCAATAGCAATGGCAAAGTTTCTGAGTTGGATGTGGGCACTCAGAAGAAATAGCCTGGAGGATATAACAGCTATCATTCCGTAACAATTAGCTCCTCTATACATAGTGTGGTGTCTCCTGTGTGTATTGAATCTGTATGAGTAACTCATTTACAATGCTGGTGTTTTTTAAATTATTTATGGATATAACAATACTACCGATTATTTGTTTATTATTAACCAATGTTATTAATTTTATATTTAATCGTACATTTTAACGGAAAAATTCCTTTTTTTAATGATATATGTTATAAGGAATCTTAATTTTAATGAGATTTAAAGATATTGTATGTATTGTAATTGTGTCTTTAATGATTGAAAATATCGAATAAAGACTAATTTGATTTGGATACCTTTTCACAACTGGTGTTGCTTTTACCTCAAACTGTCTTTGTATACTCTAATATATGCCAAAGACAGAAATGGAAGTGGTCAAATCAATTCTGTCCACAGATTGAGAAAGCTAGAAAGAATGTCAATAAAGCTGTTTCTGCTTACCTTAGAGACCATAGGATGGGCTCCATATATAACAACAATCTATGTTTTGATATGGAAGGCATCTGCAGGACTGATGGAGTACACTTCACAGATCAGGGAATCAGAGTCTTTCTCAACAACCTAAAGCTCTGCATCCGCAATTACATGTAGCTACAACAAACTCATAACAAACACAAGGGCTCTTTTTAGAGTCACCCTGTAACACAACAATGAATCTTACCTATTCAAAACATATATATTCTTTTTTCAAAACTTTTGCTTGGATCCACAAACCCATCGCTTTTACATTGGGGGCCGCATTGGATGCGATGGAGTCGCGACTCCAAGTGCGCGGAAGAAAAAAATGCCCCTATTCTAAATAGTTTAATTCTGCCTCGGGGACCCAATCCCCCGAGGCATGCCCATGGGGACTGTGAGGGGAGCCCAATGCCCCCACAGTCCCTGCTGTCTCCCCGCCTCCTGCGGGAGCCAGCATTGCTTTTGGACAAGTGGAGCTGCTAATATGCAGCTCTGTCCCGGGGGTGGGCACCTCGGGACATTGCAGGAGCCGCCCCTGGGGGGTGGTGGTCCCCAGGGCCATCGAGGGCTCCAAGAGGGGGACCACATGGCCCCCTCCCTAAATCTGCATAGCCCCGGGAGGTGGTGGCCTCTGGGGCTTGGGGGGGCCTGCGAGGCCCCCTCCTTAATTAATGATGGAATCCCAGAGGGGGTGGTGGTTCCCGGGGCTTGGGGGGCCTGCGATGCCCTCCCTAATTAATGATGGAAGCCTTGGGGAGGTGGTGGTCCCCAGGTATTGGGTGGGACTGAATGGCCCCCCTAATTAAGGAAAGAAGCCCCGGGGAGGTGGCGGTCCCTGAGGATTGGGGGGCCAGCGAGGCCCTCCCTTACAATTACAAATGCCCTGGGAAGTGGCATGGGGGGAGTTATGACCCTCCCACACTTTGAATCAACAAGCCCTGTGGAGGTAGCAGTCCCCAGGGCTGTGGTGGCCCCCAGGGCCCCCCACAAATTAATTACTTATTGCCCCCGGGACCTGGCCCACCCGGGTGCTTATCATTTTTTTTTTTTCGTCCGGATACGTGCACCCACATCGGACGTTTTAGTATTTAGAAAATGTTTTTTATGGGCCTGCGGGTCCTTCTGGGACCCCCTGACCAGGCCTAGGGGGTCAGGGTCTTTCTACCGTGCTCCCTTTTCTTATTTTTCCACCTTTTTTCCACTGTTTCTTTTGACTTACATGTAGCTACAACAAAATCATAGTAAACGCAAGGGCTCTTTTTAAAGCCACCCAATAAAACAACAGTGAATCTTACCTATTAAAAACATACATATTCTTTTTTCAAAAATTTAGCTTGGAGTCGTGAACCCATCGCTTTTACACTGGGGACTGCACTGGACGCGATGGAGTCGCGACTCCAAGGGCGCAAAAGAAAAAATAAATGCCCCCTATTCTAAATAGTTTAATGCTGCCTGGGAGATCCCATCCACCGAGGCATACCCTTAGGGACTGTGGGGGGAGCCCCAATGCCCCCACATTGCAAACAGCAATGTTCCGGGGGTGGGCCTCCCGGGACATTGCAGGAGCAGGCCCTGGGGGGTGGCGGTCCCCATGGCTATCGAGGGCCCCAAGAGGGGGGCCTTCTCCCTAAATTTGCATGGCCCCCGGGAGGTGGTGGTCCCTGGTCCTTGGAGGGACCTGCGAGGACCCCTCCATAAATAAAGTTGGAAGCCGGGCCTGCGAGGCCACCCTAATTAATGATGGAAGCCCCAGGGCATTGGTTGTCCACGCTGCTTGGGGGGCCTGCAATCCCCCCTAATTAATGAAAGAAGCCCCGGGAGGTGGCGATCCCCAGGGCTTGGGGGGCCAGCGTGGCCCCCCTTACAATTACAAATGCCCCAGGGAGGTGGCAGTCCCTAGGGCAGCGTGGGGAGGAAGAACCCCCCCACGCATTGAATCAACAAGCTCCGGGGAGGTGGCGGTCCCTAGGCCTACAGGGGCCCCTACGGCCCCCGCAAATTAATTACTGATGGCCCCCAGGACCTGGCCCACCCGGGGGCTTATAAAAAATGAAACAGTTTGTTATTTTTTGTTTCACTTCCGGATTCGCGTACACAGCGCGACTTCGGACATTTTCTTTTTTTTTAATGCTTTTTTGGGCCTGGGGACCCCCTGACCAGGCCTAGGGAGTCGGGGTCTTTCTACCCTGCCCCTTATTTTTGTTTTCACCTTTTGTTCTACTGATTTCTTGTGACTGTGTTACCGAGTCACAAGATGGCTGCCAACACATTCTGGTTTGGAGTGTTGGCAGCCAATCAGAATTGAGCTCGTGCTCGGGAGGGTTCGCGAACCCTCCTCGGTGCTCAGATATTGAAAGTTTTCTTTTTTTAAATTTCTTAGGAACTACCGAAAGGATTTACACCATTTAAAAAAATTGTCGCTTTCTGAACCAAGACCTACATTTTTGCCAAATTTGGTGTAATTCCTTTCAGTAGTTCGGACTGTAGTCTGTTCCAATTTTCCCAATGGAAATTAACATGGGAAAAACTCGATTTGGGACCCCCTTTTTTCTCTGCCCCGCTTGACGAATCACCCCAAAACTGTCAAGACAGGAGCTGACCAAAGAGTCCTATTCGTTTTGAAAATTTCGCGAAGATACATCAAACGGCTCCAAAGATATTGGCAAATCAAAAAACGCTTTTCCCATGAAATCTAGCTCCTAACTATAACTACCTACTGGCGACCACCAATAGGTTATATATATATATATATATATATATATACATATAGAAATAGTCCTGTCCGCTCTCTTCTCAGCGGGGATATAGGCACGGACCTCTCACCTCCAGGAATCAAATAACAAATCCCACAACACGAAGAGTGGGTTTATTTCCCAAAATTTAAACCAAGAAAATAACAGGACCAGTGTCCTCCATGACGCGTTTCGCTCCACACAGGGAGCTTGATCACATGATGCGTCTCCGTGTGATGACGTAATAAATAGAGACTCTGAGCACAAACAGCGTGAAAGAAATGAAAAACAGACTACAATAGTGTATTCATCCAGCATAGCAAAGTCCGAATAATTGATAATGTTGATATAAATAACTTGTGCAAAATACGCAAAAAATCAATAAAAGACAAAACATCATCATGTAAGATGTAAAAAAAAAAATCTAAATACATACAGGTGACTAAAGGCGGTTTTCATAATCAATACATAATGTATATAATCCACCTCTAAAGTAACCTGCATTGCACTTGGGAAAAACTATCCAGAGAATAGAGGACAAGTGTCCAAAATTGAATACCCAACAATACTGACATGTCTCTGAAAATTGCGTAAAAAGCTGATATGTAACTTTCAAGTGCATAAAACGGACATCTAACATTCTAGAAAGATCATGCATAGAGTATTTGGTGAACCGAAATATCCAGGGAGATAAGACATATATCTAAATAAACAGTTTGGCAATAAATGTCTCACTTAAATGCAAGTGTAACAATAAAAATAACCAAAGAAAATGAACTAAAACCCCATATCAGTCATATTAGCAGCATGTATAATAAATAACAATCCTAGTGCAACAATTATAAATATGCTAAAAAACCATCAGTAGATAAGATCTCCTGTTGTAAAATTGCATGAAGAAAATAGTAAAACTCTATACAAGAAATAGCCCGATCATAAATAGTCTGTTAGTTTTGAGAAACTGAAGTGCATAAAAAACAGTGCAAAATAGTGCTCTAAAACACAGCTAGAAACAATAGCAGCAAGTAGAAATAGTCTTAACTGATTTAGGCCAGAGCAATCCTAAAGTGCTAGTGCAGAAAGAATAAGTAAATGCCTGGACTCTGAATAAATACTTGAAGAGTGGAGGAGCCATTACAAACAAGACCAACTCAGTTTGGGCCAAAAAAATATATATATCTATACACAGAAAAATGAATGATACAGAACAAGGTGTATCAATCATAAAAAATTGTGCAAATCCTCATTAATGTTAAGGCCATTGGGGACTCTTGTGTCGAGAGCTAAAATGAAGTGAGACTCTCGTTGTCTCAGTAGCTTATCTCGATTGCCTCCCCGTCCGGGGTTAGCAACTGACCCTATGACTGTGTACTCCAAATCCTTTAATTTATTTTCATGAATTGATTTGAAGTGTCTAGCAACCGGATAGTTGTGGTCAGAATTGACAATGGCCCTGACATGTTGCAAGATATGTTTATGCACAGGAAGTTTGGTACTTCCAATATATTCCAAATTGCAAGTGCACTTAAGTTTATAGATGGCATACTCAGTACGGCAAGTTAAATGTTCTGGGATAGCTATCTCTTTATCACTAAATGCTGTTTTATAGTGAGTGCTGTTAGTAGCAAAAGTACAAGCACGGCAAGAGTTGCATTTAAAGAACCCAGTCCTAGTAAGCCAGGTGCCTTTAGTTTTAACCAAAGGCATAGGTCTCACAAGGGCATCCCTCATAGAAGGAGCCTTTCTGAAGGTAGTAGATGGTAAGTTAGGTAGGATGGGGCCAAGAATGTTATCAGTTAAAATGATAGGCCATTCTGAATAAATGATCTTACGGATAGCATTTTCTTGAGAACTGAATGTCGTAATCAAGCGAATAGACTGTAAATCTGGCTCTGTAGTTTCAATTACAGGTTTGGTACTAGGCTTGAGCAAATTTAATCTAGGCACATTGTTTGCTTTATTTAGGGCAAGGGTCAAGTGATGTTCCTTATAGCCCCTGTCCAAAAATCTATGAAATGCTGCCCTCTGGCATTCAGTAGAATCAATTTCAGAGCTACAGATTCTTCGAATACGAATAAATTCGCCGTACGGTATGCTGTTAATGAGATGACGCAGATGTGCACTGTCAGCATGTAGAATTGAATTGCCTGCAGTGGTCTTTCTGTGTAACTTAGTACAGAGTATGTCATTGTCTATATACACCAGGACATCAAGAAAGTCAACAGAGAAGCTATCAATAGAGACAGTGAACTTAAGGTTCAAATCATTGAGATTGATGTCATCTATAAATCTCATTACATCATCCTTAGGGCCATTCCAGACTAGAAATATGCCATCAATATAACGCCAATAGTGGACCACATGACTCCACCAGTGCTGAGGAGTGGTTCTGAGGACATGCTTCTCCCACCAACCCACGTGCAAGCATGAATAGCTTGGGGAGAAGCAAGCCCCCATTGCCACCCCACGCACCTGTTGGTAGATATCATTCTGGAATAAAAAGAAGTTAGTTGATAGACAAAGTTCAATTATTTCCAAAAGCATGTTGTTATGGTCTTTCATATTTATATCCCTATTCTCAAAAAAATGTCTCGTAGCATTAATGCTATGACAATGATTGATACTGGTGTAAAGGGATTCAATGTCCATCACTACCAACAAGTAATGCGAACACCATGTAATATCTTTAACTTTGTTCAAGAAATCTGCAGTGTCTCTTATATAGGACGGTAGAGAGATCATATGTGGGTGCAGGAAAAAATCAACATATTTAGATACATTTTCATTCATACTTCCCTGAGCAGAGATAATAGGGCGACCAGGTACAGGAGTAACCTTCTTGTGTACCTTAGGTAAAAAATATAACATGGGAGTGATTGGATGTTCAATATTCAAAAAGTTAATTTCTTCTTTAGTTAATAAACCATTTCTCTTCCAATTATAGATTTTTTTACGTGTTTTATCTTCCGCAGATCTCATTTCAAATTTGGTCGAATGTCTGTAACAGGAAGTATCAGAAAGGTGGCGATCAGACTCTGCCAGATAATCAATTCGGGACCATAACACTGTATTGCCTCCTTTGTCTGACTTGTTGATGATGAGATTTTGGTTTCTTTGCAACTTAGCAAACAACGTGTGATATTGTCTATTACGATAATCCCTCTGACGTGATTGAAAAGGTACTGTTCTGTTTAGAGCCTTAAGCTCAGTGATGACTCGGTCACTGAAAACATCCACTGCATCTTTTGGCATTAGGGGAAGAAAGGTGGAGGCTGGAAGGAAAGGGCTGAGAGCTGTCTTATTATGGCAAATGGCTTGACTAGCCATAGATGGATCCCCATCTTCGGTTTCACGTGCCAAATCGTACAGTATCTGTAAGTTGGGAATGTCTTTGACCTGTAAAGATTCTTCTGTGTTGATGGTATTGGTAGCATTATCAGACGTTTTACCATCAAATGTGTTCAATTGGAAATATTTGATCAATTTTATTTTCCTTATGAATTTAAACACATCTGTCCTTGCTTGGTTGTAGGAAAAACGGTGCTTAGGACAAAAAGAAAGGCCTAGAGATAAAAGCTGTGTTTCTGCTGTTGATAACACAGTGTCAGTTAGATTAATGACAGTATTCTGTATCCCACATGTTATTTCTTCCAGGCCCTTCGCGCATTCCCTCTTGAGATAGTTTTGGCGGTGCCTGACCCTCCTCTCCCTCCTACGTTTGTTTGTTGATCCCCTTGCACATACTGAGGTTTGCGGGGGCGCAAGGCATACCTCCGGTCCTCGCTCACAAAATTCAGTTCCTCCACTAAAGAAAAACTAGGAGCAGCAGATGATACTTGAGCCGAGGTACCAGGTTGGCCATCCTCAGAGTCACTGTTAGATGTGAGGGACACTACATCAGAATCACCTTCGCTGATTTGAGCCTCATTACTCACAGTACCTTGCTTGCTTTGTGCAGCGCCACCGGTCAATGCTTGTTTCTTGTAATTGTCGTATTTACGAGCAAATGTGAAAATTCTGCCGGTGGCATAGTCATTCTGATCACATGCAAACTTGAAAATCTTCCTTTCTTTAATATATATATACATATCAGTGTCAGTTAAAACGCACCATTTTAAACTAACAAAACCACTGAGATTCACCAGTGAATTGAACTCAAGTACCTCCAACTCATACCCTTAAGTTACTATAAGTCACCCCCGCCATGCACAGTGTTGTCATCAATGATGTAATTTTAGATGTTGCAGTCATTTTATCAATGATGTCATAGATGATGTCAGGAGTGATGTAATATGTGGGGTAATTAGCAATGTTGATGAGGGAATGAGTTATAGGACTTTAGGGCACAAGTTACTTGAAAAACTATAACTGGTAAATTTCAGTGGTTTTTTCCATTTAAAATTATACATTTTATCCAACATTTTCACTTAACTAATGTCCTCTTAACCTTTGTTTTTTTCAGTGAAATTCTAATGTTTTATTTATGCAAAGTAGGATATTATTACCCCACCTAACTATAGTACCACTTTAAATTTTGTTTTTTCAGTGAGTTTCTAGGTTTTTTTAATGTAAAGTAACACTTTATCACCATACATAATTGAAACCCCATGTCACACATGGCAAAATGCCAGGTCCTGTGTCCAATCCCTCACAGGCAGCGTACCCAATGCCGTGTACAGCCTTTGTCCGTGCTCAGAATGGGGTTGGTCGCAGGGCCTTGCCTGCAGCTAGGCTGTGAGTCCAATATCTTGTGAACATTTAACCCACACCACACATGGCCTACTGCACTAGTGCCCAACACCACCACCACTGCACACAAGCCAGGTGCAGGGGAGGGTGGGGACTCGGGCCCACACACCCAAACCCCATTGGCTAGTATTGCTGACTATAAATGTGTCATTTTAAGTGTGGTAGAACTACTGACTTTGTCAACAGGCCATAACACTAAAACATAAAAAGTGGGCCTATTGGCTTTTGATAGGGTCACCAGATCAACATATATAAAGCACACTTATTTTTTATCAGAAAATCACCACTATTTATAATCAAATTTACATTTCATTAATTTACATAGTGCAATGTTCAACAAAAGTGATTGTCTTGAAAACATTGTAATAAAGTTTATTTGCAGAAAAAAAATAATCAACGTATTTGAGTCTTTTTTTGTGTGCAAAATGCAGTCAACAAGAATGGGGCTCTGCACTTTAACTGAAAAGAATAAAGCTTAAGCAAGAAGTGCTTTAATAAAATGTGGTGAGCTCTACTGGAGTCATGGGTTTAATGACCCGAGATTTACTGTTACTTTTTTTTATGTAGCTGGAGAGCTGCAACATACCCTGCAGCCAGCCACAACATTAAAAAAGGTGTGGTCATGCCTCTCCATGTTCTAGTCGCACCACCAGGCTCAGAAAAATGTAAACAAAATATCACTCACAGGGCATTGGGGAGCACTCCTTGAAAGAGCAGTGAATAATAAATGGTCAGCTCATGCTGCTCATTTAATATGTTTTTAAAAAAAATATATATATATACTTCTTGGTGGCCCCATGCCCACCCAGGGCACTCCAACCTTTTTTTAATGTAAAGACAGCAGGGAGAGCCCCCGGACACCCCTGGCCCGCCATCTTCCCAGCCACCATTGTGGCAAGAGCCAGCCACTTTGTTATTTTATAGTGGATACACTGGTGCCCAAATGGGGCACCTACAATCTTGATTTCCTTGGGCAACAAGGAGGTAGCCCAGGGCTCCTGCTGGCTCCCCTTGCGGGGGCTGGCCATTTGTTGAATTTTGCCCTGGTGCCCACCGAGGACACCCACAATGTGGTCTGTTTTGCTGACCATGAGGGGGCACCAAGGCCACCATAACTCCTTCTGGCTCCCCAGCCTACACAATGCTGTGTGCGAGCTGGTGCCAGCACCTTTCCTCTGTCCCCACCTGGGCAGAAGCAGCATTTTTTGACTGCCCCCGCTAGACTGGAGCATACTTCTGTTCCTTGCCCAGGAGAGCATGGGCAGGTATGTCTGCATTCTCTGGGCAGGGAATCACAATGTCCCTGATCGAGCTCCCCAGGTCACTCTTAAGTATCTAGGAATGAGGGTTGGGGTCCCTAGGGCCTATACTGGCTTAGGGAGGACAGCATGCTCCTTTTGAAAAAAATTCAGGCATGTGGAGGAGGGACACATGCCCACTCCCCTTATTACATCGACCTGGGGATGGAGTCCCCGGGGTCTTGTAGAGGCTTGGAGAGGGGGCAGAACACCCCCTCCCTAAAACATATTGATGCATCACCACCCTGGGAACGATGCAGCAGCCTGTACTTTTTTCCTAAAAATGTTGCCAAAGATTTGCGACTCCATCATGAATTTGTGACAACATTTTAAAAAAAATATATGTTTTTGGCCCCAGCGGGATGCAACTCTGGGGCCCCCTTTATCTTTTTTTTAAACCTCTTTTCTATGACTTGAAAGTGCGTCCTGAGTCTCCTAAGATGACTAACGCCACATTGCTGTTAATGTC
This sequence comes from Triturus cristatus, assembly GCF_964204655.1. NCBI lineage: Eukaryota > Metazoa > Chordata > Amphibia > Caudata > Salamandridae > Triturus > Triturus cristatus. The sequence continues at coordinate 390,896,852 of NC_140582.1, read as the reverse complement.
TTTGCAGCCAATCAGATCCTCCCCAGTGTGAAATATATAACGTTTTTGAGCCTTGATTGCTCAAAAAGTAAATCACACCAAATCACACAAAGCGTGCTTTCAAGACCAAGATCTAGCTTTCTGCCAATTTTATGTAAATCTGTTCAGCTGTTTGGGATGTAGCTGTGTCTAAATTTCCTAATGGAAAATAAATGAGGGAAACGTGTTTTGGGATCCCTTTTGTTTCAGCCCTCACTTGATGGATCACCCCAAACCTGTTCAGGAAGGAGCTGAGGTGGATGAGACCTTCTTTGAAAAATATTTTGGTGAAGATTCGTCAAATGGTGGCAAATTTATTAGCAAAACAAATATTGCTTTTCTTGGTGAAACGTGGTCCTCACTATAATTACCCAGTGGTGACTGCCACTGGGTAATACATATACAAGGATGTGGTATAGCAACCAATATTTCACTTCAGTGATCCTTATGAATTTGTGATATCATCATCATATTGACAGCCCAAATCACGGCAAAGGAATTGTCAGGTCCTATAGAAATATGCAGTAATGGAGTACTCATTTTCCAGACTTTTTACCTAAATTAAGCATCAGGAAATGGAAATACATGCAGCACATTTGGATGCAATATTATTTTGACCCATTTGAGCTACAAAAATATATTCTATTGTAATCTGCAGTAAACTGTGTGGTAAGTGTGGAGAACCCATAACTATGCAGTATATGCAGCAGGAATAGAATCTAATAATGTTACTGACCAATGGACCATTTATTTTACAAGCTATCCATTCAGAAAAAATGTGTACAACCAAAACATCGTATTTTCAAACATTCCCAAACATTACCTGCACCTTGAAGAGAACAGCAGAAAACTATCTCACCGATCTGCAATGAAAATGTGTTTTTTAACAATGGAATGGGTGTGTTTTTATAAAATTATACATGCTTTCCTTTCCAATGCAGAAAAGCAAACAGTATAGTGTGGTTTTCGTTTTGCTATTTTCAATAAACATTGTCTTGTCCTGTTTGAAAAGGGGCCAAATCATTTTAAAAATACATAACAAGCAATTTACTATGGTCCTATAATATGGCTATTCAGAGTTCTGATGACTTTTACAATACAAATCACTCTGTGTTCAGCTCTCTGATGCCATCAGAAGCAGGCGGTCAACACTGGGTGGTTATAGTTTGGTCTGCATTAGGAAATACCTTTTTGGGTTTGCTAATAACGTTGGTGCCGTTGGAAGAATCTTCACAAAACATTCCAAAAACATGCTCTTTTTGATTATGTTCTACATGGGAAGTTTCTGGGCGATCCGTGAAGTGGGGGCTGAGGTAGGTATTTCCAGGCAGCGCTGCTGAACAGAATTACAACAAATTTGATAGGAAGTTTGATCTGGGTCTGGAAAGCGTGATTTTAGTGATTTGGTGTTAACCAGTTCAGTTGTTTTTGAGATATTAAGGATCAAAACTATTTGTATATCTGGATGATTGGATTCAAAGGACTCTCTGGAGAGTCTTTCGACCCTATTTAACAAAATAGAGTTATCTAAATGACCTCGGGCACTTTTTTACCCTTGGGTCAACTCGGTCCCACAGAAGTAAGACTCCAGCAGCAGTGCAAACTCTGATTGACTGCCTGCAACAGTAGAAGAAATGTTGCAGGCAGTCATTCCAGGAATCTAAGACTTAGCTCATCCTGAGATTATTTTGTAAAAAAAAATATAAGGGGACAGGGTAGGCATACCCTATCCCCCTAGCCCTTGTGGGGGGTGTACAATATATATTTATATATTGTACACCCCCCACGAGGACTAGGGGGATAGGGTATTTTACACAAGCTGGACCTTCAGGGCAGGTGTAGGCCTTTGAATTAGAAGCACTAAAGGACTTTGTTAAAGTGCCTGAGACAGGGAGGAGTGTGTGTAGCCGTGCCAGACAGGGCACGTCATGTTTACACATTAGCCACAGTAAGGCAGAGGCGACGGCTAGGTAACAATTCATGCTGAGTTGGTATTTCGGAGGCGGTGTTACCATCACGAATACCGCAGACTCATAATGAGGGTCAATCTCGCCCCGGGTCCTTGGCCCTCAGGTCAGATTACCACTGACTATTTCTGCCCTCCAGCACCTCTATGCGGCCACACTGTGACACCCTCCAGGACCCGCGCTGCCCCAGGCAATAATGTTTTATCCACTAAATACCGCCACTCTGGTGCGGTATTTACCGCATCTTTCTGATGTTTGTTACCCAGCACATGCGATAACACGCTTCCAAGGCGCGTCCAACCACCTTAGCTCAGCTTCCTGATTTCCCCGCTGGAAGTCATGTGCGCAGTGGCCCACAGAGGTGCTAATTTGCGGCCAAGTCAGGCCCAAGCTACCGTTGGCGCGGGTGGTGGGATGAGGGCCTGTGTCTGTCTGTGTGTCTGTACAGGTGTCACCAATCCTCTGATCAGGGCACTATCCCCCTCACCCCACCCCCATCCAACATGATGTCTTTGTGCGAGGTGATGGTGCAAACATTAATCTTCCATGTCATACCACTTCCCCAGTGGGTGGGGGGCATGGGGAGGGTCACGGGTGCAGGCCTGGATTGGCTGAGTGCTTCACAGTGCTTTATGTGCTTGCTGCAGCCTGGGAACTAATTGCGCGTGGCGGCTGGAGGCAGCAGTGTCCGCGGCCCACCGCCTGTCCCTGGGGCCCCCACCTCAGCAGCGGGGACAATGGCAGCTGTGGGAGAGCTTAACCTTCCGCTGCTTAAACAAGTGCAGACATATCATAAACAGGGCGGGGTGGCGAAGGAGGGTATTTGGTGCCTTGTAATGGGGTGGGGAGGGGCCAGAGCCCACCCCTGTAGCATACCCCCGCTTTCCCAGGCCCATCCCTCAGAGTACCAATCTAACATCCTACCGGAGCCCACCCATCTAGCATCCCCTCCTCCGGATACCCCCTCTAGTATCTTTCTTCGGAAGCCCACCCCTGCATCACCCACCTCCCTTCTAGCCCCGCTTGTATTTCTGTTTGTATTGGATTGATAATTGATATAGGTCCAAAAGTGAAAACACACACATGTATATGCGTGTGTGTATATATATGTATGGATATATATATCTATACATGTATATGTGTGTGTGTATAGATATATGTACATATATATACATACACACAGACATACACACATACATTTATAAACCACAAGGCACCCCACCCATGTACATACCTACAGAGGGCATGGTGCTTGTCAGCTGTGTGTGGTATTCCCACCTCGCTGCTGATATGCAACAGGTAGTTCACTTATTCTGTTTTTATTCCATCACAAACAGTGTTTCACATCAATCACAAGGACTCACAAAGGAACGGGTCAAAGTTATATAAGACCCGGTGCACCACGTATATCCCATCGCGTGAAGAAAGAGAGTGTAGCCAGGGCTTTAAGTGGCCCAACTGGTGCTGAAGCAGGTGCTGAGACTGGTCCATATCGGGCTCTCCTTTTTACCTCAGGGTGAAAAACAAAACTTAACTCTGCAGCAGTACCACATTTTACTGCATTTGATATAACTTCATAGAGACTCATTATAATTCGCTCACAGTATCATCATTTCAGAACTGAAGCATTTTCAATGTTATATACAATGAAGCCAAAGTTGTTGCTTATTTATATTATGCAACTAACAACCATTGACAAAGCCAATAGTCCTGGCTTGTTGTGTGATTAATGATATTTGTTGTATTATATATCTGGATGCAATGACACAAGCATCAAAATTCCAGTCGGGCGGCACACTATGCTAATAGATTTTCAGTTTATGTGTGTTTAAGCCACGCTCTTAATTACACCTGCCACTCCCATTTGAGACACTCCCCCCACCCGGTTTGTTCATCACACTTAAACTTAAAGCACTGAGCATAGCGCCAAGTGAGCCCGCAGTGGCGTGTTTAGCACTCTGCACAAAGCTGCAGCAACAATGGTGAAGGCATGTCCTGCCCGCCTCATAAGAGCACATGTGAGGGTTGATTGACAGGAGGGGGTGAGGGTGGTTGCATTTCACAAACCAAACCCCATCTTTTGTTACTGGAAACAAACACGATGGACCCCAAAGTGCTGATTTTACAAACTCCGCCTCTGCAGGCGCTCAGTACACCGAGCTATCTCCTTTGCATTTTGTATTTGTAGGTAACCACATGGTTTGAACTAGTACATTAAATGTCCTTGATTCCCACAGCGAGCCACAGACTGCCATTTTGTTTCCTCTGTGAGCTTGCTGTTATGATGCAACAACTTACACACACCCTATAAACAGCCAGGACTATTGGTTTTGAAATGCTTGTTGGCTATTTAAGATAAGCGAGTAACAACCATGATCTTACTGTAAATAATCAATATTGAAAATATTTATGAGACTCTGAATGAAACATTACTGAGGTCTGTGGAAAAGACAAAGGGCTTCATAGTGTCTCATCACTCCCCTTATGCATACTCTATGTTAGACATGTGTGCCTTGTTTCTCTCTAAATCTCTTCCATCTGCATCTCTCACACCTCAGCTCATTCCTCTTCAGCAGCCTCTTTTCACTCTCTCCTGAATGCACCTACTCTAATCTCCTTCACTTCACCCCCAAAACACAACAAACCACTCACCTATGAGCACCGCATTTTCATTTACTTTGCTTTGACTACTGTTCTGTTATATTGGTTTGTATAGCGCACTAACCACCCAAGAGGGTATCAAGGCGCTTGGACAGCTGTGTAGGTTTGTGGTCTCCAAGGTGATAATCAGTGGCCTAACAAAACTTGAGGGGGCTCCCCTGCAAAGTACATGCAGACGGCCCCCCACACTCCAGGCCCAGTCCGGAGCTGTCAGACCAGTGACCTGCCAGTGCCAGAGGGGTCACTGGTCTGACAGGGGCTGCGGGGGCTTTTGTTACGCCACTGGTGCTTATAAGAAGAGACAGACCTTAAGCTTCTTGCAGATCTCAATAAGTGAGAAGGAGGCTCAGATGTGTTGAGGGAGGTTGTTCCATGTCGTGGGCGATGTAGGAGAATGAGCGACCACCAGTTGCAGATGGAGGGGCGTATGTGCGAGTGAGAGTGAAGCAGAGCGTAGGAGTTGGGTTGGTTTGTGTAAGTATATGTGGCAGTTGAGGTATTTTGGCCCATGTTGTGCAGGACATTGCATTTGTGTGATTAGTTTGAATTGGGTGCACCTTCTATGCACACACTTGCACAGAATCACAATTCTGCCTGGGATACATAACCTTTGCTCTGCACTCTCTGCTGTGAGGCCAAGGATTGGATGTGCATACATTCAGAACATATTTTGGACCCAATGACAGGCAATGTGTGAAATTCACACTGCCTTCAACCTATGCTTCGGAGCTCTTGAATGTAGATGGGTGTAAACACTAGAAGGCGACCCAGTTACTTGTGGGTGATAGATCTGTGGTGCTAGGTACAGTCTGCCCATTCCCCAGAGACTCTGGGGTGATGTGTCTGTGGTGCTGTCAGTGGCCGGTGCTCTCTCCATATACTCTGGGGTGATGTGTCTGTGGTGCTGTCTGTCCACTCCCCATAGACTGAGAGGTGATGTGTCTGCGGTGATATCAACAGTCTATCCACTTCCCATAGACTGAGGAGTGATGTGTATGTGGAGCTGTCTGCAAGCTGTCCACTCTTAGACTCAGAGGTGATGTGTCTGTGGTGCTTTAAGCAGCCTGTCCACTCTCCATAGACTGAGAGGTGAAGTGTCTGTGGTGATATCAGCAGTCAGTCCACTCCCCATAGACTGAACGGTGAGGTGTATGTGTTCTGTCAGCAGCCTGTCCATTCTGCATGGACTTAGATGTGATGTGTCTGTTGACGTCAGCATGCTGTCCTCTCTCCATAGTCTCAGGGGTGATGTGTCTTTGGTGACGTCAGCAGCCGGTCCTCTCTCCATAGACTGAGGGGTGATGCCTCTGTGGTGATGTCAGCAGCCTGCCCACTCTCTCTGCCCATACTCTCAGGAGAGATGGGTATGTAGAGCTGGCTGAAGTATGTCCGTTCTCCATAGAGTCAGGGATGATGTGGTTGTAGTAACTCATATTTTAATTTTAGCCGTGGATACATGTCAACTAGTAGGGTAGCCAGTGTGTCATGGGGCCTAGTGCAATGCTAAAAAATGCCTCCCCCGCCCCCCCTTTGCTGTTTGACTTATAAAACACAGCAATAATCAGGATTCGGTGGACCCCTCAGGCCCCAGGGTCAAGTGCTACTGCACTTGCTGCACCTATGGAAGCTATGCCCCTGAAGTCAACTGTGGAGAAAGTCCCCACTTCGGTCATCCAAGTACCAGGATATCATGGATGCTGGGACCCTGATACAGGGAGAAGGGCTTCTGAAGGCAACTGGATTGTTAAACTATGAGTGAGATGTGCACAAACTTTCAAGGAGGTATGCATGAGCTTTCAAGGAGCTGTGAATGAGCTTCTGAGGAGCTGTGAATGAGCTTTGGAGGAGCTGTGAATGAGCTTCTGAGAAAGTGTGAATGAGCTTCTGAGGCACTGTGAATAAGCTTCTGAGGAGCTATAAATGAGCTTCAGAGGAGCTGTGAATGAGCTTTCAGGGTGCTGTGAATGAGCTTCAGAGGAGCTGGAAATGAGCTTCTAAGAGCTGTGAATGAGCTTCCGAGGAGCTGTGAATGAACTCATGAGGAGCTGTAAATGAGCTTCAGAGGAGCTGGAAAGGAGCTCCCAAAAAGATGTGAATGATCTTCCAAGGAGATGTGAATGAGCTTTTGAGGAGCTGTGAATGAGCTTCCGACGAACTGTAAATGAGATTTTGAGAGCTGTGAATGAGCTTCTGAGAGCAGGAAAGGAGCTTCCAAGGAGATGTAAATAAGATTCCAAGGACATGTGAATGAGCTTTTGAGGAGCTGTAAATGAGCTTCCAAGGAGCTGTAATTGAGCTTCTGAGATCTGTGAATGAGCTTCAGAGGAGTTGTGAATGAGCTTCCGAGGAGCTGGGAATGAGCTTCCAAGGAGCTAAGAATGAGTTCAGAGGAGCTGTGAGCGAGCTTCCAAGGAGCTGTGAATGAGCCTCTTCCGAGCAATGAATGAGCTTCTTAGGGGCTGTGAATGAGCTTCTGTGGAGCTGTGGAGGAGCTTCAGAGGAGCTGGGAATGATCTTTTCAAATTGCTCAGAATGAGCTTTCAAGGTGCTTTGAATGAGCTTTCACGGAGCTGTGATTGACCCTCGAAGGAGCTGTGAACAAGCTTCCAAGAAGCTGGGAACAAGCTTCAGAGGATCTGGGAATGAGCTTCCAAAGAGCTGGGAATGAGCTTTCAAGGAGCTTTAAATGAGCTTCTAATGGTGTCTAAATAGCTTGGAAAGATCTGTGAGCAATCTTCAGAGGAGCTGGAATTGAGCTTCCAATGAGCTGGGAATGAGCTTTCATGGAGTTTGGAACGATTTTCCAAGGAGGTTGGAATACGCGTCCAAGGAGCTGGGGATGAGCTTCCAAGGAGCTGGGAACAAGCTTCCAAGGAGCTGTGAATGAGCTTCTAAGGAGCTGGACATGAGCTTCCAAGAACCTGTGAATGAGGTGAATGATTTTTCAAGGAGCTGCAAATGAGCTTCCAATAAGCTGGGAATGAGTTTGCATGGAGCTGAGAAGGAGTTTCCAAGAAGCAACAAAGCTTTCTTCAGAGAAATGGGCGCAGTTGATGATTCACAGGCAAGTAAAATGTCCAGGTACAGCTTGGTTTTCTCCCAGCGGTTACAAACCTGTGGCCTCAAAGGTAGGGTGGCCAGACAGCCCAGATTTCAGCAGAGAGTCCAGTTTTCGAAGTGCTGCCCCAGTGCCTTGATGCTTTTCTTAATTTTAAATACATATCACGGTTTTTGGAACAATGGTCAAGTCATCCAGAAAGGACAATTGAAAGCCATGTGTTGTATCTTCCCCTTTTCTCCCACCTTGGTACCTTCCGTCCACCCCCACCGCCCCTCTTACCTTGGTATCTCCCGAAGCTCACCTTAGAATGTTGACAACCTGCTCATCTCAGAGAGCGGATGGCTTGGAATAAAGTGACAGTTGTTCTTCACTTGTCTGTGTCATTTTAACTACTACACCATGCTCTAAATTGTTTCTTTGATCCAGGGGGCAATACCAACAGATGGCGGGCCCCCAAGACAGGTGCAGACCGGATCTGGCCGGTTCCGGGCAGCGTCAATTTTGGGTACCGCATTTTGAATGTTCGTGGGCATCCCGCCAGGCAACCGATTGGCTGGGAGGCCATTGGTGGGGGCAGGGGAGGGCGTCAGGGCGGGCAGCAGGGGCGGCCAGGCAAGATAAAAAGCGGAGCTCATCCCCACAAAAAGTAAATTTTTCTTGCCCAGCTGCCCAGATGACCATCAATTCGCCTTGCATTTGGGACCCTGTTGCAATGAAACGGATTTTGAAGCGCAGGAGGATGTTGGCTGCATGTACGCTGCAGCAGATGGACAGACAGGGTGGGGATAGAGGGCAGGTGGGCTCAGGGTAGGGGTCATGGCATAACTCATTTTATGTATGTGTTGTTTGTAAATGTGTGACATATATTTATACACACATACATTTACTATGTGTAAATATATATATATATATATATATATATATATATATATATTGCATTGAAGTTCTCCCCAATATCCTAGGAAGAAAGACGAGCCACTCCGTAGTCTGCAGGAAGGTGTAAAGTTTATTCACACCAGAAAAAACCATAGGTTTCAGGGGCGTTATAGTTAGCTTGACTTTTCACTCGTACAAAACCATTGAAATTCCCCCGTTATAGTTAGTTCAGCTAACTATAACTCGCGCGCCCGCAATGCACTGCTGATGACGTCACATATTACATCACTCATGACATGGTCAGGGACATCACTCATGACATCACTGATTTTTTTCAGTGAATTTCAAAGGTTTTTTAAATGCTAATTTCTAACTATGCCTACAGAGATAGGACATGTGAAGAAAGAAGAAAAAACGCACAGAAAGAAAAAAAAGAAATGCAGAAAGAAGCAACAGAAGTCCTCAAAGACGAAGAAAAGTGCAGGAAGAAGGATAATGTGCAGAAAGAACAAACAGAAGAGCAGAAAGAAGCCTTGTTGCAAAATCATCCTGTACCCTCAACTTTTTCAGACGGATACTGGTGGTAACTGAGTATGACTAACCAGTCCTAGAGCCAGTGTTATGTTAAAAGACACTCAGAATACAGTGAAAACACCTACATACACTAGGGAACACTATGCGTTGGGGTCCCCCTGTGATCAGCATGACCTCTTCTGTAAGCCCCTAGTATATAATGGGGCAGGGGATTAAAACTACCTCCTAAAACGCGCCACAGGGCGTGTTTGCACACATCACCTCAGGCCCCGTCCCCTCACTTCCCCACTGTGTAAACACGCCCTGTGGCCGTTTTAAGTTGGGAGATTAAGTCCCCTTGAATCCTGAGGGTCCCTAGGGTCCAACTAGACCACTAGGTACCTCCAGTAAGTGCCACAGAGCTGCGTTGCAGAGAGATGTAAAAAGGGGCACGGCCTAGACCACCTCTCTGCAATGCAGCGGAGTGGTGCTTACTGGAAGCACCTGGTGGGCTAGTTGGCCCCCAGGGTCCCTCAGGATTGAAGGGGAATTATTTCCCCAACTTAAAACGCGCCACAGGGCTTGTTTGCACACGTCACCTCAGGCCCCGTCCCCTCCCTTCCCCACTGTGTAAACACGCCCTGTGGCCGTTTTTAGTTGGGAGATTAAGTTCATTTGAATCCTGAGGGTCCCTAGGGTCCAACCACTAGGTACCTTCAGTATGTGCCACAGAGCTGCGTTGCAGAGAGGTGTAAAAAGTGGCACGGCCTGGACCACCTCTCTACAACGCAGCTCAGTGGCACTTACTGGAAGCACCTGGTGGGCTAGTTAGCCCCCAGGGGCCCTCAGGATTGAAGGGGAATTAATTCCCTGTGGCCGTTTTTTAAGTTGGGAGAGTAAATCCCCTTGAATCCTGAGGATGCCTAGGGGCAAAATAGCCCACTAGGTATGTCCAGTAAGCGCCATTGCAGAGAAGTGTAAAAAGGGGCTCGGCCTGCACCACCTCTATGCAACGCAGAGCAGTGGCACTTACTGGAAGCACCTGGTGGGCTAGTTGGCCCCCAGGGTCCCTCAGGATTGAAAGGGAATAATTTCCCCAACTTAAAACGTGCCACATGGCGTGTTTGCACCCGTCCCCTCCCTTCACTACTGTGTAAACGCGCCCTGTGGCCGTTCTAAGTAGAGAGATTAAGTCCCCTTGAATCCTTGGTCCCTAGGGTCAAACTAGCCCACTAGGTACCTCCAGTAAGCGCCACAGAGCTGCGTTGCATAGAGGTGTAAAAAGGGGCGTGGCCTCAAAACACCTGTCTGCAACGCAGCTCCTTGGCACACACTGGAGATACCTGTTGGGCTAGTTGGCCCTCAGGGACCCTCAGTATTGAAGGGGAATTAATTCCCCAACTTACAACTGGCCAGGGGGCGCGTTTGCAGAGTGCTGCAAGGAGGGGGCGTGGCCTCCAGCGTGGCCTCCAGCGCGATGCCGGTCTTTTATTTATTTTATTTTTTTAAGAAGGAGGGCTGTGTGGCCCCCCTTCTTTTTCTAATTTACTGGCCCTGGGGACCCCATCCCCCAGGGCCTGCACCCTAATTTTTTTTGTTGAAAAAAAAAAATTTGGCCCTCCCAAGACCTTAATCGGCCCCGGGGACCCCAACCCCCGGGTCATGGCCTTTTTTTAATTTAAATTCTTTAGGAGGGGGCTGCGTTGCCCCTCTCCTCAGGCCACTTATGGCTCCGGGGACCCCATCCCCTGGGGCCGGCCTTTGTTTTTTATTATTTTAAAAATATATATATTTATAGAAACACCTAGGACATGCTGGACAAACCGTATGTACCTATCACCATGATGATTTGGTGATATTCATTAAAAGGCGACTATGCAGAGAATGAATCCACATGGAATGTATTTACAGCGCTAGTGAAGCTCTGACGTGTCTGACGCCCTACCGTGCCTAATCCCGGCGCCCCCGCCGGTGGGTACTCTCCAAGTTGACACCCTTGTCGTTTATTCATACAAACATGGGTAGCTATTGACGGGCACAGTTAATATACACGCACACCAAGCCATTCAAAGGGGATTCGACAAAAATTCGACCAAACTATGCAAGAAACCCCCCTCACGGTTAATAAAAAACACATCCACCGCCGGATGTGTAATACTTTTTATTTTACTCTCTGGAAAGGAGACGAACCTCACTTGAGAGTCACAGCGTGCTCCTGGCTGAGCCCAATGCTGTGTTACACCCACCAGTGCCCGCCGATTGCCTCACACCTCTGTGTTGTATTCCACCAGCTAGTGCATATGCTATGACACTCTCTAGCCCATGTGCACTGTAACACCACCCCGTGAATATGTCATGCCACACTTGTCTTCGCACGGGTTATATTGCCCCATCTAACGTGCCTTCCTCGATGCCTATGTTATAACGCACAGTGCTATGCCATACATATTACAATCTGGGATCCATATCTTTGTCACAGTGCATATGCAACGTTACACTCCCCAGCACATATTTTATATTACAACTTTAGAGACTAGTTAGGTTACACAACACTGCCCTGTGCATATTACACTCCAAGGCGCACATCACATAGCAAGCGCTAGTGCCTGTGCTATCTCACGCTCTCCAATGAATCTGTCATTGCGCACAATGTATTGCATATTATATTTCACGCCCGGTTCATCTTATATCACACTTTTTGGTGCATAGTTTATACCATACACTATATCTAGTTTTCATTTTCAATCGTGCTCTCAGGACTATGTTCTATATAACACTGTGTTCACCTACCCTTTTCACGGGCATTAAATTTTGCAATAGGGGGTGGAGGGTCAGGGGGTGTTTCTGCCAAGTGAGCCCGGAGTCACGGTCACAAACGTCCTCTTCTTCCTAAATAAAAGTGAGATTATGCTGCATACTTGTTCATATTTTAAGTAGTTCGCACAGACACACGTTTTAAAAACAATAAAGTTCTGCATACCCGCCTTCTCTGAACAGTTAGCTTGCTGCCCCATCCCCCTCCCCCCTATCCTCTGTTGTGTGAATCCATGGACTAGCCTCCTCCCTCCTGCCATGCATGGTCTGATGTGCTGCCACTGCCCTCAATTTAGTATGATGTACCAGTCCCCTCCTCCTGCCCTCCATTGCCCAATTCTATGCCCCATCATTGACCTCCTGCTTAAACTCTGTGCTTAGCTTGCTGCCCCTATTCTCCTTCCCCCTGCCCTCCGATGTCTTTGTGCATGCCCCTGCTCCATCCTTTTTGCCCACCATGTTCCATGGACCTGCCACTCCTATCTACTCTGAGTGTTCTGTTGAGCTGCCACTCCCCTCCCACCTGCCTAGCATTGTCAGATGACTGTAACCTGTCCCTGCCACCTCCACCCTGCCTGTCCACATGCCATGCCCCTATCCTCTTCCTCCTGTCCTACATGGTCCATTGTACTGCCACACCCTTCTGCCCTCCCTGGTCTGTTGTGCTGCAACTGCTCCTCCTGCCTGCCCCATGCGGTCTGTTGTGAGGCCCCTTCCCCTGAACTTTCTTGTCTGTGCACAGGTCCTGACCCTCCCTTCTATCCTCCATCGTCCTTTGTGCATGCCCCTGCACCCTCCTTCTTGCCCATCATAGCCATTGTGCTGCCACTAACCCTCCCGCTTGCCATGCATGGTCTTCTGTGCTGCCATGGCCCCTCCCACCTTCCCTGTGTGGTCAGTTAGCTGCCCCTGACCCCCTCCCCCCTTCCCTCCATGGTCTCTGTGTATGCCATCACAGTCTCACTGTTGCTCTTCATGGTGTGTCTTGCTTCTAGTGCCCATCCTGCCTGACCTCCATGGCTATCTTGCTGCTCCTGCCCTGCCCCCTTGCCCCCAGCCCTCTGTTTACATGTGCAGACCCCTACTCCCTCCCTCCTGGCTTGTCTGTTCCATTGTAATGCCCCTGATCCGTCCCTCCTGCCCTTTATGGTCTGTTATGCTGCAGCTTTCTCTCCTGTCTGTCCATTATGGTCAGCTAGCTACCATTGCCTCGTGCCCCTCTGTTCTCTGTTGTCCATGTGCATGGTCCTGTCCCCTCCCTCTTGCTTTCTATGGATTGTTGTGCTGCACTCCCGTCCCGCATGCGCTGTGTGGTGTATTGTGCTGCTGCAAACCCTGATGCCTGCCCTGCAGGGTCAGTTTGGTGCACCTCTCCATGTCCCTCCTGTCCTCTGTTATCCAAGTCCATGTCCCTACCCCATTTCCTTCCATGATCCAATGTACCATACTTGCGAACATTTTGAACTTGGTAAGAGGGAGATTTTGAAAAAAAACTGGGGTATTGATTTTCCCCTTTGAGTTACATTGAAAAAGAGGAGATTGTAGACAGGAGACAGATCAAATAAAGCCCATTTGAGCTCAAAAACATTGGACGTTTCCTGGCTGAATCGGGTCTGTTGGCATGTATGGTTGTACTACCATTGCCTCTTCCTTCTGCCCACAATGGTCTATTACATTGCCACAGCCTCTCTTGCAAGTCCTGTATTGTTGGTTTGTTGCCCCTGCCCCCCTTTCCACTGCCCTCCATAGTCTGTTGTGCTGCCACGGCCCTTCCTGCCTGCTCAGTGTGGTTAAATTGTTGCCTTTGCACCCTCCTACCTGCCTTCAATTTTCAGAGTCCGTGCCCCTGGCCTCTGCCTCTCAACAGTATTCTAATGAACAACTAGATTGCTAACATTCTATATTTATTACAAAAGTGTGGAACGCCTGACGTCATCTTGATGTAATCAAAACTGTAATACCTAGACCATTTCCTTTAGAAATTACATATATAAGAGGGTCTTATTGGCATCAAAATTATGGTTAGTGCTCTAAAAGACTAAAATAAGGACATATTTTCTGAGTTTTCAAATAGCGACAAAGCACTTTTAAATTATTTGTTATCTTTATGTTTTTTTATCCAGTTGACCACTTGATTAAATGTTGCACTTAGGGGAGAGGATGTGGTGTTACTTCCAGAACTGCAGACTTTGCAACTGGGGAACCAGGTTGGAGTTTCTGCTTCAGCTCGACATTCTGTGATTCTGGTCAAATCACTTAGTCTCCCCATGTCTACAACCAAAATGAATTTGTTCTTGTGTGATGTAACCAATGCTCATGTAAAGCACTCCAATACCTGACAAGTCTGCACTATATAACACTGCAAAAACACAAAATAATAAGTGTTTTGCACACTTCTGTCATTGGGCTATATTTGGGCTACATCTTGGTGATTTTGGGCTACATTTGGGCTCTTTTGTCTCCGGTGGCCATCTTGGGAGATTTATTTGTTATGCAGTTTCCTAATTTCCTCATGTACTGGAGTCTCCTCAGAAGGAAATGCTTTCAGTTTTTTACTTTGATTCCATCATGAAGGTATTCAGATATGTCACACATTTGCCATAAATTCTGAAAGTTAGCACTCTATTTGCTCATTAGATCACTGTAGTAAAACTACTGTTCACCATGGAAGTCTGCTCCTGGTATTAAAAGTGCATGTTTCAGTCTGCATGTCAGAATTTTTTAATGAAATAGAAGAGGATTTGAGAAGTCACTCAAAATGTGCCCTCATTTTCTTTCTTCATAATTTCTATGGCAAAATGAACCCCCTCATTGTGTTCCTTTTTAAATTAAATGTTTTAAGTGTTACCAGTTTATTCCAATCAAGATGGCTTCAGGTGTGCCATACTTTTGTCATAATGAAGACAGTAAGCGCTCTAGTTGTTTTTAAGAACACTCTGGGACATTCTGTCATTGGGCTATACTTGGGCTACATCTGGGTGATATTCGGGCTACATTTGGGCTCTTTTGTCTCTGGTGGCCATCTTGGGAGACTTATTTGTTATGAAGTTTCCTAATTTCCTCATTTACTGCAGTCTCCTCAGTAGGAAATACTTTCAGTTTTTTACTTTGATTCCATCAAGAAGGCATTCAGATGTGTCACACATTTGCCATAAATTCAGAATGTTAGCACTCTTTTTGCTCATTAGATCACTGTAGTAAAGCTACTGCTCACCAGGGAAAACTGCTGCTGGTATTGAAAGTGCATGTTTCAGTCTGCATGTCAGAATTTTTTAATGAAATAAAAGAGGATTTCAGAATTCAAAATGTGCCCTAGTTTTTCTTTCTGCAGTACTAATCATACTTGTTATGGAAAAATGAACCCCCTCATTTTGTTCCTTTTTAAATTAAATGTTTTAAGAGTTACCACTTTAATCCAAGCAAGATGGCTTCAGGTGTGCCATACGTTTATCATAAGTAGGACTGTTAGCGCTCTAGTTGTTCTTTGGAACACTCTGGGAAGCTGCAGTAGAACACAAAGGAACCACCTGACAGTCTCTGCCCTTGTTGGATGTACATGTTTTACTGAGAATGTCAGACTTCATTCTCACATGACTGAGAAAGATAATGTGAATTTACAGAAAATAAGCTCTCAGTTTACCTTATAGATCACCTTCCAAACCTCTGTGGGAAAAGCATGAGAAAATATTCCCAGCAGAAGGCTTTTTCACATGGTGAAATCACCTTAGAACATACCACAATTCCTAAAATGAGTATGGTACCATCAACAAATGATTTATAATGTAACTAAAGTCTTAAAACCTTCTATTTACTGCAATGCTTTTTAATGAGGTGCTATCATGTCTATTGGTCCCAAGATGGCTGCCAACACTTCTTGGATGAAGTGCTGACAGCCAATCAGATCTCAGGATGAGATGTGTGGTTAGGCTCCGCCCACATAGATATATGATTTTACTTTTGATTTTCTCAGGAACTACTGAACAGATTGACACCAGACCTGCAAAAGGCACTTCCCTGAGCTGAGGACTACCTCTCTGCCAAATTTCAAGTAATTCTGTTCAGCCGTTCGGGCTGTGCCTTGGACTAAAGGTCCCTATGGAAAATTGCATGGGGAAAACGCGTTTTGGGACCCCCCTTTTTTCTCAGCCCCCGCTTGACGAATCCCCCCGAGACTTTCAGGGTAGGAGCGGAGCGGAGCGCCCCACCTATTTTGAAAATTTTGCGAGGATTTGTCAACCGGCGCCAAAGTTATTCCACATAGAATGTTGCGGATTTCCTAAGGAAACACGGTCCTAACTATAACTATCTACTGGCGACCGCCAGTAGATAATTTATATATATATATATATATATATATATATATATATATATATATATATATATATATATATATTTATATATATATATATATATATATATATATAATCTACTGGCGGTCGCCAGTAGATAGTTATAGTTACGACCGAGTTTCCATAGGAAATCTGAAAATTCTATTTTGAATAACTTTGGTGCCGGTTGTCGAATCCTTGCGAAATTTTCAAAACTAATAGGGTGCTCCGCTCAGCTCCTATCCTGAAAGTCTCGGGGTGATTCGTCAAGTGGGGGCCGAGAAAAAAGGGGGGTCCCAAAACGCATTTTCCCCATGCATTTTTTCCATAGGACCTTTAGTCGAAAGGACAGCCCGAACGGCTGAACAGAATTACTTGAAATTTGGCAAAGAGGTAGTCCTCAGGTCAGGCATGTGCCTTTTGCATATATGGTGTCAATCTGTTCAGTAGTTCCTGAGAAAATTGCAGTTAAAAGTACATAAATATCTAAAAGCGCGCACCGTGCGTGCACCATAACGTGCGCGAGTGTAATTCTGATTGGTGGTTACATGTCAGTCAACATTCGAATCGGTCGAAATCAGGAAGTGTCGCCCGCCATTTTGTGTGTTTTGTGTGTGACAGTGAAAAAGAAAGGCGGAGAACGTGAAAAGGGGGCAGGGTAGAGAGTACCTGACCCCCTAGCCTTTGTCAGGGGGTCCCTGAAGGACCCCGAAGGGTGAAAAAAACATTTTTTTTTTCAAAGAATCGCGGTGAAAAACCTGAATAAAAAAAAAACATTTTAAACGAGCCATTCCATATTACAGGATACAGTCAATCTTTAACTATATACATAGGTAGCTTATTGTACAATAAATATATAAAAAATATAATAAAACATACATAACTTAGCATTTAAAAAACCTTACAAATTCACTAAAAAACCATAGGTTTCACACACGTTATAGTTAGGAATTAGCATTTAAAAAGCCTTGCAAATTCACTTAAAAAAACATAGGTTTCATACATGTTATAGTTAGCTGGACATTTCACTCGTAAAAAACCATTGAAATTCCCCCGTTATAGTTAGTTCAGATAACTATAACTCACGCGACCGCCACTCTATCACAAGGATGATGTCATCAGTGATGTCATGAGTGATGCCACTGACCATGTCATGAGTGATGTAATATGTGATGTCATGAGCAGTGGATTGCGCGTGCGAGAGTTACAGTTATCTGAACTAACTATAACGGGCGAAGGATCGCATCTCCGTTGTGCCATGGATGACACCTCCTCATGGGGTCCCTCGCCCAACCACAGGTCCGATCTCGACAGTAATCCATACTGTTGGGGGCGTGTCCATCCGACCACCTCCAGCGACGAATGCAGCAGGACCTGTGGTTGGGCGAGGGACCCCATGAGGAGGTGTCATCCATGGCACAACGGAGATGCGATCCTTCGTGAAAGGGTGAGCCACAAAGAGGACGATGAATACCTTAAAACATTTTTGATCGCACTTGCATGTCTTGTACCGGACTCCAAATCCCACAATACATCATGAGGATTGGACACTGGTTCCGAGGATATAGTCCTCTTTTGATGTTCAAAGCTACATCCAATCACAACCAACTTACCTGTTTAAATTGTCATCATGACAGAATGTGCAGATTCATACAACAAGCTGATGAAGGCAACACGCCGAAAACGCGTTCCTTGTTGAATAAATGCATCTTTCATGGTATCCCGCGAGTGCAGTGTTTCTGTCAGTAGAAATTGGAGCCTTGAGATTGGGTGTGGGCCACCACCACACCAACTGCACCCGCCCACAAGAGTGCGATAATTTCCGCAATGGTGGACTCTGGTAGCTTTATGTATTTCGGCAATGGCACCGCCATTAGGAACCCAGTGCACCGCCGCCGATCTCGACAGTAATCCATACTGTTGGGGGCGTGTCCATCCGACCACCTCCAGCGACGAATGCAGCAGGACCTGTGGTTGGGCGAGGGACACCATGAGGAGGTGTCATCCATGGCACAACGGAGATGCGATCCTTCGTGAAAGGGTGAGCCACAAAGAGGACGATGAATACCTTAAAACATTTTTGATCGCACTTGCATGTCTTGTACCGGACTCCAAATCCCACAATACATCATGAGGATTGGACACTGGTTCCGAGGATATAGTCCTCTTTTGATGTTCAAAGCTACATCCAATCACAACCAACTTACCTGTTTAAATTGTCATCATGACAGAATGTGCAGATTCATACAACAAGCTGATGAAGGCAACACGCCGAAAACGCGTTCCTTGTTGAATAAATGCATCTTTCATGGTATCCCGCGAGTGCAGTGTTTCTGTCAGTAGAAATTGGAGCCTTGAGATTGGGTGTGGGCCACCACCACACCAACTGCACCCGCCAACAAGAGTGCGATAATTGCCGCAATGGTGGACTCTGGTAGCTTTATGTATTTCGGCAATGGCACCGCCATTAGGAACCCAGTGCACCGCCGCCGATCTCGACAGTAATCCATACTGTTGGGGGCGTGTCCATCCGACCACCTCCAGCGACGAATGCAGCAGGACCTGTGGTTGGGCGAGGGACCCCATGAGGAGGTGTCATCCATGGCACAACGGAGATGCGATCCTTCGTGAAAGGGTGAGCAACAAAGAGGACGATGAATACCTTAAAACATTTTTGATCGCACTTGCATGTCTTGTACCGGACTCCAAATCCCACAATACATCATGAGGATTGGACACTGGTTCCGAGGATATAGTCCTCTTTTGATGTTCAAAGCTACATCCAATCACAACCAACTTACCTGTTTAAATTGTCATCATGACAGAATGTGCAGATTCATACAACAAGCTGATGAAGGCAACACGCCGAAAACGCGTTCCTTGTTGAATAAATGCATCTTTCATGGTATCCCGCGAGTGCAGTGTTTCTGTCAGTAGAAATTGGAGCCTTGAGATTGGGTGTGGGCCACCACCACACCAACTGCACCCGCCCACAAGAGTGCGATAATTGCCGCAATGGTGGACTCTGGTAGCTTTATATATATATATTCACTTAAAAAACCATAGGTTTCACACAAGTTATAGTTAGCTGTACATTTCACTCGTAAAAAACCAATGAAATTCCACGTTATAGTTAGATCAGGTAACTATAACTTGCGCCCCCGCAATGCACTGCTGATGACGTCACATATTACATCACTTATGACATGGTCAGTGACATCACTCATGA
Organism: Triturus cristatus; assembly: GCF_964204655.1. Lineage (NCBI taxonomy): Eukaryota > Metazoa > Chordata > Amphibia > Caudata > Salamandridae > Triturus > Triturus cristatus. The sequence goes on along the minus strand of NC_140582.1, from coordinate 390,877,385 downwards.
CATCAATAATGACATCTGAAATGACACATTGTGCATTGCGGTCGCGCAAGTTATAGTTACCTGATCTAACTATAATGTGGAATTTCATTGGTTTTTTACGAGTTAAATGTACAGCTAACTATAACTTGTGTGAAACCTATGGTTTTTTAAGTGAATTTGCAAGGTTTTTTAAATGCTAATTCCTAACTATAACGTGTGTGAAACCTATGGTTTTTTCAGTGAATTTGTATGGTTTTTTAAATGCTAAGTTATGTATTTATTTTTAATTTTTGCGCGCACAGTGCGCTTCGCACACCGTGCGCGCGCTGTGGGCACTCGGTGCGCTTTGCGCACCGAGCGCCCACGTTGCGCATTTCGTACCGTGCACGCCTCACCATTTTTTACAAAATATCAATTGTTTTTTTCTCCCTTGGGGGTCCTTAGATTTATATATTAAATGTGATTGTTAATTCTTTTTATTTTTTTATTTTTTTTTACCGTACGCGTACGGTAAGCTTACCGTACGCGCACTCCGCGATTTTTTTTAAAAATGATTACATTTATTTTTCATACTTTTTGGTCCTTCGTGAACCCCCTGACGAACGCTAGGGGGTCTGCAACTCTCTTCGTTGCCCCTTTTTCATGTTATCAACCTTTGTTTTTCAGTGCGAGAGACAGAAAATGGCGGCCGATACTTTCTGATTTCGACCGATTCGAATGTTTACAGTCATGTAACCACCAATCAGAATTGAGCTCGCGCACGGCACCGTACGCGTACGGTAAGCTTACCGTAAGCGCACGGAGCGCGCTTACAGATATATATATTGATTTAAATGCTATTTTCTCAGGACCTACTGAACAGATTTACACCAGACCTGCAAAAGGCACATCCCTGACCTGAGGACTACCTCTCTGCCCAATTTCAAGTAATTCTGTTCAGCCGTTCGGGCTGTAGCTCGGACTAAAGGTCCTATGGGAAAATGCATGGGGAAACGCGTTTTGGGACCCCCCTTTTTTCTCAGCCCCCGCTTGACGAATCCCCCCGAGACTTTCAGGGTAGGAGCAGAGCGTAGCGCCCCATTAGTTTTGAAAAATTCGCGAGGATTCGTCAACCGGCGCCAAAGTTATTCCAAATAGAATGTTGCGGATTTCCTATGGAAACACGGTCCTAACTATAACTATCTACTGGCGACCGCCAGTAGATAATATATATATATATATACATATATATATATATATTATCTACTGGCGGTCACCAGTAGATAGTTATAGTTAGGTAGTTAGGACCGTGTTTCCATAGGAAATCTGAAAATTCTATTTTGAATAACTTTGGCGCGGGTTGACGAATCCTCGCGAAATTTTCAAAACTAATGGGGCGCTCCGCTCAGCTCCTACCCTGAAAGTCTCGGGGCAATTCGTCAAGTGGGGGCCGAGAAAAAAGGGGGTCCCAAAACGCATTTTCCCAATGCATTTTCCCATAGGACCTTTAGTCGAAGGTACAGCCCGAACGGCTGAACAGAATTACTTGAAATTTGGCAGAGAGGTAGTCCTCAGGTCAGGGAGGTGCCTTTTGCAGGTCTGGTGTCAATCTGTTCAGTAGTTCCTGAGAAAATAGCATTTAAAAGCACATAAATATCTATAAGCGCGTACCGTGCACGCACCGTGCGCTCACCGTGCAAGCACCGTGCGAGCATCCTAACGTGCGCGAGCGTAATTCTGATTGGTGGTTACATGTTAGTCAACGTTCGAATCGGTCGAAATCAGGAATTGTTGGCCGCCATTTTGTTTGTTTTTAGTGCGAGAGTGAAAAAGGAAGGTGGCGAACGTGAAAAGGGGGCAGGGTAGAGAGTTCCTGACCCCCTAGCCTTTGTCAGGGGGTCCCTGAAGGACCCCGAAGGCAGAATTTTATTTATTTTTTTATTTTTTTTAAATCGCTGGGGTGCGTGCACCGTGCGCGCACGGTGAAAACCCACCCCAAATATAAATAAATAAATAAAAAAATGTAATACGTAGTTTATTGTAAAATAAATATATAAAAAAATAATAATACATACATAACTTAGCATTTTAAAAAAACGTACAAATTCACTGACAAAACCATAGGTTTCATACATGTTATAGTTAGGAATTAGCATTTTAAAAACCTTGCAAATTCACTTAAAAAACCATAGGTTTCACACATGTTATAGTTAGGTGGATATTTCACTCGTAAAAAACCAATGAAATTCCCCCGTTATAGTTAGTTCAGATAACTATAACTCGCGCAACCGCCACTCTATCACAAGGATGATGTCATCAGTGATGTCATGAGTGATGTCACTGACCATGTCATGAGTGATGTAATCTGTGACGTCATCAGCAGTGCATTGCAGGCGCGCGAGTTATAGTTAGCTGAACTAACTATAACGGGGGAATTTCATTGGTTTTTTACGAGTGAAATATCCACCTAACTATAACATGTGTGAAACCTATGGTTTTTTAAGTGAATATATATATATATATATATATATATATATATATATACATCCACGAAGTTACTCCTTCTGAAGTTCGAGCCCTCGTTGGAGGGGTGGCGCGGACCGGTGGAGACAACCGGCATTACTATCGACAAGAATGGAGTCCCAAACGCGCTCTCGGAGTCAATAAATAATCACCAGGGAAACGGACGGTCACTTGGACACAGGTAGGTTTATTCACGTCATAAAACTGCTGCAACGCGTTTCACCCGCGAACGGGCTTGTTCACACAGCGTGCTCAACACAAATGCCACAATACATACTATTTCGTAAAGATTCAGTTGTCATGGAAAGAGGACTACGTAATCCTCACTCATCAACACAAGTATCAACAAAAGTACGTTACACACAGCGCCATGTTGTACTATGTTTGTAGTGCTGGTAAGTATGGATAATAAACATTGAATACATTGTAGTACTAGCATATCGTAACTTACACAGAGGAAACGGTCATCCTTAATGGTAATACAAGGCTACACAAAATCGGGACAGGCCAGACATAAAAGTAAGGCTAACGGCTTTAGTCCAACTTTTATATCTGGTCTGTCCCAGTTTTTCTTTTTAGGCCGAGCCTAGACTGCAAGACCTGTTGTTAACTCCTCTATTGGCTTTTGGCATGCCAATGAATTGCCATTTGTGTGTTGTTGTGCCATTTAGAAATACAGGGTTTTTATTGGTGCATGGGGTCTGATTCTCCCGCCTTTGCGTGCTTGGGTCACGCCCAGGCAATTTTACTCATTGTTTGCTTACGTTGGCCATCTCAATACATCCACGGTTCCTCCTGGTCATCCTGATCCGCCTTTTTATTTTGTAGGCTATCAACATCGTTTTAGGCTTTCAGGCCGTTTCACAGAGCAATGCTCTGTTCAGCACCTGCAAAGTGACAATTTCTGTCCAGTAGCTGTTGAGCTATGCCAATAGCTCTAACTCAAAAAAATGCGAGACCTATTGCATTTCTAATGCTTGTTATATTTTGGTGTTGGGACATTTTCACAAAGACAGTAAGTCTGCCTGAGTGTGGCCAGGACCTGCAAGACCAACTGCATACTGCTCATGGCAGAATCCCATGCTTGGTATGTGGGTTGGCTGCACATAAGCCAGTGGTTCCCAAACTGTGCGCCGTGTCTCCCTGTGGAGCCACCAAAACTAGCCAGAGGAGCCGTGCACCAAGCACTTTAATGCATTTAATGTTGAAGGGTCTGTTGGCTTTAGTTAAACTAATTAAACTAATTAGACTTAAACGCATGATGTCAATGATTTGTAAGTGATGTGCCTAAAGCTGTAAACGTAGTGCTTAATTGATGGCATGTTGAGGGAGATGACCTTCATATTTCACTGGATACCCACGTTCCAACAATCCCAAAGTAAGAGGAAGATGCCTGATTTATTTTGTTCGACTTGTTAATAGTTTTTTTTTCCAAATGCATTTTACACCAATGCAAGTTATCAGGAAAGTACAGTTGTCCTGTCAATTAAACACACTAAGGGCCTGATTCCGATCCGGTTAGGAAAGCATTCCCACCTAGGGCCCGATTACGATGTGGTTTGGAAGGCCTCCTAACGGCATTTGCTCTTTCCAAATTGGATCGGGAACGTGCCTTCCCGACCGAGGGCCAGATTACGATGCGGTTAGGAACACAGGCTTCCATAGAAATCAATGGGAGTCCAACCAAATCATATCTGGAAGCATCCAGATGCATCATACTCGGCCGGTCGGACTCTCCCGATGCGAGTCGGTCAGGAACCATTTCCAAACCGTTTAGATTGGGAGGAGTTCCTAACCGCATCAGAATCAGGCCCTAAGTACTAAGTATTGACATTTGTACTTGAATCATAGGTACTTCCATGACACATTAATTTCAGTGCACACACATTTCTAGACATGCCTGCTCTCTCCTGGAGCACAGGGAAGTAAAACACCATATATGGCATAATACTAACATTCGGAAGCAAGAAAGAGGGACGTTTAAAAAAAAAGAATTTAATTACTTGCATTGATTTGGAGGATATTTTAGGGGGGAGACGGCAAAAGTAAAGCTGTATGTGGTTTACAAAGTCATGAGTCACCCTGCTGAGACAGGTGTGTTGGCACGTATGACATGGGAAGAAATGAAAGTGTATGCAAAAATTCTTCAAGCGCAGAAACACTTTGGCAATGGGGCCTACATGCATAGGAGTACTATCTAGCACTGTAAGTGGGATAAAAAGTTTGAGAGGGTACTCTAAAAAAGGCATGGGTATAAAAGAGTAACTAGGAATATTTAATTAGAGGCGCCCCCTTAGTAATACAAAACACCCTGTGTATATATTTATAATACATTCATCAGCTTCATTCCAATCATTTTCAGGGAGAAAAATGCAAGCACTCCTGAGGCCGGGCTTACATACCCCCCTCCCCCAAAAAATAACAGTGAGGAGCCATAGGCAATGGTCAAGGGACCCGTGGGCCGAAAACGTTTGGGAACACCCGTCATAAGAGGTAGGAGGCAGAACATCCTTACCCACATTCAAACTACAATTTAGGGTACTGTATTGATAATTAGTGAGACAAATCACAACAGTTTGGTTTCGGTTGCGACTGAGCCTAAAAAAAGATAACAATTCTATGTCAGGACCGGAGGCGAGGATTATGCTCTCTCTTTCTTCGCATAATCCTCACCTCCAAGTCCTTAATAGAATTGAAACTTTCTGTTACGTTAGCTAGGAAATTTTTCATTCTAGCACGAAAATGTTAATCAGGTGTCTATGAGGAATCCTACGCTTTTCCTTGATAAATCTTCACATGCAGACAGACATTTCCCAGAGAAAATTCATGTACGTATAAAAGTACATGCATCAAAACAAGATTAAAGTTAGGATATGAAAAGGAATTAAATTCTCGAGCCAACTTAGTTTTTTTTTGTTGCAGTTTTATATAGTGCAAATTTGACCCGAAGTATCATAGCGCTTTACATGAGCACCAGTTGCATTACAGACTGACAGTTATAAACTGTGTGTCAATAATTAAAATAGCATAACTATGATGCAGACCTAATGTAAAATTTGAAAGATATTTTTTTTAATCAAATGGAATATGTTGTATTTTGAACAGTTTCTATAATAATAATCTACACCAGGCTTCTCCAACGAGTATCTCATCAGCTACAGGTAGCTCTCAAGCTACTTGTGAGTAGCTCTTCTATGTGCAGCCCTGCTTCTAAATTAGAACCTTTTGTTTGGTTGAATTAATAAATGTATAACAACAAATGTTTATTGATATGAAAATGTGTGTATTTTGAAGAACCCATAGTTTCCAAAATATATATAAAGCTGATATTTGAATGATAAATCATGTAGCATCTGGGAACTTAATAATAATATTATCACCTTTATGCCAGGGGACATTGCAGCTGTGGCTTTATGTATTACCCTTGTAGTGGCATTCCAAATTGACTAAGCCATTTTCACAATATGCTGGCAATCCTACACGTAGGTGATCACTGCTGGTGATCTTGCATAACGTGGTTAATAATGTAATCTTGTCTGATGTGTACAATACTAAAAATATTAATAGCTCAGGATAATTTTCACTGAACATAATAAGCTCTTGTTAGTGAAAAGGTATGAGACCCCGGTCTACACTTTAGGAGCTCAGGGCTGTGTTTTTTAATATAACGACAAAGGGGGAGTAAAGCATTTTTTTTTAACAATAAAACAATGAAAAGCTAAATTAGAAAAATGTTTTTGTTCTCAAAACACAGTGCATTCACATGTAGATGATGTTTCAAACAGCAGTGGTGAACACAAGGGTCCACATTTTCAATGTCTGTAAGAACGTTCCGGACTTCAGTCCTGCTGATCTAAATGCCCCCGAATCAATCTGCCAATACCTTTCAGTGTGAGACAGGCTTTTCAACCTCTGTTTCCAGTCAAAAACTAAACAAATGTGCAGTCACCATTTGACTTTCTAGTTTTCATCAACATGCTACAGGAAAATCTGGTCTTGGGGCACTCTTCCTTTTCCCCAGCCTTTAAATGCACTTCTTTTTGTTGGTTAGCAGAAGATCACGTTCCCTCACCATGAGAGAACCCTGGCCCTGATCTAGAGAACGGCCTTCAGCTTTCAAGATTGAAAAGGAAGCAGGTTTCCCCCCATTCTAATTCAGGTCAAGTGATCTGGGTATGTTGCCTGCAGTCTCTTCCCAGGTTCAAGCAGCATTATGTTTTTCAGGCGGTGGGTACTGACTTCTTGGGACAATCCAGTAGTTATGAGTCATAAGATGGGTGATTACCTCTATACCTGTGTATATATTTATAATACATTCATCAGCTTCATTCCAATCATTTTCAGGGAGAAAAATGCAAGCACTCCTGAGGCCGGGCTTACATACCCCCCAAAAAATAACAGTGAGGAGCCATAGGCAATGGTCAAGGGACCCGTGGGCCGAAAACGTTTGGGAACACCCGTCATAAGAGGTAGGAGGCAGAACATCCTTACCCACATTCAAACTACAATTTAGGGTACTGTATTGATAATTAGTGAGACAAATCACAACAGTTTGGTTTCGGTTGCGACTGAGCCTAAAAAAAGATAACAATTCTATGTCAGGACCGGAGGCGAGGATTATGCTCTCTCTTTCTTCGCATAATCCTCACCTCCAAGTCCTTAATAGAATTGAAACTTTCTGTTACGTTAGCTAGGAAATTTTTCATTCTAGCACGAAAATGTTAATCAGGTGTCTATGAGGAATCCTACGCTTTTCCTTGATAAATCTTCACATGCAGACAGACATTTCCCAGAGAAAATTCATGTACGTATAAAAGTACATGCATCAAAACAAGATTAAAGTTAGGATATGAAAAGGAATTAAATTCTCGAGCCAACTTAGTTTTTTTTTGTTGCAGTTTTATATAGTGCAAATTTGACCCGAAGTATCATAGCGCTTTACATGAGCACCAGTTGCATTACAGACTGACAGTTATAAACTGTGTGTCAATAATTAAAATAGCATAACTATGATGCAGACCTAATGTAAAATTTGAAAGATATTTTTTTTAATCAAATGGAATATGTTGTATTTTGAACAGTTTCTATAATAATAATCTACACCAGGCTTCTCCAACGAGTATCTCATCAGCTACAGGTAGCTCTCAAGCTACTTGTGAGTAGCTCTTCTATGTGCAGCCCTGCCTTCTAAATTAGAACCTTTTGTTTGGTTGAATTAATAAATGTATAACAACAAATGTTTATTGATATGAAAATGTGTGTATTTTGAAGAACCCATAGTTTCCAAAATATATATAAAGCTGATATTTGAATGATAAATCATGTAGCATCTGGGAACTTAATAATAATATTATCACCTTTATGCCAGGGGACATTGCAGCTGTGGCTTTATGTATTACCCTTGTAGTGGCATTCCAAATTGACTAAGCCATTTTCACAATATGCTGGCAATCCTACACGTAGGTGATCACTGCTGGTGATCTTGCATAACGTGGTTAATAATGTAATCTTGTCTGATGTGTACAATACTAAAAATATTAATAGCTCAGGATAATTTTCACTGAACATAATAAGCTCTTGTTAGTGAAAAGGTATGAGACCCCGGTCTACACTTTAGGAGCTCAGGGCTGTGTTTTTTAATATAACGACAAAGGGGGAGTAAAGCATTTTTTTTTAACAATAAAACAATGAAAAGCTAAATTAGAAAAATGTTTTTGTTCTCAAAACACAGTGCATTCACATGTAGATGATGTTTCAAACAGCAGTGGTGAACACAAGGGTCCACATTTTCAATGTCTGTAAGAACGTTCCGGACTTCAGTCCTGCTGATCTAAATGCCCCCGAATCAATCTGCCAATACCTTTCAGTGTGAGACAGGCTTTTCAACCTCTGTTTCCAGTCAAAAACTAAACAAATGTGCAGTCACCATTTGACTTTCTAGTTTTCATCAACATGCTACAGGAAAATCTGGTCTTGGGGCACTCTTCCTTTTCCCCAGCCTTTAAATGCACTTCTTTTTGTTGGTTAGCAGAAGATCACGTTCCCTCACCATGAGAGAACCCTGGCCCTGATCTAGAGAACGGCCTTCAGCTTTCAAGATTGAAAAGGAAGCAGGTTTCCCCCCATTCTAATTCAGGTCAAGTGATCTGGGTATGTTGCCTGCAGTCTCTTCCCAGGTTCAAGCAGCATTATGTTTTTCAGGCGGTGGGTACTGACTTCTTGGGACAATCCAGTAGTTATGAGTCATAAGATGGGTGATTACCTCTATACCTGTCACAGTCAAAGTTCCATGCTGTCCCAACTATGATTTGAACCACTTTATGATATTTAATGAAAACATCTATCTCAAAGGGTACCACTGCTGGCTATTTCACTTTGGCAAGTGGACTGGTCAGACAAGTTCACCTGCTTGGATGCCCTATGGAGTGAGAACCTTCTCTCCCTTACCAGAGGTTAAAATGCAAACAACCCAATTTTCTTAAAATAGAAACAAATGTGTTTTTTTTTGGTTTTTTAAAAGCTGATTTTGTTATAGAACTTCAGCGAAAATTTCTGAAGATCTTATAGATGGCATACAAAGTGCACTTGTCCCCCACCACCATTCATCACCCTCTCATAGAGACACCTGAGTCAGCTTTGGTCTTCACAGTGTAAACATTTATTAAATTACATCTCTGGCCAATTACTCCGTCGGCCTCTCTTATTTATTGTGAACATCTTTTAAAATACTTTGCTTAGAAACACCACAGCACTCCAAATAAATCTCAAAATTATACATTGTCATTGTATTTACAACCCGCTCTCCAAGGGTCTTTTTGCTTGACCTTCGGGCTGTGCCAGCAGGCCACAACCAATATAGCCTGCTCTCCTTAGGCTGACCGCCCTCCGGTCAACAGAGCCACAGGTAGATAATCTGCCACCACTTGTGACAACCAACGGCTTCCATGGTAGAGCTAGAGAATCCAGAGCCACCAGCAGGTCAGCCCCATCTCTCGCCAGCCCGGAGCCCCTGATAGATTTCATGACCTGTTCTAGGGCCAAAAATGGCACCGACCAAAGGAGTCCCTGTCATTCCTCTTGCCCAGGACCCCGCCTAGCGCTAAAAACATTATTTTCAGTGATGGGTGGGTGGGTAACTTCCGATGCGACCTCCGACCCCGAGCAGGAGAGTGGACAAAAGAAGGCGCGGCTACTGCCCCACTGCCTTTTCAAACCTCGCGCCAGCGTTAATTACCTCCGGGGTCAGCCTGCCTTTTTCCCGACGCACTTCCTGTTCTAAGGGTTGGTATCCCCTTCCAGGTCACACGACCCGGAAGGGATCCCTACACTAAACTTCCGATGGTTCCTCCGACCCCGAGCAGGAGAGTGGACAAAAGAGGGCGCGGCTACTGCCCCACTGCCTTTTCAAACCTCGCGCCAGCGTTAATTACCTCCGGGGTCAGCCTGCCTTTTTCCCGACGCACTTCCTGTTCTAAGGGTTGGTATCCGCTTCCAGGTCACACGACCCGGAAGGGATCCCTACACTAGACTGTCCGGCCCTTTGTTGCCACTAACGGCGCCACGCCCCCTAGGTGGGGTGGCGCCATTCATTATTTCTAGTTTCCATCTAGGGCTAATGATTGTCTGATGGAGAGCGTTGTGATCATTCCTGCCAGTCAGGACTTTAGGTTGACTTTTTAGGGCTTCCTTGGACACATCTATAATTCAGAATCATACTTGAGCACTTATCTAAAGAACAACGCTATTATGCGATAGACTTGTACCTCTCTTCTAAATCTAAGGAGGTCTTTTCCTTATGGAAATTGGGATGTAATCGAACCAAAAGGCTTTCTATAGTCAGAAAGCTCTCCTACCTTACAAAAACAGAGGACTGTTTGAAGAAGACACCAATGGCCATTGGCCGTAGCCGTGTGAGATCATGAAAGCACACACTGCACTATCAGCAATAGTATGACATACTGTGGGGTAGCAATGTGCTATCAAGAAAATCGGTGAGGTTTGACTGATCTCCAAAAACCAGAGCCAGCATAATAAATCACCTTCCTTTCATGGCACCAGTTTCACCAGTGGTTGTCAATGCACTGCTTATTGCACTGACGTATGTGGGGCTGAACATACGTGCTTTCTGAACTGACAATTGAGCATAGACTTGTGTGCTTTCTGCAGTTTTGGAAGTACAGTGTTCAGAGGCTTGGACATGTGCAAAGGCTGAGCTGGAGTGACCTGAATGCCTAATGCTGTGGAGATAATTCTGATTCCTGATTGATGCTGAATTCATGACTGTGTGAAATCAGTTTCATGGATATTAGTGACTATGGTGGGTTAACACACATTCTGTGAATTTGATTACTTCAGTGCACCACCACTAGCCTACCACGCCTACTATTAATGCTACTGCTTCTACTAATAGCCATATTTTCAATAACAGCAAAAACAACAAACAGCAGCAGCAACAACAACAATTATAATGAAAACAGTGATTATTATTATTATCAGTATAAGCAGTAATAATATTAACAATGATAGTAATAAAACTATTGTTGCTATTAATAGTAGCACTAGTAGGAGACAGGAGAGTTGTGGGTCAATCGGCCAGTGGTTGGTAATATTATTATTATTATAAATTTAAAAATAATAATATTGATATTAAAAAGCAGAAGAAGAATAAAAATAATGATAATATTGATTTCATTGGTTGTAATAGTAGCACTAGTAATAGAAAATAGAATCAGCTATTACATTTGAGTTCTTATGTAATTTCTTAATAACCAGAGACTGGGGGGCATATTATCAAGCCAGGCGATAAAATTATCGCCGCTGTAGCGGCAGAAAACTGCCGCTAAAACGGCGATAATGGGCTTGATAATATGCTCTATGGAATTCCAATTGAAGCTCAGGTTAGATGTCCTTCACATCTAACATGGACTTCAATTGGAATTCCATAGAGCATATTATCAAGCCCATTATCGCTGTTTTAGCGGCAGTTTTCTGCCGCTAAAGTGGCGATAATTTTATCGCCTGTCTTGATAATATGCCCCTGGGTGAGTTAATGTCTGCGCATAATAGGACAGTAGAGTGGGGTGTTATACTGGGATTGCAGAATCAAGTGCATTTGTAAAGAAATTCCATTGCAGAATTTTGTGTGTTATAATTCAAAAAATAATGAAACACCGATATAAACATTCTGGTATTCCCATTGTAACTCAGTTTCACGAGCCACTGGGTGGTTAACAATGTGTGTATACAGGGGCATAGCTTGGTCAACAATTTGGGAGGGGGGGCCGATGAGCTTCAGATTTCTCAACAATTATGCTGTAGAAAGAGAGAGGACTGGTCTTGTTAGGGGCACTTAAAATACTACAGGCATATTTACAAGCCCCTAATGCCACCTCAACGACACTTTTAGTGACGCTGTGATGGCGATAAGAGCTTCGCCTTATTTACAAGGCAGCGTAAAGCAACTTAATGTGGCTTAATGTGTGGCTTCATGCTGCCTTGTAAATAAGGCCTCCATTCACGCCACACTTAGCGTGAAAGGGGTGGGCAGTGGGTGTCGTGGTGGGCATTCCATTGCAACACCTATTTATTTTGACGCTGCCCCCTAATTACAAGAGCAGCGTAACTAGGAGGCAGCGCCAAAATTAAGACCAGAGATAACCTGGTTTTAAACAGGCGAAATGAGGAGTAATCCTTTATTTCTCCTCATTTAGCTTTTACCATGTGTGCTGCGTTGGTCTCCCTTCCTGCTAATAAACAATCATTAAAAAAAATGCTGTTTTGCAACTTATATGTGTGCAGCATTAAGCAGCACACATGGAAGTTCTAAAACAGCATTCAAAGATTGTTTATGTGCAGGAAGGTAGACCTCCCTGCACATAAGCAAGCTTCCCCTTAATGTAGACTCCCTTGTACTATGGTGCAAGGGTGCCTGCGTTGGTGCTTGGCAGCTAAATATAGCGCCAGCGCAGGGGGAAATGCAGGGCTGCACCATATTCTAGTAAATATGATGCAGCCCTGCGTTTCTAAAGTGATGAAGCGTGCTGTTAGCCTTCTTGTCTTAACGACACATTTCGACACTTTCTTGTAAATATGCCCCTCCTTTTTTAAGGCCTAACACAGAGATGAGAGCAGTTGTGTGTGTTTTTTTGTCAGTGTGGGCATGTAGAAATCACAGGTGAAATCTGACAGACACTTCCCCATCTCCGACTGAAAGCACGTGTCCCAACTATTTACAACATAATTCAACCAAACACCCCGAACACCCCCCTGAAGCTACTCTGCCCTGTGTGTATATTGAAGTATGAACATGTTGTATTTGCTTTGTGCCAGTCATTAGCCAATGGACACTTTTCTCTCCTATCTGAAAGAGAGGTTCAAATTACTCGGTGTCAGGTACTTCCTGAAACGCTATTGCTTTTCTCATCTGGAAATGATCTGACGTCGTTCACGCTCGGACAGCCTGCTGCCTGCGGTTTCACAGACGGCTGATGTCACCACGCAGAAGTGTATAATTCTTCCTGTTTGATAGATATTAAAACTAATGGCAGAACCCATCCTCTCCGCTGTGTGAGAGGATATGAACGAGCCGATAATAGGCCAGCATATGAATGAACGCACTTTATCACCAGGCACATCGCTATTGATCTAAAAATCTAATTTGTCACTAATTCATGGGGATGATATTTCCCTCATCGAGGTGCAAAATGCACAAAGGCAAAACTCCTCAACACGCGAAATGAATCACTTAGGAAACTTAAGCATGGCCACGTTTGGCGCACGAGAAATAATATCCTTCTGATTACATTCTGCAGTCTAATTGTAGCCAATGGATATCCATAATAGCATTTCCTGACTGCTAATTCTGCCTTATGGTGCTTCACTTGAAGCCTTAGCAGAGAAAATCAATGAATGCGGTTCCCATTCTGAATAATGCTTTTTTGCATAGAAAGGGCCCAAATGAACGTATATATCAAATGGAACTATCCCTCCTAGTGTTACTGAGAAAATTAGGTAAAACTGCATGTATCATCAAACACGCAAGAGTTATTGTACAGCAGGAACAGTTGCCTAGGATGATTTTTTTTTGCCTCTGTGAGTAGTAACGTTGCTATTTTGAGGCCGGCCATTACCAATCCATTAAGTCTCCTTAATGTCCAGACATCAGTGTGATGTACTGCGTTGCCTGCATCATAAATATAATCTAATAACAAAGCAAGTGGATTGCACTCGGGTTGCCAAGGGAAGGCACAAAATTGTATCTATTGCCAACTAACAGGAATTACAAATATCTCCACAGTGACTGCTCTGAGGTAAAACGTAGCTTGCGCATTGACACGAGAAACTGTGACTCATTTGCAGACAGCCATGTTGTGTCCATGCCCCATCTGTAAGCGTTAAAGCATGCCATGTATTTTGAATGCAAACAATCTGGTCCGGTCAAGTGCCTCACAGGTGCAAGTGATTCAATGCCTGCTTGTTTTGTTAGGTGTCATTAATTAGTGTAATATTCAGCTGCTGCTGCTACAGAGCACCTGAGAGACGGAGCATGCCCACACAACACGTGTTGGACCCATATGGCCACATTCACCCACACTGCAGGGGCATAGCCATACCTTTTTACTTTACTTCCATAAATTAGAGGTGGAAATTACAACATGGCATTTAAGAGGTGGGACATTTTAAGTTATTTAGCTTGACGTGAAGTAATGTAATTTAGGTGGAAGGTAAGGAGACTTCTTATGTCAGCAGACCTTCGAATCTACACCCAATCGGTTGATTAGCACCCAGTAATTGAATGAGAATCTTGTGTTCACCTTAGGCTGTACCGTCAACCCATACTGCACACAAGCACATACAGGACGGACCTCTGAGGCCATGTTCGATTAAATTAAGCAGACAACAGTGAAAACATTAGGTCAGTGTAAGAAATTGTACTTTCAGTTAAGGGGGTGAGAACCCCCCTCAATTAATATCACAATCTGTGTCAGCAAATAAACCTGTGCTTAACTCACTGTAGGACTGGCACAAAAATGTCAGGCTTAAAAGCAACACAAATAAAATCCCAAACCAATTTAGAAAAATTAATAAATAAATCATCAATAAAAAGACAACAAAATGACAAAACCCAGCAGGAAGAATTCCTGATATTAATTTTAAAAATTGTAATAGAATAAAAACTGAAAGGTTCCGATTAATCAATATTTCAAGCAACGCAAAGCAGCAAGACAACTTGCTGTGCTGTGTGATAGGGAGAAGGCAGAAATGCAAGATATTTACCAATATATGTCACACTCCTGCTCTTTGCTTGCTGGAGCACAATCTGCTGCCTAGTGTCAATGCAGGCTCCATTTTGTCACGGTGCGAGGGTGCCTGCATTGTGGGCAGGATTGTTTTTGTGCCAGAAGGGACACCTTCCTGCACAAAAACAATCCTATGCGGTGTTTTCCTCTCAGCACATTTAGAAAGAGAAAACAACGGGGATAAATAAAGATATGTCTCCATGTTGCACCACCACTGAGAGGCCATTGCATTTTGACACTTTCCCAGATCTAACAGTCTTAGTAAATCTGAGAATGCAGCAAAGAGCACAATAAATGTATTGTGGGATGTGCGGGAACACCCATGCTCCACCTTACCAGTGTAGAGTAACTCAAAGAAGCGATTTGCGCTGCCTTGAATTGCTCCAGATTTACCAAGCAACGCAGGGTCCTGGTTCACTAGGTAAATGTGACTTCAGTATTGCGTTGACCTAGCAACACCATCCGTGATGCAAGGAGAATGCAATTCTATGATAATTCTGTCCCAATTACCAATCTCGGTTTTATGGCCATGCTAGACCGGGTCAAAAGTTACAGCCGACCGGGATGAAATGGTGGTTGGATACAGGGACCAGGTTCATCCTGTTGGAAAGTCTATTTTCTAATTTAGAATCTTTTATGGAGAAAAAGTTGACATTGACGAATCATTCGCAAGGCAAGCTACAAGCTAAATCCGAAGTGAGGCTCAACGACAGAACTTTACTAAAGAGCAGGTCAAGGTGCACTCCTCGATGAAGACAAGAAAGTTCCAAGCGGGCAAAGTCCAGGGTTCGTGCCCAGGAAGGCCTCAAAATCAACTGGATGCTGCTTGGCCTCAGTCCAGATGAAACCTTCTATGTTCGGACTTGATGGCTGCAGATTCAACTGCAACCCTGATCTCCATCAGTTCTCCAGGCAGAAAGTTGGCAAACATTTTCTAAGTACCATATTTTGCAGGTAAGGAACAGGAGGAGTAGACACCAACACTAACTAATGGTCCAGGATCTGGGGGCATCATGTGGGAGTTAGGACTCACTCCAACAGAGGCGAACAGCTGGGTACGTTGTAGTTCCCTTTGGGATCGGCCAGCTGGGCCGTTGCAGTGAGAGGGCCTTAGGAAGCTTGCTAGTTTACTGCAGCTCAAACTGGAGGTCTGCCAACAGACCCCTTGAGTCACTTATTGGATCCTGGGTTCAAGGCACACAAGTCAAGTCTTCGTTCCGGTTCTTGAGACATCAGGGCAGCCCTTACTCTGAGTCTTCACATTGTTCTGAGGAGTGGTCTGTGGGGACCACTTGTATGCCCAGTGCCAGACTGTGGGTGAAGACACAGTATTTGTCCACTCTCTAAACCAGTTCAAGTGATTTTCTCTACACCTACTGGGTCTGGTGTCATTCTGACAAAAGAGATAAAGGGGAGGGAGTCCTAAGTGTGAGCTTCATCTGCCAGTGATAAGGAAGGCACCAATTAAATCCTAGGAAGGGGCTGAGCACAGACCACCGGGCCATCCTGTCAAGGGTGGAGCCTTCTTCTCCACTTCCATTGCCCCTTTGTCCACTCTTTGGGCGCTACATACATCTGACCACAGGGGAACCATCAGGGGTCAGATGACAGCTGGACACACTCAGTACACCTATTTGTTTTAGTCAGGAAAATGGCAACTTTGTAAAAGTGTAATTTCCAAAATAGTAATATAAAATCTGACTTGACCTTAAAGATGGATTTTAAATTACTATTAGGAAGGGTACTTGAACCATTTTTCTAGCTACTCCCATGCTGAAGTTAGCACTTGTTAAAGGAAATTGTGTAAAACAGTGTTAATCTTTGGGAAAGCCAGCCTTGCCTCAATTACAAATAACGTTGTCGATTTTTCACTGCCAGGCGCTAGAAAGCACAAATTATACATTTGCTTCTTTTTAAATAGCATGTGCTCTGCCAAGTGGGTAATAAGGGCCTAACTTTGGAATGACATATAAGTATTAAAAAGAAGGTTTAGGCTAGGCAAAGGTTTGCTCTGCCAGGTCAAAATGGCAGTTTTAAAGCTGCACACTCAGGCTGTAATGGCATGCCTAGAGACATTTTTTATAGCGCTACTTTAGTGGGTGGCACAATGAGTGCTTCATCTCACTAGTAACTCTTAATGTATAGACCCTGGGTACATGTAGTAGCTTATACTCGGGAACTATAAGTAAATGAAATGTGTCAATTAGGTTAATGCCAGTTTTACCATGTTTAAAAGGGAAAGGAAAAAACACTTTACCACCGGATAGCAAGTGAAGTGCAAAGAGTTCTATGGCCAATATAAACAAATTCAGAAAAAGAAGGCAACAGTCTGGGGAATGCTATGCAAAAGATGGATATTTTCAGCAGTCAGCTTCTCTAGAAGACATTAAATCAGCTGAAGACAGCACAACTAGAAAGCAGAGGAAGACAGCACAGCTAGGAAGCATGGGATGGCAGTTGTTTCTGAAATGCGGTGTCAGAAGCCTTACATGCTCATTAATAGATTCATCAATCGCTGTATCTAAAGTGATTTTCGTGAACAAATGGTAACATGGCTCCATTCTTCACCTGGGCAAATATAGAAACTGGAGCTAAATTATAAATTGTACACACTGCCCGGGTCTGCTCTGTGTCACACCTTTAACTGGCTGCACTAGGTGCAAACGGGACAGTGAACACTATAACAGTAAATGTCCTGTTTCCAGTGTACGCTTGAAGTGCACCTGCACTGGAAACAGGGAATTAGTTAAAGGTGGACCAGCCTTCTTTTAAAGGCAATGACTGGGTTCCCCAGCATTCAGTTCAGTATGCGACCACACCTGCCTGTGGAGGGATGGATAGGGGTTCCCTGGGACCCCTACTGTACCTTGCAAGAGGCAAACTCCAGAGGCATACTGACTGCTTTCCACCTCATATGTAGTGCACAGTTAGTGAGCCTCCAGACAGATTACTTGCCTCTGCACCCACGTCTGTAATACCGCAAAGGGATTCCCTATTTGCATGGGGCCACACCCCTATTCAAATTAAGGCATGCCCTATATTATCAGGTTAGCATACCTTTTGCACCGGTACGTTCTGTACTACATAACAATTTGCAACTTCTTTCGTAATACCGTGATTTTGTATAATACGGCCCCTTTACATTCAATGGGACCAACTTACAGAAACTGCACCACTGCAAAAAAACACAAGATAACTCATTGCACCGGTTTTTTTTGCAGCCTGTCTTTAGTACATTAAGCTTAAAGTGATTTCAAATGATGTCTGCTTCTTCTACATAATACAGAGACAATATATGTTGTCTACATTTTAATACTGAAATATTCAACTCTGGTGAACACTCATCTGCTTATATTTATATGATATAAATAGTTACGGACATGCTCTAGTTCTTTGTTTAAAAAAAAAAACTTTGTTACATTTACTTAATGATGGAATCAACAGCCATTTTCACATTTTTGCCAGGGTGCAAAAACATCCCTCCTATAATTACTGTGACCAATAGAGTTTGGTCCATTCCATATTATGCAAGCAGAAAAACATGACAAAATTGTTTCGCTATGTATTTGTACCAGACAAAAGTGTCTATAATTCGGTCTCTGCTGCACCTTGCCTGAACCTTCCATGCCACACATACTTTCCATGATAGCATCTTTGCAAACTGTCTCACTATTCAGTACAGCACCCAACGTTTTTGCATTGCATGGCATAAGAGGAGAGAGTAGAAAAAGGTCACAGCTACAAAAATATGGAACTGCTCTCTTCCTAGCACTGGCGCGCAATCAAGATGCTGTGCGCCGCACGTGTACCTTTTTACCATGGTGCAAAGGTGTCTGCTTGAGTCTAGGATAGTTTTTTTTACTAGAATGGTGGCCTTCTCGTACAAAATACAATGCCTATGCAAATTCTAAAACGTCTCCACTTTGGATTTGTGCTGTAAACTGCACCACACATGCAGATTGGGTAAGTTAGGAGACAGAAAAGCAATTTTATTTTGTAATGCCTGCTTCAAAGTGACATTATTTTTTGGTACAAAACCCAGTCTACTATTAATAGATGGGGTTTTGTGTCATGGGATGCCTATGGACCACCCATGGAAAGCCGTCAGAGTATCGCAAAGTAGTGCTTAATGCTGCTCGCACTGCTTTGTGTTCTGTTGAGGTAACTTTCCAATGCAAAACTTCTAAATTAAAAAATACAAACATTTCATGCACCTATTCATCACTCTTGTGATGCAAACCCAGTGCAAAATGTTTGTAAATCTGGGCTTGGGTATTGAGCTCACCAGTGAGAAAAAGTAATGCATATTCATCACGTGCATACAAGCTCACTCTAAAAACATCAAACTTGGATGAAAAGAATTGGATCAAGCGCATCAGTATAAGTTAATAATGAACTAGATGAACTAGTTGGATATTCAAACCTATCTTCACAGAAGGGATTTCAACCAATTGGAATGCCTCATTACCTTTAAGGATCAAATAAAAAAATAGGCACATTGATTGAAACACTGCATCAGTCATTTTGAAAAGATTAGAGAACTTGTTGACTTGAACTCTACTGGAACACCCATGAGCACTAGAGTTAACACATTTGTGAAAAGACAAAAGTTACCAGTTTTATATTGTGGAAGAAAAGAGTGATTTTTCGTATGATATGTCTCAATACACATTATAAACACCAATATAAAAACATGTGATGTGAAAGAATCTGAGAGCTACCTGATCAGAACGGTGTATTGTTGGTTGACTGGGATACTAGAAGATGGATTAATCAAAAGAAATGACATAAATATTGTGGGAAGATCCCAGGTACCAATTTGGTCCTTCTGAGAAGTTGCTATTGAATATTAAAAAATCTCCAACACCCTGACAAATGCATTTTTATAGAGGTGGATTCTGATTGCTGGCAAAAATGTATCCAACCTCCAAATAAAAGTATTATTCTTTCTTCAAACAGATTAGCCACAATGCCTGAAGAGAGTCTCCTGGTTCCTAGAGAGAGAGGATTTTAATCTAAAGACGAAATTGAAAATAAAGAGAAAGTCAGGGCAAATGTCTGAGGGTGAAACTACCAACCACCATATATAGAGAACTGGGATCCATCGCAGTCAACCTGAAATCGTGCCTAAGCCACACTCAACCAAACTGTTGTTTTTACTGCCATTTTACTTTTTTCTTCTCATGTTTTATCCCACAACTTTAAGAATTCATAACCCTAATTCCACTTGACCTATTTTAATGCCCTTGGTATATTTTTGCTGATTAAATTTTTCTTTAGTTTCTAAATTAGTTTAGAATGCTATTGTGTTGTGTTCTTTTCAGTGAAGTTGTTGATACTGCTTGAATTAACACACACTTCTGTGGGGATTGCCTGTTACTTGCACCAGAGATTGAGCGGAGATTCTCCCAGAACCTTGTTTTTAACTAATCAGATTGAGTTTATGAATTTAGTAGAGGTCACCATGTGGAAAATAAATTACCCTATTTCTGATAAATAGCATGAGGACCTTATTTGTCTATATGCAATGGAGTGTACAACAAATAACACAGGAAGCAAATTACTCCCACCTAGTGAGTCTCCACATTTAGCAATATAGGCTCTCATAACAAGTGCCACTTAATTCTAATGGGGCAGGTAATGGGAGTCTCTGCCCATCGAAATTTTGAAATTGACTGGAACAATGCAGATATCTTTATTTCCAACTAAACATCCCTGGAGAATTGCCTGGAGCAACATGAGGAATCTCTCAGGAAATTGGTCATAGAATTTCATGGTGAACCCTGAGCATCCATCTCATAATGGGTCACTGTTAGAACTGGGGGTCTCTAGTTGGCAGAGGTAGGTACTGTTGACCAAATAGGGACCCTTGCTTCTAAGTCAGGGAAAGGGGATTACACCACTGGATAACCCCTGCTCACCCCCTTGGTAGCTTGGCACAAGCAGACAGGCTTAACTCAGAAGCAGTGTGTTAAGCATTTGTGAACATATACAGCAATACAGTGACAACACTACAGATGGACACTACGCAGGTTTTATAAAAATAAGTATTCTTTATATAGACTTATCACAAGACCATAAATGACAAAAATCCACAATACTGTACTCAATAATAATTCTTCAAGATGGTAGAGATAGTTAAAAAATAGGTTATTCACTTAAAAACAGTCTTTAGCAACAGATAATGAAGAACCAGAAACCTTATGGGTCTGGTGGCGCAGGGTACGCCTTAATCTCCTGGGTTCACCTGCTTCAGCTAACAGAGACACGGGGACACTCTGTCGGCGTAAAAGATCAGATTTGATTACCTGCAGCTAGTACAGTTGTCCTAGAAGTACACACGGTATGTTCTCAGGAGACTGCCACTTCACTCCGTGGCGCACAATCTTTTATAGTACATAGGTAACATATACATTAACCAAGAACATACCTAAAATATACATGAAAAACCAGTAGGAATAGTCCAAAAGAAAGTCAGAGCCAATAGAAAAAGTCAGAAAACAAAAGTATCGAGTAACTCGAAGAAGCCTCTCCTCCAACTGTGTTTGCCACCCCTCCCACAGGTTAAGGTATTAACATGTCTGTAACTGACTTGCAGGTGGCGAGATACGTTTGTGTGTTTTGGAGGACAGTTGTGAAACGAGAGAATATGAGCAGAGGACAGCGAAGGCCAGAAGGTAAGATAAAATCAGGAGAGAATAGTGTGCATCAACAGATAGTTAAGACAGGGATTAGAAAAACCAGACAGGGATTAGTGTACTCGGCCAGTCTCTAACAATAGCTTTGTAAACAGAGGCACAAGGCTATTTTGACACAATATTGCAGGAAAAGCAGAAAAGACTTTGTTCGTCGTGCTGCCTGAGGGAGGGCAACACAAAATGGCGGCGGAGCACAAAATGGCGGCTCAATACGATCGTGATTGAAAATCGAATTTCCTCAATAACCCCAACTGGAGTTATCATGACGTCGAGGTCAAAGAAATCCCAAAGTACGGCGCCAACCGCGAGGTGAGCGGCATCAGGCCCGGAGTCAGAACAGACTCACAAAGAACAGTACCTTGAAAAAGTGAAAACAAAGACAGCTCATGGCGTTGGGGAGTTGCGGCGTCGTTGGTGTGTTGCGGCGTCGGTTCCTTGCTTCGGGGGAGACGATGCGTCGGTACCTGGATGCTTGCGCAGGCAGGGGAGGCGTCGGTTCCTGACCGGAGAGGAGGTGACATCACGATGGCGCCAAAACCACAGTTCCATATGATGTCACGATGTCGATGGATTCTTGACCACCCACGTCGACGATGGGCTCCGCGATGATGTCGGCTTCGGAGTCGATGCGGCACAGCAGCCAGCGTCGGGCTGGCGTCGCAAGCCAGAGCAGCGCTCACGGCTATGGCAGGCTTACGATGTCGTTCGCTGGTGTCGACGCGGCGTTGGGTCTATATTGCAAGTCAGAGCAGCGTTCACAGCTTTGATACAGAATACGCATCACTCGCCGGCGTCAGTGTTGCAAACTTCCTTCTGTAGCAGCTAGAACAGCAAGTTTCAGATGCAGGCAAAAAGAAAGAGTGAAGTCTGATATCCCTGAGACTTCGGTCAGGAGGCAAGCTCAAATCAAGCCCTTGGAGTTATATTCTGCAAGATGATGAAAGTTCTTTAAAAGTTTCTTCTCCTCTCCTTGGCAATGAAGACACCACTGCAGGCCAACCCAACAACATAGCACACTGGCAGGGGGGCAGTCCGACTCCTATAGCTTCCTTTGGTTCTTCTCCTTGGCAGAGGTTTGTCTTGTTGTTCCAGAACTGATCTACAGTCTTGGGGTCTGGGTCCCCATATTTATACCACTAAATCCTTTGTCCTCTGAAGGCAGAGGGGCCTTTGCCTGGTCCAAACCAGTTCTGTGCAATCCTGGAGCACTTTGTTTACAGGACTCCTTCTTTCCTTTGACAGTGTGGGCCAGGGACATCAGAGGCACCACAGGAGGTGGAGCCAGCATTGTGCACGGCAGGCACAGCCCTATTCAGGGCCAGGTGCAACTCCTCCCACCACTCTACATGCAGATAGGTCTATTCAGCCCTGTGCTGACTCACCCTGTCTCCTGGAATTTCCCAGCCCCTGTCACTCACAAAACCAGACACAAAATATACAACCTAGCAGAGGCAGGCTTGGACAATTAGGCACGAAAATACCTACTTTCTAAAAGTGGTATTTTCAAACGCAGAATGTTAAACTTCACTAAAGGATGTCAGTTAGGATTATAGGATGTTATAATCAAACTGCCCATTCTGGCCTATGGAGAACAGGTAGCCTTGCAATAGTGAAAAATGAAAATGGCTGTAGTTCACTATTAGGGCATGCCACACACACCAGGGCATGTCCTACCTTATATTTACAATGCACCCTGCCCTTGGGCCTACCTTAGGGGTGTTTGATATGAAGAAAAAGGAAGGTTTGGGGACTGGCAAGTGGGTGCGCTTACCAAGTCGACATGGCAGTACTAGACTGCACACAGGCTCTGCAATGGCAGGCCTGAGAGACACTTTACAGGCTGCTTCGGTGGGTGGCACAACCAGTGCTGCAAGCCCACCAGCAGTATTTGATTTACAGGCCCCGGGCACACATGGTGCACTGTACTAGGGTCTGACAAGTAAATCAAATGATCCAATCATGGAGTCACTAATCAGTACATGAATTTACAATAGAGAACTTGTGCACTTTAGCACTGATCAGCAGTGGTATAGTGCCCAGAGTCATAAAACAGCCAACAACAGGTCAGAAAAAATACAGGAGGAAGGCAAAAATTTCAGGGATGACCCTGGAAAAAGGGCCAAGTCCAATAGTCACATCTTCCCTGCCCCCAGAGTTATCAATACCCTTAGTATTGGTAACTTTGGGTTGGGAAAATAGTGGTCCATTTCCCAGACCACCCATGAAGAGGGGCATAGTGTTTATACTGTAGATAGTCTTTTTATATAAATTACAGATAAAATACATTAGGTGCAATTCCCATTCATATGGAAATATAAATTGTCAATAGAAGGAACCGTTGCCTTGCCTACCATATAGAGTTGGAAATCTAAATGCCACTGTCCATATATTCAATTTATAACAAACAGAATGCAGTTCAAAATGCTTAGATGTTCCAAACATGTACAATAACATTGAGCTGAGATCACCAAATGTGCAACTGGCAAGTAATAAATAAAATTCAGTACTTGAAAGATATCATATTGAGCAGAAAATTCCAATCCAAAGCAAAAATAAATCTTGGTTCTATCTTCTATTTTTTTTGTATTTCTGCACATGGAGAAGAGCATCACAAATGGTCAGAAAGCCTAGTAAACTGCAAGCACTTATCTACATGAACCATGCATGGCATGAAAGCCACGGAATGGAGTGAATCTGATTTTCTGTTGCTTTCGGGACAATCAACTCTACCTTGACTGGGGTTCAGGGGGCATAATTTGGCCATTGGTTTATGTGACTGTTAGACTGAGAGAGTAAATGATAGCACACCCCTCGATGATCCCCCACAAATGTCACCATAGTATAAAATGTTACTCAACATTTCCTGAGTGTTAGATATTCGGTACCATCCCTAGGGTCTCTGCGTGCAGTAGGGTCTTTCTAGAAGGAAGAGATATCTGATGGTATAGCTAATTTAGAGGTATTATAAATAGAACAGGCTCGAAGGAAAGAAAATGTATCTGGGCCCACCATGTTATGAAACCTCCTTAACTCGTGACATGCACGAAAGAGGAAATCAAAAAGTAGAGAAAATTACCCTTGCAGAGCCTGGAATGAAGGAACTGCTGACTGCTACTTGTGCAAGGTATAGTAAAGGGAATCAAAATTAGATGGCATGGGACTACAATCATTTGAACTAATCAAATAGGAATGGTGGACTCCAGTGGCAAGCCAGGCCGGCAGTGACATGCTCCAAGCAAAACTTCAGCCCGTGCGGTAAACTCCACTCTTCTCGTTGAATTTGCGGAATTTCGGTACTCCACGCTCTGCGGAGGATTGAGGAATTTATTAATTCTGCCATTTTGGTGCAAAGCGATGTTTTTTTCCATTTGTGCACTCGAGTTTTCTTTTGGTTCTTGACCACAAGTGCAAAGAGTCTCGGGCTGCTTGCGAGCACGGGCAAGACTACTCACATTGCTAGCAAGCTCACACGAGACTTCACGCTCACTCACATGGCTTCCAGCTGTGACGGTGCCAATCTAATATTCTTTGTGCCGATCACAAACGGTGCGGTTGAGCAGCTTTTCCAATTGAGAAAGCAGCTGAGCCGCAGTTGGAGTGGATTTTCTTCTCAAACTGGTCTTTGGAGTTGTGTTATTTTTGTGCAGGAAGCCGTTTTTAAAACTTTTTTTTTCAAACCAGAAGGTAGTGTCCCAGAGACTCCAACTTCCTGTTCCTGTCCAGCAGGCTCCTCCCAGTGCTTTGTACTTCTCCTGGTCACTTTTCATTGGGATTTGGAGCAGGAAGGATCATTCTCCTTGTCTGCTGCATATATACCAAAACTGGAGTATAATGGTGGTGTTTGTTTGATTGGGGACATGCACCTGTAATTTATTTGTACTTTTATTAGATATTTAAAATGTATTGTGGTACGTGGCCTGCAGTTTTAGTGGGGGGCTAGTGATCTTTTTGCATTTAATTTTTCTTCTTTTTTGAAGGAAAAATGTTGCAAAGTTTGCTACATTTTCTCCATGTTTTTCAATAAACTTGGAATATTGATTAAATTCACTTTGTGGCCTAGTCTGCCAATTGGCCTTCCAGCCAGTAGGCCTTATACTTTTCATGGGTGCATGAAACAACTGTATCTGTGGTGACTGTAACTGAAACATAATTTAAGCCATGGATAACATTAGATACAGATACAAAATGTTTAAATGTGTTTTTCAGTGGTATTTCATGTGTTTTTCCCCTACAAACATTGTATAGGTGGGGTAATGGCTTTGGAGAATGGGTGTTGTAAACATTTTTAGCCCTGTTAATTTTCATTTTTGCCTTTGCTGAAATAATGGTGTGTTCTATGTGTTACCATGTCTCTTTTGCGGGCCAGTGTGAGTGTGTGTGTTTACCATATCCAGAATTTGCCTTTGTTGGTCACCATGCCATGTTGCCAGAGGCCATTTTGTATTGTCAGTGTCCACCATAGGCCTGCATGTGTTCTTTGGGTTCTAGGCCTCCTGATTGTTGTTGTGACCATGTGACTGGTGGCCATTTTGTGCAGCCGGCCAGTGTGCTTTCCCCATAGGCCTGCATGTCTTCTTCGTTTGTGGCCATGCCTTCTTGCTGGTTGTTGTTGTTCTGACCGTGTAGCTAGTGGCCATTTTGTGCAGCCTGCCAGTGTCCTTTCCCTACAGACCTGCATGTCTTCCCTGTTTGTGGCCATGCCTCTGATGGTTTTTGTTGTTCTAACCATGTGGCTGGCAGCCATTTTGTGTAGCCAGCCAGTGTGCTTTCTCCATAGGCCTGCATGTCTTCTTTGTTTGTGGCCATGCCTTCTTGCCGGTTTTTGATGTTCTGACCATGTGGCTGGTGGCCATTTTGTGTAGCCAGCCAGTGTTGTTTCCCAATAGGCCTTCATGTCTTCTCTGTTTGTGGCCATGCCTCCTTGCTCAGTGTTAGTTGTTGTTGATAATCATGTGATACTGACTGGCAGCCATGTTGTGCGTCCAGCCAGTCTGGCCATTTACCATAGGCTTGCATGGATGGTTGACAACTATAGCAGTTTAATAAATTAATATGCTTGCAGATATTTTCATTTATTTTACACTTTTTTTTTATTTTGATCCCTAAACATTTTTTTTCCATTTTCCTAATATCTGGCATCAACCCCATGACTGAAATAGGGGCACTGCACAGCAGCATTCATTGTCTAAGGAATATTCCATTGTCATTTGCTGATGTTGTATAAGAACAGGAGGTTGAGCTTCCTTCCGAGCAGGAAGTTGAACCTCCTCTTTTAAAATCATTGGCTCCCAGATCTCAGGCAAAGAAAAGGAAGGTTACTACTGCACCATCTTCGCCAAGAACCATTTCTAATGATGATGATAGGGACATGGTTTGGACCCCGAAAGAGACCGGGAGACAACAGGAAAGGCACGGGAAAATAAAAGTTGTAGAAAGACTTTGACTTATGAAAGGAAATGAAGAGGAGGATGACGAGGTAGTCATGGTGGAAGGTGACACAGAGGAATCTTACCTAGGTATTCAACCATGTTCTAGGGATGTGGCACAGGTAGCAGCTCCACCAGTTCCCATATTTGCAAAGCCCCAGCTGAGACCTGCACCATCCTCTCCCTCAGGAGAAGCAGAGATGCAATCAACAACATGCCTGTCTACCTCCAGTTCTTCTTTTGGCATTTATGCTGGCACAGTATAATAGTACTCCTCCCCAGTGTGGGACTTTTTTACAGTTAGCAAAGAGGAGAAGCACTTTGCAGAGTGACCCATTTGCTGCACAAATGTTCATTGAGGTAAGCCTGGTACACATTATGGTACTGGAGGCCAGGTGACCCATATGATAAAATACCACACAATCAAGTGGGAGGAGCACCATAAAAAAAGTGCTGAACGTGGTGGTGCAGAGAGCCGGAGAGCATCGGCTAGAAGTCCAATCATGGTAGGTGATGATGAAGAAGAAGAGGATCACATCTTCACACAAAGCAGCCCTGTCCCCAGCAGTGTGCCAGCAGATTGACCCACCTCAGCAACTTCACAATGGCACAATAAGACTGAGAGTGAAATGGAGACACCACGACCATGCACATTGAGTCTACCACTGGCATCTACTTCTCAAAAGACGCCTGTATCAGTGTCCCAAGAAGAGAAGAAAATCCAGGCTATTATTACAGGCATGTTGAGGCAGAGGGGCCCTATGAGCGAAATCATCCAATTGCGCGTTTGTACAATGGGAAGATGGCAAAAATGTTAGCTTCATCCATTTTTTTCTTTCGTGGAAAACGTGGGATTCTTAGAATTTGTGGAAGCCATCTGCCAGAAAAGTGTTGTTCACAACATGCACCTGATGACAGACACGTGAACCAGTTGTCAGATGACCTATTACATGTGTATCACTGCACACTGGATCTCTTTTGCTGGGGTAAAGCAACAGATATCTTCGGGTCTTGACCCTGAAGAAAGTTTTAAGAGCATTCGGCAGCATGCAACACTGGCCATGTTCACAATGGAGAAATCACATAGAGCTGTAAACATCTTGGAGGAATTTAACAGCAATGTGTATGAATGGTTGTGACCCAGAGGTCTTAGACTTTTATTTGTTTTCACGGACAATGGCAGTAACATAGTCAAGGCCATGTCAGACAGAGGCTATTTCAGGGTCCAATGTTTGGTCCATTGCATCAAATTGGTGGTGCAAGACTTCCTCAAAAAGGAAGGTAAAGTCAGCAACATACTGACCACCTGCAGAAGAATCTGCACTCATTTCAGCCATTCTTTTAGAGCCCGGAAGCAGCTGCGGATTATTCAGCAGAATAATAGAGCACCAGTTAAAGCCCTGATACAGGAGGTGCCAACACATTAGAACGCCACCTTTTACATGTTGAAATGTCTTTTTGAGCAGTACAAACAGGTCAAAGACTATATCATTCAAAGAGGAGGGGAAGCAGTTAGAATAGCTATGAAAATGGATGCAGACAAATGGGGCCTAGTCAAATGCCTAACACAGATGCGATCGGCCAAGCTATTGTGTTGTTAACAACACAGAAGCGCAGGCCTTGGTTAAGAACTTAGTTCTTCGCTTGGCTTCTAATGTAAGGCTGCAACATGACATCATTGAGTCCAAAGAGTACACCTGTGCCACACTACTTGATAAACGGTACAGAAATGCTGTGCCAACTTTTGTTCCTTTTTCTGAAGGAGATGTTTTAAGATATAAGAGGTGGATTGCACAGCAAGCCAAAGACTTGAAAGAAAAATGGCTGGAACTTCGAGTCCCACCTTGCAGTTCTGGGGGGCCTCCTTCAACTTCCAGAGAGAGTAGTCTTGTCTCACAGCAGCCAACAACCCCATCATCCAGAACACCCACAACAACAGAAACAAAAAGGACCAGATCCAACGTCTGCATTGCATTGGTTTCAATTGGCAGGGCTGAAGCCCAGTGCAGAGGCGATGGCAAATGGGTTGAGCAAGTGCAGCACCAATGACCATCCAAAGGAAGCTCCAGGAGTATCTAGATGATCCAAAAGTAGTCTATGTGGATCAAAGTCCATTGATGTATGGGTATGGGAAGATGCGCTAATGGGGTGGGCTCTCTTTTTCTTCTGCCTGTAGGTAATCAGGCCTTTCACACTTAGCCAGATTTATTTGCAGAGTGTTCTCTGTTTTTCTGTTTTTTCAGAGACCAGAACAATCAATTTAGTTAACAAACAAAAACCTATGCAAAATACTACAATTGTGTTTCTCTTCATTTTGTTCAACACCAGTGCACTCGACGTCTATCTTGCTCATGTCACCATCATTATTCATGATGAGGATGACTAGTCTGGGACAGCGTTACTCAGAGTCAGGACGCAGATCATGAAAGAACTCACAGCGGGAGCTACAGGACTACCTCATCACGAGCTAGAAGCAAGAAGTTATCGACTTTGAATTCACTTCAAAGGTAAACCAAGAGTCTGAGGCCTAGTACTCAGCTGTGTGGAATAGAAAGAGGTGTGTTTGTGAAATTCTGTTCTGTGTGTGTGTGTTGGACTTGTGGCAAAAGTGAATCCCCATCTTGGTTTTTTTGCTCTGCCTTTGAGTCTTCTTGATACACTCCTCGTGAAGCTTACCTTCCTTCTGTTCTTCTCCTTGACTATAAAATACAGTTTCTCTTTTACAATAACCAGGCCTTTTTCTAGTCTCTTTCATGAATGAAAGGTGAATTCTAGCTGAACTCAACATCACTCCTTTACCTACCAGGCCAGTGCAAACAGGCCCCAAAGGGTGGACATTCCCAAGGAGAATGCAGATGCACCACTCAATTTTGAAATACAGTATAATTTTTCTTTTGATAATCTTATTAACTAAGAGAAGTGGGTGGGTGCGTTCACTTCCTAACCTAGAAGAAAAAATATTTAGATATCTGATAACTTGGGTCTCGGGGGCAGAAGGACTGTTTGCAATGAATGTATCTGTATTCTGTCATACTCATTCCTTTTTTTCCTTCTGACAATAAATTGATGGTGAAGGATGTGCTGCTGCTTATTGCCCAGATGAATGTTCTCCTTGTGTTGTAGTTGTTGTGTTTGTGTTTGTCAAATCTTTATCCAAATCCCCTTACCCATCTATTCATCAAACCCCTACCCCTCTTCCCCTGAGCTGTGTGATTTTATATAGGTGTGGCTTAAATTACACCAGCAATGGATCACATACTTGGTGGGTCAGATGTGGTGAAAGCAACACCAGCGTACTGTAGAATCTTCAAAGTAGTAGTCTACACTAGCCCATAACCAACCTGCACATTAGAAATTATCCATATTTTTTAGATATAGA
This sequence comes from Triturus cristatus, assembly GCF_964204655.1. Taxonomy (NCBI): domain Eukaryota; kingdom Metazoa; phylum Chordata; class Amphibia; order Caudata; family Salamandridae; genus Triturus; species Triturus cristatus. The sequence continues at coordinate 390,847,102 of NC_140582.1, read as the reverse complement.
ATGAAGAATATCAGTTGACTCGTCAGCATCATCATTCAGGCCTTGTGTTGCCTAACTGTAAACGCCTAACCTAAGCTTGTCCACTCCAGACTTTGAGTCCATTTTTTATAACTTGAGGATTTCACAAATAAAGTAAATAATACTTCTATCTCCACATTAACCAAAAGTTACTAGTGTTTCTAATTTTTCCTAATTTAGCACAATCAGCATTCTCATTGTGTCATTATGTAGTACTCAGGTGATACCAATTCTTTGTAAATATTTGATAAATAAATAATCCACTAACTGGCAACAGTTGGCTGGCAGTGGTGCCGGCAGTGGCGCCGGTGATGAGATGGACGGGAGGCTGAGGGGGACCTGCTGCACTGGGGCCCAGGTGTTGTGCGTTCATTTCCTCCTCCTCTTCCAGGACCACCAACCACCGGTATTCCAGCTGAATACGCTCTAGCATCTGCCGCCGCAAACAGGCCACTATCTCCTGCCTGGTGGGTGATCAGGGTGGCCCAGTCAGAGCAGCTATATTGAGAAAAACAAAACATAAATTGTAAATAATTGTTTTAAATTACTGGTTGGCTCAGTAACAGTATATTGCTGGTCCCCTAGGGCCATTGGAATTTATTTGGTGTGATTATGATTAGGTGAGTCACAAGGCCAACTTTATATTTTACCCACACATGTTGCCAAACATAAAAAAGCACTGACTGTGTGGCTGAAAAGTATTAACAGGCAGAGAATAACATTACAGGATTAAAAAACTGACATTTGACATGTTTTTTTTTCCTTCTAAAAGCTTTTCAAGTAACTGCAGAGTTAGAAACTTTGAGTTGAAAAATAATTACTACACATTAATGAGTACAGCGTTATGCACTGTATGGAGTACACATTTTGTGTGGTGATAAAATAATGAAGCCATGCTCATTGATAGCCAGCACCTCGGCTAGTTTGCTACTGTCTGCAGCTGTAGTTGACAATTATCCATTTTTATTTCCAATGCCCTGCTCTTCGCCAAGTTCTTTCTACCCGGTCTCCAAGGAGGCAGATGAATAATAAATAAGATACCACATCACACACCTCACTTATGAATTGCGGATTAATATATTATCCTGTTTGCCCTAATTAGATGTTGAGGAAAATGAATCAAATGGACTACACTGCAGGTAAAGGAACAGGCAATCTAGATTTTATTTGGCACATTCATCACTGTGCATCCCATACGCCAAACTTGACATCAGGTCATGCACTTACTCCCACTTTACTCTGTGGCCTTGCTTACCACCACATATTTCCAAAAATTCATTTTCTGGGCAGTAACCAAGTAAAGAAAACTTGATTTTCTCTACTGCAGGGGGTAGGGTAGAGGGATACGATTTTATATATAATAGAGTGGCCAATACACTGATCATCTATTTATCATATTTGGCTTATTCATTCACAGTATAGATTGAAAGGGAAAAATCTGAAGAAGTGTAAATTAAATCTGTTACGCAAAACCATTAAATATATTCAGGAATCACTTCACATGGTTATTGAATTAAATGTGGCACATACCAAGAATGGATTTTCCAATTTGGTAGGTTGGGATGGAAGAATGTAGGAAAAAATAAAGGAGTGAAGTACTAAGAGGTGACTGAGTGGGCGAAGGGAAAACATACCTCGTGTGCCCGTTTTGCAATGCATTGAAAACATTGTAAATGAACACATTAACTGAAGCAGGCGCACATTCTACAGCCAACACTGCGGTCATGAATCGATTGACCCATACTGCACTTCGGTCATAGTTGGTAAAAATGCCATGAGCGGGGAGGGCGGGATGATGAATGATTGGTAGGATAGATCTAGATAACAAGAAATGCAGTGAGTAGAACAAGGAATACAAATGAATAATCCCCACTTAGAATCATAGCTTTGAATCCTGTTGATAACCTTACATAAACCACCTAAGCAAAGTAGGTGAGCAGCATGCTCCTCCTGAGAAGAAGAGCTGTCTTGCTTATTCATCCAAACAATCCAAATATGCATTCATCCATTCATTCGAATTCACCCACAGCCACCATGATTAAGCTTTACTTTCTCCCATCCAGTCTTTCACCAACATTTCCAATCCATTGTTCACCCATTCAATAGCAACCCTTTCTTCATACCACCCTTTCACCCACCCTCCCTTTCACTTGTGTACCATTTCCATTCTTTTTAGTTACCTTCCGTTCCTTCAGGTCTCCCTCAAGCTATCAACGTTCATTATGTGAGATTTTGCTGAGTTGCAGAGAGAAAAGGCCATAATAATAATCACTCAACCACAGCTGTGGCTGGTAAAACTGGGGGTTCCCTTCACGGTCATTTTTGATGATGACGAGCGATGCCATGGCAATAGCTAGTGAGCATGGTAACTATAAGAAATTAGGTGATTTGCCAGTGCCCTGCTGCCCCTTCTCCCCCTCTAACTGACCCGTCTCCTGAAGCGACACTGGAGCCGTCATCACCGATGTTCTGTGTGGCAAGAATAAAACATTACACATAATTTAGATGCCAGATACACAACCCCAAATACAACTGCAATGCAACACTACAGCTCAGTTAGCATGACAGTGTCTTCCAAATATCACTCTAGGCATTTGATTGGTTGGTTCACAAAGTTAGACAAGCCAGGCGTGGCATAATGGTGTTGGTTGGCAAATGCAATGGGAGTGGGACCACTTACTTTTTTTCCCAGTCTTGCTGCACTATCATGGGAAACGGCTGGTATACCGTAACTATAAATTCATGAGTCTGCAGCAGACTACATTGGGGGGTGGGGGTGGTCCATGATGACCATGGCCACTCTATTGTGAACAAAACTGTGTTAGAGCTAGGCATAAGCAGGACAAGGAAAGCCTTCTCAACAAACATACATGGTGATTTTTATTTAAAATACTAGCTTACTTGGGCCTGCTTCAAAACAGACAGCACCAACACTCCTATAACCCAAGACTCTACCCTAAGACGTCCACAACAATCATAAAATGACTTACTGGGATCAGCAGAGCCCTCAGCAGCGGAACTGGTGGTCCACGCCAGCTTTCCAGCCTCTCCCAGGCCCTCAGAACCATCCCCTTCTTGTCCTTGGGTGGTGATGAAACAAATTAAGAAGATAAAAAGATTAGTGATTCAGCTAATAAGCTCCACAAAATATTTTATTAAAAAAATGCAGTCGCTAAAACAGATCACCTATAGCACTACTAGTTTTGACTCGAGTCTACCCACTGTTGGTAAATCCATATTCCAAATTTTGTTAACAAATCTACATTTGGAACTAATGTATTGCAGTGGATGATCTTTGATTCTATCTATTCCCATTTCTCAACACCCTTGATGAGCCAACTCAGTTTCCCTTTTTTGCAATGCATAGATGCATACTTCACATCACTGTGAATTCAATTAAATTACCTGGAACTGTATAAGCTACATAAACAAAGCCACAGAGAGAACGTGCCTCTCAGTTGTTCACAACAGCGACTGGAGAACAATCTGCAATGACTTCTTGATTAATCAAACAAAAAGACAGAACACAGCTTTAGTGAGAAAAGGGGCTAACCCTTCCTTTGGAATACGTTACTTTTTTTGTTAAACACTCAGCCACTCAAGTTATCTATACAATGATAAAGATAGTGGTGGTTTAGGAGAAGTAGGGGATAGAGTGAGATATCCAATTTATTCTGACCTCTAGTCAGTATGATTAAAAAAGGGAGAAATTAGGGATCCAAGTTATAATGTACCTAGTCTCATAATCATTGTATACATAAATAAAGTGCTCCTGCATAGTCCACGTAGACCCGATGAACACGCATGCCACGAAAGGGTAATCCTGGTGGGTGAGGGTTTTACAAAAATATTATTGGTTTTCTAAAGGGAGGGTAAGCCCCTTTACTCACTAAAGCCGGGTTCCCGTTTTCGTTTGATTTCATTGTCTCTGGAGGATGAACCCAGTGCATCTTCTTACTCCCTCCTCTTTTTTGAGATTTCTGAATAAATCAGCCATGTGGGCAGACACTAGAAACTGGATCACACAATAATATATCAGCATAAACTAAACATAACTTACATCTGAGTGTGAGCAGCATGCAATTCAGATAAAAAAGAAATATTTTAGAACACAAACACAGCAAATAATTAATACTCACGAGCCCCAGAATCTCGATTCCTAGCAGGTTGAGCAGGTCCTGTTACCGGTCCTTAATGTCCTACCAGCGGTGCTTCCGCTGCTGGGCAGTGCACCGAATGTGACTGGTGCACCACACGCACTGCAGCACCATCCCCCAGCACCACCGATGCCCCCTCAAGGGGTAGCCGCTACCGTGCCTTCTGTCTGCTGTTAGCAAAGAGGGGAGGTGGTGCTGCACAAAAGAAAACTAGTGCTGGCCCCTTCTCTTTTCCAAAGATCACCCGGGGATGCACACCTGGGTATCAGACCCGCCCACAAAAAATGTGTCCCTCTGCCATGGCGCTAGATGGGGTAGAAATAAAAAGGAAAAGGGAAAGGGAAAGTAAAGAAGAAAGGGAAAAATGGAAATTAAAGTCAAAAAGTCACAAAAACATGAAAAAATGTACTCAAAAAAGCAAAATACACAAAGACACACACTATTATAAAAAGTTAAAATTAGGGGTACAAAAGTAATAAAGGACAAGGATTAGAAAGATTAAGGACAGATACAATTTTTCTCCATAACAGAGAGCAAAAAAAACAAGATGTTCGCTCCCATGCGGACCACCTGGTGCTGTTCGTGCGGGATTTAGATCGCGAGAACACGCTTGCAACCACGTATTTTGGAGCAAGCTGACGCAAACTCCGCCCGCAAGCGGTACTCTGCATGGCACAGTGGTGTTTTTTACCACCTCCATGGAATTCAACATAGTAGGACTCTGTGAACTCTGCCCACCCCTAGCAAAAATGACATTTTGTTATTTTCTGTGATGAGGATGTCTATTGCCTTATAGTCGGCTTGGGGTGGGTGGTACGGTTCAGCAGCACCCAAGCAGGGTGCTGCATTCCTTACAGGAGCAGGGTAGCCTGCACTTTCAATATATCTTGTTTTTACTGGAAAGATGGTGTGAAGTTTGATATTCTCCCAAAGCCTGAGGCAATTTTCTGACAGTGAAGTAAAACATGAACAGGGTAGCCTGCACTTTCAATATGTCTTGTTTTTGCTAGAAAGATGGTGTGAGGTTTGATATTCTCTCGAAGAAAACACAGCTGCAGCATTTAAATATTGAGGGTGTGTGTGCGAAAAGGACCAACCTTAATAATTCAAGTAGGCCTTCATGTAGGTATTACCAGAAAAGGAAAGAGTTAGAACTGCTAAGAAGGAGGACAGTAATCAGAATTTAGAAAAAGTCAAACAATACACCAACCCTTTGAAGGCCTGCTGCGAAATATTTAATAAAGTAAACTGATTGTAGCGGTATTTACAAGAATCAGTTTGTACAGGTGTAGTCCCATAGTAGGGTTGTATAGATTTTCCATATGTGCAGCCTCACATGAGAGTGGCCTTGCACAGTATTGATGACAAAAAGCAGAGGAAATACCTGCACCTAATCTATATATTCATAAATACAAACACATATAATTATATTGCAACATAATACAAGCTCAATGCACTAAGACATGCATGACTATAATGTTTCCTGGTGATAAATGACATTCAAGGAATCTTCCACTGTCCCGAAATGCAATCAATATAGTTTTACTTCTCACTGCCCAATTGCTCTTGAAATACGTAATTATGGGAATATTGTCACTGAATTTATTTGACCAATGTTTGGCTAATTTCATAACATATTTTAAAGGCATTAATTTATTGGGGTCAGAAGACAACACCAATCCCTTCGCACTTGGTCACTCACCCAGAAAGTGAGTTTGTACAGCATATAAATTGGTGTGGGTAAACATATACTTTGATAATCTGAGGGCATACTCCTTCATAAACCTTCACCAGCTTTCTTCTGTGTACATTCATATATTCTAATGACAGATTTAAATGATGTTTGTGGTTTTTCCACGAACGCTTACTGCATCTTCCTTATCTGAATCACTGACAGAATATCGAAGGTCAGAATATCGACCTACAGAAATATCAACGTAAGAATATCGAAATCAAGAATATCGACATCCTTCCTCCCTCTCTGGATATAGACTTAACCATGATAAATGTGAGATCCTACCCTTGACCAAATTCACTTTCAAGCAAGAATTTTGTGACTCTCAATTTACTTGGTGCCCCACCCACATTAAATATCTGGGGTTATATATCACCCCCTCTATTCCTGACACTGTCTCTCTATGTTTGTCTAAATGCACACAAAAAATTACGGACCTAACTGCAAGGTGGCACCCCCTATACCTCTCCTGGTGGGGCCGTCTTGATACTATTAAAATGATGATTTCTCCCATTATTCTTTATACGCTATCCAATATTCCGGTATCTATTCCAATGAAGCTCTTTAAAAAGATTAACTCAACGTTATCTTCATTTTTGTGGAGTTCTAAAAAACCCAGAATGTCTCTTGCTAGACTTATTCGTCCCGCTTCTGAGGGTGGTGTTAACTTCCCTGACTTTCCTGCATATCAGAAGGCCGTTCTGCTACGTCAAGCCTCCCTCTGGTTACAAGATATTACTGTTCCTTGCCCTTTGTGGATTAAGGTTGAACGCACTCTCCTTTCTCCATTTTCTTTTACAGAGTATCTTGCTTTTTCTCGTAAACCTTCTTTGATTCCCACTCCTATTCACAAATTTACCCTTAAGCTCTTGCTATCTGAGGCCCCTGGCCCTCCCATGACTGTTGCTGATTTCCTCTCTTCCACTTTTTGGCATAATAAATATCTTCTAATTGGTAATAAACCCTTCTACTGGAAAGCATGGAGATCCCGAGGTTTGATATGGATTTCGCAGCTCTTCTCTGATTCCATCTTTTTCTCTTTTTCTGATCTCAGTTCTTCCTTTGGCCTACCTCTATCTTTTGTCCCTAAATACTTATTACTTAAAAATACCATTCTAGAGGTTTATGAGAGGCTCTCGGGTTCTTCTTCTCCTTCCCCTGTTCAACAATCCCCCACTTTCCAACTCCACTCTCTCCTACGTACAATTCCCAAAGCATCCCTTATTTATAAATATCTTCACTCATACCAATCACTCAGACCTAAATCCAAGGTTGAGATTCAATGGGAGACTGATTTTGAAACAGAATGGCCGATATCTCTTTGGGATAAGATGTGGGCAAAACTCCGTAAAACTTCCAGAGCAGCCTCCCTGACGCAATCCCTATTTTTTATGTACAACAGATTACTTCATACTCCTTCTACACTACACAAACGCTTTCCTACTACCCCAGACACATGCTGGTCGTGTGGCTCCCCCAATGCTACCTTATTTCACATGATATTTCTCTGTAAATATGTGCATGACTTTTGGTTACAGGTGTGGGCTCAAGTCAATGTTATTTTTCATGCCTGTATTCCTTTTTCTCTCACTCATCTTTTGTTGGGTAGTCTATCCCCAGGTTGGGATAATGTAGATATGTATGTTCGCATTGTAGATCTGTTATTAGCTGTAGCCTTTCAGCAGATTACTGTTAATTGGAAAAATGCATCTAATATTTCTCTCAAAGGGTGGTGGTACAATGTCTGTCATAATCATAGACTCGATAATGCTTTTGTTTCTCCTGTTCAATTAGCTACTAAACGAGCAGAATTATGGCTCCCCATTACATTGTATTTAGATAAATGTACTGCCCATTCATCTCATCCAGCGCCTGCTCAACAAGAGGTCTCTAAACCCCCATGATACCCTTTCCACATCCAAGATTTTCTAATATACTGGGTTTTTTTTCTCTTTTTCTCTTCTTTTTCAATGCCCATGTTCAAATGTTCAAATGTTCAAATGCCCATGATCATTGTTTTTATTGTATATTCTCTCTTACATGCTATATTCTGTTATTCCCCTTTTCCCCTTCTTCCCCACCTTCCCTCTCCTTTCCCTTTCCTAATCGATGTTATGTATTAATGTACTCTTTTTCATTGTCTAATAAAATTTTATTGAACTTAAAAAAGAATATCGACATCCTATCTACATTATGGTAAGTCCAAAGATATCAAAAAAAAAATATCGATGTCAAAAATATCATTGTTAAAAATATCGTTTGTTAAAAAAATTATGTAAAATAAATTAAATAATACATATAATGAAAATAAACATAGTAAAAAATATTTTAAAATATTTAAAAATTATAAGTAATATATATATTTTGGTGCCGATTCCGATCCTGTAAAACCCAGGTGCAAATGGGCGTACGGAGCGTTTTCTCCGTACGACTCCTACCCGGGAATTCCACCGTACAAACCAGCAAGTACGATTCGTACAGAGATACCAAACAGAGGTTATGAGATTTGGTAATAACCCTCGGATGTGGACACCCGACTGGTGGCCTGACATGCTTGGCCCATGTCCCACTCCCTGCAAAAAAAGTTAAAAACTTGGGTGTGATGATGGATGACAAACTTATGTTGGGGGACCAGGTGAGCAAGGTGACATCTGGATGCTCCTTGGTCCTCAGAATGATTAGAAAAATTAGACCATACATTTCGGAGGGATGCCTCAGAACAGTGGTGACAGCACTTATACTATCACGTCTTGATTATTGCAACAGCCTGTACGTTAATATGCAGATACAACATCTAAATCGCTTACAGGTTATTCAAAATGCTGCCGCCAGATTGCTGACTCGGACCCCTAGGACTGTATCAGTCATGGGCGAATTACAGAAGCTGCACTGGCTCCCTATTCGTCTGAGAGTGCGTTTCAAGGCTGCGTGTATTGTGTTTAGGGCCCTGAACGGGATCGGTCCAGAGTTCTTAAGACAAAAGTTTTTCTGGTACGCTCCTAGTAGAACTCTCAGATCCACCGAGGCCAAACTAGTACAAACACCCCGGTTAAAAAAAGCCAATTGGGGAGGCAGAAGCTTTGTACATAATGCTTCCAAGATCTGGAATGAACTCCCATTTATGTTAAGAAGCTCCACTGAGTTCGGCTTTTTCAGAAAACATCTCAAGACTTGGTTTTTCTCACAGTTCTAGTTTCTTGTTATGGTTAGTTGGCAGTGCTTAGCGCCAGGACACTGCAAGGTAATCGTGCGCTTTATAAGCTATAATAACATAACATAACATAACATACCATTTCCGTACGATTCGTAAAAAACACCGTACGGCTAAAAAATACATACAATTCCTATCCGGGACAGCGCGTACGCGATGTCCGCACGGAGTCAGGCAGCGTTTTACGGACCAGCAAGTACGATTCGTACCCACAGCACTCCGCACGGCTATATTTTTACGAAAGCCAAAAAGTGCCGGAAAAGCTAAGTACGCCGCGATGCACGAGGAAAGCGGGGCCCGCTACGCGACGTACATGCCATCACCCACATCGTACGTGTCATCATGTACGGTGCGTACCCCATCATTGCATATGTACGGACCGTACCCCCCACCTCCCCGTATGTACGCGCCGTACCCCCAGCCCCGTATGTAATGTAATGTAAAGGTGAATTTATACCGCGCGGCTACCACTCCAAGGAGTATCTTGGCGCTAAGTCAACCAGATGGAATAGTTGGGGGGGGAAGACAGAATTCACGCAGGCACCAAGACTACACCATTGCTAAGCAAGCCGCATCAGTAAGAGAAAAGATCCATGTCTTCAGAGCCTTTCTAAACTGGGTCTCCTGAGACAGGGATCGGATGAAAGAGGGAAGACTATTCCAGGCTTTAGCGCCCAAGACAAAAAGAGATTTGCCACCCTTGGTGGCTAGCCTGAATTTAGGGATAGTGAGCAGATTCAGTCCAGAGGATCTCAAACAGCGTGTCGGATGGTAGCGTTTAAAGCCATTACACAGATACTTAGGACCTTGCTGATGGAAGGCCCTAAAAGTGAGTAAAAGGATCTTAAAAAGAATCCTTTTACCAATGGGGAGCCAATGAAGTGTATTCAGTGCCGCTGATGCAGATGATTTACGAGGCCAGCGTAGTACTAAACGAGCCGCAGCATGCTGGACTATTTGTAGTTTACGTAGTACTGTTTTATTGGCTCCAGCATATAAACTGTTACAATAGTCCAGCCTGGAGGTGATCAGGGCAACTGCGACTGTCTTCCTAGCTGGCAAGGGCAGGAGATCAAAAAACTTCCTTAAGGATTTTATTATACAGAAGCATGAGCCTGCTACAGTCAGCGCTTGTTGTTTGAAGGATAGCTGGCAATCAAACCTGATGCCCAAATTCCGAGCAGAGGTGATGGTCATAGGGGGAACCTCAGCATCCTCGGGCCAGCAAGTTGTTGGAGAAAACAGATTTTGTTTACCAAAGGGAATAATTTCTGTTTTGCCAGCGTTGCATTTGAGGTGATTGTCCGCCATCCAATGAAAAGTGGCAGCTAGGCACTGTCTGAAATTGTCCTCACTATCTAAATGGTCACCATCTAGTACTAAAATAAGCTGAGTATCATCAGCATACGAGATACTACTAATCTGGAAGCTTGTAATTAGTTTCATCAGGGGGACCATATACAAGTTAAAAAGCAGTGGACTCAAGCTTGATCCCTGAGGAACTCCAGAGCTAAGGGGTCTGGCCTCCGATTGAAAATTACCGAGCACTGTAACTTGTTGTCTATTTGTGAGGACATTTTTTAGCCAGGCCAGAACCACCCCACCTACTCCTGCGGCAGCCAGACGGTTCAGAAGGATGTTATGAGAAACCGTATCAAAGGTTGCCGACAGGTCAAGTAGGATTAATACAGCTTTCTTACCCTGGTCCAAGGCCATCCGAAGGGTCTCTGCTGTAAACAGCAGGGCAGATTCGGTAGAATGATTAGATCTGAACCCTGACTGATTAGAATGCAGAATATTATTTTCTTCCAAGAAACTCGTGAGCTGGTAATTCACAAACTTCTCAGTCATTTTGGATAGAGCAGGGAGCAGGGATATTGGCCGTAAATTGGAGAGGGTGGTCGGGTCGGCTAATGCCTTTTTTTGAAGAGGCTTAAGAGCAGCAAGTTTCCAGTCGTTTGGAACATCCGCTGTGGCTAGGGATGAGTTAATGATCCCGTTGATAATGGGATTCATTACTGTGGCTAGGGTATGTAGGACTGATGAGGGACAGGGATCAAAAGGAGAGCCCGATTTACAGGCAAGAATGGCCTTTAAAGAGTCTTCTAGCGTTACGTGAGAGAATATTTCCAGAGTGGCTATACTTTCCTTGCTCTCTGTGCTCTCAGTGATTTCTGTGATTTCTACAGTGGACGATGTTTGGGGGAAAGTCTTAACAATGTCCAGGATCTTATTTTCAAAATACACTGCGATTTCATCACAGAGTTTCTGAGATGGCGGGATTTCCTGCCGAAGGACTGACGGATTAGTAAAATCCTTAACTATTTTAAACATTTCTTTTTCTTTGTTACCTTGAGCTGCCATAGAAATGGCCTGAAGAAAATGGGCTTTCTTAGCTGACTTTATGTTAGCATGATAAATTCTTCTTGCTTGTTTGTAGATGTCCCGAGCAGAGGCTTCGTATAGCCTGCGCCATCTCTGTTCCAGTTTTTTTAACTCTGTTAGTTCTGATCGTAAGGCAGATGAGAACCAAGGGGCTCTCCTCTTTGTTGTTCTAGTATTAGAACTTGAGATCTGAGACCTAATAGGGTCTAATTGGTGACCTACCCTGTTTAACCAATCACAGAAACCTTGATTGTCTCCAGTTGTATTCCCTATTGTCCTAGGTGCACTAGATATAAGAGATTCAATCAAATCAGGTCTCTTGGATAATTTCTTCCAATTGGGTTTGCACATGAACTTGGAAGTAGGTTTCTTGTTAGAATTTGGTATCATAATTTTGTGGTTTAATGAAATATGAAAAGGTATGAAAAAATGGTCAGACCAGATCTGGGGACAGGGTGATTTTACAACAAGTCTGGGGGAGTTAGAACAAATACAGTCCAAAATGTGACCTCCTGAATGTGTACTTTCATGGGTCAAGAGGGTGAGTCCCAGGACATTAATAGTCTCCACAAAGCAGTCAACTCCAGGAGCAGAAGGAGAATCGAGATGCAGGTTTAGATCTCCTAACACCGTAAAATTAGAAAATCTAAGCACTAAATCACTTAATATGTTTCCCAAGTTGTCAAGGAATTCCTTCGCTGGGCCTGGGGGGCGATAAATCAATACCCCAGAAAAGGTGAAAGAGTCATGGATGGCCAGAGAGAAGGCTAATGCTTCAGCTCCTTTGATGTCTACCAGCTCATAGGAAGAACATTTTAAGGAATTGCGGTGAATAATAGCAATGCCTCCTCCTCGTTGTGTAGGTCTATCTAACCGCTGAATTGAATAGTCCTGCGGTAAGGCTATGGCTAAATCTGGATTACACCACGGCTTCAGCCAGGTTTCGGTAACCAACAGCCAATCCAGCATATTGTCAGAGATCAAATCATGAATATTCTGGGCGTTTTTGCAGATAGAGCGGGCATTAATAAGGCCACCTCGAAGTGCTGTTGGGTAAGCAGGAATCTTATAGTGCGTCAGATGGGGTGCGAGAAGTGGCAAGGCAACCCTAGGCGACATGTTCGACATACCTAAACAGCAGATGTAAATCGTAATCACTTACGATAAGGGGTCCGCCTCCACGCCTCCGTGACGCAGACGGGCGCAGACGGGCGCAGACGGGCAGGACTCTGGCCTGACTCAGGCACGAGTCAGGCACGACCGCTGCGCGTTACCGCTGCGCGAGCTGAGGGAGGGTTAAATAGTGACTCCCCACACGTTCAGCTGAGCACTAGAGCGCTCAGTGCAATGGCACCACCAGCTAATCCAGTCCCCCAAGATGGCGGCCAAAGTGCAGTGATACGGTGATACAATCCGCTAAAGTAGCGGTGAGGTCACAAATTACAGTGCAGGAGTGTGGGCGGCTGAAGATACAATTAAAAACAAGGTATGAATAAAGCAACTAACTAAAATACAAAACTAGGAGTATTGTTAAAAAACGCTAGTAAGATTCGTTACGACAAGCGAAGCGCTAGCGAGTACAAAGCGCCGCGATTGTGAGTCTGGCTATCCCTTAGTGCATGAAACTAAGCGGTCAGCTTAAATAGTGACTCCCCACACGTTCAGCTGAGCACTAGAGCGCTCAGTGCAATGGCACCACCAGCTAATCCAGTCCCCCAAGATGGCGGCCAAAGTGCAGTGATACGGTGATACAATCCGCTAAAGTAGCGGTGAGGTCACAAATTACAGTGCAGGAGTGTGGGCGGCTGAAGATACAATTAAAAACAAGGTATGAATAAAGCAACTAACTAAAATACAAAACTAGGAGTATTGTTAAAAAACGCTAGTAAGATTCGTTACGACAAGCGAAGCGCTAGCGAGTACAAAGCGCCGCGATTGTGAGTCTGGCTATCCCGTATGTACGCGCCATACCCCCACCCCAGCCCCATATGTAAGCGCCGTACCCCCAGCCCCGTATGTACGCACCGTACACCCATCCCAGCCCCATATGTACACGCCGTACCCCCAGCCCCGTATGTACGCGCCGTACCCCCAGCGCTGGGGGTACGGCGTGTACATATGGGGCTGGGGTGGGGGTACGGCACGTACATACGGTGCTGGGGGTACAGCACGTACCCCGGGCACAAGTGTACCTGGGGTAGGGGTTGTACAAAGTTCGCTCCGTACGGGACGTTTTCCATACGCTTGTGTATTCGGAACGCCGGTACGGATCAGACTTGTGCGCTCGGACTTCAGTTTTACGACTTGTACGTAAAACTGTCCGGGGACGTCTCGTAGACTTTTCCCGAGGCGATTTGTATGTATTTTTCCCGTACGAATCGTACTTCACCGTTTGTACGGTACTTGTACGATTCGTACGTAAAAAAATACGGATATGATCGTACGGGAAAAAAAAATACAGGATCGGAATCGGCACCATAATGTAAAAATAAATGAAACATATACATATAACATATAATATATATACTTACTAATAATGTTTAATAATTATTTTAATAACTTATAGTTTTTAAAAAAATCATATAAATTATAAATACATCTATACACATAAACCAATAATATAAATACAAATTAAATAAATATATACAACAAATTAAAAAATATATATATTTTTAATCTTTATATACTACATTAACTAAAATAATACAATACATATTAGATAGAGGAGGTAATAAAAATACTATTCCAACTCCAAACAGTGAAAATGTTGGATAGCATAGGGGTAAAAATTTCTATTCCTACCCCAGGGAGTGCAACAGTAGGGAAAGTGTTGGATAGCGTAGGGGTAAAAATTACTATTCCCACTCCTGTGAGTGTAACAGTAGGGAAAATGTTGGATAGAGTAGGGATTAAAATTACTATTCCCACTCCAGGGACTGCAACAGTGGGAAAAGTGTTGGACAGTGTAGGGGCAAAAATTACTATTCCAACTCCAGTGAATGTAACAGTGTTGAAAATGTAGGATAGTGTAGGGGTTAAATTAACATACTTATTAATTAAATATATTTTGTAAAATAAATAACATATTAAAAATTAATTAACTAAAACCTTAATAATAAATACCAATTAAATTAAATTAATATTTACTTAAATAACATTAAATTACTTCCCACCCTATTACCACATAAACACACATCTTGCTACACAAAAGAACACAATTAATGTAATTGTCAATTAATCAATTAATACAAATTAATTACCAACTAATAATTAACTAGCAATAAATGAATTAACAATAACAAAACAATAAAAACATATAAATTGATTATAATTAATACAACGATAAATTAATCAAATAATTAACAATTAATAATTAATTAACAATACATTATTAATCAATAACAATAAATAAAATCATATTATTAATTAATTATAATTACATTACTTCCCACTCTATTCCCCTATAAACCCACAATCCGCTCTGATACTAAAATGGAAAATTTGCTTAAAATGTTGTACTAATTTCTAAACATTTAATACATATATTTAAAAATAATAAACATACATTACAAAAAGGTGCCGATTCCGATCCTGTAAAACCCGGGTACAAATGGTCGTACGGAGCGTTTTCTCCGTCCGACTCGTACCCGGGAAAAACACCTTACAAACTCGCAAGTACGATTCGCACAGAAATACCATTTCCGTACGAGTCGTACAAAAGACCGACCGACAAAAAAATACATACAAATCTGATTCTGGACAGCGCATACGCGACGTCCGGACGGAGTCAGGCAGCGTTTTACGGACCAGCAAGTACGATTCGTGCCTACGTCACTCCGCACGTAGCATTTTTTACGGGAGCTAAAAACTGCCGGGAAATTGAGGACGACGCGAAGAAGGAGCACCGGTACGCGACGGACATCGATGGACCTCAACCTACGCGTCATCCCGGCCCTCATAGCCTACGACCTCGTGTTCATAAACCGACGCAGACGCCGCAGAAGGTCAGAACAACCCCCAGGGGCAAAGTGGGGGGGGTGCAAGGGGCATGAAACATAACCCACACCCCACAAAAAACAATTATATCCTACACATTACTTACCTCCATGGTCTGGTCACTTCGGGGCGTGTCCACCAATCCCACGTCCCGCCACAACGGAAGTGGACGTGGACGCGTACCCGTCACCACCACAATGGTGGTACGGACCGTACCCAAGCCCCCCAGAGTGTGGGTAAGGGCCGTACCACACGTACCCCCACGTCACCGCCACAATGGTGGTACAGCCCATACCCACAATCCCCAGAGCGTGGGTACGGGCCGTACCACGCGTACCCCCACATCACTGCCACAATGGTGGTACGGCCCATACCCACGCTCCCCAGAGCGTGGGTACGGGCCGTACCACGTGTAACCCTACATCACCGCCACAATGGTGGTACGGCCCGTACCCACGCTCCCCAGAGCATGGGTACGGGCCGTACCACGCGTACCCCTATGTCACCGCCACAATGGTGGTACGGCCCGTACCCACGCTCTGGGGGGCGTGGGTTCGGGACGTACCACGCGTACCCCTACATCACCGCCACAATGGTGGTACGGCCCGTACCCACGCTCTGGGGGGCGTGGGTACGGGCTGAACCACGCGTACCCCGGCCGCCCCATTACATGATGGATACAAGGCGTATACACGCCACAGATGTAGGTGTACGGCTTGGTGCAACACATCAGCTGTAAATTGGAGGTGGTGTATGCCCAGGACAGCAGTGTACCACAGCAAGGGTGCAAGTGGGTGGGTGGGTGGGTGCAGAGGAATACCAGCAGTGGACAGGGACATGTGAGGGGTGGGTGCCCATCACTCCCAGCAGTGGACAGAGACATGGGGGTGGGTGCAGAGGACTCCCAGCAGTGGACAGAGACATGGGGGGTGCATATCAACTCCAGCAGTGGACAGAGACATGGGGGTGGGTGCAGAGGACTCCCAGCAGTGGACAGAGACATGGGGGTGGGTGCAGAGGACTCCCAGCAGTGGATAGAGACATGGGGGTGGGTGCAGAGGACTCCCAGCAGTGGACAGAGACATGGGGGTGGGTGCATATCAACTCCAGCAGTGGTCAGAGACATGGGGGTGGGTGCAGAGGACTCCCAGCAGTGGACAGAGACATGGGGGTGGGTGCAGAGGACTCCCAGCAGTGGACAGAGACATGGGGGTGGGTGCAGAGGAATACCAGCAGTGGACAGGGACATGTGAGGGGTGGGTGCCCATCACTCCCAGCAGTGGACAGAGACATGGGGGTGGGTGCAGAGGACTCCCAGCAGTGGACAGAGACATGGGGGTGGGTGCAGAGGACTTCCAGCAGTGGACAGACATATATGAGTGGGTGCAGAGGACTCCCAGCAGTGGACAGAGACATGGGGGGTGTACATCATTATCAGATGACCACAACTCCATGGGTGTATGTACGTATCCCTAACTTTGGACAATGATGATAGTGCCATAACAACACATCACTGACAGCAGTGTCCCACTCCCAGGAGGATGGATGTCTTTCCCCCACTGCATGACACACCACATGTGGGTGTGAGGACAAATAACACAAGCATACCCACCCCTGGCAGATGCAGCACAATACACACACTGAGATCATGCCACAAGACTGTATAGTCATGTCACTGCCTAATAAACTAAGAGAGCCAAAGAGAACACACACTGCCACGCACATCCCAGGACTGATAGGAATGTTCAGGTGCTGGGCCAGCCACCAAGATGTTGTCTGCCGTCTCTTCCTCACTTGTGGCAGGCGCAGACTGCGACCCTCCACCGATTGCACGGCCTTGACGGCATCCTTCCAGATCTTCCCCTTCTGGTAGGCGGTTACCTGTGTGGATGACAAAGTGGGACAACATCACTACACCTGCACCATGTCACAGAGACACACATTTGAACATCTTAGATTTGTTGAACAGGGCATAGTATGCTGGCAAGTAATAGCACCTTAGTCATAGGGACTTTTTCCACTGGGGACGCACCAAAGCACTACATGGCATAGTAAGTACACAGGTGGCATAAGGGGTGCGAAACAATCCCTGATCATGGCACACACTGTGCATCCCAAGCAACACAAGGCTGATGGACAGCACCACAAAGCAGTCACATGCCCCAGGCCACTGACGAAACTTCAGCAGAGTACACAGACACA
Source organism: Triturus cristatus (assembly GCF_964204655.1). NCBI lineage: Eukaryota > Metazoa > Chordata > Amphibia > Caudata > Salamandridae > Triturus > Triturus cristatus. The sequence continues at coordinate 390,829,398 of NC_140582.1, read as the reverse complement.
CACAGGCACACATCAATCACCTGCCATTGGGAACAGCGGATGCAAACCTCACTCTGCACATGTGCCACTTGCCAGGGGGGATGACGCCTCTCCGCAACCCCAGAACAGCCATAGAACACCGATACAACGACACCCATGGGCAGACGAGGCGCGTGATAGAGAGGGCGTTTGGACTCCTGAAAAGCAAATTCCGGTGCCTCCACAAGACCGGCGGCACCCTCCCATATGCCCCGGTGAAGGTCTGCAAAATCTTCATTGTGTGCTGCATGCTGCACGACATAGCAGTGGAGAAGGCCGTGCCACTCATCCTTGATCCAGATGAGCAGGATCATCCACCCGTGGAGGATGAAGGGCTCGGGCACGGGGCAAGTGGGGATGAGGATGAGGACATCCGGAGTCAGCTTATTCGCAACTTCTTCTCATGATGGTGAGTCCCTGTGTCTGAGTGTGCACGCTTTGAGCCTTGTGTGGCATGTGTTGCAATGTGTGTGTCGAGCTGACTGTGTGCTAAGTGACTTGGAGGTGTGTTCTGATGTGTCATTCAAGTGATGATGTCATTCCACACATTTTAGCTGGGACACTAAATTTATTAAGGGCATGGTGACAACATCATTCCTGTAGAGTACATGTACATGTCTGCGGATTACTAGCTCTTCGCTGACTTGTTGTGTATCTGTCCTCCCCAGGTTCTTGCGGCTGTCGTCTGCTCATGTCCTCATTGCCCTCCTGCTATTCCTCATGAGTATTGCAACGTGTGCTGGATCTGAGTTACATGCACAGACATGGTGACAAGTCATTTTTGGTAAGGAGTGCAGCAAGGCATTTTGTGGGTGGTACGTGTTTGTGATATGTGGGGACTGCTCCTGTGCATGTTGTGTTACCATGCATACATGTCGACTCACCATGGGGCACATGACGTGTTGCATGGCTCCCATGAATTGATAGTCACCCTTCCTGACAGTCATCTGTTTTGGTTTATGGATTCTGATGAAGGCATCAATGTGTGTATAACGTCCCTCAGGAACATACGGGATGCTAATGGTGGACATAGTGTGGGACATCCACATATGAGGCTCAATGGGGAATTGCAGACTCTCCGTGTGCAGCAAGGGGTGTTCGGCTCAACCCCTTTACTTGTGTGCCAGCTCAGTAGGATTTACCACATCTGTGTGTTGAAGGGGGTGTCCAGTGTAGGTCACACATGGTCAGCCAAATGACCTGTGAGTCTGTTCCAATTGATGCATTTCCCTTAGTGTGAGGCTGAGTAATAAAGGTGTCCGTCACACTCCAAGGTGCCTCATCTCTGTCAATGCAGGTCTCTTGCCACTTTGCATGCGGCATATCTGGCATAGTTGTGGAAGATTATGCATAGGAGTCCATGTGTAGTTTACCAACATGCATGCAGTTGCTCATGGATTAGGCTCCCTATTGGGCATGAAGTACATGGTCGTTTATGTTTTTTGGCATGTTGGTCCACACAATGGGCCATCAACACCTGCTGAGGGTGTGTCTCCTGTGCGCACGTCGGCCTTCAGTTTCCTGATCCGGTGTCATGCTTCTTTGGTGATTGTGCATGCATTGTCTCTGGGTGTGCCATGTGACACTGGACACTCCTTACTTTACACACGCGCCTGTTGCAGTTGTCCTTCTGACATCCTAGTCTTTGTGTGCAAATTCTGGCATTTGGCAAGGAGATGCCGTGTGCTGCTGCGGCCCCTGCAGCAAGGGCCCACAGAGTATCCAGATTTGACAACACACACGCCTCCAAGTTGCTCCTCACTTCCTCCCTCCACCCATTCATTTGGCTGTCCTCAGCTTGTCTGTGCCACTGTTGCTGCCACGCGGTGCCAAAGGCTCGACCATCAGCACATGCAAGGAGCACATTGCACCACCATCCTGTCCTTGCATAACCCACATCACACTACAGTCTGATGTGGCAGCCACACTCCGAGCTATGTCCATCCGCACATCTAACGCCTGCTGTCAGACATACCCTGGGCACACACACGACACCTTTGCATGCTGAGTGTGCAACTCCAACTGCCTACACTGCACTGCCCCGCCTTCCAGGCCCTGTCACACCAACCAGGTTACGTCCATAATACTCCCCACCGGCTCTGTAGCCCAGCAAGGGCATGGGAGTGGGACTCAAGGCTTCAGCATGTAGTATGGTGTAATCGTCTGGGACATGGCACAGGTATCATCTCTCAGCATGTCAATCTACAGAGTGTCCAGGACCACCCACTTCACCATCACATGCGCACAGCACCTCATCATCAGCTCGTATGCCATTGACAGCCAGGTGCTCCTCACCCTCAACAAAGACACAGACATTGGCAGTTCCATCATTCAAGTATGCATGAGATCCATTGATGAATGGCTGAACACAAGCCACCTGAGGCTGGACTTGTACAGGACTGAGGTTATCATCTGAGGATTGTCCCCTTCCAGCTGGGTCAAGTGCTTGTGTCCCACCCGCAAGAGCCCTGCACAAGCACCCAGTGGCCACACACACAAGATGGTGTGCCTCATGTTTGGCTCGCTCACATTTACCATGCTAGTCCACAGCATCTGTACCTCATGCTGCAACGCCCTCTGCATTATGCACATGATCCACAGATAAATCCACTCCAAGAAAAGACAGACCATCCCCAGGTCCATGACAACATCCGTGTCAAATACTGCCCTGCCCTCTACGGAGCAAGTACATCCAAACTCCCAGGAAACTTGTCCACATCCAGGGTGCATTTGCACACCTCAGCTTCAACACCCTGCACCCCAGCCACCTCACCGTCCACCATAGATAGCTGCAATGGATCACTGTCTGCTGCAGGATGATCTCCACACTCCCCACCCACACTCAGGAGGCAGTCCACAACCCCGACCCCAAACCAACCTTGTACGTCTGTCATCCTAGATCCCGTTGGGCCATCTCCGTGTATCCAACCTTGCCCTGGCCACCGTTCTCCACATCCACCGTACTCCAGCATACAGGACATTGGTCTCCCACCTGGCCACACATACCTGGGACTCCCTCCCCGGGAACCTCCACATGAGCCATTACCTGTACGCCTTGATGATAATCTCCCAAATAGGTCTGTCCGCACAGTTTATCAAGCCCCCCTCAGCAGCCATCACAGGTGAGTGTTGTGCTCCATGCCTACATTGAATGATACCTTGTGACCCATGTGTGTCCTGTACCAGACTCTGATCCCAGGGTATGGATGGCTGGAGTTAGTTCAACACTCAGGCATAGTTTGACATTTCCACACACATATGTTGTTGAATAATGCAAAATGACAGGAACGTCTCATGACAAAAGTGATATATTTATTTGCGGTGGGGTACGTGTTTTGGTAGATGGAATTATGGGCTCTACCGGGGGAATAGAATCCAAAGTTCACAGGGGGAGATGGTATCCTTGGCATTGGAAGTCATCAGAGTCCAGGGCACAGTGTTGGTCATCATTGATCAGACTGTGACCAGCAAGTCCATGTGGCAGAGAATGTCATTGGATGAGGTGCTGCTGTTGCGCCAGAGGGCCAGGTGCCAGGCCAGGTGACCTGGGAGATGTGGATGGTCCGCTGACTCTCACGGTCTTTTCCGTGGATGACCCACCTTCCTCCGGGGACCCTCAGATGCAGGCCTTGACGATGTTTGGGACGCTCCGTCAGACGAATCCTCCTCCTCCTCCTCCCTCCCTGTGTCTGGTGCTGATCTACGCTTGGTGGCACAGGGAGGGTTGCCCATGCTTTGGGCGATCTGACGGAGTGATTGGCTCATGTCCCTGTGCACCGCCAGGAGCTCAGCCAGTCTTGCCTCCATCCATCCTTGGTGTTGTTGATGACTGGCATGATGCTCGACCTACAGGTTCTTAATCTCATCGAGGGTCCCCTGCATCTCTGAGAGTCTTGACACGACCTTGTTGATGCCTCTGGTGTCACGCCGGTATGTGTCCAGGATGTTGCGTATGTGTGACATACCGGTGTCCTGAGCTGGCTGGTCAGGTTCGTGCCTCCGCCTGCCTCCACTCCCACCACCCCTGCCAACTTGAGCCTGGCCTGCCCTTGTGGGCACATAGGGTCTACGGGACCCCTGAGGGTTGGCATTTGCAGGGTTGCCTGCCTCCTCCTGGGTGCCCGGAGAACCTTGTCCCTCCTGGTCAGACTGGCTCTGTTGTTCAGTGCGAGCAGGGCTCCTGGGTATGTCCTGGGATGTGGCAGGAATGGGGGTGGTGGTTGGCACAGATGTACCTGACGCAGGTGCTGCAGGGGCTTGGGCACCAGAGGGTCCAGGTTGGTCGGGGTCATCCACGGAGTGGTGAGAGTCGTCGCTGCCGGTGGGATCATCTTCACGCGGAGCCTGGGACTGTGATTCTTCGCCCCCAGTGTTAGGGGGAGATCGACGACGTTGCCCTGTGTGTGAGAGAGAGACAATGTTAATGGTGTTTCATGCGACATCTATGTTTCATGCATATTCAAGTTGACACAGTTCCTCCAGGTAGTTGGATGTGCCTAGCATTCCTCTCAATGTCCACTTGGGGATGGGTATGTTGCGGGGGACAGATTGGGATGTTCTCCTGAGTGTTTGACCTGTAGATTGTTGGCTATGATGCTTAGTTGGCTATGGATTGGTCTTGTTGTGTCACATGTCCATTGTGGGAGTGCGTAAATCCGTTGCCTGCCCCGGGGGTGTGTGCTTGTGTTAGGGGGGGGTGTGACCGGGCATGCTGTTGTGTGTAGTGTGAGTTGTCATTGGGTCTCCCAGGTGATGTGTCTGTCCCCTCATGGTGCATGCTGGCATGACAGTGAGTGTGAGTTCCTGTGCTAGATACCTGTGCTTGTGGAGTTGGTGTTTGAGTGTACAGTGGTCCCAGGAGGGCCTTGTGCTGCATACAGCAGGGCCAGGTGTCAGCTACCTTGTCAGTACTTTGCCAGTCCCTGTGCATTGTGCATGGGTATGTACCTATGCCATATAGGCTAAGGGCATTGGTGTCTGCGTTTCATTTTCACAATGTGTTGTGTGGGGCCCACCCTCCCCGCCTCCCGGACATCCAGTCTTGTGTTTGTGGTTGTTGTTGCCTTGGACATGGCCTTGCCTTGATTTGTGAAGGGTGCATGCAGACGTTAGTGGCATGAGCATGGTTTTTGAGTGTGGTTGTGTGCGGTGAGTGCTTGGGGGAAGTTGCGTGCATTTGGTGTATATGTGGTGTGGACCCCATTGCCCCCATGTTACGTAAGTTGTTTGTGTACTCACCAGGCTCTGCGACTCCTTCGACTCCGTGTACTCCCACCGGCGGTAGCAGGGCCATCACCTTCTCCTCCCAGGGATGGTAGTGTACGGGTCTGCGGGGCGGCCCACCTCCAGTGATGTTACTCTGGGCATATTCTTCGTTCATTTTCCTCTTGACCGCCCTGCGCAGATCGTACCACCTGGCTTGGCATTCATGCCTGGTCCTTCGGATGGGCGCAACAGCATTCACCTTATCGACAATCCTCTGCCACATGGCAGATTTTTCAGCTATGCTGGTCTGTCTGACCAATGTTCCAAACAGCTGTGGCTCGACTCTGATGACTTCGTTGACAAGGAGGTCCAGCTCTGCCATTGTGAACTTTGGATTCTTGTCTGTGGGCATGGTGTGGGGTGTGGGTGTGGGTGTGGGTGTGGATGGTTGTGGGTGTGTGGGTGTGAATGTGATGGTGTGTGTGTGAATGTGAAGAGGGGGATGTTTGTGGAGGAGGTTGTGTGAAGGTGTGTGAGTGAAGGTGTAGTGAAGGTATGAGTAATGTGGAGTTGTTTGTCTGTGGGGTCTGGCAGCAGTGGGTCTGTTGCAAAGGCTCATGGGTTGTGTGTGTGGGGCCTTTTTATTGGTCCATTTTTGGGTGTGGCTGTGTTTGAATTTTGGTGGGTGTGTTATAAGAGGTGGTTGTGATTTGGGGCCTCTGTTTGCCTGTTTGGATATGCCAGGTCAGTCATTGAGATGTATTTTGTCATGTAGACGTGTTTTGTGGTGTTGTGCGAGTCGAATAGACCCTCCTTGTGCTGTTTTACCGTGTCCTGGTTCTGTAAGAGTCTTTTTCGCGTAGGTACGATCCGTACATACGCGATGCTGGGTGAGGGTGCTGGGGTACGGTGTTGGAGTGCGGCGCGTACACCCCATTGGGGGTATGGTGCGTACACGTGTGGCCCTGGGGTACTGCGCGTACATGCGGAGGTACGGCGCGTGCATGGGGGTAAGGCGCGTACATGCGGTGGGGGTATGGTGTGTACACGTGCAGGCCTGGGGTTCGGCGCGTACATGTGGAGGTACGGCACGTACATGGGGGGTAAGGCGCATACATGGGGGGAGGGTGTGTACATGCGGTGGTGGTACGGTGCGTACACGTGCGGCCCTGGGGTACGGCGCATACATGCGGAGGTACGGCACGTACATGCGGGGGTAAGGCACGTACATGGGGGGAGGGCGCGTACATGGGGGGGTACGGCGCGTACAGGCGCGGGGCTGGGGTACAGTGTGGACAGTGGGGGTAAGGCGTGGACATGGGGGGCACGGCGCATACAGGGGGGTACGGCGCGTACAGTTGCGGGGCTGGGGTACAGTGCGGACAGGGTGGTGTACGGTGCTGACATATTTGGGGGTGGGGGGCTGTACGGCTCGTATACGGGCATAAGTTTACCCGTGCACATGTGTGCTACTGCGTTGGCTCCGTACGGGCCATTTTACGTGCGATTGTGTATTCAGACGGACGGTCGGGATCGTACTTGCTCGCTCGGACTTGTGTTTTACGATTTGCACGTAAAAATGTCCGGCTCACTCTCGTACACTCTTCCCGACGATATTCGTAGACTTTTCCCTACGCTATTCATAGTTATTTTTCACGTACGCAATCGTACTTGGCCGTTTGTACGGTACTTGTACGACTCGTACGTAAAAAAATACGGATACGGGTCGTACGCAAATTATTTTTAACGGATCGGAATCGGCACCAAAATGTTAAACCTACATATAAAATACATACTAAAATACATAACACTAATATAAATATCAATATTATTAACAACCATATTTTTGCTAATGATATTACTTACTTCGATATTACTGACTTCGATATTACTAACTTCGATATAAAAAAAAGTATATTACTTACCTTAAGGTTGATATTCTGGTCGTCGATATTCTTGACATCGATTTTCTGTCCCTAGGATATTAAAAACTCAATATTACTGTTGGTAGATATTTTCACTGCTCACCCCTTATCTGCTGCATATAGTGATAAAGCATGTTCTTATACTTTGTGAGATCAATTAGATACTAACACAGTACCTGAAACTCTGTAACACTAGAGACCTATTACAAGAGCCTCCGAGGCATGCCCAGTAACCGGAATTACCAATACTGGAGATGGATATCTGTCAGAATATCCACTATATACACAGCATTCTACAAGAATATTGTAATTGTATTTCTGTAGTTTCTACTGCCCCTGACGAGGCGTTGAAGTGCTTTTTGGTGAGTAGCACGTGACTCCGGAACCCAAATGGATTAGTGGTAGATTAGTGTAGTCAAATTTGAGTTAATTTGAGCGGAGGACATGTTAGTCTGTTAGTTGGATTGAAAAGGATAATGGGGGGGATAGAAGAGGGAAGAGTGTTTACTGGGAGATCATAGTAGTAAGATGAGCTTTGGGATAAGTATAAGGAGAGACGAGGAAGAATCTCTAGAAATGGATTATGAAGATCATAGAAGTGAAATGGGTTTTGGGGTGAGTCAAAGGTGAGATAGGCGAGATAATAATGTAGAAGGGTTGTTTGGGAGATCATAGTAATAAAATAAGAATTGGGGTGATCCAAGGAGAGATAGAGGAGGGAAGAGTCTAGAAAGGGTTATTTCGGAGATCATAGTAGTTGAATGAGTTTTGGGATGAGTCAGACAGTGGAGGTAGAGGATATATTGAAAGAGGTATAGGGTCAAATATAGGGTAGTGCATTGGCGAAAGTCAACATTCATTTTTTACAGTAGGAGTAAAGTAATAAATATATAGATAAATAAGTAGATATATCAAGAAATACACATCTCTAGATACATACATATAATCAAATTAAATGTTACTATACACAGGGATATGCTGTACATTTGTGTTTGAGTAGGGTGACTACGTAGAAAATAGTCGATTCTTGAGTGTTTTCAAGATAAGATAGCTATCTCTGCGTCTTTTGTTTGGGGGTAATGAATTCCATAGTATGGCTGCTTGAACAGAGAAAGATGTGCCATCTATGCTTTATTTTTCTTCTATGGGGGATTTTGATGTGAGGTGCCAATCTGGAGCGAAGTTTCCTTTGCTGAATGAATTTGGTGATTTTATTTCTGATGAAAAGCAGTCCTGTTCCATGTATTGCTTACTCTGCGATGCAGTAATAAGAGACGAGATAGGACACCACATAACTGAGTACCTTGACAATAATGAGGGGGGTCTCTATCAGGGGAGTCTGGGATGTTTTTAAGTAAGTCATACGGGCTGCTTCATAGCAACTGCAAGTGAACACAAACGACTTTGCAAACTAAGGGTCCACCGATTGGAGCCAGAGATCAAACTTGGAAGATGAGCAACGGCGTCAGCCCTCCAGTTGAATTGCACACACCCTTACAACAATAAGGGGCCATTTAAGGATGCACTATACTTGTGAAGCTGAACTTTCCCTGTTTCAGCTTAAGAAGCACTCATGTGTAGCAGGTGACAAAGACAGAACCCTCCTAGTCAGCTATCTGAGGGGTAATAGGGAGAAAGAATAGGTCACAGAACTGATAAATGAGGTTCAGGTCACATTGATTGAGATAGGCAGAAAGTGGAAGAGATCCACAATGTTTACGCTGACCTCTACATGGGGTCCGCGCCACCATCAGATAGTGGGTGGATATTCCCGGTCCGCACACAGCTCCCACAATGAACAGAGGTGCAAAGAGATTTCCTAGAACAATCGATTTTTCCAGAAGTGTTAAGCTTAGCTACTTAAACCCTTAAATCAAATAAAACGTCTGACTTCAATGGCTTTACAGTCCAATTTTATAAAACATGCACCTCCCAATTAGTGCTTTCATCCCTGTTCAATTACTATGCCTCAGAGGAGAGGGAGTCTCCTATGTGTGACGCAGTGGCCATGCTTGTCAGCAAACCCAATAAGGACATCAAGCAGTGTGCTTCCTATAGGCCTGTAGCCTTGCTGAACATCAATGCCAAATTATATACAAAAATATTGGACACCCAACTTAATGCAGTCCTTCCCACATCGGTGAACCCACATCAGAGTGGGATTTTCTTGGGATTTCAGATACACAACAATATACTCACAGCCATACAATTTGTAGAAAAGGTCTCTCAAAGAAATCCCCACAGTGGTTCTGTCCTTAGATGTGGAGAAGGACTTTGATAGGGTGGACGAGGGTGTCTTGCACCTCACGATCAAGGAGATGGGGTTCGGTACAAATTTACTGAATATGATATTTACAAGCTATTCATCCCCTGTGGCTAAAATGGTGCTCAACGGTCATCTCCCTGGGCCATTTTAACTCCCCTGTGGCACGAGGCAGGGATGTCCCCTCTCACCGCACTAATTTGCACTCTCTATAGAACACTTGGCATGCTGTATTAGATAAACTAAAACGGTAAGGGGGCATCAATTTGGACATCGGGAATTTAAAATCTCTCTGTACTCTAACGGTGGGCGCACAGGACACTTCACTACCAGCAGTGGTAAGACTCCTCCGGGTATATGAGACTCCCTCAGGGTTCAAAGTCAAACCTTACACTGTCAGCAGAATAGGCCGATAGGTAGTCATCTGCCTTCCCTTTTAGGTTGGCCAATTCCTACATTAAATACCTTCGTGTCTGACTCATGCAGAATGTCTGAGACCTTTTTAAGCCTAATTAACCCCCCTAATTACAACAATTTTTAAGGACCTCCAAACATGGAGAAATGTGATGCTCTCTTTACTAGGTAGAGTTAATGCCATAAAGATGAACTTTTTGTCTCTACTTCTCTACCTATTCCAAGGTATTATGATATGGGTTGACCCACCCGAACTTCACAGAATCCAACGGAAGCTGATGGATTTCATCTAGAAAGGGAATGCCACACAACTCTCTAGGAAAGTACTGACAGCCTAGGGAAGGTAGGGGTCTCTCTGTAGCTATCATTCCCCACTATTATGCCGCAGCACAGTTGAGGGTGGATGTGGAGTGGTCCATTCTGGCCTCGACCAAAAACTGGTGAATAAATGCATACATTAGCACTCCTATAACCATGCCCCTCAGGGCATAGAATAGGTACGGGGGCACACCAGGCCTTTGGGGATGAGTCGGACTGAATAGTATCTATTCACACATGTCCATTTTTCCTAGTTGTATTTTGCTTAATTTATTTCTTGAAGAAAATGTCCACTTCTTTTTATCTTTCGGCATACTGACTGAAAAACAGAAACAATCTCAAAGCTTATTTCCTTTTCCACTACTGACAGAAAGTGGTTTATTAATCTGTCAAGGAGGTGCTCTCACCAACTTAATAAACACACCTTGGTTAGGACATAACACAGTTTTTAAAGAATCCCTGCTTAACATTTAGTACTTGTGGCACAAAGAAAATGCATGTTCCCAGAGAAATGTGAGCTCAAGAAGTAGCAACAATAAAAAAAAACTCAATGAAATTTCAAAACCAATTTAGAAAAATAGCATAACATTTAATAAGCAAAAAGGCATCAAAATGATTAAAATCAGTTATGAACTGCAGAGAAGATTTTTATAAACTTTTGTTGCAAAAAACACCCATAAAATGAAAAGCTGTGGTCAACCTGGACCTAGGTAGGATCTCAGGCTAACCACAACAGAGCAGATGTTAGATACACTAAGGGGTATATTCACAAGAACGTGTGATAACTACCTCAAGAGTAGCCTAACGCAACTCTCAACATCGCAGCCCATCGCGGGAAAATAACCCTGTGTCAACATGGAATTCACAACAAGGCAGTACCATGCGATAGTCTGCCTAAACCGCTGACAATGTCCGCGATACAACCACCTTGAGGAATTAAAAAAACAAACCACAACACAAAAAAACCTGCGATGGGCCAAATCGCGATGAGGAAATCAGCGATAAGCAGCGCCAAGCCAGCAACACACACCTGGCATGCGGGAAAAATCACCATAAAAGTAGAAAAAACACCCAAACACAAACTGATCAACACCCAAGCACCATGGAGGCAGCCGGAGCAGGTGCAGAGGACGAGCGCAACCCCACAAGCACCCCGGACGACCATCCCGGGACCTCGGGGACAGGAAAGGGCAAGGACAAGAAGAAGAGGAAGACGAAGTTCAGTCTGCAGGCGAACAGGATCATAGTCACGGAGGTGATGGAACACCATCAACAACTGTTCGTCACCTCCAACGTGTCATTGGGCACAGAGACTGGAATATGGCGGGACATCGTGGACAAGGTGAATGCCATCGGAGAGCACAAGAGGACAATGGACGAGGTCAAGAGGTCAAGAGGCGATGGAATGACATCAAGCGGAAGACCAAGGAGAAACTTGCAGCCAACCAGAAAGCAGCAATGCAGACTGGAGAGGGGGGCCCAGCGCCACAGCTGGTGCTGGATGACATGGAAGAGCTGGTGTCGACAGTCATCAGTGTGGATACTGTGGCCAGAGTCGGGGGACCGGACACTGCTCAACAGGACACAAAATCACAACAGGGTGAGTGACCACCAGGTACTGGGGGGACGGGTTGGAGATGGCCACGATGGCACACATGCACAATCAAGCAGAGCACAGTGCACACCCTCAATTACTCTGGGTCATCACCCATGTCTGAATGTCAATGTCAACATGTACCATGCGGCTACATACATGTGGACACATTGCAATACACCATCTCCCCTACACATTGCAAGACCACCGTCAACACCCCCTGCAGAGCAGTCCCAGCCACTCTTCAATGATGACGAGGAGGACAACCCCAGCATTGACGCACAAGCCCTCCTAGACATCATAGACATCATCCGTGACTCACCACCGGGAGCAGGGCTGGCCAGCTGCATCGAGGAGACCCCACCCACCACCCAAACCACCTAGCAGGAGGCGCCCACGGTCCCAGCAGTCTCCCAAGACCCCCAGGAACAACACAGAGCCTTCCAACGCCGTATGCTGGAGGCCCAGAGGGAGTCGGCTGAGCAGGGGCGGGTGGGGTTCGACCTCATGTCCTCCAAACTGGATGCCATCCCTGGGTGTTTAGGCATGCTCCATGGTCTCCAACGAGCCCTGGCTGACATCGCTGGAGTCCTGACGCAGAGAGAAGAACACCTGTCTGCTCAGAGGGGCACCAGCGATACCAGCCGTGAGCTGGCACACATGTGGAGGCTCATGGAGGACATGGTGCGGATGGAGGCGGAAAGGATGGCAGCCACCGCTGTACATCAGCAAAATGTAGCTGAGATCTACCATGCCCTGCAGATCATCATCCTGGCATTGCTCCACAAGGCGTGGCGCAGATGAATGCTGCTGCCCCCACACCATACACATCTCAGCCCCCTGGTGTGCCATTGCCTCACAGTGCGCAGACATATCCACTCTGGCACCTGATGTGTCAGTGGCACACAGTGCCTCAGCCGGTACTGCAACACCCACAGGTGGGGCAGAGCACACATCAGGTTACGAGGACATGGATGGGTTTGTGATCAGGAGGCACTAGCATTCATTTCCGCCACCTGGCCTGTTTCTGCTTGGTGCCGCACATGGCCTCATGACCTTCCACTGACCCCCGATACACTCCGATGTACTCACCTTGGACAGCGACATGGACTGCCATATCCTGTTTGATGACCAATGACAAGGCGACCATACTGCGGACTGTACCCTTCCTCTTCCGCAGTACTTGTCATTCCCGGAGGGACTCTGGCTGGCCTTCCACGGGCCCATATTGTGTAGTGTGCTCGGCATTGCCCTCTACCACTCCATCTACAGAACTGCACTAGATGTGCAATAAACATCCAGTGATGCACTGCTGTGTCATGTCTTTCATTATTCATGTATGAATGTGTGGATGAATGTAGGGACAGTGATTTCCCTTGCGTCAATGATGCTCATCCTGTGGGATGCCAGTCAGAGGGTGCTACATTGCATATTGTGTACTAGGTCCCGTGAACACTACAACAGGGACACACGCATCAGTCAGTTCCATGTCCGGACATGGACTGAACCACACCCAGAGCCCACGAGTCATTGTTGCAAACCCTGCACCAGTCCGGCGTACAGCAGGCCAGACCACTACGCTTACGCTCCGAGGGGGGGCCCTCATTGCTACCCGTCACAGGCATACTCGCTGGTGGTGTGCAGGTCACTGGTCTAGTTGTCCACATGTCACAGCCACTCCCTGAGGGCAGGTTTGCATGCACACCACTCCCATCCGGCACAGGCGTCACAGGCCTTGTGACTCCGCCAACATAAGGGGCCGACGATGTCACATTTCCCTCTGCCAGTGGTGACTGGATGACGGACACTCCACGGTTCTCAATCATAAAGGGCCCATGAGTTGTTCCGCACAGGGCTAGTGGCACCCGAGGCCTTGCGGCCGTCATGGGCCTACCACCACGTGGCGCTGACTGGGGTTGCACAGGATTAGTGGCACCCAGAGCTTTGTGGCCGGACAGGCCCCCGCCACGGGACGGTGACTTTGGGTGCACTGAGTCAGTGGCTCCTTAAGCTGCTGCAGCCTGCGATGATGCTTCGTCCCGGCAGTTCAGACAGCTCAGGTTATGTGTGCCCTGTTGGACCGCAGTGTAGGCCAGAGCCAGCGGGCAGCGCTGGCCTACCTCCACGTGGCGTCACTTCCAGGATCCCAGAGTTAGTGGCACTAATTGGGCTGAGCGGGTGTGCAGCCTGCGATGATGCTGGGTGCACTGGTATGTCCTATGCCATGGAGCAATCAAGACCCGGCACAAAATGTGAGACCTGGTGGGCTGCGGAGCGGGGTTGCATGGTGTGGAGGGTGCCATGTCCATGGGCCCGGGCTTGTGGCTTGCGGCGGCATGTGGTGGGACCTCCTGTCTACACGCCGGTGGAGGAAGGTGAGCAGTGAGGCCTGGGTATGCACGGGTGGGCATGCTCCGATGGGTGGTGGGAGGGGCTTGGGTGCCTCTGCCTGGGTGTGCATAGGCGGGCAGGCGATGTTGTCTTGTGCAATTGTGTGTACTGTGCCAATCATGTATCTGAACTCTGTTTCAGATGACGGCTTTGTCTCAGATGTGCGACCTGGTGTACTGCTATACATACCGGCAAGTGGTTGAAGACACACCAGTGGCAGCAGGTGAGCAGTGTGGCCTGGGTGTGCAGGGGCGGCACTTTCTCTCTTTCTCACCCTCTCTTCTTCTCTCTCTTTCTCCCCCTCTCTTCCTCTCTCTCTCTCTCCCCCCTCTCTTCGTCTCTGTCTCTCTCTCTATCTCTCCCCCTTCTCTTCTTCTTCTCTCTCTCTCTCTCCCCCTCTCTTCTTATCTTCCTCTCTCCCTCTCTTCCTCTCTCTCTCCTTCGCTCTCTCTCTGTTCTTTGATGTGCGCAGTACACAACGTTCTCATCATGATTTTTGTCTTGCAGGATTTGTGACCTACGGAATGTCCCGAGGGGAGCCGCCATGTGTCTTCATTTCATTTCAGTGTTCACGTTAATAAAGTTTCATTTGTTGCTTCGAAAGTGATTGTGTGCTGCTCGTTTTTGTGATGACACATGCATGTCACCAGTTGTGATTGTGCAACATCAAGCGGATTATTTTGTACATGTTTAGGTGTAGCTGATGTGGAATGTCTTTGGTCGGGGGTGCCGGGGAGGGGGGTCCTGGGGGTGGTAGCGGTGGTTGTTGTTGCCCTTTTGGCCCTCTGGGCTGCATGTTCAGTTGCCCGGGGGCATCTGTTGCCCTTCCGATGTGGCTGTGGGCTGTGCTCCCTTTTGTGGTGCAGGCTGTGGTCCGACTTTGCACCAGGTCAGAGCAGGTGTTAATTTCCTGCTGCTAACGCACCTTATGGCCTGTTTTGCGTTCTTATCGCAGATCTGGCTGGTCGTTGAGAATGTTGTGGAGTGGTGTTGTCGCTGCTTTTTGCTCGGGAGCGCCTACTCTGCATCTCATTAGTGATAGTTGCCGAGGTCATCCGTGGCGATGTTTGTTACGGATGCTAACGTGGGAAAAGTGGTGCTGTTGACTGTTTGTACTGGCTTTTGAATGGGGAGGTAAATTTATCACGACATTGGCTGCGCTAAAATGCCGGTAAATCGGAGATAGATATTTGTGAATATCCCCCTAAGCATGTCACCACTTTCAAAGTTTCTTGTGATTTAATTCACTTTTTGGAACTCCAATATTCCAGCAGGTTAAAGACCATGGTTGAAGCTAGTAACTACTCGAAGTGAGAGCCATCATCGTAGAGCTCCCACTGAAGCTGCTTGTTTTAGTGATAAATCGTCTGAAAAAGGAAAAAGCTGGATTTCGTAACTACCAAGTCGCTTCCCTCCTGGGATAAATCTCCTGGCTTGTTCCAAAGATTTGCTTTCGTCGCTTTTTTTGATTTTCAAATCTACTAGTGCTGCCAGATTGGAAGCTATAGCTGGCCAGTACTCAATGAGTTCATGTACCGTTCCTCTGGGTTTGAGTGTGCCCAAAAGCTCAGGCCAGAGCACATGTGGTTGTTTTGCTCTCTGTGGGCAAGCCTGTTCGTCTGGAGGTTCAAAAAGTGATTAGATCTCCAGAACAGCTGGGAAAAATACACTCCTGAACCCCCCTGGTCATGCCTGCAGAGTTCTAGGCACCAACTGTTCTTAAGCCAGGCCTCCTGCTGGGTCAAGTCCTCAGCAGTCAGTAGGGCCTTGTTGCAGTCAGGTGTACTTCTGCTTTTTGTGTTCCTGAAGCAGAGAAATTGGAGATGGAATAATTGGGAGCAGGATTTGCCAGTCCAATGTTGCTTATCGAATTTGATGGAAGCTAGTAAAAGCCTCTTTTATCTTCTACAAACGGTTCCTCAAGACCACTCCCAGATGGCTAAACCTAGTAAAATGACCAGCTGTTGACAAAACTGCTGCCTTCCTTTAGCCAGAGGCCAACCTTTGCCCTCTGGGGGCAGCATCGGTAACACCCAGATAGGAATATGTATTCAGCCTTAAGCATTCATATTTCCATCACACACATGGCATTTTATTTTCACATAACTGGTGTAAGTTCTGTAGAAACGGATAATGGCCTTACTGGACAGAGAGAAACGTATTTTTACGGTGCAATGTTAGGGGAAGATTGCATGCAGTGTTACAGTGCACAGGGTCTTAATGCTAGCAAAAACTGTGTCCAGAAAAAGGCAAGCAATCCTGGGTGACCATGCAGAGCTGCTTTAAGGTTTTGGGGTAACAGCTCTCATCAGCCAGCCAAAACCAGTCCCAGGATGATTGTTTCCAGGCCAGGGAAGACCTAGCCTTGCAGTTTGGGCTGGGCTGTTCCCATGAGGAACAGGGTCAAGACTGATTTGCATATGGCTGGGTCCAAACTGGGGTGCCATAGAGAGCAAACGAACAATGGAGTAAACTCAGATCTATTGACTGAGGATGAGGGGTTAAAAAGTTTAAGTACGCCATCCATAATCTTGTTGTGTATGCTATGTTGGCCCTAAGTGGCCAAGGGTATACTCAGACGTGAGTCCCTTGCATGCTGTGCCACAGCATTCAAGCTAGACTGGCTGATGAGGGGTGAAACCCCGAAACCAGTGCCAGGATGCTTGTTTCCAGTCCAGGGAGGACTTGCCTGGCAGTTCGGTCTGGACTATTCCCATGAGGAACAGGGCCAATACTGATTTGCATATGGCTGGGTCAAAACTGGGGTGGCTTAGTGAGCAGAATAACGATGGGTTAAACCCAGATCTCTTAACTGGAGATGAGGGGTTGAAAAGTTTCAGCACTCCATCTACCATCTTGTTGTATTTGCTCCATCAGAGTCCAGCCTGAACTAACTTTATCCCAATCCGACACGATCAGATAAACAAAGTTGGTGCTTTGTTCTTTTTGGTGCTATTTTTACTAAAATCTTTAAACTTGTGTAGCTCCGGTTTGGGAATTAGTGTGGGATTTTTCTTGTGTTGTGTTTTCACTATATTACTGCTTGAAGTGCTGCATACATGCTTTACAACTTGCCTCTATGTTAAGCCTGACTGTGCCAAGCTAGGGATAAGCACAGGTTAATTTCGGGTGTGGTTGTTTTTCACCCTGACAGATTTGGTTTCTGCTTGAGGAGGCTTTCACCCCTTCAACCAGTAACTCCATTTCTTACACATAAGCACTGTTTGTTGGATACCTACTTGCGATGTGAAGCTGGCATTTGCTTCAAACCAGATTCAGCTGCCTGAGACTGTTCTATCACTTGCTGAAGGTGGTGCATTTATTTGAACTGAGGAGTCCAACTTTCAGTTTGCATTCACACATTTTCAGGTTCGTAGTTTCCACACGCACATGATGCTCTCACCTTGCACATGTAATGCACTTCATTTTGCATGCTGTTCTTATGTGAATTGCCATTACTAAGCAATCGCCATTCCATTGCGGCTGCACACTCTACGCTCGTGTAAAGCATGGAAACAATCGATGGCTTTGTGAGTCAGGCATGATGACTCCAGGATGGCGCTGTACACCATTGCCATCGAGATAGCATAATCATTGAAAGATCCACATGGGCTTCAGCTCGGCAACACAAAGAGAACACCAAAAGTAGGTCGACAACACTAAGTCCATAAAATTGTGTGTCTAATATATTTTCCTGAAGACACAATTTGTGAGCCACTGAGGATGCAGTTTGGACTTGCAATCAGAGCATTGTTACAGACTCCATCCTTCCACATTGAAACTCTGATCGCTCTTTTTGTAAAATCAATGTAAGTATTAAGTAATTTCGTACTATTATATAAAATAGACCCTTTTGTGGTTTCATGCCATTCTTTCATTTGCCCACAGCATTTTAAACTGAGAAGTGTTAGGCATTGTGAATGATTACGGGTTTACACACATATCACTTTCTATGGAGAGACAAAGAGAAAATGAAAGAAGCAACCTAGTTGGAAAAGGAATTGATCATTTTTCTGCAACTATGTACCACAGGCCTCCATTGTTAAATGTGTGATATCCAGTCGATTTATAATTAGATAATTAAACCAGAACTGACAAATTGTAACATCACCAAGGAATGGGGTTGGATCACGTCAGTATCACATTAAGATATTTTCCGTTGATAGGCACTCTGAGAGCTTTAGTTCACACACAGCATAGAAAAAACATTCAGCCTTGACAGCACAGAGAACATTTTTCAGTATGTACTTGGTTTGGTTGGGAGATGTATTTTCCCACTCAAATGGCAGATTGTTTGGGGCATTGTAAAACGACAAAATGACTGCTTATGTGGAGTCCCACCCTTTTGCAACACAGTTTACTCCTCAAACTCGGAAAAGGCTATGATGAAACATAAAGAGCTGGAATAATAAGAAGCAGGTAGATACATTCTACAAAAGGTACAATGGTCTTTCTATTGAACAAGACACAGTTTTCATAAGCTTGGATACAAATATAGTGGTCCTTTTTACAAAGGTAAATACTTTCATTGACGTAAGTTTACGACCAAATTCACCTTTTTGACAAAAGGATTCCTGGCAGGCTTAAGCCCGTTTATGTATGTGGAGAGCTGTGCTACGCACCTGTAAATCCCACTCAAAGGGTGACAAAGTGAACGTTCTAAGATGTGGTTAGCCTTGGGAGTGTGTGAACAGAAACAAACAGATTTTTTTTTAACAAACTGGAAACATTTGTTTTTTTACCAAGTTGGTAAGCGGAATGGATTTCCCTCAGATTTCCGGGATTTTGGGGGAAAGGGTTGCTCCACTAGAAAAATATATTTCCCAAAAAGCAGAAAAATGTGCATTAGCACAGGGGGTTCTATTGATCCTTTGCAAAATTCTCCAATATGGAGACTTCTGTCTTGTGGAAAAATGATTACAAAGAGAGTGTCATATAACCTTCCCAGATGTATGCCTTGAAACTAGCACCTGGCACAACATTCCCATATACTCTTGGAAACGTTTGTAAATTGCAGAAAGTAGAAAAAGTATGTACAGGCGGAGACAGAGATCACGACCATTCTTTGCCTATCTTCTGTGTGAATGGTGCCTGGTATTTATTTTCCCAACTTTGCCACCCTCCTTCAGCTCTTCATCAGTGTGAACTAAGGAGGAGGAAGGGTTTGGCACAGAAGCAGCATTAGATCATTATCTTGAGGGATAAAGGTAAAGTGCCTGAATCAGAGCAAAGTGAACATCTTGCAACCCTGACCACAAAAGTGAAAAAATTACTACTATATAGAAACCACTGAAAGTCCTAGCAGTGGTATAACAAAATGAAAAACTATGTAAATACTTGAAAGGAACCAGCTTGCTGTAACAGTGTTTGCAATTGTGTAGGACTAATCCAATACCTTCTAAAGAAAATGTCACATTATAAGACATAGTACACTATGTCATTAATAGAATTACTGGCTTATTCTTACCAAAAAGTATTTAGGAAATGATTCAGGAACCTACTTGAGAAACGCACCCACTTCCCAGTGAACTAAACATATTAAGAAGAGGGGGTGCTAGAGGGCGCACAGCAAAATGGGCGCAACTTAGTGTTGCTCCGCTCGCCCAAACCGCCATCCGTCTAATATCTGCCAAAAATCACTGCATTCCTGCCCCTGACTGGGCTGGATAGTGCTGTGGAGCTCGCCTGCACACGCTGAGCGAGTTGGATTGCGCTTGGGTCCACCGCAGTGAGCTGAAATCTGCCCGACCGCCCCGCCGACTGGCCTTCCCATAATGGCAGCTGCCAGGCGCTCCTGAAATGTAGTTTTCCTGTTTGGGCCTGTCTATATGGATTGGCTCTCCTGCGGTGCCCTAACTGGACGGACCTTCTCTACGTCGACGCTCTGGGCCTGAGGTATCAGCGGCTGCGGGTGAACTGAACTGCCAGATCGGCTGTGGATCATGGAACTGCGGACGGACGGAAATGGCCGCTTACCTGGGTCCCCTCGTAGCCAGAGCTGGGCCTTGTAAATCTGCCATCGGGCCAAATCGCTCCTGGTTCTGGCGGTGGTGAGTGGGGTGAACTGACAAATCGCAGCCTCGTCTCACCTTTGAGGGCTGCAAACCTGCCAAATCTTCACAAAAGACTGCCTCGGACTCAGAGGCGGACGCCCTTAGCACTGACTCCCCCATATTGGAAACCACTCTGTTGGCGATGCAATGCAGCCTTCAATCTCCTTCAATCTATTGAAGGTGCTATGGCAGCAGTGAACCACCGCCTAGATCATCTGTCCTCACAGCTGGAGAAAAAAAAACGCCTGCATGGGTGAGGTCGAACAACGTGTCTCAGCAGCTGAAGATGGTCTGAGTGAAGTTGCTGGCAAGACACTCAACATGGAGAAAGTGCTGTCCCTCATCCAGGCCAAAAATGAGGATTTGGAGGCACGGTACCGGCGCACCATGATCAGACTTATTGGGCTGCCGGAGTCCACGAATGTGGGGAAAATAGAGAAATTCATGGAGGACCTGATTAGGGAAATTTTGGTGTCAGACCACCTCTCCAATATGTTTGTTATTGAGCGGGCCCACCACTCGCTGGCGGCGAGACCTATACCGGGTGCCCCTCCATGTCCTATAATAGCTAGACTCTTAAACTACAGGGACCGGGACACTATCATGCATCTTGCGTGGGATAAGGGGACTATTGAACATCAGGGCAACACCTTGACCTTTTTTCCCGACTTCTCTGTGGCAGTGCAGTCTGCGAGGCGGGAATTCAGTGCAGTAAAAAGGTTTCTACAAATGGAGGGGTCCCGTATGCAATGCTATGACCGGCATGCCTGCATGTGGGCCCTGACGGTGACTCTAAAATCTTTTCCAACCCTAAGGCAGCTCTCGAACACACAAATCAACTCAAACGTAGACGGCGTGGGACTGGTACGGCCCAAGATGAAGAAGACTAACTGCAATATTTGTTATTCTCATTCTATACTTTATTTTTTTCTTCATGTGCCTAACCTCTTTATAGTTTCCGCACTCCAGATTGTACTAGTTATATGCAATGACATGTCCGGTTAGGGTGTGCTCCAGCTGGGGTGTCTCAAGAACTTGGAGGCACCGCACCTTGTTACACTATGCGCTAAGTGACTGAAATCAACATATTTTGGCATATTTTTAGACCTGCTCGGCCACCTCCTGCTATGTGGGAGGCTAGTAGCACTCTGCGCCCCCGCATTGGGTGTACCCCAAATGTATTTTGCCCTTGAATGGGTTTGTTGGGGGACGGGTTTTCTGTATTGGGATGGCTTTGGTGAGTTGGGGATGCTGAAGTAGATGGGGGTATGGGGTTTATGTTCAGGGTAGGCAGAATGACGTTGAAACTATACTGTGAATCCTTTGTTCAGGGATACTCTGGTACCTCGGACATGCTTGTAATACACTATTGTGCATGTGTCCAGTTGACGATGGTCTTACGATATGAGCAGTAAAGTTAAGTTCCTCACCTGGAATGTGCCTGGGCTTAATACCCTGAAAAAGATAAGATCGTTATTAGCATACTTAGATAGAATGGAGGTGCAGGTAGCCTTGTTGCAATAGACTCATCTCACTAAAGAATCAGCCAAAAAGGTGGGTGCGCGCTGGGCGAGTGCGAGAGTTGCGTCCTCTTACTCTACCTACTCCAGGGGGCTGTTAACTCTTGTAAAAAAAGGGGTTCCATTTACTGTGATTCGGACTGACACGGATAAACATGGACGAGTTTCAATTGTGCATGGGCGACTGCATGGCATGAGTGTACTGTTGGTGAATATTTATGGATCAAACACAGATGATCCATCATTCTTTTCAGATGTATGGTGCAGGATCTCAGCATTCCTACCAGCTGCTATCATCTGGGGGGTGATTTTAATGTTTGTCTAGATGTTACTTTGGATAGTGTTAGCAGCAGTGTGGTGAGGCCTAAACAGGCGGCGACAGTACTATTGGGGTTACTGGATGCGTGCCACTTGCGGGATGTTTGGCGTCTTCAGCATCCGGAAGTGGTTTGCACCTCGGCAGTGGGGGTGGAGCATAGGGCTCGCACGCTCTCGGACCATTCTCCAGTAGTCCTTGAGTTACAGGTACCTATGTGTGAGCGACCGCCATTCACTTGGAGACTACAGCCAACTGAATAGACTGATCCAGACTTTAGACAAACGATAGGAGATGAGATCAAATGTTCTTTTTAAAGAAAATGAGTGTTCGGTGGATAGTGCCGGAGTGCTTTGGGAAGCATTCAAAGTGACTGTCAGGGGGGCTTGTATAGGAGCACAATCTGGAGTGCTGCGGGATATCTGGCGCAGGACTAAAAAATTGGCGCCTGACATCTCCACGCTCGAGCGTGCATATGAGGCCAACCCCTCCCCGGGAAAACTGGCCGAAATACGAGACCTGGTCACGGAACACAATGCAACTGCTGATAAGGAGTTATTGCAGCGTTCTCACCGCAGCACTGTTCGTTATTATGGAGAGGGAGGCCGTCCGGGTCGTTATTTGGTGCAAAGGTTGGCAGCGCCGCGTAGTCAGGAGTGTATAACGGAAATACTAGATAAAAATGGGGTTGCCCGCTACTCGGCTCCAGAAATTTGTGACGCAGTCTTACAATTTTACACTTGGCTCTACGCCAATGGGAGCTCCCGGAGGAGATTTACTACTATCTGGACGACGTTGCGCTAGGGTGGCTCTCTAATACACATCGCAAATACCTTATACAGCCGTTTGATGTTGAAGACGTTAAGCTCGCCATAATGTCCTTACCAACCTGTAAGGCCGCGGGGATGGACGGGCTACCCAGTGAATTCTACAAGGCCTATGTATCTGATCTTGCCCCCAGACTTCTTGACATCCGTGTGAAGGCTTATGAGAAGGGACGGCTACCGCCTACTCTTAAAGAGGCTTTGCTGCTGACCCTACTGAAACCTGATAAGCCCCCGAGTATGTGCGAGTCATATCGCCCTCTCTCGATTAATAATATCGACGTGAAGATCCTTGCAAAAATGATTGCTACCAGGCTTCAACCGCTGGTCCCTCTCCTGGTCCTACCTGAAAAGTCTGGGTTTGTAACTGCTCGCTCTACCACTCACAATTTACGCACTATTTTTTCTACCTTACACTACTTTGACTCAGACTTCCAAGCAGTTGCGGTGCTGCTTGATGCAGCCAAAGCTTTTGACTCTCTCCAATGGCCATACATGTTGACGGTCTTAACTAGAATGGGCCTTCCCCCGTTTTTCCTGCAATGGATTAGAGTGCTTTATGACAATCCGGTTGCTTGGGTACGTGTTAATGGCTGGGTGTCGTCGGTGTTTTCTATAGGAAGGGGAAAACGGCAGGGGTGCCCCCTGTCACCAATGCTCTTCTCGCTCACATTGGAGCCCCTGGCCTGTAAGCTCCGTCAGAAGCATGCGGCGGATGCACTGCATTTTCGTCAGAGACCACTCATGGTCTCCTTATATGCCGACGATATGTTGCTCTATGTCTGGGAGCCCGCCACATTTCTGCCTGAACTGCTCTGAGAATATATAAAATTTGAGCAATATTCCGGTCTCTGGATCAACTGAACCAAGTCGATGGTGTTTCCGCCGATGGCAGACATGAGAGAAGTGGAGCTGGATTTTCCCCTGCCCTGGACGTCGGATCCCGTGAAAAATCTGGGGGGGTGTCTACATAGGGATCCCGACAAGGTGATATCTGAGAACTATGGACGTACAGTCACGTGTATCACTGAATTGGCTGAGCGTTTGGGCACACTTGCCCCTCTCACTTGCAGATAGGATAGCTGTTGTGAAAATGGCCTTCCTCCCCAAACTGCTCTACTTCTTTGTCAACATTCCTATTAAGCTGAATGTGGGGCTGTTTCAAACACTTCAATCGGCATTGATGACGTTTGTATGGGGCGGAAAGAAGCCCAGATGCAAGTGGGATCTTCTGGTCCAACCTTTTGACCGGGGCGGATTTGAGGCCCCCGACCTCAGACTATATTATCTGTGCAAGCAGGTGCAATTTGCGCATTATTGGCATTTCCCGCAGTGGTTTCAACATCATGTTGCTATTGAATCGGATGCCATTCTTCCCAATGCCACTGCAGACAGCGACTCTGTCTGGAGGCTCGGGTGGCCCGCGGACTGAAATAATCCTTGTAAAATGTACGGCGTGGGCTTGGTGGATGCTGGCGAAACTAGCTCAGCTACCTTCTCTATATGCTCCACTGTTGCCCCTGGCCTCGCACCCCGACATTTCTGCCGCACGGGGGAAACCTGCTTTCCGGGAGTTGGCAAAGTTGTTATCTCCCGGTTGGGAGACCTGTACACACATGGTCAATTCAGGACTCTACAAGAGGTGCAGGGGGGGCGGATCGTGGTTGTATGTCCGGTTTTACATATGTCCGGGTCCGGCATGCTATTAAGACTATCTACCCGGAGTATCCGGCGGAACCCACAACTCTACGAGCATTTCAGGCGATGCTTGCGGGTGAAGGGCGCAAGGGTTTAATTGCTAAACTATATAATGCTTTCTTGACCATCCCCCCTGTCTCAGATGGTGGGCAGAGCTGGGAATCATCCTCCCTCCGGACCTTTGGAAGGCGTGTTGCGAGCTTACTGGTTGTCTCACGGTGAACTGTAACCTCAGAATAATTCACTTCAAATTCTTGCACCAATTATATTATACCCCTTTGCAGCTCTGTCGGTATGCTATATGCGAGTCTGCTAACTGTGTGCGATGTGGGCAGACTGATGTGGACTTCCTGCATGTAGCATGGGTGTGTGCAGGTGTGTTTGCTTTCTGGTCCAGTGTGGTGAAAATGCTCACTGATATTGTGCTAGAACCAGTGTATTGCACTCCTGAGATCTGCCTCCTTGGGTATGTTAAACTCCTTAAACCATGTAACAGACGCATAGTTGCAATATCCACTTTGTTTGCATAGAGGGCTGTTGCACAGTGTAAGGGGGCTAAGATCATTCCAGCGGTAAAAAAGTCACTTTTGGATCTGCTTTACTGTAGGGATCAGTTGTTTATCTATGAGGATGAGCTACCTGAGGCTTCGCGTCCCAAGGATTTCTGGGACCCGTTCACTGCATACCTGCTGTCCCACCCAGATTTGTTTTGATCTCTGGAAATGTATGCCTTCGTCATTCTCTATGCACCAGCGGTTTTATTGCGAGAACTCACTCACTGCCTTTGTCTTAGCTGCTCCACATATGCATCCCAAGGCCTTGTAAGTCCCTCAGTCAGTTTGCACTAGCGGTTTTGATGCGAGTACTCTACCACTGCCTTACATTTTGCTGTTCTGCACATGTCTATCTACTGATGCCAGGATTTCTCAGAATGTACAATGACTTGCACCTTGTTCTGCCTGGGGGGAGGGAGGGGGTGGTTTGTTCATTACTGGCATTCTGTATCTGATTTGCATATATTCTCTGTCAATATGCCTGTTGAAACTAATATACATATTTAAAAAAAAAACTTATAAGGAAGAAACAGTCAAAAGACAATCAGCCCTCACCAATTAGGAAAATTCACTTTCTCCCTTGGACCACACAGCTAATGTTCTTCATATTCAACTATACAAAACATGGAGCACGATAAGATCTAAACATTAACAAGCATTTGCAATGCAATAGGTCACGCATTTACGAGAGTTTAAGCTACTAGCATTATAAATGACAATGCCTTTTATTTGTTTTAAAAACCAAATCATAAATAAAAGACATTGTAATTTACAATGCGAATAGCTCAAACTTGCGTAAATGGGAGACCTGTTGCATTACAGATGCTTGTTTGGGTATATAGCTAAGGTGGTGACAAGAGTGAAGGGAAGAACTGCAGACTTCACACCCACCAGTTACTACATCAGAAAAACTCCCCCGCCCACCACCTAGGTACAGGAGTCTAATTTAAAGGTGATTTTTACGAGGCTGTGGGGGGCATTGAGGTTAAGTCATTCCTGCGAAACATCGAGGGAAGCGCTGACAATATTTACCTGTAATTGCCTTTAGACACCCACTAAATTTCTCACCGATGCAAATTACAAATAAACTTGAAGTGCATCAAGATAAACACAGACTGGTATTTCTCCCTGCAGTGTGAAACCACAGAACCCGTGCACGTGTAGAGCTCTACTCACTGCTCCACAGCAGAGGGAGTGGCGATGCAACCGCATTAAACTCACCCAGTGACTTGAATGTGTCGTCCGGTATCCCTGAGCAGCGCAAACCCCTCCAGTAAGCTTTGGAGTCATAACCAGGATGACATTGATAAGTAGGAGCCTTCTGGCATGGATGACATGGGGGATGGGCTTGAACCATAGGACAGAGGGACTAGGCCCTCACACCATCGCTTTCATTTCAAGTTTACGCATCCTTAGAGGTTTGTTGAATGAAGATGAACGCGTATGCGGACCACTGTCTCCTACTCTTCCTGCATACCTTGTCTTCTTACCTTGGGTTAAAATACAAACGGCACGCTTGTGTCTGTGTATTATCTGGCAGTAGGGGTGCAAAAGGCTAAGGTTTAAAAGAGAGAGCTGCTGAATGAGACTCTTATTGGCGTTTTGCTGCCACCGAATCTAGAAAACTATCTTAAAAAAATTACAAGCACAGTTAATTTAGCAAGCTGTCGCCATTGCTCATGCCTGCACTGACTGGTGCTGTGCGCCAGCAAAATATCCAGTCCAGGTGGGTGGGGCCTAAGGGAGACAGGGCGGTCACCAACCCCACTTTCAAAAGAAAAGCCACGACAATAGATCTCGCAAGCGAACTTCGCATGGGCTGCATCACTAGGCGAGACCTAAAAAAGAGAAATACCAGTGGTGGAAGTAAATGTTTTCTTGTATGTAGTGTGGTGGTTACTAAGAAAAGTTTGCCACTTCCCCTGGTGAGAAAATATGCAACCAATCAATGAGAGAGGGGACTAGGAGCGAATGAAAAAGGTCCTGTACCAGTGCTCCTGAAAGTCATATAATTATTCCATGGAAGGTTATACAGTTCCTATATAAAGAAAAGGATAGCAATAGCCCATGTATCGGCTATAGAGAGTTAGGTGTGTCTCCAAGGTCAAAGTGAGTGTGTAGAGTGAGGAGAGGGTACTCCTTGTTGTGATACTGAGTGCCCTCACACACCCTTGCGGATGTTTAGCATCATCATTGGGCACAATTGCTTCTCGTGGGGGTGGCGCTGCAGTCCCTCACGGGCCCTTGATTAGGGGCTCTCTGTTGGAGTTCTTTTAGGAGTTGCCGCATTTGTGAGTGTGGGTGTGTGGGTCAGGGTGTGCTAGTGAGTGCAGGTATTAAAATTGAGACAGGGTCCAAAAATAATTTAATTGGGAGGTCCCTGGTTCAAATTAAAAAATTGGCGGGGATGGAGATGCACAATAGTGCTTATTATGAGAGGGGAAACTAAACAAAATAATGTCCCACTTCTCTCAACCCGTATGGTGTGATAACAAAAGGTGCTATAAGAAAAGTTAGGTCAACATGTTTCGCGCTTCTAGGTGGTCCCTATTGGATCCAGGAGCGCTTCGTCAGGACCAAAAGAAGAAAGTTTACAAGGGTGGGTTCGGGAAGAGACAACCCGTAATCCATCCGTTACCTAGGTCTGGTACGCTTGACAATTCGTGTTCAGAATCCGTTATTATACGAAATTCATGTTCTCAGCCTAAGGGGAGACATAACAAGGAGAAAAGGGGGGGGGAAGAAAAGGGGGAAAGGAGGGAGGTAAAAAGACAGAGGTAGTATTATATCAAGTTTATTGATATTACTCAGTCACGAGTGCACTGGAAGTGCTATAGTACCCAGTGCATGAGGGCCCACCGAATATTAAACAGTGGTCATGCTGCTGAGGTGGCCGGGAAACCACCAAATAGGAATGGGCAAGTTGCCCATGGTTGAGAGTGCTCAAAGGGAAGAATAGCGACACACGAGGTGAAGAAATGACATTGAAATACGCCCCTGAAATAATGCTAAGTAAATGCCGGTGTGCATCAATCTCGTCAAGAGGGAAAGTGCGATGCTGCGGAGCCCGGGCATCACCTGGTAACAAGGGGAGGGTCTGGTTCTAATAACCAGGATAAAAGCTAAGGTCTTAAAAGGTGGTGCAGAGGCCGTACGTGTGCAAGGCTGTGGAGGAAATACCTGTGAGAGCCTGGTGCGGAGTGACCTAGCTGTTGAGTGCACGGATCGAATGGTGACACTATGAAATACACCCCTAAGTTGTTGCTATGTAAGTGCCCGTATGCAACCAACTGGATAAGAAGATTGGTGCATAACAGCGGCGTCTGAGCATCACCAGGTTGTAAGGAGTGGGTACGCTGACAACGAACAAGTAAGAGCTCAGGTCTTATGGAGTGAAGAGTAAGCCGTCCGTATATAATGGCTGTGGAGGAACTGCCAGTGGGGTGCGGGTGCGGAGTGACCAGGCTGCTAAGTGCACGGATCGTGGATCAGGCAGTGAGGTCGAAAATACAATCATATGTAAAAGTAACATAACATAAAGCGCGGGCGCAAGCCTACCCCCTCCTATTCAGTGGTGGGCTCCGTCAGCGTGAGCCGCGT
Organism: Triturus cristatus; assembly: GCF_964204655.1. Lineage (NCBI taxonomy): Eukaryota > Metazoa > Chordata > Amphibia > Caudata > Salamandridae > Triturus > Triturus cristatus. The sequence continues at coordinate 390,800,705 of NC_140582.1, read as the reverse complement.
GGTAAGGCTGCAAAATGCAAAAGAGTAAACTCGGTAAGTAAGCAGAGTTGGTACCTGGATGAAGGCAACTGCTGGGGCGTCCCGAGTGGCTGGTGCTCATACTTACATCGTCGTTAGCCTTACGGAGCGGGAAGACCTACCCGTGCGGTGGTTCAGCCGGTAACATCGGTGTGTGCTGGCCAAAGGTAAATATAGTATTTCCGGGTAGGCGCGAATCCCTGGCTGATGACGTCACGGCGTCCTGTGCTACGGAACGGACTACTCGTGGGCGGCTCGCCGGGTGCTCTGCTAGTGACTGCCGCGGCCATGTTGGAAAGGTAATGGACGGCCTGGTCGAACATAAGTATTAACGGAGGGTGCGAGGAGAGAGGAGCCCCTTCCTCCAAGTTCCTGCCACTGCGCTAGAAAGGATAGAATCCGAGGGATATTAAAACCGGACTTAGAGTTATAATGTCCACAAATGGACTTAGAAGTACTCAGCCCACAGGTGGTAATCAAAATATGATCTCTGGCACGGACCACAGGTCAAGGATGTCCCCGTGTTGATCCTGTGTATGTGGACATGTTATTTGGGTAAAAAACAGTGGGGGAGTGAGAGGGGGATGAAGGAGAAAACAGCGCTGTTCTCTAGGTGTGTGGAGTAGGAGTATGTAAGAGGACTTCTCTTCTAATTGTATGGGGAACTAAAGCCCATCGTGTTCATTAATGTCATGATCATGGGTGGATGACTCTGCCGATTGAAACGGTCATGTAGATAGTGAGAGCCCATGCTAACTGGTACAGCGATAGACATTCAACATCGTATTCATGATGCTTGATCTCGTAGATTATCGAGTGGTGGTGCTCAATGACATGTTAGCTAAGATCATCTCATGATTGTTCTAACAAGATAATTCCACCCAGGGGATGTCATCATTCAATCCCCCATTATTACTTTTTAATTTAAACACCCATCGTTGTTCCTGCCTGAACAGTGTGGCTGCTGACCATGTGGGATTGGATTCAATGATAGTCCATCGTAAACTTTCAGGGGGGGTGATTCTTTTCTAGAAAGTGGCTTTGTAGTTTGGTAGCTGTGCGTCTGCACCGAATCGTGCTCTTATGCTCACCGATTCGTGTTTTGATTGGTCTCATAGTCATGCCAATGTATCTTGAGCCACAGGGGCAGGTAATCATATACACACAGTTTTTCGTATTGCAGTTGGTGTGATGTAGTTGCTTCCATGGTTTCGCAAGTCCCAGGTCAATTTCCTTGGTGGCGCTGGTCAGTGGGCATACTGTACAGGACCCACATGGATAGTGGCCAGTTACCGGGGGAAGGTTCCACAGAGTTGGTTGGATTTTAATCGTATTCTTAGGGCGTGTGTGAACTAGTATGTCTCTTAGATTTTGTGTCCTCTTGAAAGCAAAGAGGGGTTTTGGGCCTGGTTGAAACTCCCCTGTCTCCAAGATCTTCCAATGCTTCTTAATTATCCTCTGAATTTTGTTGGAATTCGGGGTAAAGGATGTTACACATGTTAGTGTCTCTGAGATGGTTTTTTCTTTGGTTTCCAGTAGAGCTTCTCTATGGTTGTTTCTGGCTCTTTTCCGTGCTTGCTTTATAATTTTCTTTGGATACTTTCTTTGCGTCAAGTTCTCTGTAAGAGTGTCTGCCTCTTTTTCAAATTCCAGAATGGTATTACAATTGCGGCGCAAGCGGAGGAATTGCCCAACCGGTAGGTTATTTCTTAGAGCCTTAGGATGGTGACTCTGGAATAGGAGTAAACTATTCCTGTCCGTGGGCTTTTTATAGTTAGTGGTCATCAGACAACCTTCTTTTAGGGATATCAGTAGGTCCAGAAATGGTATTGATTCTGAAGACTGTGTGCCTACAAATTTAAGGTAAGGATTGAGTGTGTTCGCCCATGTGAAGAAGGTTTGACATGTTTCTTCGTCCCCTTTCCAGAAGATGATAATGTCATCGATATATCTGCGCCATAACATGATGTTGTTCTTATATGTGTTGGTTTCTGTCAAGATGTGTTCCTCTTCAAAATGTGCCATGTATAGGCAGGCCAGACTCGGCGCGATGGTGCTCCCCATACTGGTGCCCTGTGTTTGGTGATAGAGGTTTTTTTCAAAAGCAAAAAAGTTCTCCTTAAGTGCTATTGTCGCACAGTCACAGATGAAGGTGACCGGAGTTGGTGATGTCCATGGGTCTCCTCACTCTACACACTCACTTTGACCTTGGAGACACACCTAACTCTCTATAGCCGATACATGGGCTATTGCTATCCTTTTCTTTATATAGGAACTGTATAACCTTCCATGGAAAGAGAAAATATGCAAAACATTACCATAGAACAATTACACAGAGATCTTTGATACACGAAAGAATATTTTGAAATGGTAGATTCTCAATATCAGGACATACCAAGAAATGTCAAATTCATCTCAGATATAAAAGACATAAAACCATAGAGGGTTTTGAATGTTATTCGGCAAACATATGACATTTCAGTAAGACAAAGGAAATTAAGACATCAATTATTGACATGGTGTCCCTGAATCCTGGCGTAATACTGACCTGCTCACAAAAAGAGGGGGGACTTAGCTGTTAGTGTAAAGAACGATCTTTGCTAAATATCTTTCACACCTTCAGAAAGATTCGATTAACTTGGGAGCCATTATCATTTGTTTACCGACAGGCTTCGTGTTAGGGATAAGTATCGGTGATAATGTCATAATCATTACAGGATTGGCAACAAAAGTAAAGCAAAATCCAATCGGAGCAGTATTTTGTTATGTTGACTTTGCTACAATGTTTCATAAAATCAATCATTGTAGGCTTTGAGAAAACTTGATCAGGTTAGATATTGATCATAATTGTATATGCTTGCTGAATATCCCTCACATAAAGAGGGTGTGAGTACAAATAGCATAGTTGCATCCTTTCACCATCTTTTTATGCTTTATGTAGAAGATCTCTATCTTGCAGCGCACATGCAAAGATAAAAAAGTTTGAAGAAAATAAATATGTTCTCATTCTTTGCTTCTCTCTGAAAGAGGCATGTGTTTTGGTGCCAAACCATGATCACAAACAGTGGTTTAAACTTTGCATCAAATGCCATGGGTGTTGCATGGAAATGCCATGTACCACCCATGGGAAGTAAAGCAGAGCAAAACAGCACAAAGCTATACACAAAAAGGACAGCACTGGAAAGTTAATGCAAATCAACACTTTGGGGCCAATTCCGATCCGGTTCGGAAGGGCATCGAACGCGATCCGGCCAGAAAAACTACGAGCCGGACGCGTATTTTCCGCCCGACTTGTACAGCTGTACGAGCGAGCCAGTACGATGGGAGCTACATGAAATTCACTGACCGAGTCGTTTCCGGGTCCGAACCGCTCCGTACGTCTCGGTCGTAAGCTAACCGTGGTGTGCAATGGATGCGATTCACGACCGAGCCAGTACAATGCACGTGTCGGACAGCCTGTGCGAGCCGGAGTGTCCGGCTCGCAAAAGCTCCTGGAGTCGGACTTCGGGGGTCCGCGTCGGACCCCCCGACACCCGCAGCTGTATGACTCGCACACAGGGGAAGACCCATGGGTCTCCCCCACACAGGCATGTACGGCGCGGATGGCACCAACGTGTACTCACTGTAGGGGGCACACTTGTATGAGACGTACCCATTCAGTCAATGGGAGCGCATGTTCGTGTCGTACAACTAGCTCCCATTGACTTCTATGGGAGTCCGACCAAACCGAGTCCGACAGCATACGTGCGCACCGTACTCGCTCGTTCGGACTGTAGGGGTCCGGCTCGGTCAGAAAACACTCCGGATCTGACTCGGTCGGAGTGCTTTCCGACCCGGATCGGTATCGGCCCCATTACGTTGGTTCACATCACATTTAATGATTTTGCACTGGTTTAAAGATGTGATGAATGTGGTGCCAATTTCTTTTTCTCATACAGTTTGCCACCATACCTCTTGCTTTCCATCATTCATGTCTTTGTGTAGTCCAGTGTCCTATTACTATAATACCTTTCCTGTTGACCTCAATTCAGTCAAATGCATGAGCATCTAGAAAACTATCACCAAAAATCACCATTTCAAGTTGGAAGCTTCCACATCACAATGCTCTCTTCTCATAATTACCATGAAGAATACTCTATTTTCTTGTATGACATTTGTGTCTCTTGGTTCATCCTTCTCCATTGCTACCTACATTTTGTTTCTTGTGGTCTTATGTATAAACTAAGTGCAGCATTCCTATTATATGATACATCAAATAAATAAAGAAATGAATCAAACAAACAAAAACACAATAATACAAACAGAATACCATGGATCAACATAATATAATAATAATACTGATGATCTTGATGACAACAATACTAGTAACAAGAAGAAGAATAACAATAATAACGATAATAATAACAATAATAATGAGAAGAAGGAGAAGAAGAAGAAGAAGAAAGGAAAACGAAGCACAAGTAGAAGCAGGAGGAGAAAATGAAAGAAAGGAAGACCTTTAATGACAAGTAGTAATGTTGATAACAACTAATTAAACATTATTTGTGATAGCTACTATAGAAAACATTAAACAACTGCTCACAGCAAACCTCAAGGAATGCAATGTAATGTCATTTAAATAATAGTTGTTAATATTACCCAATGCAGCGATAACCTCATCCATACAATTTGTAATTTTGCCAAATTTAACCAAGTGTCCCCCAGACATAAATTATCATGAACAGCTAAGCATAGATAATCAGATTCACTATAATACCATGCTTATTGTACATATTGAGTAATGACATATATAACCACCCTTCTAACAGCTAACTTTCCTTTCTATGTTCCTTGCATACCTTACTCTCATATACCGACTGCAGTCTGTCAGTATGGGGCATAGATGTGTACAGAATCTAGTTCATTTATTTAAGGTGCAAACAGCCTGACGTTGTAATATATTCATTGTCCTTTTCAAACTTTGCTGCATCCCAACTCTTTTTTTCTGCAGAGGTAATTCAGAAGATAATGGGGTCAGCAAAAACATTGTAAATCAGACAACTGTACACTACTGTACAGCTTCATGCAAAATGGTCCCTAGTCATTCAATATCTACCCAACATATTCACAGCTAGTACTTCAGAAAACTTCCCTGCAATTTCTAACAGCTTTCTGTGAAGATCACAGCCTACTAATAAAGAAAAGGATTGCTCATTTACCTCAGAAAATTAGTCTGCACTGAAAGACCTACTGCTACAGAAGACAGATATAGAATTATTCACTGTCTGTGCAGAGGGTTAAATCTGTACATGAAACTGAACCTAATATATAAATGTGTGTTCAAAACATTCCTTTCTATGTATTTGCATTATATACTTAAAATGTTACTCGTCTGTGAACATTGAGTAGCCCTTGATACTTTTCTGAATTACAATGCTGTTTTCTTAAAATATTCTTTGATGTAATTCCTTCACATGTGGTCAGTTATACGTTATACAGTGAGGACTTTTAAAAGAATAGAAATATATATATTTGGGCATGCTTTATCATGTTTTTGCATTTCACCCATTTAACTCACCAAAACTACTATTTTGCATTTTCATACAGATAGATGTAACTACTTGCAAAAGTGAAAGAAGTAAAAATAAAAATAAAACATCAGAACATCATTTGGAGAGTTTCACTATTGTGTGGGTGTGTGAGTGGGTGTATGAGTGGTTGCATCGGGGTATGAGTGGGTGCATGAGTTGTTCTGTGGCTAATGCCATCAGTGATGTCATTTGAAATGTCATCAGTGATGCCATTTGGGATGCCATCAGCGATATCATGAGTGATGTCACTGACCAAGTCATGAGTGATGTAATATGTGAGGTCATAACCAGTGCATTGCAAGGGTGAATGTTATAGTTAGCTCAGGTAGCTAAAACTTCTGAATTTCACTGGTTTTGTAAGAGTGAAATCTGAGCCTATCTATAACGTTCCTGTAACCTTTGGTTTCTCAGTGAACGTTGAAGTTTTTCTAGGATGTTAATTAAGATGCTTATGGCAATGCACAGTGGATCGGGGGTGGAATGCAGGGTCCGACCAGGCATTGTGCTGCCACAACCCAAGCTTGCTGCTCCTGGCCCCCTCCTCCTTGCCATCCATTGTCCACGTCCATGACCCCGCTCCCTCATTACAGGTGTGTGTGGCTGTTGTTCTGCTACTGTACTTCCCACCTGCCCTAAACAGTTTGCTTGCTGCCCCATCCACATCCTGCTTACCCTCTGTTGTCTGAGTCCAAGCACCAGCATACTTCTTTCTGTCCTGCATGGACCAATATGCTGCCCTTGCCCCCCATTAAGCTTAATGTCACTGCACAATCCTCCTGCCCTCCGTTGACCAGTGCTATGCCTCAACATTGCCCTCCTGCTTAGTCTCTATGCTTAGCTTGCTGCCCCTACTCTCCTTCCCCCGTCCTCCAATGTCCGTGTAAATGCCCCTGCTCTCTCCTTTTTGCCCACCATATTCCATGGACCTGCCACCCTCCTATCTACTCTGAGTGTTCTGCTGAGCTGCCACTGCCCCTTCCACCTGCCTAGCATGATCAGATGACAGTTCCTTCAGCCTCCACCTTGCCTGTCCAAGTTGCATGCCCATATCCCCTCCCACCTGTCCTCCATGGTCCATTTTGCTACAACTTCTCCTCCTGCCTGCCCTTTATGGTATTCTTTGAAGCCTCATATGTATGGGTCTAGCACCCTACCCTTCCATCTTTCCTACATTGAGTTCTCAAATAGTGACAAAGCACTTTTAAATTATGTGCTATCTATATGTTTTTTTATCTAGTTAATCACCTGATTATATTACCCTTAAGGGAGAGGATGTGGTTCTGGGCAAGTCACGTAATCTCCCCATGCCTCAAACCAAAATAAATGTGTCCTTGTGTGATGTAACTGATGCTCATGTAATGCACACTCATACCTTTGGGTCAAGTCTGTGCAATATAAAATTGCAAAATAACAAAACAATTAAAGGTCTGATTAGGAAGTTGCCTCCGACCGACATCTCTTCGGTTTCGGAACTCTGGTCAGTGGCCCAGAAATGCAATTACGATGGTGCACATGGTGTGGTCGCAGACTCCAATCTTCCTATGGGAGCTTGTGCGGTGGTCAGAAACTTCCTGCAGCACAAGCTTCCACAGAAAAATGAGAGTTACACACAGTGCAGGGATTTACACGGGTGCCACATAGGTCCCCCCTCAGCCCTCAACCGGAGACCGCAGAAGAAGGGGGATGCCGCAAATCACTTTCTGTTAGGATTTCTATGTCGGAAAGCCCAACATGAAAAGCCTGTCAGAAACTAACTTCATAATCCCAACGGGGGAATGATGCCCGTACAGGAATATGTGGTAATTCTGACTGGCCAATGGGCTCCTTGAGCCCGTCGGAAGCCAGTCGGATTGACCGGCCGGTATCAAATCCGACCACCATCATTGTAATACGATGGTCAGATTTGAAACCTTGAATGTCAATCGGAAAGTCTCCGACCTGCAGTTGGAGACTTCCAGACCGACATCCAAATTAGGCCCTAAGGGTGCAAGTCTAACTTTATGACTTTTGGTATTCACAAAGGCTGTTCACTACTTATAAATGCCTTTTGTGAAAAACAAAAGTTGAACTTTATGTCTTTTGGTATTCACAAAGGGCATTTACGAGTAGTAAATGCTCTTCGTGAATACAGAAAGTCGTAAAGTTAGACTTTTGTCACACTTTACCTTTCTGAATCGGGCCCTAAATGTTTTACACACTACCACCATTGGCCTGTACTTGTGCTATTTTTGGGCAATATTTGTGCTTGTTTTTTTTCTTTTCTATTGGCAATTTTGGGAGACTTATTTGTTAAGAAGCTCTCTAATTTCCACAATTACTGCAGTACACTAAGGGGCCGATTCCGATCCGGGTCGGAAAGAACTCCGACAGAGTCAGATCCGGAGTGTTTTCTGACCGAGCCGGACCCCTACAGTCCGACCGAGCGAGTACAATGCGCACGTATGCTGTCGGACACGGTTCGGTTGGACTCCCATAGAAGTCAATGGGAGCCAGTTGTACGACACGTACATGCGCTCCCATTGACTGAATGGGTACGTCTCAAACAAGTGAGCCCCCTACAGTGGGTACGCGTCGGTGCCATCTGCACCATACATGCCTGTGTTGGGGAGACCCATAGGTCTCCCCCTGTGTCCGAGTCGTAGGGCTGCGGGTGTCAGGGGGTCCGACGCGGAACCCCGAAGTCCGACTCCGGGAGCTTTTGCGAGCCGGACACTCCGGTTCATACAGGCTGTCCAACACGTGCAGCGTACTGACTCGGTTGTAAATCGCATCCATTGCACGCCACGGTTAGCTTCCGACCGAGAGTACGGAGCGGTTTGGACCCGGATACGACTCGGTCGCTGAACCTCACGTAGCTCGCATCGTACAGCTGTACGAGTCGGCCGGAAAACACGCGTACAGCTCGTAGTTTTCCCGGCCGGATCGTGTTCGGTGCCCTTCCGACACGGATCGGAATCGGCCCCTTAGTAGAAAATGCTTTCAGTTTTCCACTTTGATTCCATCAATATGGCGTTCAGATGTGCAACACGTTTGACATACATTCAGAATGTTAGCACTCTAGTTGCATGTCAGAATGTTTTAATGAAATAGAAGTTGAAGATATTTGAGAACTCACTTGCAATGTGTCCTAATTTTTCTTTTTACAGCACTAACCATGATATATATTACAAACTGAACACCCTCGTTTTGTTCCCTTCTAAATTAAATGTTTTAATTGTTACCAGTTTGATTCAGTTTCAACATGGCTTCAGGTGTACCTTACATTTGTCATAAGTACCACTGAGTGTGCTCTAGTTGTTCTTTAGAACACTTTGGAGGCTGCAGTAGAACAGAAGCCAATCAACTCACAGGCTGAGCCTGTTGGAACAACATGTTTTACTGAGAATGTCAGACTTCATTTTTATATGCTGGAAAAGATAGCTTGAATTTACTGAAAATAGGCTCTCATTTTAGCTCCTGGAGCACCTTCCATAACCTCTATGGGAAAATCATGAGAAAATAGTTTTCTCCCAAACATGATTCATGAAATCCGAGCTGAAGGCTTTATCACAAGGTAAAATCACCTTAGAACACATCACAGTTCCTAAAATTATTATGCTACCATCAGTAAATGATTTATATTGTAATTATAATCTGTTATCACCCTTAATATGTTCTCCTTTTTGTGAACCTCAAAACCTGCCATTCACTACAATGAATTTGAATGGGGAGCTGTCATGTATATAGGTCACAAGATGGCTGAGAGCACTTCCTCATTGAAGTGCTGACAGCCAATCAGATCTCACCATGAGATCTGTGCTTAACTACTGATCAAATTTACATCAAAGAACTAGAAGCATGATCTCTGGCACAAAATCAACCTTTCTGCCAAATTTGGTGTGATAACGTCCAGTGGTTCAGGCAGCAGACATGTCTAAAGACTCTCTGTGGCCGCAGATCCTTTGCATTTAATCATTAAAGATTTCGAGCTTATGCAGGGAAATTCAGAGCTCTAATTGGCTGCCAACACTTCAACCAGGAAGTGTTGGCAGGCATTTTAGGACTTGGTATCAGCTGGGTCCCACAGAAAAAACATAAATAAAAGGTAAGATTGTCCTGATCCCTAAGCCTTGGTCTTGGGCACCCCAGGGAATCCGTCAGGCCAAAAAGCATATTTTTAAATTTAAATTCCTGGAAAATCATGATATTAACAAATTTGCAGGACAAATATAAAAAAAATGCAAGCACGGGCGCTTGCTTTTAATGAACCCCCAGGTGGGCCAGGTCTCAGGTGCATATCATAAAAATAGGAAGGGGGCACAAAAGGCCCCACTCTAAGCGCTTATTGCCACCTCCCAGGTGCATTGTTTTATATGTATTCAAATGCGGGGGTGCCAGAGCGGCACCCTCATACACTGGGGTCCGCCACCTCCCCTGGGCAATTGTTTAGAAAAAAATGCCTCCCTAGGTATTAACATGAAATAAATGCAGGGTCCTGGGGGCCGCCACCTTGTTGGGATATTTATTCAAATTAAGGGGGGCTGTGTGGCCTCCCTGCAGCCCTGGGGACTACCACCTTCCTGGGCTTTGTACTGGAGTGGAAGGGGGGCAGGCAGCCCTCCTTGTGGAGCCATGGATGGTCCTCGGGACCGCCAGTCCCCAAGGGCCAGCTCCTGCTATGTCCAGGAGTGCCCACCCCTGGGACATAGCTGTTTTCTGTGGCTTGGCTTGAACTTTAACTGCTCCTGCCAAGTCACAGCAAACACCCCGCTTCCACCAAGTGAGAGCAGTGAAAAGGCTCCTGCTTGCTGGAAGCACAGGATTCATCTATGAAGCGAGCAGGGAAACATGCAAATTGCTTTCACACATAGGGGCCTGAATATTTAGCAGCTCCTTGTGTGTGAAAACTATGCAGACTCATGCAAGTGGCCGGGAGCCGGCATGCACTGCTGGGCCTTCAGGCTTCCCCCGTGGTCCCAGTGAGACTCAGAGGCTCTGGGGCCACCTGGGGAACCATGGATGGGCCCTGGGGCATGGAATCCCCAGAGCTGAAATCAGCCAGGGTAGGGGGCCATGTGGCCCTCCTCTCCCATTTCCTAATGGCGAGGCCCCAGGGCATGGGGTCCCTGGGACCGAAATTGGCCGGGGAGGGGGTCCACGTGGCTCCCTCCTCTATTAAAATAAATAAAATGTCGGGCCCTGGAAGTTGGGCCCCTGCCCCATTTGGCAATGCCCGGAGGATGGGTGTCAGACTTAACTCATGTTTCTGCGGGAACGCCATGCACTGATGTGCACCAATATACCCAACCAATTCAAAGTAAATGGCTGTGAACCAGGGGGTGGACGAATAATGTGTCCCACATTGTTCTTCACATATGGAATTATCAGGCAACCATGATATATCTCTACCTAAAAGGAGATAGAGTATTTCAGTAAAAGATATTTACTAAGTGTAAAAAGATTTATATTGAGAAACATGTGAGAGTCTAAAGTACATAATTGATTCCCTTCTTCAGCTAAAGAATTAGAAAGGTTCAAGTGATGTTTTAGCCTTATCTGTAAAATAGAAAAGATAAATATCAATTAAGTACACATAGAGGTAGAGAACTTATATCAAGGAAGGGGTGGACTCTACACCCACTTAATGACATTTGGGATGGCTCTTAGGATAGGATATTCTCTCCTTGGTATCATGTTACAGGTTATGCACTTAAAACAACTTAAATCTTCCTTATAGTCAGGAAACTTGTAACAGGGGATTCCTTCTCTTTTCAGGAACACTCTGGGTTAATTAAGCAAAACAAAAGAAAGAAAAACAAATTTCCAAGGATGTGGATTCCAACAGGTAAGCATTAGGATTAGTGGTAGAATAAATTTGCATGTAGCACGAACGCGCGGTTACCATATTGCAGGCCTTATAAATTGTGTTGTATTCTCATTTACAGGTGACTGCCGAAGGAGCAGCGCAAAGAGGTGCAGAGAGAGAATATTGAGTACAAAATATCGAATTGCACAAATAGGTAGTAATATCGATGTAAAAAGTATCAGTGTTTAATATCATTTACAAAAATAAAGTTGTTAAAAATATCGATTTTTTTATTAATGTTATGTATTTTAGCATATATTTTATATGTGTGTGATGTATGTTTTTTATAAGAAATGTTTGTATTTTATTATATGTGTTAAAATTGTATCAGTTAATAATTTCTTTTTATTTGAATTTTGAGTTTTTAGTTCTGTAGCGTTTTGTGGGTTTAAAGGGGAATAGGGTGGGAAGTAATTTAATTATATAGATTGTACTAATTATTTTTAGTAGTTATCAATTTCTTTTATTTGAATTTTGCATTTTTAGTTCTGTAGTGGGTTGTGGGTTTATAGTGCAATTGGGTTGGAAATAATTCATTATATTAGATTTATTGAATAATTGTTCTTTATTAATATGTGTTTAATTGAGATGTTCTAGTGTTAAATGTGTACATTGATTTATTAATAATTATTTAATAATTAGTTGTTAATTAACTTTAATTAGTTAGTAATTAATTATGGTAACTGTGTAATTAATTTTAGGTGTCTGTTGAGGCGTTTATAGGTGCAAAGAGTGGGAAGGCTGGGCAGTAATGTATTTTCATTGATTAATTATTAATTAATCATTAATTATGGTTATTGTGTAATTAATTTTAGGAGTGTGTTGTGGATATTATACTGTTAAAGAATGTGTACTCAATGAATGTTTATACTTTTTTTATTAATAACATTTTTAAAATTCATTATTAGTTATAATGATTATGGAAATAAATTCAAATTAAAACATTGAAGTCTTTTGTTATTGATGTGCTGTTATAGGGTAGAAAATAAAATAAATACATTTATGTTTTAAATAATGTGTTTGTTTGTTAATATTTGCTCCTTTTAAATAAAAAGTGTTTATAAATAAATGTATTCATTTTTTAATATAACAATTGTACCTTTTTATTGTATGTAATAAATATTATAATATGTGTTCTTTTTATATGTTTAATATATTTAATCGTATTTTCTTAAAACTATTGTTTATTTATTTTTAAGATTATTTAATTTGTTTCAATTGTTTGAATTTTATTAGTAATTTTTGTTTCTCTGCTATCCAACACTTTCCCTTTCTGTTTAACTCACTGGAGTGGAAATAGTAAGTTTTACCCCTCCGCTATCCAGCACTTTCCCTACTGTTGCACTCTTTGGAGTAGGAATAGTAATGTTTACTCCTCCACCATCCAACACTTTCCCTACTGTTGCACTCAAAGGAGTTGGAAAAGTAAATAAAATTATTCCACTATCGGGGGCGTGGCTTGGCAGGCAGGCATGGCGGACGTGCCTTAGATCGGCTCCGTCCAGCCCGCCGTTCAATATCCTTTCCTTTATCCTGTTGCCCGAACCGGACTCTCCCCTGCTGCGGTGGGGGCTCGAGGGCATTGGCGGCTGACTCCGGTGACTTCCTGGCATCGCTCGGGCCCGTGGGACGGTGCCAAGCGTGTAGGCGGGGCCTGGGCCTATCGGGCCTCTGAAGCCGCGGCCTGGATTTGCTGCGGCGGCGGAGTGGATCGTCCCCGTCGGACAGAGCAGCGAAGCGGAGGGCCGGAGCTGTGGACGGGGGCGGCGATCGCTGGCCTAGGTGGACCCTGGGGGCCGGGGGCGTGGAGACCGGCAATCAGAGCTCCCCGGGAGTGGCCCTGGACGACAGCGCGAGTGGCGGCCCAGCGGATACCCCGGCGGGGGTACGGTGCCACGGGAGTAGCGGTAAGTGGACGTCGGTGGCGGCCGTCTTCCCCCTCTTCCCCCCCCCGCGAGGCGCATCCATCTCTCTGCGCCTGTCGCCATCGGAGGGTCGGGGGTTCGGCGGCCATATCGGGCCGCGTGGTGGTGCGGGGAAGGGGGTCCATGGTGACAGTATTTGCCTTGGCCATGGAGCCGCTGGCCGCGTGGGTTCGTATGGATGCGCAATACACGGGGTTTGAGTGGGAACATGGCCTGTCGGATCGCATTGCCCTATATGCTGACGACGTGTTGTTCTTCCTGACGGATCTCGATAGAACCGGACCGCGGCTGCTTCGCATGATGCAGGTCTTTGGGGAGACGTCCGGGCTATACTTGAACCCGAGGAAATCCACCCTGTGGGTGCTGGGCTGTCGGGACGTGCAGGGGGAGTGGACGACGTCTCCGCGGATTGCGGCCGGAGGGCTGCAATATCTGGGGGTCTTTTTGACCGGCATGCCGACGATCGCCTGGGAGCGCAATGTGGTGCCGGTGTGGGAGAAAGTATGTTGTGATGTTAAGCTCTGGGCGCGTATGCCTCTCACCATTTGTGGCCGTTCTGCCATCTTTAAGATGGTGGCGCTGCCTCGACTTCTCTACCAGCTCCAAAACCACCCTTATGAGATTCCTCTCAGTTGGTTTCGGAGGGTCAATGCGGTGCTCAGTCACTTTCTGTGGGAGGGGGGCTTGGCCAGGGTGTCGCTGAAGATCTGCTTTTTGTCCGTGTACGATGGGGGACTGGCTACCTCCGATATCTTGTCCTATTATTACGCCTCCCATCTATTGGTCCTCAACGAATGGTGGTATGGCGATGGGGGGACCCGGCATATGCGGTGGAGAGGCGCCTCATGGACCCACATGCCGTGCATACCCTACTCTACGCGACTGCGTTGCGGGCGGGCTGCCACCGGTCACTCAAGTGGTGTTTCGGGTGTGGAGTCGGGCTCTGCGTCATATTGGCTGGTGGGGTAGGCTTACCCGGGAGACCCCGTTGTGGCAGAACAGGCTCCTCCCTCTGATGGCGACCCTCTCTGGATTCAGGGACTGGGACAGAATTGGTGTCTCTACGTTGGGATCGGTGGTCCAGGGCTGTGTGATGAAATCCTTTGAGGTCTTACAGCTTGAGTATCAAATGCCACGGACGCAGTTCTTTAAATACCTCCAGCTGCGCCACGCCCTCGCCCCTAGACTGGAGGGTCTCCAATCCATTCCTGAATACAGTCCCCTTGAGGCCCAGGTGTTTATGGGGGATCTCCAGGAGAAGAAAGTTTCTAAAATATATCGGTCCTTGGTGATTCATGGGGCCCCATCCCTGCAGGGTCTGTGGGAACGGTGGGAGACGGATGTCGGGCCGCTGGATGAGACGGACTGGAGGGAGGCGCTGGCCTCCCCCCGTGAGGCTTGTATAGCGATCCGCCTGCGGCTCGTCCAATTTCGGTATTTGCACAGGACCTATTACACGCGACAGCGGCTTTGGCGGGCAGGTCTTATTGCCTCCCCGGACTGCCTTAGGTGTGGGCGGGAGGTGGGGTCTTTGGTGCACACGGTCTGGCACTGCCCTGCAGTGTATAGGTTTTGGGGGAGAGTGTTGGGGTGCTTATCCGAAGTGTTGGGCTGGGATCTCCCTGTGGACCCCCGATTGGCGTTGCTCCATGTTATGGCTGATATTGGGGGCAATATCTATAAGCGCCAATTGCTGCTTCTGGGCCTTACGACAGCCAAGCGGGATCTAGCCCGTGCGTGGAAGGCCCCAGTGGCTCCCTCTCTCAATGTTTGGAAACGGGGTCTGGATTTCAATATGGGCCTAGAGCTACCGATCTTTAGGGCGCGTGGGTGCCCTCGGAAACACTTCAAGATTTGGAAGCGGTGGGCCGATTATAGGGGCATTTTCCTTGCACCGGTCCCTGAGGATGGAGATTTGGGGCCTCCTTGAATGCCATGCATGGTACGACATACTAACTGTGTGGTGATGGTTCTGGTGGTGTCTGGCGGTGGTGCGGTCGGGGGGAGGGGGTTGGGCGTTGGGAAGGGAGGGGGGGGGTTTCTTGATCAATGCTGTGTGAATAGCTCTTCATTGTTCCTCTATACGACAAAATATCAAGTGTTGTTGCTATTTACTATGTGGCAGTTTCCCCTGGTTTGTCGGGGGCCTGCAGCCCTTGCCTACTTGATTAATAAAGAGTGTTGTTAAAAAAAGAAAATTATTCCACTATCCAACATTTTCCCTACTGTTGCATTTCTTATAATTTTTAATAGCTTAATGTTTTAATAAATTATAGATTTTTTTTAAACATTTTAAATTATTGCTATATATATATTTTATTTTTATATAATTTACAAATGTATGAATTAAATAGAGGTAATAGCTAATCAATTATTTTAAAGTAAATAGATGTATAAATTATTATGTTTGTGTGTTTATATTTTTTTGTTTAAGTTTGTTTTTATGTTTAGTTAAAATGTATATTAAATTAAGTGTGTTTTGCTAAAGATAATATTAATATTTTATATAGTTAATATATATAATTTTTTTATTTATATTTTTTACTTTGATATTTTTGAATCAATATTTTTGTACTTACCTGTTTAACCCCTTCCATGCTCATGACGGAACGGTTCCGTCATGAGCCACGGTTGAGCTGTGCTCATGACGGAACCGTTCCGTCATGGGCCCGCCCGCGCACGAACCCTTCAGCACCGCGGCGGAATTCGCCCAGCGCTGAAGGGGTTAAATATAGGGAGTCATCGAAGGACAAGCCCCCTTTCTTGCCTTCATTGCACAGGGGTCTCGTGGCACACTACTGGATGGGGTAAGACCTCCCCTTGGCTGCTGAGGGTCGTTGGTGGCCAAGAACCCTTATTTTTGTGACAAGTAAGTCACCCACAGTGGGATTGCTGAGACCTCTTCGGAGGTGCCAGTCTTTCTCAGTTTAGGAGTCCTAAAGTTAGCACTCCTAACTTTACTACTACTGAACTGAGAAAAATCCTAATTTTAAGGCTTTCGGTATTCACAGAAGGCATTTAGGAGTCCTAAAGTTAGGAGTCTTAACTTTACTACTACTAAATTGAGAAAAATCCTAATTTTAAGACTTTCGGTATTCACAGAAAGCATTTAGGAGTCCTAAAGTTAGGAGTCCTAACTATACTACTACTAAACTGAGAAAAATCCTAATTTTAAGACTTTTGGTGTTCACAGAAGGCATTTAGGAGTCCTAAACTTAGGACTCCTAACTTCTGTGAATACCGAAATGAGTAAGTGCCTTCTGTGAATACCAAAATGTGTAAGTGCCTTCTGTGAATACCAAAATGGTAGTAAGTTTATGATTTTGTCTTAAGTTAGATCTGTGAATCGGGCCCTCTGAGTTTAGGTCTGTCTGTATTTAGGCTGTCAGTGAACCATGGTTTGGATTTTTTGTGGGGCATTCCTTTTAATTTTAATGGTGCTATAGTGTTTAGAATGTTCAGCATTGAATTGTTGTAGTGGGCTGTAAGGCCATGGACATGTACCATATCCAGGGGAGTTGGAAAGATGATGTTAGATTATTCAGTTTGGTACTGTCAATGCTCCTTTTCACTGTTTGGATTTCTTTAGCTGAGAGGTTTTTGTCCTCACAGGTTCTGTGATGAGGGATGTAATGCAATGGTGATCTCTCCAATCAAAACGGATGATGGATTTCAGGTGGATGTTATTACTCTTGGCATTAATAAGGTCCAAACTCGCCCCCAAACTCGCCCTCAAATTGTGGGTGACAAATTGTGATGAGTTAAATTTAGAAATGTCCTTTGCGGTTTTTCCCAAAAGATATTACCTGCACTAGTGTGTTGCTGATGCTGCCAAAAGCAGTGTGACTTTCTCTACCTCATTGTGCTCAATCGTTCGTTCACAGATTTGTGTGCCTTACTGGAAGCACTATTAGAAAAACTAGGCGTGCCAACACTGTGGAGTCACATATCCTTTATTAATAATAACTACATTTCACAATGTCTTCATTAAATACATACAATCATGTGCATGCATCTAAATGAGTGAGAACTAAGTGCATCTAAAAGACCTTAGAAAATGTTTTTGCGTCATTTCCACAGCAACATGCTTTTTTCTGATAGGTCATATAACACTGTGTTGACAAAATGAAGTTAATTAGATTTAAGAATAAAGGATAATTCTGTTCTGTTACTTGGGCATGCAAACCAAGGAAACAGTTTGTCCAAAGAAGTTGAGGTTTCTGTGTAGAATTAAGATAGTAAAATTACTTTGAGGACATTACCTTTGTTGCTAGTGTCTCCATTATGAAGCAGCTCCATAGTCTATTGTGTTTCTTTAAACAATAATGACTATTTTTTTCTTTTCAATATTTGTCTAGCAGTTTCAGTCTCAATTTTAAATGGTTAGTGCATTTATGTTCAATTGCTGCTAAGAGCAAGTTTTTCCTTCTGCCTAGAAGGAACTGTCATGAACTATAGTAGACTGCTATGCCGTGCTTCCTCTAATAGTAGTTTACGGGATGGAAGTATGCAAAAGGCAAGGGTACCCTCTTTCAATTTCGGTTTAGGGGTGGATTCGAACTTTTAGGGCGAAATGTATTGTTAGTGATGCATGAAGTGAGATTTGTGGAGAGGCTGGATACATCCCATTTTGTTTCAATTTTCAAGAATGTGTTATGCAGCTTTGCCTTTGGGTGCAAGCAGGGCACACTGGTATTGTTAAAGGCAGGGATGTATGGTCTCTCTGCATTTGGTTCGCTTACACTTCTGGTTATCATAGCCAATTAAAATGGTGCACACCACTCCAGGCAACATGTCAGACAATGTAGCAGTGCATTTAATTTACTAAAAATAGTTTTTTGCAAAGTTTTAAGTTTCACATTTGAAAGAATTTAAATGTTTACTTTAATTCAAATTAATCAACTATAATAATGTTAGTGCAGGTGAGTAACAATATTTCTAAATAATCGTTTAGAAAATACGGTTTGTGAATTAAATAATACATTTAGATTGTTTTAGAATTTAATACACATTTTATTTGAGCAGGTGATGTGTTGTAAACATTCCATTTTGTTAATTATTTTACATTTATATTTTACAATAAAATACTTCTTCATTTTTTTAAGGTAATTACATTTCCCTACACTTATAGAGAGATCTCTGCACTGGTGATGGAGAGTGACACTAACGATAGAAAGTTGATAATTGTGGGACTGATTCATGAAGGTAATTTACACTTTTAAGTAAGCTTACACTTTTTAAACTCTGAATGTAAGTTACTACTGGAAAGAAAGTGCTAGTAAGTTCAGCATTACACATGTCCCCCCAATCAGATCAACTCTGACTTTATTATACATCTTATGTATAGTAACACCGTCAGCAACTATAATAGGATCATTGACAAGCATCTCCCTTGGCCAGTCTACATCTGGGCCCAACCCTGCAACAAAAAACCTCTCCTTGGTCAGCTTATTTTTTTTAAGTTTTACATCTGCTGGTGGGTGGGAGGGGGGCGATGCTCCTCTGCCATAACAGAGGAGCTGCTGCTGCGTGGTTCAAAGTAGAGAAAGGGGCCTACATTACAGGCATTCTGAGACAATGCTATCTCTTAAGGGTAACATAAAAAATCAAAACACAATGGGGTGCCAGAGAGAGAAGAGATCTTACAAAGTAAATAGACTCCCCTGCCTCCGGAAAGGCTTGAATTCAAGTAAATGTAAAGTACGTGCAAATCATAACAATTTTAGGCCTTATATAAAAAGTATTTTTTCGGTTGCAAATACTCTAAGTTTGTGAATGAAAAACTGCTACTAGCAATGTAACACATCAATTTTAGGACTCGGCAATGTTCTACTAACTCCTAAAATTAGTTTAGAAATGAACAAGGAATTACTATTTGGAAGTGAAGTGTTGTAGGCATCCCGTCCAAATAGCGATTCCAATCCATATATATCAATGGCTAAGGACGTGTATAGCATCCGTAAAACATTGAAAAGTGACCTACCCCATAGCTGTGGTGGTAGTCCATTCACAAGATGGAAGAGTCCCCAGGGGAGCCCTTGGCCTTTCTGAATGTGAAAAAAAACTTTCTTTGTGAAATGGCCTTGGTCCACTGACCCACTACACACAAAATGGGCTGCATGTTTTAAAACAACTTTAGTTATTTAAATGCACAAACATGGTGGCCTACTGTGCCCAGCAGGCCCTCTTCCCTGAAATGGCACCCAATCATAGTGAGACAGAATTTGCAAACAAACTCATTAATACTCAGGAATCAGGTAGGATTCAGACCCATTATGATTCAGATTTTTAAGACCTAACATATTGCTAGATGAGTCGATTCTTAAAAAATCTAACTGCTCACAAAAATACTGGTCTCAGTTCGTGACCAGTACCTTATTAACAGATATTCAAATATCTTGAACATGGTTCTCAAATTGCCTGACTGGCATCTGCCATTTTTAAAATATATGATCAGAGACCGGACCCTGCAGGACCAAGAAAAAATCATAACATATCAAAGAACAAACCTATTTACACGGGCAAGTAATGGATCGAGAAACAATACTGCAGCGCTTTAGTGCACATCCAATTTTTGGTTGACAGGCTTTAGACTTAAAGGGCTGACGCTGCAGCATCCCCATACAATTTGAAATAGCTTGAATGTAGAATTAACTATTAAGGAGCCATTCAAATGTTTTTCGTCTGGCAGCATTTTCTGTCTTTTTAGAGACAGATTGTTACATATTACCTATGCCTTTAATGAGGTGATGTTATTAGCCAGCACCCCCACTCTGAACATTGCTCCAACACCCCTGCCTTAAAGTTGAGCATGTTGCTAACTAAAGTCAAGATAATTGAGTCATCACATTTCATGGTAGAATCATGCATTTGTACAGCAACTTATGCACAAGTTACTCCTCAGTGCCCCTTTGGAACAATGCACGACTTTTTTGAAGGGTATGTCTATTGCGTACAGGAGCCTCCTTTGGCTGCACAGCCAGATCAAATTGTTGGGCTTCTATATGAGAGGCTTGATCTGCCAGAGCATCACTTTTTTTAATGCTACGGTTGCACAAGCCTCTCAATCATATCTATGAGGCGACCCAAAGCCACTCTGCATGGCTGTGTATGGCCTCATAGATATGGAGTAAGACAAAGCAGCGCAAGTCGCTGCCTTGCTCTACTTGGCTTCAAGGAGGAGTTCCATGGGCGGAGTAGTGAACTTTCTCATGCAACACCCATGAATTTTGACGTTGTCTCACGAATTTACTTAAGCACATTAATCTGACTTAGTCCTTACACCCCCCCAGAGCAAGCATAACAAGGTGAAATATTTTCTCCTCTTTCCATGTGTACATTCTGCAGCATAGATAGAAAGAGGAAAACGCCTCTCTGGACTGTTTTTTCTGCAGGAAGGTGCAAGGGTGCCTGCATTAGCGCTAGGCAGAAAATGGTGTGCCAGTGCAGGGAGAAAGGACAGGAATGCACCGTATATCATAACTATGGTGCATTCCTTCCCATTCACATAGGCGTAGGGCAGATCAGTAAGAAGGCTTGCGGCGCTGCCCTATGCCAATTCATCATAAATGAGACCCATGTGTCCATAGCAGGCATAGTAGCAACAGTCTAGGCGGTAATACCTGTGACTCTTAAATTGGTAACGGAATACAGTCAATGACACACAGAAATAATACAGGGCAAGAAAACATCCATGTGCCTTACTCAAACGTAGTATTTACTCTGGTGCTTTTATGTGAAATGAGTGGCTTTTCCCATAGAGAACTTTAAAACATTTTTAAGTGTTTAATAAATCTTGCTAAGGGAGAATGCATACGACACACCTAAGGGGAGGCATGGGAGAAAGTGCTGACAACTTTGTAATAGGAAGTTAGCCACACTACATTTACAGGCTATCAAAACTACAGTTTTACGACTTCATGAATCTTGCTTGTAGAGTTTAAAAATGGTCTTGAATAAACCAAGCAAAACAACACAACCTACCTGTCAAAATTCAAATATGTAGGAGCCTTTATACAGAAAACTAGTGAGAAAACCATCCCTCAGCACTACAGGTCTGGCTACTTCCTGACAGTAGGTGTGGCCATTCCAAGGTTACAGAAGGAGAGACCTCAAATACATTCTATAAAACACTCACACTGTGCTCCTCAATGTGTTTGGTAAGTGACCTTATAAGCAGTGCTTCTTTCTGCACTGATGAAACACATACAGCATGGAACTCCTGTTGCCCCTGTCCTGGCTAAGTGCTCTGGTGTCTGTGTGTTGAATATTCAATTGTCCTGACCCTACTAATGACTTTTGGAAGTCTTGGAGAGAACCAGGAGTCTGAGCTGGAAATATCAATTGTTCCTGGTGAGGCCAAGTGTTAAATAAGCAATTGAAGCTTATGTGTAACCTGCAAATGTGAATAATAGAACCTAGGTTGTACCTGAGTGTATGGTGAAGATGTCATATAACAATACAACGCACGTCTATGGTCATTTCGCTTATTTTAAGTGGTGCTAATGACAGGTACAAATGATAACTGCTGAAAGCAGAAGGGAAGAAAAAGAAAATATGTTGAATGAGAAAAAAAATCAGTGTTCAAACATTGTTCACGCTCAAAGAAGAGGCGAACAGAGTCCAAATTATTGAAAATAGTTCTTAAAACCTTTAAGGGTACTGTATATGCCTGCAAGAAGGTTGGCAGTGGAGGGCAAAAGTGGAGAAGATATCCTTTCAAGGAGGACAGAGATGATGGGTTAGGTCACGTGAAGAACCACACCCAAGAATCCAACTGAGGCTCTACTGAGGAGCAGCCGTGGCCCGAGCAGGTAAGAGCGATAGGGCGTGGGGTCAGGTTAGGGGGGATTTCGATGGACGATGAAGAGGGAAAATTAATTATTTATTTAATTTTCCCTTGTCATCGTCTGTTGAAATCCCCCCTCACCCACCACCGTGCTCTAACCTGCACGGGCTTCAGCTGCTGAGTAGCTGTGCTAAGAGGTTGTGAAGCTGTTTACCAAGAAGAATTTAAGCCAGAGGCTGATGTTTTGAAGGACTGCATCAGAGGCCAAAGTAGTCATCACTAAAACGGACCATAGAAACTGGAAGAAAATCTAAGAAACAGTCTTGGATTTTAAGCATTGTGGAAACTGGCAGAAATAAAAGGTACCACAACACCAGCATAAGGGGCAAGGTAGTGGGAGAAGCTGTGACCTCTCTGAAGGTGCACGGCAATGGACAACACGCAGCTGCCTCCAAGGATCTGTTCTCAGAGACATGTCTGAAGAGTCCCAAAACCAAACGAGTGTCACAAGAGATGTCAGCATATCAGTTGCTGAGAAAAGCTGACCAGGAGAAATGGGGATGGAGAAGAATCTAAGTCACAGTTTTATTTGTCACTTAGAATTTTTATTGTTTTAGTGGAGGACTTGGGGTGCAGGTAGAAGTCCCTCAAGCTTTGATCAGCACTGACTCAACCCCCACCCCCTTTTCAAGGACCTGCCTCTTCCTCACACACTGTGATTTGTTTTTAAGTTGAGCATTAGCGTGCACGCACTGTCTACAAGACCTGCTGTAATTACTCAACTGAAGGAAATGACACCTGCTGTCTATCAATGGTTCTCTCCTGCATCGGTCTTCTTTGGTGGCTCCTTATTGGTTGGTGCTCCCGATACTTCCGTTTTTCTTTCAGGAGCACTGGCCAACTGCAGTTTCATTACATTGTGGAACTACTTCTTTATTTACCTGCTGCTGCTCGCTCTTTAATGTCTCTTTTTCTTCGTAAACATCCTCATTTTTTATTATTTTTACTTTTTGCATTGTTAGTTTTGTTACAACTCACATTTGTTTTAAATGTTATTAATTGCACTCTGCACGCCAGTCTGCAGCTTTGTACTTACACCATGTGTCCCCTTAGCCGCTGGTCTCCGCTAAGCTTGGCTTCCAGTTGAGGTATCTGGACTTGGGGAATTTGTGTCATGAACTTAAAGGACTTCATTAATGCCTGGCTTGCCGAGGTGGGCTCTTCAGGATTTGTACACCCCCCAATAAACAGATGCATAAAAACTGGCCTGAATTGTTTTGTCTGCACAGAGCCGCACAGCTGACGGGTCATTAGTGCACCATTCACTAGTGGCCTTTGTGGTCAGACGTGCCCTTTCCACTTAAACATACAAGAACTCAGTGTAATATTTTATGACACCTTTTTCATCTAATTGGAATTATTCTCTTTCAGCATGACGGTGGTCTTTTCTAGAGCTATCTGTTAATATTCAGGTTTCCTTACTGCCTGTTTCTGTAATGTGGCATCGAGGCCTGCATTTAAACTGGTATCCATACTTTGACTGCTATCTTCTTAACTAGTGCGACTGAAGTCAACTCGCAATATTCTGTGCGTTACATTGGTCCCCGTCTTGAAAAGTTCAATCTCCATAATGCCCGCAAAAGACCACATCGGAGAGAACACAAAGTGCTGCGTCAAATGATAATTTTGCTCCACATGGAAACAAAGGATGTGCAATGTATGTTTTCCATTGCAATCGTGTTTCCGTCACTGGCAGAGCTGCGTTTGGCTTCCATAAATAAATCCGCAATGCAGGAGGCTCGCGCTGGTGAATGAATTGGTCAGAAAGGACTTTTACGGATTTTCAATACCTAAGACCCATATGTTTGCAATTACAACTAATGTGTGTTTAGCTATAAAAAGGGACCTGGTTTATAGCACATTCTGCAGCATATGCAACGCCTAAACTCGGCAATAGACCTATGCCTCACTAACCGAACAATTCATCCACAAAGGTTGGCCTAAGTTCCACTTGCTCCATCAGTGGCGAATGTCTGCAGCACATGTTTCACATACCTGTACGGAATACAATGAAGCTCATTGGGGTCATTTTATATTAAAATCTGGCCAGTGCTTACACAACAACATCTGAATCTGCATTTTTTTTTATATTTAATAAAACTTGTGTCATAAATATGGCGACCCGTGTTTAGTTGGGCACCATTGCTTCATTATGGGATTGCACTTAGAGGAGAGCAGGGTGTTTCAAAGACTATGGGGCCGATTCCGATCCTGGAAACATTTTCTCCGTACGAATCGTATCCGGATTTTTTTCCGTCCGAATCGTACAAGTACCGTACGAACTGACAAGTACGATTCGCATGGGAAAAAATACATACGAATCGCATTGGGAAAATTCCCCCACACGTCCTCGGGTCGGAAAAAGTGTCCAACACGTCCCCGGACGATTTTACGTATGAATCGGAAAAATGAAGTCCGAGCGCGCAAGTACGATCCATCCCGTCCGTCCGATTGTACAACCGTATGGAAAAAACACCGCACGGAGCGAACCTCAATAGCAACCATGGAGACATGTGCCCGCATGCGCACCGTCCCCCCCAGCCCCCGTATGTACGCGCCATCCCCCCCAGCCCCCCGTATGTATGCGCCGTCCCCCCCAGCCCCCCATATGTACGCGCCGTCCCCCCCAGCCCCCCCGCGGATGGACGCGCCGTACCCCCAGCCCCCCCGCGGATGGATGTGCCGTACCCCCAGCCCCCCTCCGTGTATGTCCGGTGCGGACCCCCACCCCACCCCCCGAATGTACGGAGCGTACCCCCACCCCCGAATGTACGGTGCGGACCCCCACCACACCCCCTGAATGTATGGAGCATACCCCCACCCCCGAATGTACGGTGCGGACCCCCACCCCACCCCCCGAATGTACGGAGCATACCCCCACCCCCGAATGTACGGTGCGGACCCCCACCCCACCCCCCAAATGTACAGAGCATACCCCCACCCCCGAATGTACGGTGCGGACCCCCACCCCACCCCCCGAATGTATAGAGCGTACCCCCACCCCCGAATGTACGGTGCGGACCATTCGGACATTCGGGGGTGGGGTGGGGGTATGCTCCGTACATTCAGGGGGTGGGGTGGGGGTCTGCACCGTACATTCGGGGGGTGGGGTGGGGGTCCACACCGTACATACGGGGGTGGGGGTACGCTCCGTACATTCGGGGGTGGGGTGGGGGTATGCTCCGTACATTCAGGGGGTGGGGTGGGGGTCTGCACCGTACATTTGTGGGGTGGGGTGGGGGTCCACACCGTACATTCGGGGGTGGGGGTCTGCACCGGACATACACGGAGGGGGGCTGGGGATACGGCGCGTCCATCCACGGGGGGGCTGGGGGGACAGCGCGTAGATACAGGGGCTGGGGGGACGGCGCGTACATACGGGGGGCTGGGGGGACGGCACATACATACGGGGGCTGGGGGGACGGTGCGTACATATGGGGGTATGGGGGGTACGGCACGTACCGGGCCCCCAATTCCGCTCGCATCGCGGCGTACTTCGCTTTTCCGGCACTTTTTGGGTGCTGTAAAAATATTGCCGTCCGGACTGCTGTCGGTTCGAATCGTACTTCCTGGTTCATGAAACGCAGCCTGAATGCGTCCCGACATCACGTCGGCGCTTTCCCGGATCACATTTGTATGTATATTTTCGTCGGTCGGTGTTTTTTACGATTCGTACGGAAATGGTGTTTCCGTGCGAATCGTACTTGCATGTTTGTAATGTTTTTTTCCCGGGTATGAGTCGGACGGAGAAAACGCTCCGACCGACGGTTCGTACCCGGTTTTTCCAGGATCGGAATCGGCACCTATGTGTGTTAAGATCACCGTCTAGCATTTCAACATTCACCAGAAGACCACCTCCACCGCATATGTTTCAAAATCCAAACCTATACAGTAGGACACACACTTCTCAAATTTTCAACATTCACCTATGGCCCTTCACTTAGAATCCTTTTCAAGTTACCCGCAGCCCCCAAAGTGTTAGGAACAGAGCTCAACATTTCAATATTCTCTACTGCACGCCTACCGTTCCCCAGCCCCGCCTAAACTTGTTGAGCTTAGTTACTGTTTTGTCAGTGTCACAGCTCACCATTTCAACATTCTCTAACAATGAACTTATTTTCCGTGGTTAATATCTCTTAACCCATGCTAATAAATCCTGAAAGCTTAACATTACAACATACTCTAACAATAGACTTCTGAGCTCATAATGCATAAATCTCAGAGCTCCACATTTCAACATTCTCCGAAAATCATTTTCCTTTCCATTGTTCATGCCCCACTTCTTTATGCTAACACAATGCACACATGTGTATTGCCACAAGTTGAACATGCTAATGTACCTACCCTGGTTCCCTGCACATTCCTTTTCCAGTTTTAAAGGGAAGTAAGTTATGGTAGGTGTTCTGGTTATGGCTCCACACAAGTGTTAATATTCTTGACCTCACAAACTCACAGTTAGTGGGAAATGGGTCTGGAGTGTGACAGTGATTCTTTCCTCAGCTCGCATTAAACTTGCTTAGTTACTGCTTACTAAGGGGCAGATTCCGATGCGGTCAGGAACCGTGACCGTCTCACCCAATGTCATCGATCCCGGCCCAGCAAGTATGATGAGACCGAACCCTGTTTGGCCGCAATCGTATCCCACACAATGGGAGCATGCATTCCAGGCGGAATGCATGCCGACATTGTGCAATGGAGGGGTGAATTCCATCCCTGCACCCTGTGGCCAGCACCCCAGGGTGCCTGCCACTGGGTGCAGAGATCTACACTTGGTAGCCTCATACCCATGGGTGCCCTACTGGGGGACCCCAAAGACAGTTTCCAACTGCTTTTTCGTGCCGGAAAGACAGGCACAAAAAGGCAGTGAGAAACTGCCATCGTACTCCCTCCGTCGTAAAGATGCAGCTGGGGGAGTTCTGAAGGATTTCCGGATGGCGGATGGGCTCTCCGAGCCTGTCATCAGTCATCCGTTAAATCCGAGTCGGATTCCTTTCTGACCGAGCCCATCTCTAATCTCTAAAAACTAAACCACACAAAAGTCACTAACCCTGTCCCTTAGTATACAGTACAACAGTTCCCATATTTGGTTAAAGCACTTCAACTAAAGCCCAAATCTATTCACCCCTTTCCCCATACAATGTTATCTCACTCCCTCAAAATTGTTCAATGTCTTACTATCTCCACATGCCTAGGGACCTCTTCGTTTTCCAGGCATTTTCGCTTCCAAGTGTTCTCTCGCCCTCTTAAGTGCCCAAAATTGTTTAGATCTATCTCCCCATTCCCTGTGTTCTTTCTCTCTCTCTTTAGTTTAGCCACTTGTACTATCTGTATATCCCAGTTTCTGTTATTCCCATAATCATTTTCCACTGCACACCCTGCCACATATTTCAACTCCACACCACACACAATCCCACAACTAACAATTCCAATACAAACCTCAAAATTCCACTCAACACCACTTACATTCAATACACCACAAACCAAAAGTCATGACTAAAAGGCATTGTCATTTCGAGCATCAAAAGGTCTAACTCTAAAAAATGTGAGTCACATTGCATTGAAAATGCTTGTTTTTAGACGTTGACAGGAGTGCAGTAGTAGTAAGAAAACATTAATTTCATTGAGTCTTCATGTGCTAAAGACGGATGCTTAAGTGAACACTGAGGTGCCAATTACGATCCGGTGAAAAAATTCCCCGTACGACTCGTATCCGGTCTTTTTACCGTACGAATTGTACAAGTGCCGTACAAACTGGCAATCACGATTCGCATGGTCAAAAGTCCATATGAACCGCCTTGGGAATTATTCCCCACACGTCCTCGGGTCGGAAAATGTGTGCGACACGTCCTCGGACGATTTACCGTACAAATGTGAAAAGTCAAATCTGACCGAGGATTCACGATCCATCCCGTGCGTCCGATGTCACAACCGTATGGAAAAAACACCGTTCGCACCGAACTCCCATAGCAACCGTGGAGACATGTGCCCGCATACGCGCCCAACACTCCCCCCCGCCCCCGTACGTCCGAGACGTACCCCCCGTGTATGTACACCCCCACCCGTGTATGTATACCCCTGTACGTTCGAGTCGTACCCCCACCCGTGTACGTGTCCTACCCCCGTGTATGTACACCCCTGTACGTTCGAGTCGTACCCCCACCCCTGTACGTGTCCTACCCCCGTGTATGTACACCCCAGTACGTTCGAGTCCTACCCCCACCCCTGTACGTGTCGTATCCCCGTGTATGTACACCCCTGTATGTTCGAGTCGTACCCCCACCCCTGTACGTGTCGTACCCCCGTGTATGTACACCCCTGTACATTCGAGTCGTACCCCCACCCCTGTACGTGTCGTACCACCGTGTATGTACACCCCTGAACGTTCGAGTCGTACCCCCACCCCTGTACGTGTCCTACCCCCGTGTATGTACACCCCAGTACGTTCGAGTCGTACCCCCACCCCTGTACGTGTCCTACCCCCGTGTATGTACACCCCTGTACCTGTCCTACCCCCGTGTATGTACACCCCTGTACGTTCGAGTCGTACCCCCACCCCTGTACGTGTCGTACCACCGTGTATGTACACCCCTGTACGTTCGAGTCCTACCCCCACCCCTGTACATGTCGTACCCCAGTGTATGTACACCCCTGTATGTTCGAGTCGTACCCCCACCCCTGTACGTGTCGTACCCCCATGTATGTACACCCCTGTACGTTCGAGTCGTACCGCCACCCCTGTATGTGTCGTACCACCGTGTATGTACACCCCTGTACGTTCGAGTCGTACCCCCACCCCTGTACGTGTCCTACCCCCGTGTATGTACACCCCAGTACGTTCGAGTCGTACCCCCACCCCTGTACGTGTCCTAACCCCGTGTATGTACACCCCTGTACGTGTCCTACCCCCGTGTATGTACACCCCTGTATGTTCGAGTCGTACCCCCACCCCTGTACGTGTCGTACCACCGTGTATGTACACCCCTGTACGTTCGAGTCCTACCCCCACCCCTGTACGTGTCGTACACCCGTGTATGTACACCCCTGTACGTTCGAGTCGTACCCCCACCCCTGTACGTGTCCTACCCCCGTGTATGTACACCCCTGTACGTTCGAGTCGTACCCCCACCCCTGTACGTGTCCTACCCCCGTGTATGTACACCCCTGTACGTTCGAGTCCTACCCCCACCCCTGTACGTGTCCTACCCCTGTGTATGTACACCCCTGTACGTGTCCTACCCCCATGTATGTACACCCCTGTACGTTCGAGTCCTACCACCACCCCTGTACGTGTCCTACCCCCATGTATGTACACCCCTGTATGTGTCCTACCCCCGTGTATGTACACCCCTGTATGTTCGAGTTGTACCCCCACCCCTGTACGTGTCGTACCCCCGTGTATGTACACCCCTGTACCTGTCCTACCCCCGTGTATGTACACCCCTGTACGTTCGAGTCGTACCCCCACCCCTGTACGTGTCGTACCACCGTGTATGTACACCCCTGTACGTTCGAGTCCTACCCCCAACCCTGTACATGTCATACCCCAGTGTATGTACACCCCTGTATGTTCGAGTCGTACCCCCACCCCTGTACGTGTCGTACCCCCATGTATGTACACCCCTGTACGTTCGAGTCGTACCGCCACCCCTGTATGTGTCGTACCACCGTGTATGTACACCCCTGTACGTTCGAGTCGTACCCCCACCCCTGTACGTGTCCTACCCCTGTGTATGTACACCCCAGTACGTTCGAGTCGTACCCCCACCCCTGTACGTGTCCTACCCCCGTGTATGTACACCCCAGTACGTGTCCTACCCCCGTGTATGTACACCCCTGTATGTTCGAGTCGTACCCCCACCCCTGTACGTGTCGTACCACCGTGTATGTACACCCCTGTACGTTCGAGTCCTACCCCCACCCCTGTACGTGTCGTACACCCGTGTATGTACACCCCTGTATGTTCGAGTCGTACCCCCACCCCTGTACGTGTCCTACCCCCGTGTATGTACACCCCTGTACGTTCGAGTCGTACCCCCACCCCTGTACGTGTCCTACCCCCGTGTATGTACACCCCTGTACGTTCGAGTCCTACCCCCACCCCTGTACGTGTCCTACCGCTGTGTATGTACACCCCTGTACGTGTCCTACCCCCGTGTATGTACACCCCTGTACGTTCGAGTCCTACCACCACCCCTGTACGTGTCCTACCCCCGTGTATGTACACCCCTGTACGTGTCCTACCCCCGTGTATGTACACCCCTGTATGTTCGAGTCGTACCCCCACCCCTGTACGTGTCGTACCCCCGTGTATGTACACCCCTGTATGTGTCGTACCCCCGTGTATGTACACCCCTGTACGTTCGAGTCGTACCCCCACCCCTGTACGTGTCGTACCCCTGTGTATGTACACCCCTGTACGTTCGAGTCGTACCGCCACCCCTGTACGTGTCGTACCACCGTGTATGTACACCCCTGTACGTTCGAGTCGTACCCCCACCCCTGTACGTGTCGTACCCCCGTGTATGTACACCCCTGTACGTGTCGTACCCCCGTGTATGTACACCTCTGTACGTTCGAGTCGTACCCCCACCCCTGTACGTGTCGTACCCCCGTGTATGTACACCCCTGTACGTTCGAGTCGTACCGCCACCCCTGTACGTGTCGTACCACCGTGTATGTACACCCCTGTACGTTCGAGTCGTACCCCCACCCCTGTACGTGTCCTACCCCCGTGTATGTACACCCCAGTACGTTTGAGTCGTACCCCCACCCCTGTACGTGTCCTACCCCCATGTATGTACACCCCTGTACGTGTCCTACCCCCGTGTATGTACACCCCTGTATGTTCGAGTCGTACCCCCACCCCTGTACGTGTCGTACCACCGTGTATGTACACCCCTGTACGTTCGAGTCCTACCCCCACCCCTGTACGTGTCGTACACCCGTGTATGTACACCCCTGTATGTTCGAGTCGTACCCCCACCCCTGTACGTGTCCTACCCCCGTGTATGTACACCCCTGTACGTTCGAGTCGTACCCCCACCCCTGTACATGTCCTACCCCCGTTTATGTACACCCCTGTACGTGTCCTACCCCAGTGTATGTACACCCCTGTACGTTCGAGTCCTACCCCCACCCCTGTACGTGTCGTACCCCCGTGTATGTACACCCCTGTACGTGTTGTACCCCCGTGTATGTACACCCCTGTACGTTCGAGTCGTACCCCCACCCCTGTACGTGTCGTACCACCGTGTATGTACACCCCTGTACGTTCGAGTCATACCCCCACCCCTGTACGTGTCCTACCCCTGTGTATGTACACCCCAGTACGTTCGAGTCGTACCCCCACCCCTGTACGTGTCGTACCCCCGTGTATGTACACCCCTGTACGTTCGAGTCGTACCCCCACCCCTGTACATGTCCTACCCCCGTTTATGTACACCCCTGTACGTGTCCTACCCCAGTGTATGTACACCCCTGTACGTTTGAGTCCTACCCCCACCCCTGTACGTGTCGTACCCCCGTGTATGTACACCCCTGTACGTGTTGTACCCCCGTGTATGTACACCCCTGTACGTTCGAGTCGTACCCCCACCCCTGTACGTGTCCTACCCCCGTGTATGTACACCCCAGTACGTTTGAGTCGTACCCCCACCCCTGTACGTGTCCTACCCCCATGTATGTACACCCCTGTACGTGTCCTACCCCCGTGTATGTACACCCCTGTATGTTCGAGTCGTACCCCCACCCCTGTACGTGTCATACCACCGTGTATGTACACCCCTGTACGTTCGAGTCCTACCCCCACCCCTGTACGTGTCGTACACCCGTGTATGTACACCCCTGTATGTTCGAGTCGTACCCCCACCCCTGTACGTGTCCTACCCCCGTGTATGTACACCCCTGTACGTTCGAGTCGTACCCCCACCCCTGTACATGTCCTACCCCCGTTTATGTACACCCCTGTACGTGTCCTACCCCAGTGTATGTACACCCCTGTACGTTCGAGTCCTACCCCCACCCCTGTACGTGTCGTACCCCCGTGTATGTACACCCCTGTACGTGTTGTACCCCCGTGTATGTACACCCCTGTACGTTCGAGTCGTACCCCCACCCCTGTACGTGTCGTACCACCGTGTATGTACACCCCTGTACGTTCGAGTCATACCCCCACCCCTGTACGTGTCCTACCCCCGTGTATGTACACCCCAGTACGTTCGAGTCGTACCCCCACCCCTGTACGTGTCGTACCCCCGTGTATGTACACCCCTGTACGTTCGAGTCGTACCCCCACCCCTGTACGTGATGTACCACCGTGTATGTACACCCCTGTACGTTCGAGTCGTACCCCCACCCCTGTACGTGTCCTACTCCCGTGTATGTACACCCGTGTACGTCAGAGTCGCACCCCCACCACAACCTCCTAAGTACGGAGCGCACCCCAGGCCCCAACATCACAACCGCATGTACGAGTCGTACCAAGCCACACACAAGGACAGCACTGTACAACCAAATGGCCCATGTACACACCGTACACACGCTAAAAACGCACGTACACAACCAGGACAAAACAAAACAACACAAGAATACACCATTCGAATGGCACAAAGCCACTAAACATGTCCAACAACCACTAAAAAAACACATTCACAGACCTGCAACTGCCAAAAACAAACAGAGGCCCAAAACACCACCACTCTGGGTGGTGTTTTGGGTGCCTGGAGATCACAAACAAACTCACAGCAACAAGCCAAGGGCCATTCAAAGAACTGCTAACAGTGTGTGCCCAGGAAGCTGGGCTGAGGTGACAGAGGGTGACACACAGAGGGAGGGAGAGGGGGACAGAGAGGGAAGACTCACAGGACCCGGCTCTGCGGGAGGCCTATCCCACCGGCAGCGACGACTCTCATCACTCTGTGGACGACCCCGACCAACCTGGCCCCTCTGGTGTCCACCGACCTGCAGCACCTGCGTCAGGTACAACGGGGCCAACCACCACCCCATCTCCTGCCACATCCCAGGAGACACCCAGGATCCCTGCCCCACCACCACAAAGCAGCCAGGCTGGCCAGGAGGGACACGGTGTCCCGGGCACCCAGGAGGAGGCAGGCGACAACGCCAATGCCACCCCTCAGGGGTCCCGGAGACCCGATGTGCCCACAAGGGCAGGCCAGGTGCAAGTGGGCAGGGGTGGTGGGAGTGGAGGACGGCGGAGGCGCCAGCCTGACCAGTTGGCTGCGGAACCGGTATATTCTCATGTCCGAAACATCCTGGACACATACCGGCAGGACACCACGGGCCTGGCCCAGGTTGTGTCCGTCCTCGAGGGGATCAAGACCCAGCAGGCCCAGCAACATGCGGAGCTACATGCCTGTCTACTGCAACACCCACGGAGGATGGAGGACGGACAGGCTGAGCTTGTGACGGCGTACACGGGAATTCACGATACACTCCGTCGGATGGCCGACAACATGGCCAACCCTCCCTGTGCCAGAAGGCATAGAACATCACCACCCACAGGGAGGGATCAGGAGGAGGAGGAGGATACATCCGATGGAGCATCCCAGACGTCGTCACTGCCTGCTTCTGAGGGTCCCCGCAGGAGGGCGGGTCGTCCACGGAAAAGACCGTGAGGGTCGGCGCTACATCACCATCTCCCAGGACACCTGGCCTGGCACCTGGCCCACTGGAGCAACAGCATCACAGCATCAAGAGACATTCTCTGCCACATGGCCTTGGTGGTCACTGTCTGACCAATGTTGACAAAGACTGTGGCATGGACTCTGAGGACTTCCAATGGCAAGGACACCAACTCCCCTACTGAACTTTGGATTTGAAACTCCCGGAAAGCCCCTCACGTCATAACCCCCCCCCCCCAATAATAAAAAATCACACCATGAAGAGAATATGCCTGCTGGTTGCATTATTACCTTACATGTGTCTTGTAAAGTCTAAACATGCCTGACTTCTCTTTTGACTTCAACCATCCACACCCTGGGGCCTGAGTCTGGCACAGGACACACGGGTCACAGTGTATTAGGCAAGACAGACATGGAGCACCATACACACCCGTGATGGGCCCAACCAGCTGAGGGGGTGGCCGCACAACCATGCTGACAGACACATTGAGTACAGCAACAGTCATGCGCAGAGGTCAGGGATCCCGTCCAGTGTCCTGGGGGGCACCCAGGTATGTGTAGACAGGTGGCAGAACCATGTCCTGCAAGCTTGAGTCCGGTGGATGCAGAGAATGGGGGCCTGGCCAACGTTGGATGCATGGGGATGGCACATGTCACAATACCCACACACTCATGGACATCATGCACAATACACAGTCTCAGCCCACACACACAGCTTGCATCTTGCTACTCGACACATAGACACATAGCCACTATCAGGGAAAACCATGCCAGACATGCTGGATGCACCGTGGCAACACACAAGCATTGACTGAGAAGAGGCAATTTGGAGGCATAGGGACACCTTTATTAGTCATGTTTTCGGGATTGCAGAGGCAACTTGAAGTACACATGAACACTTCATGTGGAGTAACATATGGGTCCAACACTGGCACCCCCCTTCTGCAGCACTAATGCGTGATAGCCATGGAACTGGCACACAATTGTCGGCTAACAGCTAAACACCCACAGCTGCTCATGGAGAGACTGCCATACACCATTGATCCGCTGATGTAGAAGTCCCACACCATGTCAAGCCAATGCAAACCTCATGTGTCCGAGGGCAGTGTTACACACATTGATGCCATCATCACAATCCACTATCCCATCACTGAAGACTATCAACCAGTCAGACCATCTATTCAGGTGTACACAGCTGCATGTTGTGTCCCATGGTGATGCTACATGGCTGCAGAGGAACCAAACATCGACAGGGGCAGTGTGCATACATCGTGAACAACTGCCACACCCAATACACCCCTGATGCATCCCTTACCCTAAGGAGACTTCCAAACTTGTCCGTGCGTGTAACGCTGAGTCAGCACACGATGACGTGTCCATGAGGAATAGCAGTGCCACAACAATGCAACCAGCAGACGGCATGCGCAAGTACCTGGGGATGAGAGACACACAAGAAGTCAGCCACAAAAAGCACAGCCACTTGCATGTGCATGTACTCGACACATGTATGGATGACAACATGCTAGGTCACAATTATGACTTGGGAAATACAACCATCACTGCCACCATCACTCCAGTGACACACCCACACACACCTCTGACTCACGTGCCATACATGCAGGTGGAGACACACATCACAACGCATGCCACACGTGGAGCAATGTGTGCACACTCAGACACTGGTACTCACCACTAAGCAAAGAAGTCGCGTATGAGCCGAGTCCGGATGTCCTCTTGCGGCTCAACATCCTCCACATCACTAGCCCCATTGCAAGCCCTTCGTCCTCCACGGGTGGATGGTCCTGGTCAGCTTGATCCAGGATGAGTGGCACAGCTTGCTCAACTGCCATGTTGTGCAGCATGCAGCAGACCATGAAGATTTTGCAGACCTTCGCAGGGGCATATGGGAGCGCGCCGCCGGTCTTGTGTAGGCACCTGAATCGGCT
Organism: Triturus cristatus; assembly: GCF_964204655.1. Lineage (NCBI taxonomy): Eukaryota > Metazoa > Chordata > Amphibia > Caudata > Salamandridae > Triturus > Triturus cristatus. The sequence goes on along the minus strand of NC_140582.1, from coordinate 390,764,914 downwards.
CTTCAGCAGGCCAAACGTCCTCTCTATCACTCGCCTGGTCCGGCCATGGGCGGTGTTGTAGCGGAGCTGGGCCGGCGTGATGGGGTTGCGGAGAGGTGTGATCAGCCATGGCATGTTGGGATAGCCAGCGTCCCCTACATGGGAAGCACATGGAAATTGTTAGAACTGGTGAAGCGGTCGTGCCGGTAGGCTATGCAAAATACAGGACAGACAGACTGTACCCACCAACAACACATGCTCGTTCGTTGCGCAGCTGCGTCATCATTTCAGGCACCCTGCTATGCCTCATGATGTAGGCATCGTGTGCTGATCCTGGAAAACGAGCACAGACATGTGAAATCACCATGTTGGACAGACACACCACAAAGGCATTGATGGAGTGGTAGTGCTTCCGATTGCGGTACGCTACCTCCTGTGCGTGTGGTGGTACCAAAGCAACATGTGTCCCATCTATGGACCCAATGACATGGGGCATCCCTCCCAGGGCATAGAATCCACGCTTGACCCCAGTCAACTGTTCAGGAGTTGGGAACTTGATGAAGTCATCCAGGTGAATCAACATGGCCTCTAAGAAATCATGCAGCACACGGCAGAACGTGCTCTGGGACATGCCACCAACATGAGCTATGGTATTTTGAAAGGTACCCGTGGCTAGAAAATTTAGGGCTGCCATTACCTTCAGCTTGGGTGTCAGTGCCGTAGGATACCTGTGCAGCGGTTGCAGGTGTGGTGCCAGTCTCGCCGTCAACTCCAGAATCAACCGTTGGGGAAGCGGTAGCACCGGATACGATCATTCTCCCGCATGGCAGCCAAGTCCGGCATTGCTCGGGGAAGAGGCGGCGCTCTGCAGTAATTGACAAGGAAGAGTGAGTGCACCACAACAACAAATAATTTGTACTGAGCACATGTTAATCTGTCTATACACATATGCTACATAAGGAGTGAGGTATGTGCCACATGCCCTGGACACGTATGGCTGCCAGGTGACACTCCTACCAAGACCCAGCTACACACGGAGATTGAGAACCTCCCCATGCCATGCCATGGGATTAGCTGTGTCCCAGTGCAAGTGAACAGCCAGACGCAAGACAGGAGTGACATACACCCACACATCAGCAGTAGCATGCTGATTGCAGAGACTGGTAGCGGAACACTCGAGCCACAGGTCACATGACATTACACTAGGACAGCCCACACACCTTGCCATGAAGGTGCACATGTCATGACTCACCACACATTCATTGAGAGGATGCAGACATGTCCTTGTCACGCTACTCCGTGTCCCATGCATACATGCGCACCTCACATCTGAAACCACATGTGGCATGGTGTGTGGAACAGTGTGCAATGTCAATCTACACACAGACACATGTTGGTTGATGCAACAGCTGCAGCTTTTGAGGGTGCTCCAACATCAACCTAATGGGAAGCCCCCACACATACATGACATAGTCACATCGTGCACCGTGGGTAGTGACAAGTCAGGTGTGGTAACCCCTGTACCGGGCATCAGGGGACACTTCCGTGTGTTGGTGTCCATGCCATGCCAGTGTCGGTCATCCCAAGTGTGCAGTACGACATGCACACATGTCCAAGGAGTCAAGGGCATGCCTGGCACACATTGCACCGTCACACATTACATCTGTACACATCTCATCATACATCTGGTGCCTTCTCGACTCAGGAGTAATGTTCCACATCACAGCCTGTCACACCTGTGCCCCACACATGTAGTACTGCTCAGACAATGCCTTGATGTCCATCCATGGACAAGTATGTCCGCCCTATTCCTTCCTGTGTGCTGCCTGTCACCACTGTGATGTGTGAAAACCGCTGTACTGCTGCTAAGAGGGCCTGTGTACGTTCCCATATCACTATGGGAGTGCTGCCGTATGTGTACCCATCGTGATGGTGAGCGTACAGGCATATGTACGGTCTGTACCACAACGAATACGCATACGCAAGAACACCCATAGTGGTAGGGCCGTACACACGCCTGTACGCTCCCTATCAGTATGGGTGTCCTCGCGTATTCGTACTCGTAGTAGTACGGGCCATACACACGCCTGTACGCTCCCTATCACTATGGGTGTCCTCGCGTATGCGTACTCGTAGTGGTACACGCCGTACACGTGCCTGTACGCTCCCTATCAGTATGGGTGTTCTCGCGTATGCGTACACGTAGTGATAGGGAGCGTACAGGCGCGTGTACGGCCCTTGTAAAGAGTGGTGATGTGGGGGTGCAGCGCAAAAAATCAAAAGTAGAGAAAAGTGAATCTAAAACTGCCTAGTGCAGATGAAAAGAAAACTTTATTGGCTCATCTGTACTGACAGGTCTAAAACGCAGTGTTTCAGCAGTATAGAATTAAACTGCTAGAATGGAAGGGTCGACATGTTTCAGCCATTGAACCTCTGATAAGTAAGTATTGGCTTTCTTCAGGACCAATAACAACGCTGCTGCAATGAGTGAAAAATAATATAAAGTGTATACTTAGTAAAGAACAGTGATCAGCATCGGTATCACTGGAACTTGTCCATGTAGTTGGACAAGTGAGCCCACCTCAACCTGGTCACAAACTCAGGAAGGGGAGCCCCGCTCTCTCCGTCGGTACTCCGTTGCGGAATGGATTTGTGACCGGAGGAGAGAGCGGGGCTCCCCTTCCTGAGTTTGTGACCAGGTTGAGGTGGGCTCACTTGTCCAACTACATGGACAAGTTCCAGTGATACCGATGCTGTTTTAGATTCACTTTTTCTCTACTTTTGATTTTTCGCGCTGCACCCCCACATCACCACTCTTTACATTTGGGATTTTAGCATCCTTTGTGAGGCTTACAAATCAAAACATCCCAGAGCTCCTTCCTCTTAGAGAGGAGGTCGTAGCCCTCAGTGGGACTAGTATTTCCCGCTGGGAGGAGAAAGCCCAAATGATGAAGCATGTCACCTTTTGGTGAGTGAGGGCATTCGTCCTAAAAGGGATTCCTTCCCCTATTAGACCTCTATCAAAGAGACACTTCTTTTGCTCTTCATCTTCCTTCTTGCATCTTTTCTTTTCCTGGATTGCCATTTTTTTAGAAAAAATGCATCAGACCCAAGAAATTTATTGTGTTGAACATTTGTTGTGTTTCACCAGCATTTGTAAGTGCACTGTTCCATGGCTACACTTCCAGGGTTTATGGTGCTGTGCAGATCCTGATACCCACAGTATTGCAGTGCTCTCCTGCCTCCCTTCCCCTCCTTGCAATGTGTTCCCTGGTCTGTGTGTAGTCACTCCATCACAAGGTTATGTAGCCTGACACCTTCTCCAAGTGTACAATGCCTGCAGCATCATGTGTGGGGGTGGTGTGTAACAGGTTTTGTGACCTTGCCTGTGCCCTGTCCAGTTCTGGACTTGTGGGTTCCATGTCAGTTGGCACTAATGCTGAGTCCAGACATGGGAGTTAATCTCTCGAGTGCGAGGCCTTCCAGCAGGCATTGAGTCCATTTTTGGGTGAAGTATGATTGTTGATATGATTGAGATAGTATGAATGGGTTATTTTATTACTTTTGATATCATCAATAAAAACACATTTTGTACTTCTTTGATGAAAACAATATTTGTTGGTTCTTTCTTTAATTTCGATTTCTCTGTTTTTTTATCTAAATGATATTGTTATGTTATTGCATTATTCGTGTTGCCTTACATCTAAACTTTGTTCATATAAACCTATTTTGAATATAGATTGTAGATGGCTTCTGATGTGTTTCCCTGTACCCCATATTTTAGAGACAAGTTCTGCTGTGAGAGCGAAATAATAGGCAAGATGGATCTGACAGAGTAAGCTCTCTTGGAGATGAAGTGACGTCACCTTTGCATGCTAACACGAGACAGCAAAGCCGGATTCCTCTTTTAGAATAATTAACCAGAGGAATGAATTCAAAACTTTGTGGTGGTTATAAACACAAAGCAACGTTTCCCGAAACAATGCGTAAATAATGTCATTTTTGCTCTTGCATGAAGGATGAACTGGATTCTTTGATTGACAATGACAGAAATAAGTCATGTGTGAGGTAATTTTTGTGAAATGCGTGCAAGGCTTGAAGCAGTCTGTTCCTGGGTGACACATTGAAAGTGCAGCAATGAGGGGAGGTGAGTTTAGATTGCCGGGGTGTCTTTGAAAATTATTTGTTGTTCCCTTTTCGTGTAGGAAGTTTGTTTTACACACTTGGCTGTTTTGCACCTAGAGCATCTGGTGCATGCACTCCATTGTAAGGATATAATCAGATTTTTTCTTCATACAGTGCCATTTCTCCTTAGCCTCTTAGGGCCGTAAGCAGTACTGGGAACCAAAAGTGGCCCAGCGAATAGTGCCATTGCAGCCCAGTTACCGTTGTCATAGAGCACAGCGAAGGAGCTAGGCACTGCAGTACCAACAGAGGTTTTGTGAGTTTCTCCATCTAGGAAGGTTTTGAAAAAAAGTGGAAGTTATGCATTTTACAGCACATTTTCCTCATATTCTGCCTTTCCTCCTTCCCTTTTCCCCTTACTCTTTTATTCTTTCTCTCAATACCTTTTCTCCTCTTCCCACTAACCAGAACAGCTCTATGACTTCCTCTATCATCCCTACTTTCTCTGGCTTGTTCCTTCTTACTTAATTCAGCTCTATTTTCAAACTTGAGGCCAGATGCATCAAGGCAAAAAATCGGTCGCAAACGGGCAGATTTGCAGAATCTGCCCCTTTGCGACCAGTATTTTTGCATTTGGGATGCATCATCCCAAATTCAAAGATCAAAATTAAAGGAATCGCAAAATTTGTGATTCCTTAAATTGTGATTACATTTAAGGAATCACAAATTATGATTCCTTAAATGCAAAGCATGATGCAAATTAAAATATTGATTTCGCTATTAGGGCTCGCAAATTACCCTCAAATGAAACTGGACTAAAGTAAATTTTTCAATTACATGTTACACACACACACACATGGGGCATGCAACACATGGCCACATGGCAATTTCAGCGGTGCAACAAGGTGTCCTTTGGCACACTTGCACCCTTGAAATTGCATGCACAATTTGCGAGTTTCCATTGATTCCTATGGGCCTTTAGTACCTTTTTGTAACTTTCACAGGTAATCAGCAACAAGTTATATTTAGGAATTGTGATTTTTCGGAGAATGATCTTCAATACATTTATGTATATATAATTTCTTGTAAGAGATTATTTTGCTAAGAGTGTAAAGGAATGTTTAGGAATCACAAATTATGATTCCTTAAATGCAATGCATGATGCAAATTAAAATATTGATTTCGCTATTAGGGCTCGCAAACTACCCTCAAATGAAACTGGACTAAAGTAAATTTTTCAGTTACATGTTACACACACACACATGGGGCATGCAACACATGGCCACATGGCAATTTCAGCGGTGCAACAAGGTGTCCTTTGGCACACTTGCACCCTTGAAATTGCATGCACAATTTGCGAGTTTCCATTGATTCCTATGGGCCTTTAGTACCTTTTTGTAACTTTCACAGGTGATCAGCAACAAGTTATATTTAGGAATTGTGATTTTTCGGAGAATGATCTTCAATACATTTATGTATATATAATTTCTTGTAAGAGATTATTTTGCTAAGAGTGTACAGGAATGTTTAGGAATCGCAAAATATTTTGCGATTCCTACATGCATAGACAATTGCGATTCTTTAATTGCGGTTCTTTAAAAATCACAATTAAAGAATCACAATTGCCTATTTTGATGCCTGTGCGCCCTAGGGTGGGATTTTTGTTATGTGGTGCTTTAACTGTTTTACTGTTTGAAGTGTTTGAAAATTCTTAATACATTTCCCTGAATGCTCTATGCTAAGCTACTTGATTGTGAGTACAGGTTAATTTGAGGTTTGCTTGTGCCCTACCCTGACAAGGATTGTGATTTCTGCTTGACCAAGGCTCACACCCCAGTCAACCAGTAACCCAATTAGTCACAGTCTCAAAAGATGTTCATTGTCATAGTAGTCCCTCGCACTGGAAGGAACGTCTTTGTGTGTGGATGTGTTTCGTGTGAAAGAGCCAATGGCTTGGGTGGTGTGAGCCATTGTCCCATACTGTATGCTGTACTGGGCAGAAGAGAAATGAGAAAGAAACAAAAACATACCAATGTATTATCGAATTTCATACAGACTGTTGGAAACTGGGTCTGTAGTTGGCAGAGGTTTGCACCCTGTCCATGTAGGGACCGTAAGCTAGATACATACTTTAAATCAGTGATCTTAAAACTTTTCAATGCCGTTACCGTTTTAATGCAACCAAATACATGATTGCCAAACATACTATTCTGGTCAGACAGACCTTCCTACCATGTGCGAGTATCCACAGTGTGATTATTTGAAATTTGGGTTTTGAAGAATATTTGGAGTCCTTTCCCTATTGACACATACTCCCAGCTAGGATATAAATGCTAAATTTTGTTAGTGATGGACCAGTACAGAGCAGATTACTGCCGCTCATGTCCCCGTCCTTGAAACAAAGTACTGCTTTCAGCATAATGCTTCTTTTAGCCAAAGCCTTATGCTCTCCCTGGGATCACTAGAGATGCCCCTAAGGGGGCCCGCCCCCAGTTTGAAGACCTCTGCTTTAAATTAACCTGTGCTTACCCTCTGGTAGCTTGGCACAGAGCAGGAAGGCTTCACTTAAGAGTCAATGTGTAAAGCATTTATGCAACACACACAGATTAACACAATGAAAAACCCACAAAGAGACTCCACACAGGTTGAGAAACATAGACAATATTTATTTGAGCATACTAAGACTAAAACAACAAAAATCTAATCAGTAGAAGTCAATATGAATTTTTAAATAATAAATGCAAAAACAGTGCTTTGGAGTGAATAGCGCTAAAAAGGTTACATGAGGTTATAAGGGACTGGGGTAAATCCAAAATACCTTGGATGGAGAAAAGCGTTGTTATTGAAAGTCCGATGCATCAGTTTCAAATTATGCAATCAGGTCCATGCATCGACGCCGAGCCTCAAAGTCGGGACCTCAGATCGGTGCTGCAGCGGAGTCGACTCTCACCGTTGGGACCTCAGTTTGGTGCTCCGTCACCGTCAAGCCACATAGGAATGTCTTCAGAACAGCACTGCATCGGCCGTAAACGGCACTGCGTAGGTTCCGATCATTCACAGCAGTGACGAAGGGTCGGTTTTGTAGAAAATCAGCTACAGAACCCTCTTATGAGTCCCAGGACTGGAAGGGGCACCTCAGGCAAGGGAAGACTCACAAATGGCAGAGTCCAGCAGTACCGGCCAGGTTGTAGGATGTCTTTTGTGTCCTGAGACTTAAGAAAACAGGAGACAAGACAGCAAGCCTTTGGAGTTACTCCAGGTTCAAGTGAGATTGGTCCAGCCCTTGTTCTCAGCAAGGCAGAGATAAATAGGAAGCAGTGCAGCTTAGGAAAGCTAAGAAGCAGTTCCTTAGAACAGTCAGTCAAGGCAAAGTGGCAATCCTTACAGCACAGCAGTCTTTACTCCAACAAGTAGTGTGCTGATTTATTAGGGTCAGAGCTGCAGCACTTATACCCAAAAGTGCCTTTGATGTAGTGGGTGACTTCTAAGCAACTCTCTGAAGTGCACAAGGATGGATCTCTTTCAAACCCAGCCCTGTCCGTGAGGGTATTTGTGGGGTGTGAATCAGGGGTTTGTGTTTGGACAGGATACTATCTAGTGAAGTGTAAGTGTCAGCCCTCCAATTCCTCCCTGCCCATGACGTCTCATCAGAATGCAGATGAATGTAGATGAGTGCTCAGAATGCAGATGAGCCTCACCTTCCTATGTTTGTGGCTGTCTACAGGGAATGCACTAAGTTTATCTGTCACCCATCCCAGATGTGTATTTGAGACAGGCTGCAGGCACACAGATCAAAGTTTAGAGTAGAAAAATGTCTACTTTCTAAAAGTGGCATTTCTAAAACAGTAGTGTCAAATCCAACTTTGCAACTAAAAAGGAATTATCATTACCATCCCAAAGATGTGAAACATGATTTAGCTACTCCTTTGTAATCAGGAATTACAGCTTAAAGTTTAAAAGTGTTTTATGGAATTTCAAGGCCTCACAACAGCGAACAATTAGTGTAGCTGTTTGTCACTACCAGGACATGAAAAACTTAAAAGTACATGCCTTACCTTTTAGTTACCCAGCACTAGGGTTACCTAGGGCCTACCTTATAGGTGACCTACGTGTAATATAAGGAGAGTTTAAGGCTTGGCAAGTGGTTTTAAATGTCAAGTCAAAGTGATAACAAACTACAAATGCAGGTCTTGCAATGGCAGGCCTGAAGTGGGTTTGAAGGGCTACAGGTCTGGGTGGCACAGTCAGTGCTGCAGGCCCACTAGTAGCTGTTAGAGTACAGCTCCTAGGTATATGGTATACCGCTTTACAAGGGACATATAATATACCAATCAGGTTTATACAAATGTCACCATGTTTAGGGAAAAAGAAGATGCACTTTAGCACTGGTTTGAAGCATTAAAGTGCTCAAAGTTCTAAGCCCAACAAAAAGATCCAGCAAAAAGTGGAGGTAAGCCGGTAGAATTTTGGGGCAAGACCACCCTAAGGTTGCCAGGTCTAACATGTGTCCACCCCAGTTGAAAGTGGGAAAATCTACCCAACCTTTAAGGAGTTCTCATCACTATGGTGGAAAAACCTGGACAGACCATAAGCACTGGTGTCCTGTACTCCTGGTCTGTGTTTCACCCTGAAATCCATACCCTGCAGGAAAATGGACCATCTCACCCCTTAATTGCATGAGCCACCTGAGGGGCCTGGGATCAGTCTGAATCAACACGTGAGTGTCAAACAGGTATAGCCTCAACTTCTTCAGTGCCCAATACACAGCAAAAGCTTTTCTTTCAATAGCAGTCCACCTCTGGAGATTAACATTCTGGAGATGAAGGCTACAGGTTGGTCCAGGCCCTCTTCATTGAGCTGTGATAAACCTGCCCCTATGCCGTGTCCTGAGGCATCTGTTTGAATGATAAACTCCTAGGAGAAGTCAGGGTCCCTGAGCACAGGGATTGTGCACATGACATGCATCAGGGAGTCAAATGGAGTCTGGCATACCTCTGTCCAAATCACATTTCTGGTTTGCTTCTTAGACGTCAGCGCTGTCAGGGGGGCAGCAATGTTGCATATCCCTTGACAAACCTCCTGTAGTACTGAGTGAGGCCTAAGAATGCTTTGACCTCAGTCTAGGTTTTGGTGTGATACCAGGCCATCATAGTCTCTACTTGACTTGGAGGGGATGTACCTTACCCCTGCCCACCAGGTGTCCCAAGTGTACCACAGACGCTTGACCTATCTGGCACTCAATGGCCTTGATAGTCAGGCCTGCCTGTTGCAGACCCTGCAGCACTTCCTAGTGGTGAAAAAGGTGGCCCTTCAATCTGCTACCGATGACAGCTATTTCATACAGATAGGCAGCTCAGAAGGCCTCCATGTCAGTGAGTATCTGGTTCACCAACCTCTAGAAGGTGATAGGAAAATACTTGAGTCCAAAGTGCATTACTCTAAACTGTTAGTGGACCTCTCTAGTGGAGAAGGGTGACCTTTCCTTGGCACCTTCTGTTAGGGCTATCTACCAGTACCCTGATGTAAGATCAATGGTACTTAAGTACTGGACAGCCCCTATTTTGTCAATCAGCTCTTCTGCCCTAGGGATGTGATAAGCATCAGTCTTGGTCACAGAATCAAGCCCTCTATAATCTACACAGCACCTCTATTTGGGTGTGGTGCCCACTGGGGGAGGTTTTGGTACCAGAACCACAGAACTGGACCAGGGGATACTGTAGGATTCTGTCACCCCCCAGCTCCAACATCTTAGAGACTTTACTCCTGATGCTGGCCCTCACCTTATCCGACAATCTGTAAAATATATTCTCAACAGGAAGGGTGTTCCCTGTGTCCACATCATGGGTACATGGGTGGGTAGTCCCAAGAGTAAGGTAAAAAAGAGAAGTGTACTCCCTCACTCTTGGTGATAGTCACTCTGCTGTTTAGGATTTAGAGTGGGGAAAAGGATCACTCCTTCTACAGATCCATCCTTCTCCATGGAGTCCAAGAGGTCAGGGAGAGTTTCTCTCTCCTCTTTCTCCTCTCCGTTTGTCACCAGCAGCATGGTGAGCTCAGACCTCTGAAAGTGGTGTTTGAGGCAATTAGTGTGAAGCACCCTGTGGGGCTGCCTGGGGGTCTTAAGGTCCACCAGTTCAGGTCCCTTACCCTTCTTCTCAAGTGCTTGGTGTTTGCACACCGTAACCACAGTGTGCAAATGCCTGACACTGGCGGTTGAGCCTACTGTGGCTAGAAGCCTTTGTGGAATGCTGGTGCATTATTCGTGATAACATATCTACTTTTAACCCTGTGCCTGGCTAAACACATGATTTTGCCCCGAAGAAGCTTATAACTGGGTGAAACGTGTTGGCTGTATCTGTTTGTACTTGATAAAGAGGCAATTGAATAAGAATTACAGAATCAACCAGATAGATTTCTCTGACTTATTTCCTCTTGATGTTTGTTACTCTAATGTTACAAGTGCATTCTGGTTTGTTTTCTCCCAATTGTGTCTACTTGTAATTCCACAGTGGTAGGATTTTGGTCATTCCACTCTTTCATCACAGTCTGACTGGCAAACAAAAAGTCATAATTTAAGTTAGGAGTTTTATGAGCACCAGTTTCGTTACACAAGGACACATTCATTTTTTATTTGTTAGGCACCGGGAGATTAAGTAATTTGCCCAGAATCGCAGGATGTTGAGCGTCGCTGCAGAGACTTGAACCCAGTTCCCCAGCTTCAAAGTCAACCGGTCTAGCCATAAGGCTACATCCTCTCTGATAAGAGGATGTTCAATTTATTCCTCAGGGCCACAGGTACACCTTTAATCATGTCTACAGAGTCTTGTTGAATCTCTCAATGAGCCTGATGGTTTGTGGATGGTAAGGACTGGAGAACTTATAAGTTACTCAACATTCCTTCCACTTTGACTACATATAAACAGACATGAAATGTGTGCCCCTGTCAGTCACAACTTCCTTGGCGAAACCCACTTGTGTAAAACTCCTCATCAGGACCTGGTTCTCAGAGGGATTGCCATTGGGTACCTAGTGACATGATTCACCAGAACCTGGATGTACCTGTTGCCTGAAGCAGTCTGGGGATCCATAGGCCCTACAATGTCGATGCCCACTCTTGCAAAGTGTGTGCCAACAACTGGCAGTGGGTTAAAGGGGCCTTTAAGCATTTGCCCTGTCTTCCCACTAGCCTGGCAGGTTACGTAGGTCCTGCAGAATGCATCTCAGACTTTCCTGATCTTGTGCCAAAAGAAATGTGGGACAAGCCCTGCCAAGGTCTTGTCTTACCCCAAGTGTCCTGCATGGGGGCCTCATGAGCCAGTTCCCATAGGGAGGCCCCGTGGCATTGGAGGACCACCAGGGCCTTTGTTGTCCCATGAACAGGATCATTAGGCTCACTGTAGGGGAGGCTGTCCTCCCAGTAAAGGTGATAACTTCCAGAGAGATCACCTACTGCTTGGGCTTCAGCCTGTTCACTCTTGCCCTCAAGGGTTGTATACTCCCTCTGCACCCTACAGAACTCCTCCTTGGTAGGTCTTCCTACTACATACCATCCAGCAAGTGTAGGCAGGTCATCAAGGGAAGCAGTGCCCTCCAAAGTGAGCTCTGGGGCGGCCACCGCAGGTGCCCCATTCACCTCACTAGGAAGACACTCAGGGGCTGGCTTGCCACAACCTCTACCTTTCCCCTTTTTAACAGCTGGCTGGCCATTGTTCCGGACGTCAGCCCTTTTTGACTCCCACCCTGGGCAGCCATGGACCTTGTCTTTACACAGATCCAATATAGTAACCCCAACATCTCTGCATGAGCCTTGAGCTCCACATCTTTCCATATATTGTGCTCAAAGTTCATTACCCAACAAACAGTCCACAGGCATGGCAGGGCTCACAGCAACTTTCAGAAATGTGCAATGCCGCCCCTCCACTCAAATGGAACCAGGGCCACAGCACAGTGACCTTCTCTGTTGTAAGCCACTACAACCTGGTGGAATTCACTAGAAATTACCCACTCTGGGGAAACCAGCTGATACATTACAATAGTCATATTTGCTCCTGTATCCCTCTGAGCTAGAATACCTTCTCCATAGATGGTGACCCATTGTCTATAATTGAAGTATTTGAGGGCACATGGATCGTAGGAATCATCTTACTGTCACTCTGAAACATTAGGGTAACCCCACTAAACTCCCCCCATTAACTGGAGCAAACTCTTCCCCCAGTACTACACTAGCCATCCCTGAATTCTTTCCTTCAGTGGGAGGCGGTGCTCCTTTTGTTAACTTGGTATCCCCCCTGCAGTGTCCATACTCATAGCACTCGTAGCAATTAATGGGCTTGGGCTGCTGACCTTTGTCAGGGTAGGTTTTTGTCTGGTGGACAGATTGGAAATAAGAATCAGACCCTTTCCCCTGTGGTTTGTTTTGGGGGCATTTAGAGAACTCTGTCTTTTATCTCTCCCCTCTTTCTTCTGTTGGAATCCCTGACCACTCTTTTGGGGGTCTCCCTCAGATGCCTTCTTGGACACTCTGCTGCTGACCAAGATGTCTGCCTCCTCAGCAAGATTCCTGGTGTCAGCTAACTTACTATCAACCAGGTGTTGGTGCAGCTCTGGGAAACAAATATCAAGCATGTGCTCCCTCAAAATCAAGTTGTACAGCCCTGAATATTCATCAACCTTGCTGCAAGAAATCCACTTATGTCTGTGAAGAGATCTTCTGGCTGTCCCTGAACCTATAACTCTCAGGAGTCAGTCCAAACTTGGTGACTAGTATGGCCTTAATTGCAGTGTAGCATGTCTGGACCTCTACCTCTAGTATAAAAAGTGTGTCCCTCCCCACCATGGACATATACCTCCACAAACTACCACCCCAGAACTTATCTGAGACCATGTGCACTCTCAGAGCCACTTCTTAGGTCATAAACCATTTATCTATGTCATCCCCCACCACAAAACTGGGCACCAAATCCTTTGGTATCCTGACTCTGGACTCACCAGCTGCCACTGTAAGTATGCTGCCACCATTGCTGTTGCTGAACCCCACTTGTAGGGCTCTTATGTCCCACCTTCTGAGGGTGAGCTCATGGGAAAGTTTTCTCTCCTCCATGGCCATCCTCCTTTCTTCATGAGCTTGCTCCAACTTGGCAAACTCTAACTTTACATTTATTTTCTCTCTCCTGTGCATCAGCTCCTTTGGGAACAGGCTCTTTGTGGAGACACTGCTCCCTGCTCTGGTGACCACTACTGCTCATCGAAAATTGTTGGTCCCTTCCAAAGGCAGTTCCAGAGCCAGGTCAGACTCCAGATTCAGGTCCCCTCCTCCTCAGAGATCTCCTGCTCCTCCCCCAGGATATCATCCCCTGCATTCTGAGTCTCTGCCCAGGCCATCAAAGCTTTCTGTAGCTACACCTTCCTGGTGAAGCTCCTTGTAGAAGCTTAATTAAGACATAAATTAGCAGAAAATTCCAAAAGGCCAATCAAGGCGAATTGAAAAAAGGCCACTTCACAAAGAACTTATAAGTAAACTAAATATGCCACTCAGCTATATACCAATGCCACCATGCTTAGGGGAGAAGCACATGCACTTCAGCACTGGTAGCAGTGTTAAAGTGTTTAGAGTCCTAAGGCTAACAAAAAGATACAGCAAAAAGTGGGGGTAAGCAGGCACAAAGTTGGGGGAAGGCCACCCTAAGAATGGCAGGTCTATCACTGACACATGGCTGCAAGTAAGGCTTTCCACTGACAACATTTTGTCATCCAAATTTCCCAATGAGAAGGACCTTTACCAAGGATGCAGTCTTGCCCCTTTATTTTTCTCTTTGTATATTGCTGATCTGAGAGACCCTCCTAAAACAGAACTTGTTATTCCACCTAAGCTGAAAGGCACAGGAGTATTACGCCTGGTCTATGCTGACGACCTGGTGATATTGTTGAATATCCCTAAAGGAATTACGATACTCAATCACTACATGAATACAGTTTAGAGAATCGACTAATTGCTAACTTGTCAAAAACCCAAATTATGCACTTTAGAAAGAAAACTAAGCCAATATTGTGGGCCTTCGGAGTTGCCTCAATTGAAATAGTTAACCAATATGAGTACTTTTGAGTTACATTTGACAGTAAGCTATCATGATCTAACCATCTTTCCACAAGAAAGCTTACATCCTCTACAATCGCAAAATCTTTAGAAAGATTTTCCAACCTGTTCGGAGGCAGAGCAATCAAATCTTCATTGAAAGTGCCATATATAAAAAGTATTGCTTCCTTACTTTATGCATCACCTATGTTAAATAACTTGCCAAAAATGTATATGCAAATGTATGCAATCCTTGGCATCATTTTAGAACTGAATCTAAAAACTTTACCTTCACTTCACTACAGAAGCAGTTTGAACTATTTTTTGACTGTGTAAGGGCTGAGCCCTCAACGTCAAAATCATTGATCAATCAGTAACTAAACAAAACATCACACAAGGATATTGAACAGAACACTGTATCATCAAAATTGGCTCTCGGAACATATCATTTGCCTAATCTAGAGTCGCTGGCAAAGTTAAACCACCAGGCCCGAAAATGTCTACTTCAAGGGATCTTATCTAGCAGACAGAGGGAGAATGAATTACTTAGATAAACAACACAAACTCATAGACTTAGTTTCTGAAATCCTTGCCTCGCGTAACCAAAAATATTCAGGCTCAAATCTTCCCAGTTACGTTAAAATGAAATTCTTAAGCTTTAGACTGTTCTATATCCCCATTTATGAATTCGAAAGGAAGTGCAATCCAAAACTCAAAGGAAAAATTGCTTGTAGATTTTGCAGACTCGCAATTGAAAACCTTTTTCACATCCTCTGTGTTTGCCCTAAACTCTTGTATTTGAGAAATAATTACCAACAAATGACTTTTAATAGGGCAAAAATAAGATCTACTCTACAGGTAGTTAGATTTTAGACTTAAAGATAAATGTGCAATTATACGATTAATGAAATTTTTTGTAGATGAAATTTACAAAGAGTTAGTCACTTGGGCTATTCAATTTTTAATCAGGGATCTTAACTTGTATCTATTTATTACTTTTTAACGATCACTGCTTTTTATTGCAACCTATTGATTAATACAATAACATTTCTTACTTCTTCGTCTAGATGAATAAAGCTGCCTGAAAGTCTCTGTCAGAATGTTATGCATATAATGTGAGCAACATAAAAAAGTCTGGGATAACAACAGACCTAAAAAGTAGAACCAACACCGGCAGGGGCTGAAGAAAAACAACAGAGGGAGCTCATATAGAAAATAAGAGAGTTCATATTTATTGTAAACCTTGAGATCAGTGCCATGGGCAGCAACACTGTCAGACAGTGTGGGAACAATATCCAAGATGCAGTGCGGGAACCTGATGCAAGATGCCAAGTAACTAAGGGGTCTATTATAATGGCAGGCGGATCGCCACCGCCCGTATGACGGTGGCGATCCGCCCACCATTATTCTCCTCCCGCCTCCCATTTACCCCCGCCATATTAGGATGAAGGGGGGGTCCCTGGCGGATGGAAAGACCGTCCGCCGGTATCACAGGAGACCAGGCGGAAAAGGGGCCTAACATGGTGGCGGTGTCTGCAAGAAACCGCCATCCATATTAGCATGCAGGCAGAGATGTGCCTTTCCATGGCGGCGATTCTGCCATGGAAAGGCATGCGGTCTTTGCCCAGGTATTTGGGGGGATGGGGGCTGCACATGGGGGGTACCGCGCGATGCCTGTCACCTTGTGCATGCCAATACACGACGTGCATTCCCAGCATTGTGGCGGGCGGTGCTGTGAGCACCGCCCACCGCCACCCAGCGGGGGTATGCACCGTACCCCCGCTGGGGGTACGGTGCGTACCCCCAGCATAGCGCTGGGGGTACGCACCATACATACACGGGTGGGGGTATGACTCGAACGTACACGGGTGTACATACACGGGGGGTTCGACACGTACACGGGTGTACATACACGGGGGGTTCGACACGTACACAGGTGTAAATACACGGGTGGGGGTATGACGTGAACGTACACGGGTGTACATACACGGGGGGTTCGACACGTACACGGGTGTACATACACGGGTGGGGGTACGACTCGAACGTATCGACATGTACACGGGTGTACATACACGGGGGGTTCGACACGTACACGGGTGTACATACACGGGTGGGGGTACGACTCGAACGTACACGGGTGTACATACACGGGGGGTTCGACACGTACACAGGTGTACATACACGGGGGTTCGACACATACACGGGTGTACATACATGGGTGGGGGTACGACTCGAACGTACACGGGTGTACATACACAGGGGGTTCGACACGTACACGGGTGTACATACACGGGTGGGGGTACAACTCAAACGTACACGGGTGTACATACACGGGGGGTTCAACACGTACACGGGTGTACATACACGGGTGGGGGTATGACTCGAATGTACACGGGTGTACATACACGGGGGGTTCGACACGTACACGGGTGTACATACACGGGTGGGGGTACAACTCGAACGTACATGGGTGTACATACACGGGGGGTTCGACACGTACACGGGTGTACATACACGGGGGTTCGACATGTACACGGGTGTACATACACAGGGGGGTTCGACACGTACATACGGGGGCTGGGGGGGTACGGCGCGTACATACGGGGGCTGGGGGGGTACGGCGCATACATACGGGGGCTGGGGTACATACACGGGGGGTTCGACACGTACACGGGTGTACATACACGGGTGGGGGTACGACTCGAACGTACACGGGTGTACATACACGGGGGGTTCGACACGTACACAGGTGTACATACACGGGGGTTCGACACATACACGGGTGTACATACATGGGTGGGGGTACGACTCGAACGTACACGGGTGTACATGCACGGGGGGTTCGACACGTACACGGGTGTACATACACGGGTGGGGGTACAACTCAAACGTACACGGGTGTACATACACGGGGGGTTCAACACGTACACGGGTGTACATACACGGGTGGGGGTATGACTCGAATGTACACGGGTGTACATACACGGGGGGTTCGACACGTACACGGGTGTACATACACGGGTGGGGGTACAACTCGAACGTACATGGGTGTACATACACGGGGGGTTCGACACGTACACGGGTGTACATACACGGGGGTTCGACATGTACACGGGTGTACATACACAGGGGGGTTCGACACGTACATACGGGGGCTGGGGGGGTACGGCGCGTACATACGGGGGCTGGGGGGGTACGGCGCATACATACGGGGGCTGGGGGGGGGTACGGCGCGTACATACGGAGGCTGGGGGGGGGTCGGCGCGTATGCGGGCACATGTCTCCATGGTTGCTATGGGAGTTCGGTGCGGACGGTGTTTTTACCATACGGTTGTAACATCGGACGCACGGGATGGATCGTAATTCCGCGGTCGGACTTCACTTTTCACATTTGTACGGTGAATCGTCCGGGGACGTGTCGGACACCTTTTCCGACCCGAGGACGAGTGGGGAATAGTTCCTAATGAGATTCGTATGGACTTTTTCCCATGCGAATCGTAATTGGCAGTTTGTACGGCACTTGTACGATTCGTACGGTAAAAAGACCGGATACGAGTCGTACGGAGATTTTTTTTACCGGATCGTAATCGGCACCAAAGTCATGTACAGCACAGAATTACTGTGTGTACATGTGTGGGTGCATAAAATCGAAATCGAGTAGGCCCTGGAGCCAAAACTAGTCTGGCTGTATATGGTAGAAGTTATATGGTGCATGGTTTACCTACAAGTAAAGGTTTGGATGAAAGCAGTACCCCATGTTAAACAGGTTAAAAACTGAGCGCACCAGGGGCAATATTTATGACCCGGTTTGTGTCACTCTTGAACCAAGCAATGTGGTGTTAGAGCAATGCAAACCTTAGCACTTATTTTTGAAGCCATCAAATGCCACTTTGAATTGCTTCAAAAATATGGAATAATGCATTGCAGTGCAAAATTCTGGGTAACATTACTCTGCTCCAGGGCGGCCCTCCATGGGCATTGCATGGGTGTGCCCCTGCAGCTCCCATGGTTTTTGACACATTCCCTAATTTACCAAACCTGGTAAACCTGGGAACGTACCAAAATGTTACGCCTTCACAGGAGAGGCTAAAGAAGGAGTAATAGCTTTATTTCTCCATTTTTGGGAGGTGTTTAAGGCTTAAAAAATGGGTGAGCCCATTAAAGCCCATGGAAGAATTTTGATAGCTAGGCCGGTGAACATTAGTAAAAAGAGGTAACATTCACCAAATGTGATATGTAACATGTACTGCATGTTGTCAAAGGTTAGGTCCATTAACAGTTGATTGATGATTGAAAATTGTGTACAGGTTAAGCTTGTGGAAATACTTCTAGTACACAAAGCTTATTGTGAGTGATGTCAGCACTGATGCACTGTTTATCACCTTACATTTTACATCACTCATGACATGTTCAATGAAATCATTGATGACATCTCAAATGGCATAATGCAGTGAGTGTAACAATTTGGTATACACTTCTGACACCAAAAGGTATTAGGATGGCGGTTGGAAAATCACTCCGACCGCCATGGTAGCGGGAAAACACCACCCGCTAGGACCGTGGCATAACCACCCGTCCAATTAGTATGCTTCGCAGTCGAAATCCGACCGTGGCTGTACGATCACGGCATTTAACATTGCGGCGGTTGCTGCTGCCAGCAGCACCGCCACGATGTCCAAAAAAGCATGTCCAGCATATCCCGGCACTGCAGAGGCCCTGCCACCTGGTACAGGGACATGGGTACCCCCCCCAAGTGCACCCACACCTCCCCAAAACACATTGGGTGCCCACAATGGGCCCCCGGAGACTTTCTCCACATGCCTTTCCATGGCGATTCCACCACCATGGAAAGGCTGGCTAACGCCGGCATCATAATCATGCAGGCGGAGCCTGACCCTGCACTGGCCCCATTTTAGCGGTCCAGCTCCGCCAGGCAAGCATGCAGACTGCTACCGGTGGAAAAGTGGCGGGCGGAAAATCTCACCACCGCTGTCGTCACCGCCATGCTAATGGGACCGGCGGTTTTCTGGATTGCTATCGTGGGCGTATGACTGCCGCCGGCCCAGCGGTTGCCACCGCCGGCCCGGCTGCGGCCATCCAACCGCCATCCTGAAAGACCCCGTAGTGAGGTACTTCTAAAGCAAATTACCTATATCTTTTGTAATGCTAATGAGTGTAAGCATTTGCAACATGGTTGGTCTCCTAATGGGGCTTGTCTATGTGGATGGTGTGTGCTGCTCATGAAGACTTGTTCACAGGACAATGACTGTACATAGTAGGAGCTTCACAATCTAACTGGCTTTGAGAGTATGTAGGCAGTGACCTCTCCATCATAAGTTGGTATGACTGAGAGTAGTAGGGTTTTGGCAAAGTAATGGGGCTTGGTTTTCTGGAAGGTGGACCCTCTAAACAAAGCGTTGCTCGGTGACCTAAATATCCATTTAGATGACTCCTCTAACCCCGCTGCAACTGAACTATCTACCAGTCTCTCTGCCTTACAAATTATTCTAAAGAGCCTCTGTCCTACTCATGACAAAGGCCACCTTCTTGACCCTGTTTTTAGCAACGCACACAATATTTCTGTAGCCACTCCTATCCCACTCCCTTGGACCGACCACTTTCTAATTCCCATGACTTGGGAGACTACGACCCTCACTCCCGTCCAGCAACCTACAATTATATTGGAACGAAAATGGGCGAAGCTATCGGCCACCACCTGGTCCACAAAGCTGGCCATGAGTAAACCCATCCTCGACCCTAATCCAGAGTTGGCGAACAACAACTTCAACTCATGGATCTGTAAATCGCTCGACTCGCTCTTGCCTAAAGTACCCACACACAAAAAGTCCAGGGAGAAATCGGCACCTTGGTACACTCCTAGCCTTAGGAAGATCAAACAAACCTGCAGACGCCTAGAGAGAAGGTGGAGACAAAACTACGAAGAGGACAGGAAACACGAATACAAAGAAGCATTAAAGTCCTACAAAGCTGAGATTAAATCCACTCAATTACACTATTATGAGGATAAGATTAATGCCTCCGCTTCCGCCCCTAAAGAAATTTTCAGAATTGCTAAATCCCTTTCGGCCCTTCCCACAGAACCCCCAAAACTCGAGGACCCCTCCCACCACTGTAACAAGCTTGCTGAATTTTTTCATCAAAAAATTCAATTAATTTGCCAGTCGTTCTCTCCCTATGTGCCGGATCCGTCAGACTCTAGTTCTAACACTAATACAACGACATCTTTAGAGAACTTCCCTCTGCTTGATTTAACAACTCTGGACACTCTTTGTACCAGGATTACCTCCGGCTCTCCCACCGACCCTGCTCCCCCCAACAACTTTCCCTGGTTCAGCACATAATAGGTCCAGTAATCCTGGACATACTTAACTCTTCCATCACATCAGCTAGAGTCCCCCGAGTTTGGAAATGCGCCCAGGTCAGAGCACTCATAAAAAAACCGAATCTAGATCGCTCTGTCCTTGCCAATTACCGGCCCACCTCCCTCCTTCCCTGGCTGAGCAAATTGCTTGAACGACATGTTAATTCTACCCTAGTCAATTATCTTGAATCCAACCACTTACTACATGTCTCCCAAACAGGCTTCCGTCCCCAGCTAGGCACTGAGACTGCGCTGCTGGTGGTTATGGAAGAAGCCAGGCGACTACTGGATCAGGGAGGCTCAGCAGCCATCATTTTGCTTGACCTCAGTGCCGCCTTCGACACTGTCAACCATAACATCCTTCTCGATCGGCTGGCCAACCTGGGGATTGGAAAATCAGCACTGTCCTGGTTCCAGTCCTTTTTAGAGGACCGTTTTTATCAGGTCTTTGAGGGGTCAGCCTTATCCAAGCAATGGCATCTCAACTGTGGGGTCCCTCAGGGATCCTCACTAAGTCCCACTCTTTTTAATGCCTACATGGCCCCGCTAGCCAAGATAGTGCTTCCTTTTGGCATAAAAATAATTACATACGCTGACGACACCCAACTAGTGGTGGCACTCAACCACCCTGAGGGTTCATCTAACACCTTGGGCCTCTGTTTAGAGGCTGTCGCCCACTGGATTCACCACTCGCATCTCAAACTGAATGGGGAAAAATCTGAGCTAATGTTCCTGGGAAAGTCCCCCTCACCTTCCACTCCCCTCATTTGGCCACCTTGTATGGGACCCATGCCAGCCCCAAAGCATCAAATTAAAAGTCTTGGCATCTGGCTCGACAACACCCTCTCCTTCAACCACCAGGCAACGAAGCTCGCGGCCGTATGCTTTGGCCTTCTACGTTTGATCAGGAAAATTCTTCCTCTTCTCCCATTTCAAGCTAGGAGAATTATTGTTCAGGCCCTGATTTTGTCCCGTTTAGATTATGGGAACGCACTCTATCTAGGTGCCCCTCAATCTACTTTAAACAGACTTCAGGTGATACAAAACTGTGCTGCGCGCCACCTGACACAGATCCCTCGTAGACATTCAGCCAGGCCTGCGTTGATGTCCTTGCACTGGCTGCCCATCCGCGCCAGGATCCAGTTCAAAGCCATGTGCCTTTTACATAAAGCCTTCTGGAAACAGGGCCCCCAAATCTTGCATTCTTTGGCTGTTCCTTATCAACCTACCAGGACTCTCCGGTCTAGTGACACATTTCGTATCGCGCCACCTAAAATTCGGAGAGCGAGATGGGGTGGCCGGTCCTTTACCCTAAACGCCTCCAACTTCTGGAATACTCTCCCACTCACGCTCCGTGGTGAACCCAACATTCTACTCTTCCGCAAACACCTTAAGACTCACCTCTTTCTCTCAGCTTTCAAGTAACCCCTTTTTTTTCTACTCTCCGTTGTCCATAAGCGCTAGGAGGCCTCCGGGTAGCTATGCGCTATATAAATGTAATTTCATTCATTCATTCATTCATTCATTCATTCATTCATTCATTCATTCATTCATTCATTCATTCATTCATTCATGGTGGGAGGTCTCTGTAGTAGATGCTTGCCTACCTAATGGGGCTTGAATGTCTGCAGGGCAAAGGCTAAACATGGTAGGGGCTTTCCCATCTAACTGGCCTTGGGAGAGTGGAGGGAGTAGGCTCTGCGTGGAGAGCTGCGCACAGGTTTGTACATAGAAATTTTACCACCTTAATTGGCTTGGGTTTCTAAAAGGAGTGGGCTCGTCATGATGAGTTTTGTACAGGTTGAAGGCTGTGTGTAGCATTATTTTGTCACCTAATAGGACTCGGGTGTTTGGAGGTAGTGGACTCTACGTGAAATATTATGCACATAGTGATGGATGAGCATGCTGGGGGTTTGGCATCAAATTGGACGACTATATCTAGAGGGAGCGGATTCCAGTGTGCTAAATTTATATGAGCACTTATGTTTATGTAATTTTTGCCTTGCAGCGTGTTTGATGATGTCATCAGTGATGTCATCGGTTATGTAATTTGAGATGTTATCAATAATTTCATAAATGAGGTCATGAAACGTTATGAGTGACATAATATGTGTGGCTATATGCAGTGCATGGAGGGGCACAAGCAATAGTTAGCTCTGCTAACTATAACTGGTGAATTTTTGTGTTTTTTTAGTTCAAAACGTTAATGTTGTCACGGACATATTCACCTAACTATAATGTTAATTTAACCTTTACTTTTTCACTGTAATGCTAAGTGATTTGTTTTAAAAGAAAAGCAGGTCTTTTCATCACACAGAACAATAACATTACTTTAAACTTTTCTTTTTGAGCACATTTCTAGTTTTTTCTTTTTTTCTTAAGTAAAGTATAATTTTATCACCATACGTAAAGCCAACCCTCCCAATGGGGCAAACCCCACACAGGGCCTTATGTTTTTTGAAGAGGAAGAAGGCCAGGTGGCCCCCATCCCGAGCCTAATTAAGCCCCTTAGGCCCTGAGGATGTTTTTTTTAAAGGGGAAAGGGCCAACCCTCCCCGAGCCTTATTAGGTTCTGAAAACCCCATTCCCCAGCTCCTTTTTATTTCAAAGGGAAGGGGGGGGCAAGTGTCCCTCTGCTCAAGCTTTTTTAGGCCCTTGGGACCACCCCGCGGAAGCCATCTTCCATGTTTTTTTTTACATGGGAGGGGGTTCACATGGTCAGCATCCCTAAGCCTCATTAGGCCCTGGGGACCCCATCCTCCAGGGCCTTATTTTTTTAAAAAGGGGAGTGGGACCAAATGACCCCCTCCCCAAGTCTTATTAGGCTCTGGGGCCCCCATCCCCTATCCCCTAGGGCCGTGTTTTGTTTAGAGGGGAAGAGGACAACACAGCCCCCCTCCCCAAGCCTCATTACACACTGAGAACCGCAGGTCCCTATGTATTTTCAAGGCGAGGGGGGGCCAAGTGGCCACCCTCTCTGAATCTTTTTAGACCATGGGGACCCCAATGTCACAGCATCTTTTTTATTAAAAGGGACAGGGCCATGTGGTCTCTCGCCCTGAGCCTTACTAGGTCCTGGGAACCCTATCCCCAGGGCCTTTTTTTAATTAAAGGGTAAGGGAGCCATGTGTCCTCCCACCCAGACCCTTGTAAGGCCCTGGGGACCCCAACTCCTAGGGCCGTTTTGTAATTTAATGGAAGAGGGGTCACTGGCCCCCCTCCCAAGGCCTTGTTAAGCCCTGAGAGCTTCATCCCCCAGGGCAGCATTTTTAATTGAAGGGAAGAGGGACCACAGTGCCCCCCTCCCTGAGCCTTGTTAGGCTCTGGAAACTCCATCCCCCAGAACCAATCCTTAAAGTAAAGGAAGGGAGGCCACACAGATCCCATCCCCAAGTCGCCTTGTTAGGCCCTGGAAACTCCATCCCCCAGAACCAATCCTTAAAGTAAAGGAAGGGAGGACACACAGATCCCATCCCTAAGTCGTTATCAGCCCCAGGGATTCCATTCCTCTGGTCTCACACAATTTACTTGTGGAGGATGTGTGGGGAGCCCTAGGGCTCCCATGGTCCCAGCTGGCTCCTGCATGCAGTGGGAGCCAGCATTGCTCCTGCCCTCATGGAGCAGCATCAGTTACTAATGCTGCTCACTCCAGGCGGGAGCAATATTTTTATCTGTTTCCTGACAAAATGATGCCACATTTCCCAGGATGTTGTCATGGTAGAGGGTGGCAACTTGATCCCAATTGATTGGGGCGTCCCCCTTGTCAGCCCAGAAATAGGACTGCACTCAGAAGAACTGCACCTGCTGCACTCAAAGGCTTCACACAAGAAGGACGTTCCCTGTTTTGAAGGAAAAGGAGTGGACTCCATGAGAAGCAACAAGTTATAAAGAGCTAGAAGAAGCAACCTGCAACATCCACTACAAGGATAACTCTAGCTAAACAGTTTCACATGGATTTGACCAGGTGCATTGTCAGAGTTGGAGTCCCAGACCCCAAGAGGCAAACAACAACTTTGAACCCTTGGCTGGTTCTGTGGAAGACTTTTCTGCATCAAGGAACCTTCAGAGAAGAACTCCCAAAAGTTTGGGAGCTTTTGACCAAGTTTTGTGAAAAAAGTTCTAGAGGAAGACCGGCATCGACGACAAGAGTCAAGCCGGTGATGTCAAACCATGACTTGGCTTGACAGCTGAGAAAAAAGGCTACAAAAAAGTGACTAAGTCAGAAGGTAAAAACTTTACAGTGCCCAACCACTCATCATATTCAACTAGTACTCCATCGAGGTTAGCCTTAAAGTTTGACTTTCTCCCAGTGCAGAGTGACCCGACAGTCGTGGTTGGCACTTTACCCTGTTTGGGGCTAGAAAACACATTTCTTTATTTAAACGTTACAAATTCATATCTCTGGTTCCCTACATTGGATCTTTGTCATTTTGGTGTCATTTCAAAGATGAACACATTCTCTATTTTTACACATTGGTGTTGGAATTTTATTGTGTTGTGTCTTTTATTTATTTACTGGTTTGGTGATATTAAATGCTTTAAACACCTGTCTCATAAGATAGATCTGACTGCCTTTCTGCCAAGCTACCAAGGGTTGAGCAAGGATTAATTTATTGAGGCTTGACTGGACCTTATTAGCCATTGTGGTGTTATTACTAGCTGTAGGTACCTATCCACACCTACTGATAACCCTCCTTCCTACATGTAGAATGTAGTCATACATAATGGTGCTGGAACAATATTCTGAGTGTGGGTGCTGCTATAAATGTTACATCACTGAAGTCACAGGGTTTGTGAAAAATCAAAGCGCTACATGAAGGGCAGCAAATGAGCTATCTCCATTCATTAGGAATATAATAGCATTGTAGTAAGCATCGAGTGGTGCTTTTTGCAGCACATTGTCCCAAATATATGAGTAAAGCATTGAGGGGTAAAGCAATGCCATGTACAAAGAGCACATTTCCCATGTCCTCTTGAAATGGCCATTAAATTTGCAACATGTATGCAAGTCTTACTGCTCAACCTATATGACGTTCTAGCAACGCAGCAACATTTCGTTTCTGTGAATATTTATCACGCGTTTAAAGTGTCTTAGTTTGTTTTGGTCTTATTTAGTTATTTGTTTCCAACACACTTCAGAATTGGAACAAATATATCCATTTGCAACTGTATATTTCTCCAATATTTGACTTGACATGTTTTCAGTAGTCATTTGGTCTTAAATGGCTGCTGATATATGTTGAAATAGTTGTAAAGTTAATTTACAATTATTCTAATTGTATTGTGTATGAAAAAACATTTGACATAGTGCAGCCTTCTCCTGTATCACTTTCTGTACCCCAGTAGGACTGTGATCCAGCGGAAGTGGTGTAATTTGTATTATTAATGATCAATTTATTACTTCCCTAAATACAAGGTTTGAGCTGACATTGACATTTAGGTCCTCCGATAGATCTTTTAGTAGAGCTGATAGGGACTAGGAAATATGAGACGTATGCTATTTCCCTCATGAGGACCTTCAATGACGAAATAGCCTATATAACCAGTTTTGTCACCATACATTATGTCTAACATACATTAGTAATGATAGACTCAAAATTGCTTATCAAGATACCTTTATCTAATATCCCACAATTGTCTGAATGGTCAATTACACAAGTAAATGACTAATTTCAAACTCTGTTATACACTAATACAGGTAATTCATAATAATGAAACAATGCATAATCATAATACATCAGATCAATAAAAAATGAGAGGCGAGAGAGAGAGACAAAAGAGAAAAAACATTGCATTATAAATATGCAATTCATACTTCATACAAACCCAGGTCAAGAATTACTAATTCACACCATGCAAAAGTAAGAAAATAACTAACCATTTGGCCGAATCTAGTGCAGCATCACCAGCTGATGAAGTACAAAGTTCTCAGAATTTCAAGGATAGCCAGCCAGAGTAGCTTACAGAGTATTAGCAAGGGCCTCTCTTCTCATAGAAACAGCTACTACCAAATTCTTTCTAACAGTAATAATTATACCCCAAATGTCAAAAGTACAACCCTCTAAAGTTACATTCACAAATTCTTAACAATCTCATTGGCTTCCAGGAAGAGGTGATCTTCATCCTGCTCATCCAGGTTCCTTTAAACAGTCCATTGATAATACGAAATATGTCATTCTTTCTCAGAAGCAGGAAAAGAATCTTGCAAATTTATCCACGTCCTCATGCACACTCCATGTCAGCTTCATAGAAGGATAAATATTTAGCACAGAGAGGAAATTCCTAAAGATTACTTTGTGCACAACTAAAGAAATAAATTCAGCATTTCAGAACTCAAAAATACATTCTTTGCAGCCTACATTCTGAGAAAGAATATCACTCCAGCAAAGTTTTGAGGCCTTCATAGGAACACCATAAACTGCAAATCAACAGTTTTCCTACGGAATACAACACACTCCATTATAAAGGAAATATAAAGAAAATACATAAGGAATTCATTACGGCAAAAGATTCATTATTCTGACTAAACTCATAAGCATAATCTAATCAGACATATTAATTATAATTATGTCTCTCTCATGTTATAAAGAACAGAAAATAAGCATTTCACAAAAGATTTTCCATGAGCATTATTGTTATTATAATTTCATATTTCTACGTGAAAGTTTTATAATGCAACATTTTATTCAGGTCTCTCTCATGTTGTTTTAATTCATATAAAAATATACTTGATATTATCCATGCTTTCTGCATGTCTAATGCTACATTCACTACTAAACGCGTTGTGCTTCTGCAAGTTTTTCACGTAAACCGTTAAAAAGTCACCCATGTGAATAGTTTTTCACACCATTAGTCATTTGTTTCCTTAATAACATACATATGAGCAGACTTGATCAAACAGGATTATTTCGCAAAAATCATGCTTCATCAACTGTCACTTGGTTGCAAAATTCACTCACTTTGCAGGAAGAGAAGGGGAAGTTAAACACCAGTCTCAATGTTGAACAACAGAATAAACAGCTGTTTGTCAGGAGATAGTGCAGGCAATTCACCTCTGTCTTTGAAAGCACCTCAAATGCTTCAAGACAAAAACAAAAAAAGCCTCTTTGTTGAGCATTCTCCTTTTGAATCCCTGCTAGGTTGTTTTCTGGGTTTTGCATCACCTCCCACTCACCTAGTTCCAGCGCCCCGGTAGATAGCCACGTAAACATATGCCAAAAGAGACGAAGGCATTTTGAAAATATGCATTATGTCTTTTATTGTTAATGTTAATGTTATTGACACTTATAAAAGCGCACTATCACCCTACGGGTACCCTGGCGCTCTTGAAAACGAATGATGTAACCAAAAGTTGCTAGGGGGTTTAGCAAAAAGGTAATTTCAGTTTTGTTATAGTGTGTTTTTTTTGCGTGGTGCATTTTAATGTCCCGGTGCACGTCGCCATTTACTTCTCATTTTAGCTTAGCATACTTGATAATGAGATTAAGCATTTAGAACAGAATGTTTTTATGCATAGCGATATTAATTTTAGTATTTGTTTTCTGGTCATGCTATCTCCTTCAAATACAAAAGCAGGTTGCAGTAGCATCTCGCAGTAGAAGTGATGATGGCTCATTACAAAGATTTAAGCCTCATTTTCAGTAGTATATATCTGAAGGAAATATGCTCCCATCCTCGATGTGCTGTCATAAATTCTATCAGGTTTAAAAGGAAAATATGGTCATAAAACTTCGTCAAAAACCTCTACCTTTCAGAATATTTTTTCGAATGAGATAAATACAGAACAATTGTATCCTTTACGTGGAATACTTATTTTTCTTAGTTTGTTTTGTAACAAGAAACGGAAAGCTAGTTTTGAAAAATGTACCTGAAATTATTATGTTAGATATGATATATCTCCAAAGAGGCTTGCATCTAAAACATTAATGATGGGAAGAAATATGCAGGTGCTTAAAACGCTCAGTGGAGCTCTTTGCTCTCACTCCTGCATGTTTATGTCAAGTTCCATACATTATACCTTCTCTCGTCTCATAAATTATGGCTATATATTTTTCTAGCCTTTTTTGAACTGACTCTCTTTGTAGGTTTTTCCTATTATCGAGTGCACACATAGAACTTTCTTTTCAGATTCAATACTGCAATTGTTAAATGTAATTGTCTGTGTAGGTATCAAAGAGGTTCCCTTATTTTTCAAACTATTTAAATGCCGCACAGCTAACTGTTGTCTGATTGCTCCGTGTAATGTCTCTGTGAAGAGAACGTGGATGACAAAAGGTTGCTGAACTCTGTATAAAATTGAGTGGGTGGTTGCAAAGTGAGATTGAATGATGATGATGGCAAGCAGAGGTCTTTGGTGGTTGGGACTTCTTTATAGGAGAAATAAACATTGTTAGACAAGCTACCCATGCCTGTTGTGTCGCCTGTAGGACCACTTACACAATCACACTGGTGAAGAGTTGGTCAATCTCTGGTAAGAGTCTGAAGTGACTCAAAGCCAGGACGGAGGGAAAGGAATCAAGGCAGACTTTGAGTATTTCTTTGACTTTTCTAGTATCTTGGGTCATTGTTCTTTAGAATCCAAGTTAGCAACTAATTTAAAAACCCCTAGGACAGCCGTGGTCTTCCTACTGCTATCTACCCAATGTTCCCTTCTTATGTGCTCCGTGAGAAAAAGGAAAAGAAATGGGGCCAGTGTGCTCACATTTATGGCAGAGGAAGTGCAACCTTTAGGTCGGGTTTTAATTTTAACATTGGAATGCCGGTATCAGTGGCATTTGAAATTCTCATACTCCCCTTAGGTCTTGTGGTTGCTGCGTGAGTCTGGGCTGTTTGTGTAAACTCTGAGGTCTCCAAGCGCATGCTCCATCACTGGTTGACTTCTTCATTACTCATATGTTTCTACGCTAGGCCCTAGTATGATGTAGGAACCCGGAGATCCAACGAACAGCGTCCCACTCTCCAACTCGACTTGATTCCTGAGTGCAATACCTCCTCCTTCTCATGACGCCTTTTCCAGCAAGTGCATAGCTGAAGGGAAAATGGCTTTGATTTAACCTCTGCATACCATCAAATATTGCTTCTTTTAGATTTTTGAAGATGCCACTTGGTTTGATCACACAGCTTATATATTTCAAAGGGCATGGAGACAGTGTTTAAGGGAATTGACGGCATTAAAATATATCAAGATGGCATACTGCTGAATGGTAGCTGTGATGCGTAGCACAAAGAATGGGTTGAAATGGTCTTGAGTGGGTTGCAGGGTTGTGGATTTATATTAAAACGTGAGACATGTAGGTTTGACGAAGATAAGGGGCCAGATGTACGTAGTGCATGGTTTGTGATTACCAAATAGCACATTTTTGCGTTTCACCATTTAGTTATCACATACACCTATGTACAAAAGTGTGTTAACACATTTTGCAATTCCCAGTGTGTTGCGGATAGACCTACATCATTATTATTCATGAGGTAGATCTCAGTTTACAACCCATTGGGAATCACAATAATCACAGGGATAGGGCACTGCTGGGGTCAGCAGACCACCATGTCTGTGATTGCTTTTCAATAAAGCACTTTTGTTGGGAAATGCAGCCCATTTTCCTTAAAGGAAAACAGAATGTGTTTCAAAAAGAAAAAATGAAAAGTTTCTTTTCATTTTTTAGGATTAGACAGTGGTCTGTGGAAGCCCTGCCTGGGCTTAAAACGTTTTTTCATCACCATTCACAAAGGGGAAAGGTCCCTTGGGGACCTCTTCCTATTTGTAAATGGGTTACCACCTACTTGAAGTAGGTGACAAAATGCAAATATTTTGCGACCGCATTTTGGTCGCAAAACATTCACATAAACCACTGCACTTTGGTATTATGAAGGGACGCCCTAATCACACCCCTTGCAAATACCGGATCACGAACCAAGTTTGCGATTTCGTAATAGGTTACTGAATTGTAAATTGGGCCTTTGTACATTGGAAAATACTATTTTTCATTTGCAGATGGCCTGGTTCTGTGAATAGAGGCTTTTGCGGATGAAAAAAACCTTTGTACATTTGGCCCAAGATTTCTTATGTACGGCACACCATGGCTAGTTTGTGGTGAAAGACCAAACAGGACTTCATTCACACAATTCTGAACCTTTCTGCTCCCACAAAAAACAGAAGAGTTTGTGAGGGGTTTGGGCATGACAGAATACTATGATACATTTGTAAAAAAAGTATGGTTATGGGACTGCAAATGTGAGACATTTTTTGAAAAAAAAGATGTAGGTCAGGTGGAGTGCTGAGGATAACAACAATTTTGATGACATAAAGGAACGCTTGAGGGATGAATCATGTCCCCAAAGTTTTGGGTCAAAAAAGAAATCAACCTTGATTACATATGCATACCTAAAATTATGTGGGGCTACCTCTTTCATGAAGGAGGAAAATGTGATGTTTATCCCTCACTATTTAAGAGGTGCCAATTTGTGGTACTTACTTGCATAGAGAGAAGGTGTTGCCATTTTCTCAGACAGTGAGAAAGTTGCTAAAATGTTATGGCTAGTGATTTTAGAGTCAAAACAGACCACTTAATGAGGCACTCATAATGAACAACATTTATTCTGTGCAAACTTGGTAGTAGAATATATTCCAGAGCAGAGAACGGTGTATCTCACTGTCTCTTTTGGTTGTAAAGCTAGAGAATGGCATGGATGGGTCAGATGTGAATGAAGATATTGAAGCAGCATAAGCCAGTGTTTGTGAGGTATGTAATAATGTGATCGTTCTACTTTTTGTCAGATCGAAACCTGCATTTGGAAGATTGCACAGGTTTAGGAGTTTTCTATTTTGCAAATTGCTCATGACACTAAATTTACCAATCAATGCTTCAAAGCCCCATACAGCAAATGCTCTGTATGTGGTCATACTAAAACCAGGCACTGTATTCTGATTTGCTCGCAAAGTCAGGTGTAATTTTGCAACTTCCCCATTCACGGAGGTGTGCAAAGTTTCCCAGCTTCATTTTTAGGAGAAGTGTACCAGCACTGATGCGCTATTTGCTATGGATGTTGCATGATTAAGCCTTCATGTACCACAACATCCCCACACCAATCTACAAGTTGCAGAGGGAAGTTGGCAGTGGACAGTGCATTGTATGGGCTGGGAGCATGTTGAGGCTCTTTTGGATGGGGTACCGTGTTGGGCCTGCAGTCGAAGAGTTGATTTCCAGGCATGAAATTAGACAGTATAGGGAGCTTGAAGAAGGGGGAACTGGTACTGACAGGTGATAGTTCATCCACTACCATACCAACCCTAAGAGGTGGATAATGCTACTTTTCAAATTTTACACAATATAGGTAAAGTTGTCACTTTGAAACTTCACATAGCCATAGATCTATCTCCAAATCAGGCAGCCAACTAGCAGATGCTTTCACCAGAGCTGACTGTTCCAACCAACTTTAACATCTTTTTACCATTAATTTTGAAAAAGGGAGGTTCACCATTCAGCCCAATAGAAGGTTCATTTGGATGTGTAATAACAAAAAGACAGGAGTAAATATTTCAGGTCCCAAAAGATCATCCCACCTTACCCACAAGAGTTAATAACATTATATGAATGCTATTGGAAATCCACTACCAAACACTATATTATTATTTTTATAATTATCATAATTATAATTATAATAGATGATTTATAAAGTGCATGGCTTCCTAAAAAAGGCTTTCCAGCGCCAGGCTCATCACAAAACCATTCGTCTGATGTTGAATTAAATTTATCCACTGCCCCTGTTGGAAATGGCTCCTTTTGAAGGGTTATCCCCAAACTGTATGTTTCTTCCTTCTATTGTTTCCTGACCTGCTGTTGTTGGCTATAGGACTCAGGGCACTTTACCACTGCTGAGCAGTGCTAAAGTGCATATGCTCTCTGTGCAAATTGTTATTGTGATTGGTTCTCCCTCATTGGCATATTTGTTTTACGAGTAGGTCCATAGTAAAGTCCACTGAGTATGCCAGGGCTGGTAAATCAAATGCTACTAGTGGGCTTGCAGCACTGATTGTGCCACCCACATGAGTAGCCCTGAAAAGATGCCTCAGGCCTGCCACCGCGGTGCCTGTGCGCAGTTTGTTAACTGCTTTGTTGACTTGGCAAGTGCAAACACTTGCCAGGCCCTACCCTTCCCTTTTCTTACACATTAGACACCCCTATGGTAAGCCCAAGGTACCCCCCTGTATGTGAAAGGTAGGACATGTACTGGTGTGTGTAACATGTCCTGATGGTGAAATACTGCCAATTTCGTTTTTCTCTATGGAAAGGCTTTCTTACCCCATATGACAGTATGGGGAATACTTTGTAATATTTTACATGCATATTTTCCCATTGGGATAAGATTGAGAAATTGAGTTTGGTATACCTGAATTCAGGATTTATTGACACATCTTTTAGTAAAGATGGTTTTTAAATTGTGTATGAAAAGATCACTTTTAGAAAGTGGCTATTTTCTTGTTCAACCTTCCTGTGTGCCTCTGCCTGTTTGTGGATTGACTGTCTGGCTTTGGAGAGGCAGGTGCTGGGGAGTTGCAGTGGCACCAGGAGTCTGGATGAGTCAGCACTAGGCTGAATAGGCCTGATCTTCATTTGGAGTGGTGGCAGGAGTAGCACCTGTACCTGTATAGGGCTGTGCCTGCCTTCCACAATGCCGGCTCCGCCCCCCTGTGCTGTGTCTATGACCAAGGTCCACACTAACAAAGGAAGTTGTAGTGCACTGGCAGAGTGCCTCTAGAACTGGTTTGAACTGAGCTCAAAGTTCCTTGCACAAAGAGAAAAATACATTTTGGGGTATAAGTATCAGACCCCAAACCTCAGACTTTAGATCAATCCTGGAATTCAAGGAGAAGAGCTGGAGAGACTGAGGAGAAGTACTGCCCTTGCTGTGTGTCTGGGGTTGGCCTGCAGTTGCTGTTTCTGCCAAGAAAAGGAGAAGGACTTTCCTGGGTGCTGTGTCCCCTGCTTGAAGGAGAACTCTAAGGGCCGGAAGTGAGCTGGTCTCCTGTTCAGAAGTCTCAGGGACACAAAGACTTAACCCCCAGCTCCCCTGATCTCTGCTGTTGTGAGTTCTGACCTGCCTTGAGGTGCATGTGCCAGTGTTGGGCCTCTGGAGGTTGTTGCTGCTGTTTGAGAGCTGAAAGATGCAAGAAACTCAAAGAACTACAAAAATCAACGCATTGCTCTTCTTGCGGCTGTTTCTCCAACGCATCTTCGCGGTGTGGGAAAGATTTCCACGCATCGCTGCTCCACTGTGAAAACCGTTGCAGCGCCTGTTGTCGCTGCAAGAATCGATGCATTGAGGGATCACGGCTAAAGAGGACCGACACAGCGCCACGCAACGCTGCCGCGTCATTCGCTGAGGCATTTTGGATTTCCACGCATCGTACCTGTGTAGCAAATTCTTCCGACGCATCACCTGCAGGCCATAACCGGCACGAACAATCGACGCATCACTCCCCATACAGACCGGAATCGACGCAACCCTTCCTCTGCGTACAGTGGGACTGTCGCATCACCTCCTCAGGGTCTCAGGAATGTCGCTACACGTATTTTGGTGAAAAGACATGCATCCATAGTTTTCTATGGTTCAAATTATTGAAACCTTTTGAAAGTCATATTGTTAACTGTGTATGTTGGATTTTTGTCATTTTGGTCTTATTTAGTTTAGATAGAGATATTTGTTTTTCTAAATGGGTGTGGTGTCCTTTTCTTGGTGTTTTCACTGTGTTACTGTGAGTGTTGGTACAAATACTTTACACATTGCCTTTGGGATAAGCCTGTCTGCTCGTGCCAAGCTACCAAGGGGGTAAGCAAAGGTTATCTAAAGTGTGTATCCCCCTTACCCTGACTAGAAGCAATGGTCCCTATTTGGACAATGGTACCTACCTCTGCCAACTAGAGACCCCCATTTCTAACAGCCCTCTTGCAGGATGGAAAGAGTTCTAGAAGTCTCTTGAATGGTCCTCTGCCCCCACACAATCCTGAGAAAAAAGCCCCAAAATCCTGCAGGAGGAAATGGTGACATATTCTCCCACTGATGTACTCATTTTCGTATGAGAAATTAACAAAACATGAAATTAAATTATATAGTCGGCCACCAAAGTTTTCTTTTTTCTTTCAGATGTGACTCCAAAATCTGAAACTATCTTCTACCTGACATTGAAACATCCTGGTTCCACATCTTGAAGAGAGAGTTGAAATCTCAGATTTAATAAGACTCCTGAACCCTTCATCAAATATAATTTCTAGGTACCTGGCTTGCCACACAATGCCTATTTTTTTATCACTACTATATGCTTGTAGAGCTGTCTTACATCCTGTTATGGTCTGGTCCGTGCTACCAGAATGTGAAGATATATGCATTTTCACTATATTTGGGCCATATTAACTTTGAGACCTGTTAAGACAGATCTTCTATTGAGAGTATAGTACAATCTTCACGGTGCTTGATGCTCATGCAGTCTCATGGGAAGATATGTTGCATAGGGCTCCATTAAGTATAATGCAGTAACTGGAGTGCTTCCATCACATTAAATGTTGACTTTGAGATGCAGAACTACCTTGGAATTACGATCAATTTTACCCACATCCCCTTTGATATACAGTCTGACATCGTACATCTTTACTGCACCAGTTTCTGCATTCAAGTCCCAAATCTGGGGCCTTTGTATACGGTCAAATCTCTCCAGGTTTGACTTCGAGAATCTTTCCCTGGAATCACCCTTGACAATTTCATGCGCACTAATGCTGCGTTCAAAACTAATTGACTATTATTTTCAGTGGAACCTTGTGTTTGCACCAAATTCTGTAATACAATGCCACATTTAAAGTGAACCAATGCGTTCTCCCTTCATGGGTTGCATTTGGAGCGATTAAGTAGGGTTCTCAATGATTAGCTTTCTAGAGCAGAAATTCTGCCAAAAAATAAACTTTAGTTTAACAACAATTACTCACATGAACGGTAATATAAAAATGGCAAAGGTTTGTAAAAACACCTACCAACAAGTGCAGTTGTCAAGCACTCAGGCTACACTAGCCATTCACTCCAGGCTCTGATGCAATCTGCTTCTACAGCCAATTGTACAGGCTAATTGAATTTAACTTTCTTTATTTTGTTCCTAATTTAAGAAAGTGTACATGACGAGCTCTGTACAGATTTAGAAGTGAAGTGCCTTCTGCTATAATTGCTAATTTAGGGGGATGTATGCCACCGAATTGCTTCCTCTGAAGTAACCAGCAGCATAACCAAACTCAATTAGGTCGAGAAAGGGAGAGGCGGCTGTTTCTTTCTAGCAGTGATATTTCCAAATGGAATGCTTAAACATGTTTCGAGATCTGCTAAGTACATCTTAAGCTGCACAGAACTGAAAATGTGTACACATATTTGTTTTAACAATAGCATTGTCTCCAGTGGAAGCACTCTCCACACTTACAGAGCAAGAAAAATGCTTTTGTTGATTCTGCAAGGCTTTAGAGCTAAACTTCGCCATATGTTGAGATTGTGGGGGATAGAGCAGAACAAGACACTCAGACACACTTCCACTTCAAAGTTACTTCTGTTTAGAAAATGCTGGCTGGAGAAATGCAATATTTCTCTTAATCTTTCTTACAAGATGCAGCAGTAAAAATAAAACCGCCACCTAGTTAACGTCCGAAACATCAGGCATGTGGATGGATGGATTTAGACGGGAAACAACCTTTACATCGCGGTTAGTACACCGCGATGCAGTTACATCGCAATCGTTACAACGACTGCATGTTACCACGCCATGCCATTACAACGCAAGTCTTTACATCGACTTGCGCTAGATGGCGTGCTAACATTACAAATAGTGTAGTTTACTTTCCAAACATCTTCCCTACTGTTAAGCGGACTGGAGTTGGAATAGTAAATTAGGCTTTTCTAATGTTAGCACGCCATCTAGTGCAAGTAAATGTAAAGACTTGCGTTGTAAAGGCATGGCGTGGTAACATCGCAGTCGTTGTAACGACCACGATGTAACGGTACGCGTTGTAAAAACTTGCGCTGTAACTTCGTACATCCGATTTAGACAAGTGTAGCCTTCATATTTTCTCAGCCAGACTTTTGTTTCATTTAAATGAGGCAGCACATTGTTTGTATCAAGGCATTTCCACAGCATCTTTCCACAAAAATGCCCTAAGTATCAAATAATGCAGGCATGAGCAGGGACCAATCCGCATTTATCTGATCATTTGGGGAGAAAGTGTTTTCACCATTTGTAGGCCCCCAAATAGATATGTTTGAGGTCCCAACCCCATTTATGAAAACCCCTTTCAGATAGCGACAATGGTGCGGAAACACGGTACAAGCACCCTCACTTTTTTGTATTTTCACAAGAACCGGCAATGAGAGTAGGGATGCAGATCCACCTTAACTGCAACCGTTATCATCTTTGCTTCTTGATCTTCTGAATAATGCTAAGAGCCAAGCTGTAAGGAGGGAGCTGAGTACCATAGCCAGGAGTGCTCTGGCCAATGCCAGAGCCCTGCGCTTTTCGTTGTCTCTTAAAGATGGGGGCCCGGCGATAAATTGTCGGAGCAAATCTTACCATGGATAATGTTAACTTTCTCTGGTAATAGCAACCCAGTGTCAATCATATTAAAGTGATTGAACATCCAAGAGATGTGCATAAAAGGAGGGAAAGTGGTTTTGATTAACCAGATAAAGAGTACACCTAGACAAAGAGCTATAGAAATTAGTTGGCCACAAACCACTACCAGAGGTGAAACCGTTCGAGGTTCATGGAACCTCCCACCTCTTCTGGGACACTACAAATGTCAAAGGTGTTCGGCATGCTCCACTACTACAAACACCAAAACCTTTGAACACAATGGACAAAAATATGATCTACATTCCTTCACCAATTGCAGATCCCACAATGTCATTTACTCTATAAAGTGCCCTTGCAACCTGCTGTACATAGGCCAGACAACCCAAATGGTCAAAGACCGCATCCTTCAACCCCGGAGCCGTATCAGATGTGGCGTTCTAACAGCACCCTTAGTCACACATTTCAAAGAGAAAAACCACAGTGAATCTGATTTCACTGGATGGTGATTGACCAACCTTCGAAACCCATCAGAGGTGGTAATATCCAAAGACTTTTGAACAGGTTTGAATGCCACTGGATAGCCCGCTGTAACAGCATTGAACAGGGCCTGAACACTCTTGATGAATGGAATTCCACACTATCCTAACTACCGCTATTTCTGATACGACCAGTTACAGCTGTCCTCCCACCTTACCATAAACTGTGACACGTTTTGTTGTATCCATGATACCATGATGCTTCCACTCTAGCGCATCAAAAAATACCCCCCTCCCCACCCTGGTGTACCTTAATTGTACAATATATCCCCCCTTCCCCCAACCCTCCCCCCCTCCGCCCCCCCCCCGAATTTGGTTTCTTTTTATTAACTGGTTATCAATTGTTAATTCTCCTTTTTTCTTTCAAGGACGTCATGCACATGTAATCACACATGTCTAATTTTGTCAATTGTAATAATACCAATACAATGTAATTATTCAGGCTCAGTGCCATGACCAATTAATTGCCACTGTACACCTTCCTTATTTCATCCTCGCTGGATTTTTTACTGTTTTAACTCTTCCTTGAACCTCCGTCGTTTTTCTAAGTCTTTTTTCTTTTCCTCACTGCCACTCTGTCGGCGGTTTCGTTTTGTGCACTCTAGTCGTTTTCCCTTCAGTTCCATGTGACTAGGATCACGTTGCTATAACGCTTCTAGGTACCGTGCCCACAGTTCCTGCCGAACTAACGCTGGTCTCCAGAACGCGCCCATTGATTGCGCCTTGATTGATCCCTGCTTTCGGCCAAATTGTAAGTACGGCGACTCCGTTGTACCCTGTTAGCCAACTGACCCCCCGGTTCCTGGATTGCGTCTCACAGTCCTCCTTCTCTCTCCCCCTAGATCTCCTTGTCCAGGGGTTTCTGGACTCCGCCTGATTCCATTTCCCCGTAGTAAGTGGTTCCCTTCATTTTACTGTGCCTTTGCATACCGATCCACCCCCTCCCCACCCACACTTTCTTCATTCTTTTTCAGCAACTGATCGATGATTTCACCGATCCCGGATTGACTCCGCCCCCTTACCCACCTCAGTAAGTGCGTTTGCCTCCTCCCGCGGTCCGCACTGCTTGGCCTCTTTTCGCGTGTCGCAACCCCAGCATCTATGCTCCCTCACATGGCCAAGTGACCTCTTTTTCCTGTCTCCCTCTTTGTACTGCAGGGTTACTATTACTTTTAATTATGTACACCTCGCCAGCGCGTTGCCTTCTCCCCGCGGTCCGTACTGCTCTGCTTACATTCGCCTGTTACCACCTCAGCTCACACGCTCCCTCACATGGTTAAGTGACCTGTTACCCTCATCGTGCTGCAATTTTAATTATCCACACCCTGCCAGGGCCCTTCTAGACGCCCTGTTTGTAAGTCACCTCTGTCAGCTACGCAATCTTATCTGTATCTATTAGCGTCCTTTAGAGATTAATGCCCTCCTCCTTTGCAGCCAATATCGGTTCTGCACAATAGTGCCTTCCCTCACTGCTGCTACTAGCGATCTTAGATATAAGCTCATTCTTTCCTTTTACGTACTCTTCTGTCCCTCTGTGGTCCACAACACCCTGAGATACGTTTCCTTTCACCCTTAGCACTGCCTTTAATTTGTATGTAACCAGTGCTGATGATGGTCTAGACTTCCACAGGCCGAAACGCCGTCGACTTCAACAGCGTAACTTCTGGCGCCCTTCTTTACGGACATCCTACCCATTGTCTTCTGTAATTTGTGCATCATTTACTGCCTGGATATCTTGAATATGTAAAACTTTTTGTATCACTTTGTTCTTCGTTGCACCCTACACCACCGCTGTATATACCACATCACGTGCCACTTGCGCCGTCACAAATTTCACGAGCACTTGTGCACAGTATCCTATTGGTGACATGTTCATTAATGTAACGCAGTACTATCTTACCATGTGCTTGTACATATGATGTTTAATATGTCCAACATGTTTAAATTGATTCTAATACAAAGCAACCCTTACATCTATATGTTTCCCTGTGTTTCTCCCTATTCGGATTTAATCCATTGCAATTCTATATGCTTACTTTATTTGTTCTTCTAATGATACCCATATTGAGACATTGTAGTTTGATATAGTCTACTGCCCCAATCTCTCTGTGGTTTATGGGCTACCTCCAGTGGTCTGATACTATAGAAATTTGTTGGACAGATGATTTCTATTACCTTAAAACGACGAGTTCAGTCATTCCTTTCCTAACTTCACAGGAAAGCATGGATTTGTCTCCATACCTTTATAATATTCCAGATAAGTGCTTGTGGAATGAAGTTCTGTGCTTGAGGGTGGACATTGACCCTGGATGGCTTATTAAGGGATTAAAAATAGAGGTTGTTAAGAACAAGAGCCAGTGTCCCTGTAAAAGAGGTAGGAAATATTCAGTTTATTGTTGGATTGTCCATTTTTTATTGAGACAAGGAAAAAGGTTCTTCGACCTGTGTTTAAAAAATACGTGATTCAAACTAAGGAAAGGGGGCTAGAGCAGATTTTTATCTCAAGTAGCTATTGCCAATATGTGTGTAAAATTATAAAGACTTAGGGGTCGATTCCGATCCTGGATAAACCGGGTACGAACCGTCGGACGGTGCGTTTTCTCCGTCCGACTCGTACCCGGTCGAAATACCTTACAAACATGCA
This sequence comes from Triturus cristatus, assembly GCF_964204655.1. Taxonomy (NCBI): domain Eukaryota; kingdom Metazoa; phylum Chordata; class Amphibia; order Caudata; family Salamandridae; genus Triturus; species Triturus cristatus. The sequence continues at coordinate 390,724,582 of NC_140582.1, read as the reverse complement.
AGTACGATTCCTACGCAAACACCATTTGCGTACGAATCGTAAAAAACACCGACCGAACTTAAAATACCCACAATTCTGATCCGTGACACCGCGGACGAGTCAGGCAACGTTTCACGAACCAGCAAGTACGATTCGTACCGACGTCGCTCCGCACGGACAATAATTTATGGGAGCCAAAAACTGCCGGGAAATCAGGACGACGCGCACAAGGAGCACCTGTACGCGACGGACAGCCATGGACCCCAACCTACGTGCCATCCCAGCACTCATTACAGTCCACCTGGTGTACAGGAACCAACGCAGACGCCGCAGAAGGTCAGAACAACACCCAGGGTCAAAGGGGGGGGGCAGGGGAAGGAAACATAACCCCCACCCAAGTCCAAAATCAAACATGTCCCGTACATACCTGACCCCCAGGGCCTGGTCACTTCGGGGGTGGGGGCGTCTCCACCAAGGCCTGCGTCCGCCACAATAGAAGTCAACATGGACGCGAACTGGCAACACAACAATTGTGGGACGCACCGTACCCACGCCTTAAGAGCGTGGGTACAGGTCGTACCACGCCCACCCGTACGTCACCCAAACAATGGCGGTACGGCCCATACCCACGTCCCAAAGGCATGGGTACGGGCCGTACCGCCATTCTTGGGGTGACGTAGGGGTGGGCGTGGTACGACCTGTACCCACGTCCAAAAGGCATGGGTACGGTGCGTACCCCTACGGCACCCCAACAATGGTGTCACGGCCCGTACCCACGCCCCCAGAGCGTGGGTACGGCCCGTATCACACGTACCCCCTCATCACCACTGCAATGGTGGTACGGCCCGTACCCACATCCCACAGGCATGGGTACGGCCCGTACCACCATTGCAGTGGTGATGTAGGGGTACGCCTGGTACGAGCCGTACCCACGTCCCAAAGGCATGGGTACGGGCCGTACCGCCATTCTTGGGGTGACGTAGGGGTGGGCGTGGTACGACCTGTACCCACGTCCGAAAGGCATGGGTACGGTGCGTACCCCTACGGCACCCCAACAATGGTGTCACGGCCCGTACCCACGCCCCCAGAGCGTGGGTACGGCCCGTATCACATGTACCCCCTCATCACCACTGCAATGGTGGTACGGCCCATACCCACATCCCACAGGCATGGGTACGGCCCGTACCACCATTGCAGTGGTGATGTAGGGGTACGCCTGGTACGAGCCGTACCCACGTCCCAAAGGCATGGGTACGGTGCGTACCCCTACGGCACCCCAACAATGGTGGCACGGCCCGTACCCACGCCCCCAGAGCATGGGTACGGCACGTACCAAGCGTACCCCTACATCACCACTGCAATGGTGGTACGGCCCGTACCCACGCCCCCAGAGCGTGTGTACGGCCCGTACCACGCGCACCCCTACGTCACCCCAACAATAGGGGTACGACCCGTACCCATGCCTCAAGGACGTGGGTACGGCACGTACCAAGCGTACCCCTACATCACCATTGCAATGGTGGTACGGCCCGTACCCAGGCCGTAGGACGTGGGTACGGGTCCTACCACGCCAGTGTACAGACACAGAGGGGTGTGTGGGCATCAGCCCCAGCAGTGCCCAGACACAGGAGGGGTGGGTGCAGAGTCCCCCCCAGCAGTGCCCAGAGATAGGAGGGGTGGGTGCAGAGTCCTCCCAGCAGTGCCCAGAGATAGGAGGGGTGGGTGCCTATCACTCCCAGCAGTGCCCGGACATAGGAGGGGTGGGTGCAGAGTCCCCCCAGCAGTGCCCAGACATAAGAGGGGTGGGTGCAGAGTCCTCCCAGCAGTGCCCAGAGATAGGAGGGGTGGGTGCAGAGTTCCCCAGCAGTGCCCAGAGATAGGAGGGGTGGGTGCAGAGTCTGCCCAGCAGTGCCCAGAGATAGGAGGGGTGGGTGCAGAGTCCCCCAGCAGTGCCCAGAGATAGGAGGGGTGGGTGCCTATCACTCCCAGCAGTGCCCAGTGATAGGAGGGGTGGGTGCAGAGTCCCCCAGCAGTGCCCAGAGATAGGAGGGGTGGGTGCCTATCACTCCCAGCAGTGCCCAGAGGTAGGAGGGGTGGGTGCAGAGTCCCCCAGCAGTGCCCAGAGATAGAAGGGGTGGGTGCCTATCACTCTCAGCAGTGCCCAGACATAGGAGGGGTGGGTGCAGAGTCCCCCCAGCAGTGCCCAGACATAGGAGGGGTGGGTGCAGAGTCCCCCCCAGCAGTGCCCAGACATAGGAGGGGTGGGTGCCTATCACTCCCAGCAGTGCACAGACCTAGGAGGGGTGGGTGCAGAGTCCTCCCAGCAGTGCCCAGACATAGGAGGGGTGGGTGCCTATCACTCCCAGCAGTGCCCAGAGATAGGAGGGGTGGGTGCAGAGTCCCCCCAGCAGTGCCCAGAGATAGGAGGGGTGGGTGCAGAGTCCTCCCAGCAGTGCCCAGAGATAGGAGGGGTGGGTGCCTATCACTCCCAGCAATGCCCAGACATAGGAGGGGTGGGTGCCTAACACACCCAGCAGTGCCCAGACATAGGAGGGGTGGGTGCAGAGTCCCCCCAGCAGTGCCCAGACAGAGGAGGGATGGGTGCAGAGTCCTCCCAGCAGTGCCCAGAGATAGGAGGGGTGGGTGCAGAGTCCTCCCAGCTGTGCCCAGAGATAGGAGGGGTGGGTGCCTATCACCCCCAGCAGTGCCCAGACATAGGAGGGGTGGGTGCCTAACACTCCCAGCAGTGTCCAGACATAGGAGGGGTGGGTGCAGAGTCCCCCCAGCAGTGCCCAGACATAGGAGGGGTGGGTGCAGAGTCCTCCCAGCAGTGCCCAGAGATAGGAGGGGTGGGTGCAGAGTCCTCCCAGCAGTGCCCAGAGATAGGAGGGGTGGGTGCCTATCACTCCAAGTAGTGCCCAGACATAGGAGGGGTGGGTGCAGAGTCCCCCCAGCAGTGCCCAGACATAGGAGGGGTGGGTGCAGAGTCCTCCCAGCAGTGCCCAGAGATAGGAGGGGTGGGTTCAGAGTCCCCCAGCAGTGCCCAGAGATAGGAGGGGTGGGTGCAGAGTCCTCACAGCAGTGCCCAGAGATAGGAGGGGTGGGTGCAGAGTCCCCCAGCAGTGCCCAGAGATAGGAGGGGTGGGTGCCTATCACTCCCAGCAGTGCCCAGAGATAGGAGGGGTGGGTGCAGAGTCCCCCAGCAGTGCCCAGATAGAGGAGGGGTGGGTGCCTATCACTCCCAGCAGTGCCCAGAGATAGGAGGGGTGGGTGCAGGGTCCCCCAGCAGTGCCCAGAGATAGGAGGGGTGGGTGCCTATCACTCCCAGCAGTGCCCAGGCATAGGAGGGGTGGGTGCAGAGTCCCCCCAGCAGTACCCAGACATAGGAGGGGTGGGTGCCTATCACTCCCAGCAGTGCACAGACCTAGGAGGGGTGGGTGCAGAGTCCCCCCAGCAGTGCCCAGACATAGGAGGGGTGGGTGCCTATCACTCCCAGCAGTGCCCAGAGATAGGAGGGGTGGGTGCAGAGTCCTCCCAGCAGTGCCCAGAGATAGGAGGGGTGTGTGCAGAGTCCTCCCAGCAGTGCCCAGAGATAGGAGGGGTGGGTGCCTATCACTCCCAGCAGTGCCCAGACATAGGAGGGGTGGGTGCCTAACACTCCCAGCAGTGCCCAGACATAGGAGGGGTGGGTGCAGAGTCCCCCCAGCAGTGCCCAGAGATAGGAGGGGTGGGTGCCTATCACTCCCAGCAGTGCCCAGAGATAGGAGGGGTGGGTGCACAGTCCTCCCAGCAGTGCCCAGAGATAGGAGGGGTGGGTGCAGAGTCCTCCCAGCAGTGCCCAGAGATAGGAGGGGTGGGTGCCTATCACTCCCAGCAGTGCCCAGACATAGGAGGGGTGGGTGCCTAACAGTCCCAGCAGTGCCCAGACATAGGAGGGGTGGGTGCAGAGTCCCCCCAGCAGTGCCCAGACAGAGGAGGGATGGGTGCAGAGTCCTCCCAGCAGTGCCCAGAGATAGGAGGGGTGGGTGCAGAGTCCTCCCAGCTGTGCCCAGAGATAGGAGGGGTGGGTGCCTATCTGTTGGACCCGGCCTCGTAGAATGGCCCTCCGTGCCCCCGCACCACCGAAACCTGGTACCTGCAGCCCAAGCACACGGCCCAGCCGAACCTCCCCACCAGGACACACGCACCGACCCGGACGTCCCCGTCCATGGCCTCTCTCCTTTCGGCCACCCCGGGCCCGCGTGCCCACTTCATGCACCAAGATGGCCGCCCGGCCCCAGCGCGACCCGGGCCTAGAGGCGCCACTCCGGCTGGAGGACATCACGCTTCCAGGGGATGAGAGAGGGAGGAGCAGTTTCTATCGCACCTCTGAACTCCCTCGGGACGATGGGTTTCGATCGGCCCTCCGGCCTCCCTGAGGGCTGGCTCCGTGCCTGCTGGGTGTCTGGGACTCCTCCCAACCCGGCCCTGAAAGGATCAAAAGACTATAGCAGGAAATCCCGACAAGCGACCCCCAGGTGACAAGACCCCTGCCTGCACAGACTCCGGACATCAAAGAGGGGTCGACCTATAACAAGGGGTGCTCTGGGTCTGTCCGGCAGATTCGACGCTGGAACAACGAGAGCCTGCCGACGTGGTCGCGGCTCCTGGAACTTGGACCCACCTGAGCCCTGCTGAGTGACTCGCGGCTCCCTGAAGATCGTAAGACCGCCGAACTTGTACCTGAGCCCTGCTGAGTGACTCGCGGCTCCCTGAAGATCGTAAGACCTCCGAACTTGTACCTGAGCCCTGCTGAGTGACTCGCGGCTCCCCGAAGATCGTAAGACCTCTGACCTTGTACCTGAGCCTGCTGAGTGACTCGCGGCTCCAACCGACTCTCACGGTCCCGCCGGACCCCGTCTACAACATCGTATCCCCCAGCTCGAGGATTGTGAGCTGTGCGCCGGATACGTCCCTGCTTGAACCTTTACCAGAGACTGTCCCGCTGCCCCCTACCCCTTCCGAGACTCTTGAGCCCGTGCTTACCTTGTACATATTTGCAGTGATAACCTACTTGATAAAGATTGTTTTCTCAGAATACCCGGTGTGGTCACTCTGTGTCGTGTGGTGCCAGAGGTACGATCCTAGATACGAGATTCCTCCCCCTGGGGAGTCTCCCGCCAGTGCCCGGCTACGATACCTTGAGGGTGGGTCTCAGGGTAGTCCGGACCCCTTCCAGGCTCCTCTGAGGTCGCCGTCTAACATTGGTTGCAGCGACGGGATTCGGGCCCATCACCTAGAGATCGTACCGTGAACAACGGAAGCACTACCGACAAAGATGGCAGAAGGAAGCGCCGTGAGCCCCGCAGAAAGCAGCGCCAACAGGGTGTTCCAGGTGGAGCAGCTAGAAGAATACACACACAAAGAGCTAAAGCAATTTTGCAAAGAACTTAAAATCGCTACCTCTGGTCTCAACACTAAAGAGGATTTGCAGAAAGCACTGAAAACTTGGGTGGAGACTGGGGCCTCCCGCCCGGATGGCACGGGGGAGCGCCCCGACGAAGCCGAACCCCCCCAAAGGGAAAGCAGTAGCAATCAGGTGCGAGGCATCGTACCAGACGGGGGCCTATCCCCGGAAGAGCTCGCGGACAGAGAGAGAAGCCGCAATCATGAACTCGAGTTAGCCAAACTCAAAATCGAGGGCGAATTGAAGTTAGCGGAAAAAAAGCTAGCAGTAGGACAAATGCGTGTACAAGGCGAACTAGAAGAAAAGAAGCTCCAACGGGAGCACGAAGGAAGGAAGCTCCAACTAAAGCACGAGCGCAGCTTGAAAGAAATCGAGCTCAAGGCCAGAAGCGAGGAAGGAAGGCCCCCGGGAAACCGAGAGACGGCCTCCCCAGCGGAACAGAAGGTCCACATCCCCAAGGATGTGGTCAAGGAATATTATAAAAACGATGACATTCAGCAATGGTTCAGGGCCTACGAGGTCGCCATGACCTCCCATCGGATCCCGCAGAAGGACTGGGGGGCGGGGTTGTGGGGGCGGTTTCTGAGCGAAGGAAGGGACACCCTGCTCGACCTACCCCTCTCCCTACAGACCTCCTACAGCCACATGAAAGAGGCTCTACTCACAAGATACGGCCTCACCCCAGAAATGTACCGTCAGCGATTCCGGGACTGCAGGAAGATCCCGGGCACCACCTGGGTGGAGTATGTAAACTTTTTCAGTCGGGCTTTCGATGGGTGGATCAAGGGCAGCAAAGTCACCACCCTTGCCGAACTCACTGACCTCATGTTGTGGGAACATCTGGCTGCGAACTGCTTCATAGAACTACGTCAGCATCTGCTTGACAGCAAGCTCACAGATCCCCGGAAGCTGGCAGTGGAGGCCGACCGCTGGACCAACACCCGGGTCTCCCGGGGCATGGTAGGAGAGTACCCCCGAGCCGGTCAGGGACCACCCCGCCAGAGGGGGGGAGGGAACCAGGGAGGGCCGAGAGAGTCCCAGCCTAGCCCCCCGAAGACACAACCTCCACCTTTCCCGGCGCCCCCCCACCGGTGACAGGGCCCCCTGGGAGACGGGGACACCGGGTGACCGTCACATGTTCCGTTGCCTGAAACCCGGGCACTACGCCAATGACCCAGAGTGCCCCATGGCCACCCAAGTCTCCCCTACCACCCCTGCGAGACAGATAGCCAACGTAGCTCTGGGGGAGGAGGTTGAGGAAGCCGAGGAATGGGAACCCGCAGCGATGGCCCTAGTATCCCTGGGAGATAGAGAGATGATCCCTGGTAGCCTCCTACCCTCCAACACACAGAAATACGGGCAGCTCGTCAAGATCAATGGCCACCAGGTAGAGGCCCTGCGGGACACCGGGGCCAGTATCACCGGTGTCCTCAGGCACCTAGTCCCCGAGGAGCAGATCCTCCCCAACGTCTTTTGCCCTGTAATATCCGCAGACAATAGAGAAAGTATGTGTCAGGTAGCCCTGGTGCCGTTTGAGTGGGGAGGGGTGATAGGTAAACTCAAGGTGGCCGTAAGAACCTCCCAGCCGGTCGACTGCCTCTTAGGGAACGACCTGGAGAGTTCTCCCTGGAAGCACGTCGAGCGCAAGGCCCACCTAGGAATGATGGGACTCCCCGAGTGGGTGTGCGCCACCACCCGGTCTATGTCAGCCCGACACACTCCCCGGAGAGAAGTCGAGAACACCCCGATCGAAGAGACCAGTACAGTCCCCGCCGAGGGTCCTCCTGTCCCCCCATCAGAAGGGCCCGTCGCCCGCGACGAACCCGCACCATCCGACCCCGCCCCGGTCCCCAAGTTGGGAGATCTACCCGAGTTGGCCCATTGGCACCACGAGGGCGGGTCCACTCGGGAAGAGTTTTGCCGGGAGCAAGCCACTTGTCCTTCCCTGGTCGGGCTGCGGCGCCAGGCCGAGGGCCAAGCCGCAGGTGACCAGACCGGGACACACCGAATCTATTGGGAAAATAACATCTTGTACAGTGAGCAGAAGTCGGTGGAGCTGGGATCCGGACGGGTACTGGTGGTACCCCTCCGCTTCCGAGATTTCCTCCTGGGCTTAGCCCACGACGTCCCCCTCGCCGGCCACCTGGGTCAGGACAAGACCTACAGCCGTCTCGTGACCCATTTTTACTGGCCTAGAATGAGAGCAGCGGTAGAAGCCCACTGCAAGTCCTGCCCCACGTGCCAGGCTAGTGGGAAGAGTGGGGGGATGTGCAAGGCTCCCCTCCAACCCTTCCCGGTCGTCAGTACCCCTTTTGAACGAGTCGGAATCGACATCGTGGGACCACTGGACCCCCCCACCTCCCAAGGCCACCGTTTCATCTTGGTCCTCGTGGACCACGCCACCCGCTATCCTGAGGCTATTCCCCTACGCACCATTACGGCCCCCGTGGTGGGACGGGCCCTGATGGGGATCTTTTCCAGGGTGGGTTTTCCCCGCGAGGTCGTGAGCGATCGCGGCACTAATTTTATCTCGAAGTATATGACATCCCTGTGGCAACAATGTGGGGTGTCCTATAAGTTCACCACCCCGTACCATCCCCAAGGGAACGGCCTAGTAGAAAGGTTTAATAGGACTTTGAAAGGGATGATCGCTGGCCTAGAAGAGCCCCTCCGGCGTAAGTGGGACGTCCTGCTCCCCTGCCTCTTGTTCGCTTACCGGGAGGTCCCACAGAAGTCCTTAGGGTTCAGCCCGTTTGAATTACTCTATGGACACCCCGTCCGAGGTCCCCTCAGTTTGGTTAAGGAAGGGTGGGAGGCAGCACCCCAGACCACCCCCCGAGATGTGTTCCAATACGTCCTGGCCCTCCGGAACCAGACCAGAAAGTTCCGAGAACTGGCCGAGGCCAACCTGGAGGCAAGTCAAGAAGAGATGAAGCGCTGGTACGACCAGAATGCCACTCTGGTCGAGTTCCAGCCGGGCCAGCAGGTGTGGGTCATGGCCCCCGTGAAGCCTGGCGCCCTCCAGGACCGATGGACTGGGCCCTACAAAGTGGTTGAGCGGAAGAGTGAAGTCACATACTTGGTGGACGTCCAGTCGCCTCGGGATCCCCTCCGGGTCCTGCACGTGAACCGCCTTAAGCCTCACTTCCAGCGGACAGAACTGAGCCTCCTGCTGGCCACCGATGACGGGGCCGAAGATGAGTCGGATCCCCTCCCGGACCTCCTGTGTGTCAAGGAGCAGGATGGCTCCGTAGAAGGAGTGAACCTCTCCCCAGCCCTCACTGCCCAGCAACAAGCGGACTGCCGCCAGCTCCTAAGACAATTTTCCGACCTCTTCTCCCTGACCCCCCGGGTCACCAACTGGTGTGTTCATGACGTGGACACCGGGGACAGCCCGCCGGTGAGACACCGAGCCTACCGGGTTCCTGACCGGGTCCGGTCCTGCATTCAAGCGGAGGTCTCGAAGATGTTGACCCTGGGGGTGATCGAGCCCTCTGACAGTCCCTGGGCCAGCCCCGTGGTCCTGGTCCCGAAGGCAGCGGCCCCCGGTGTCGCCCCCGAGCTCCGATTCTGCGTGGACTACCGGGGGCTCAATGACATTACCCGAGCCGATGCCCACCCTATTCCACGAGCCGACGAACTCATTGACCGACTAGGGGCAGCCCGGTTCCTCAGCACATTCGACCTCACCTGCGGATACTGGCAGATTGCGCTCACCGAAGGGGCCAAGGAGCGGTCCGCTTTCTCCACCCCCGATGGGCACTACCGCTTCCGCGTAATGCCCTTCGGGATGAAAAATGCCCCGGCCACTTTCCAGCGACTGGTGAATAGGGTCCTGGCCGGGCTAGAACAGTTCAGCGCGGCATATCTGGACGACATCGCTGTCTTCAGTTCAGAGTGGAGTGAGCACCTCCAGCACCTCCGGAGGGTGCTAACCGCCCTGCGCCAGGCAGGCCTCACAGTTAAAGCCAGCAAGTGCCAGATCGGGCAAGGATCCGTGGTCTACCTGGGGCACCAGGTCGGGAGCGGCCAGGTCGCCCCTCTACAGCCAAAGATCGACGCCATCCTGGCCTGGGAACCACCCATCACCCAAACGGAGGTCCGAGCCTTTCTGGGACTCACGGGCTACTACCGAAGATTCATTCAGGGGTATGGCAGCCTTGTTGGCCCTCTCACAGAACTCACGTCTAAAAGACAGCCAAAGAACGTGCAGTGGACGGCTGCCTGCCAGGAAGCTTTCGATGCCCTAAAAAAGGCCATGTGTACTGCCCCCGTCCTCCAGGCTCCCGACTACGCCAAGGAGTTCATAGTCCATGTTAGAAATGAGGGGGCTCTGGTTGCCGCAGGTGCGAACCCACAACAAGCAGGGACCCTTTACTTCTTGTCAGGGCGAAGGATGACTCCCCAGAATAACCCCTGCTCACCCTCTAGGTGCGTGGCGCGAGCAGTCCAGGCTAAGTCTCAGGCGTACACGGTTAAGCAAATGCAATTACACATACAGTAAACCCCTTGCATGCACCACAAACGGACACCAATCTGGAAGTATATAAAAATAAGCTTTTATGTAGTTTCAGCAGAGTTAAATACAAGGCCCAGTAACGTTGAACTGATGGGGCCACAATTCTTGGAAATACGGTAAAGTTCTCTTGGTTTTACGGAAAGTTCTTTAGGCGGGCACAAGGTGACTGTAGGCCTCAGCGCACTTCGTGCTGAGGCAGCGCCCAGGGAGCACACAGCAGATGACAGGGAAATAAGAACGTTGCGGACCCTGGATCCGATGCGAGCTCGCGGTCGAGTTCGTAAGTACAGTACCTTGTTTCTTGACGCAAAGGCGGGTGCGGGACTTCAGCGGCTCTTCGACAGAAGAGCGAGGCGGCGTCCGGGGCTCCCACACTTCACGATGGGGGTCTGATCTTCAGGCTCACGACAAGAGCGGGGTGTTGCAGGTGGCGGGTGAACAAAGCGGGGCAGCCGGGCACGCAGATGCGTCCGGGCCGTCCGAGGCTTGGAGATGCTCACAAACGCCGATTCCGGCGGGAGGGTGAAGGTGCACAGCGAGCCTCCAACGAGCGAGGTGACGGGGCGGCCCAGCACAGCGTAGGGGGAGCGGCTCCGATCGAGCGAGGCTCTTTCCAAGGCGGGGGCGGCTAAGCAGTCCTGGTCACGGCTCAAGGAGGGACTGGGGCACGAGGGTCACAGCTCCGGCGAGGGAAAGGACACCACAGTCCAGCAGCAGGCGAGTGAAGATCAGGGAGAGCCCAATGGTCCTGGGGCTCAGTTCAGGGGGCAAGCTCAGTTCCAAGCCCTTGGAGATCGTTTTTGGAAAAGCACAAGTCTTGAAAGTAAAAGTAAAGTAAAAGTCTTCAGCAACAGTTTCTCTTCTCTCCTTTGGCAGCAAGGTCACCACTGCAGGCCAATCCCCCAGGATAGGGACAGTCTTCCTCCTACAGCTTTCCCGGTGCCTCCTCCTCAGGCAGAGATTCTTTTTGGTCAAAAGCGGATCTAGTTTCTTAGGAGCAGGGCTCCTCCATTTATACCACAAATCTTTTGTTCTCTCAGGCCAGGGGGGCCCTTGCCTAGTTCAGTCCGGTTTCTGAGCACTTTGTTTACGTGATGCAGGCTTCTCCTTTCAGAGTGCAGGGCAGAGTCATCAGACGCTCCACAGGGGGTGGAGCCGGCATCGAGGTAGCGGAGCACTGTCCTATTCAGAACCTAGGAGCACTCCTCCCACCCATCTACCTGTCGACTGTCCTATTCATACCAGGCTGCCTAGCCCTGCCCATCTGGGTTCCCCCAGCCCTGTCACTCACACCAGCCAGACATCAGATACACAACACGCAGAGGCGGCTGAAAGGTTTAGGCAAGCAAAGGCCAACTTTCTAAAAGCGGCATTTGCAAACCCGGAATATTAAAATAAACCTTGCGAAAAGATGTACCTTATTATTCCGAGTTCAGGCATACTAAACTCGATCTCCTACCATGTTCCCTGGGTCGGTTAGGATCATAGGGTGTAATAATCCAGGCCGCCCATACTGGCCTATGAGAACAGGGTAGCCTTGCAGTAGTGAACAACAAGATGGCGGTAATTCACTACTAGGACATGCCACGCATCCAGGCTTGTCCTACCTTAGGCGTACAATGCACCCTGCCCGTGGGCCTACCAGAGGGGTGACTAACATGCAGCTAAGGGAAGGTTTCAGGGACCGGCAAGTGTGGGCACTTGTCGGTCGGCGTGTCAGTACCAGACTGCACGCAGGTTCTGCGATGGCAGACCTTAGATATATTTTACCGGCCGCTTCTGTGGGTGGCACAACCAGTGCTGCAAGCCCACCAGCGGTGTTCGTATTTACATGCCCTGGCGCCCCTGGCGCACTGTACTGGGGTCTGATAGTAAACCAAACAATCCAATCATGGAATCCAACCAACATATACAATTTACATGGGGAGCACTCGCACCGTGACACTGGTTGGCAGTGGCACAGCGCGCTGAGCGGCCAACACCATAAAAACACATGAGGCACAGCGACAAAAAGAGGAAGGGAGACTCACGCCAAGGTGCCAGGTCTAACACGTGTCCCCTCCAGCTGAAAAGTGGGGAGAACTACCCTACCCCAGGGAGTTCCTCATCACTAAGGCGGAAAAATCTGGACAGACCGTCAGCATTGGCGTGATCTGTACCAGGGCGATGTTCCACCGTGAAATCCATACCCTGTAGGGAAATGGACCACCTCAACAGCTTTGGATTCTCACCCCTCATATGCATCAACCATCTGAGGGGCCTGTGGTCCGTCTGAACCCGGAAGTGAGACCCAAACAAGTAGGGTCTTAGCTTCTTCAGCGCCCAGACCACAGCAAATGCCTCACGCTCAATAGCACTCCACCTTTGTTCCCGTGGAAGTAACCTCCTGCTAAGAAAGGCTACGGGTTGATCTAGGCCCTCCTCATTAATCTGTGAAAGAACGGCCCCCACACCATGCTCTGAAGCGTCTGTCTGAACGATAAACTCTTTGGAGAAGTTGGGAGCCAAGAGCACGGGCGCCGTGCACATAGCAGTTTTCAAGGCCTCAAAAGCTTTCTGACAGGTGTCAGTCCAGATCACTTTCCTGGGCTGCTTCTTCGAAGTCAGCGCTGTCAAGGGGGCAACCAGGTTGCCATACCCCTTGACAAACCTCCTGTAGTACCCGGTGAGACCTAGGAAGGCTCTCACCTCCGTCTGGGTTTTGGGCGCCTCCCAATTCAGGATGGTTTCTATCTTGGGCTGAAGGGGTGCCACCTGGCCACTCCCAACTTGGTGTCCCAAGTACACCACGGAACCCTGCCTGATCTGGCACTTACTCGCCTTGATCGTGAGGCCTGCCTTGCGCAGCGCCATCAACACTTCCCAGAGGTGACGCAAGTGTTCCTCCCAAGTGGAGCTGAACACCGCGATGTCATCCAGGTAGGCTGCACTGAACGAATCCAGCCCAGCCAACACCTGGTTGACCAATCTCTGGAAGGTGGCAGGGGCATTCTTCATCCCAAATGGCATAACCCGGAACTGGTAGTGCCCATCTGGGGTGGAAAATGCTGACCTCTCTTTGGCCCCCTCGGTCAAGGCGATCTGCCAATACCCAGACGTTAAATCAAACGTGCTGAGGTAGTTGGCAGCCCCTAGCCGATCGATGAGCTCATCAGCTCTGGGGATGGGGTGTGCGTCGGTCCTAGTGACCGAATTGAGTCCTCTGTAGTCGGGTGTGGCTCCCGGCGCTGCAGCCTTTGGGACCAAGACCACGGGGCTGGCCCAAGGACTGCTAGAAGACTCAATTACCCCGAGGGCAAACATCTTGGAGACCTCCTCCTTGATGCAGGTCCTTACCCTGTCAGTCACCCTGTAGGCCTTGTGCCGCACAGGTGGACTATCCCCAGTGTCCACATCATGGACGCACCAATCAGTGACACCCGGGACCAGGGAAAACAGGTCAGAAAACTGTCCCAGCAACTGGCGACAATCATTCTGTTGCTCAGGGGTCAGGGTGGAAGAGAGGATGACACCATCCACTGACCCATCTTGCTCCTTGGCTGACAGGAGGTCAGGAAGAGGTTCTGTCTCCTCTTCCATTCCAGCATCTGTTGCCAAGAGCATGCCCACTTGGGACCTCTCCAAGTGGGGCTTGAGGCGGTTGACATGTAGGACCCTTAAGGGGTTCCTAGGAGACTTCAGGTCCACCACGTAGGTAACAGGACTCTTGCGCTCCACCACCTCAAAGGGACCGGTCCACTTATCCTGGAGCGCACACGGCTCCACGGGGGCCAAGACCCATACTTTCTGTCCAGGCTGAAGCTCTACCAGAGTGGCATTCTGGTCGTACCACCGCTTCATCTCCTCCTGGCTGGCTTCCAGATTTGCCTCAGCAAGTTGCCTGAATCGCCTAGTCTGATTCCTGAAGGCCAGCATGTAACTATATACATTCTGGGGAGGCTTCCTGGGAGATTGCTCCCAGCCTTCTTTGACCAGACTTAGAGGTCCTCTGACTGGGTGACCATACAGAAGCTCAAAGGGACTGAACCCCAGAGACTTCTGTGGCACCTCGCGGTAAGCGAAGAGAAGGCATGGTAAGAGGACGTCCCACTTACGCCTCATGGCTCCTTCTAGGCCCATTATCATGCCTTTGAGGGTTCGGTTGAATCTCTCAACCAACCCGTTTCCTTGGGGGTGGTAAGGGGTGGTGAACTTGTAGGTTACACCACACTCTTGCCAAAGAGATTTCATGTACTTGGACATGAAATTGGTACCCCGGTCAGACACCACTTCTAGAGGGAATCCCACTCGGGAGAAAATTCCCATCAGTGCCCGTCCCACCACGGGGGCCGTCACTGTCCTTAGAGGAATGGCTTCCGGGTACCGGGTGGCATGGTCCACCAGGACCAGGATGAACCTATTGCCCATCGCTGTCCTGGGGTCCAGTGGCCCTACAATGTCAATCCCCACTCGCTGGAATGGGGTACCGACCACAGGGAATGGCTGGAGTGGAGCCTTCTGCTTCCTTCCACTCTTTCCACTTGCCTGGCAAGTCTGGCATGTCCTGCAGTGAGTATCTGAACTCCTGCGCATTTGAGGCCAATAAAAGTGGGTGACAAGCCTTTCAAAGGTCTTGTCCTGCCCCAAATGCCCTGCCAATGGCACATCGTGAGCCAGCCCCAGTAGGAAGGCTCTGAAGTCCTGGGGTACCACCAGCGCACGGGCTGACCCAGGCTCAGCAACCTTAGGCTCTGTATATAGGAGGTCGTTCTCCCAGTAAGCGAAATGCGATCCTGACTGATCACCTGCGGCCTGGTCTGCAGCCTGCTGCCGCATACCCACGAGAGAAGGGCACTCCTTCTGTGCCTTGCAAAAGTCCTCCCTGGTGGGACCCCCTTCCTGCTGCCAATGGGTCAGCTCCGGCAGGTCTCCCAGTTCAGCTATCTGCTCCCCTGTAGGCTCCAGGGCATCCCCCTCAAGGTCTGCTTCCTCCTGGACCGTGGGAACTTCAGGGGCCGGCTTCCCGCGCCCCTTGCTCCTTCTCTCTGAGGCCGGTTCCTGGGCCTCCCTCTCAGGCTCCAGGACCTCTTGAGTACCTCTACTGGCTGCCATGGACCGTGTGGTGACACACGCCCAATCCGGCATACCCAACATCTCCAGGTGAGCACTCCGCTCCACCTTAGCCCAAGGTGAGCTCTCCAAATCGTTCCCTAACAAACAGTCTACAGGCATGGCGGGCCTCACAGCTACCTGAAGAGTACCAGAGACCCCCCCCCCACTCAAAGGGAACCTGAGCCACCTTGCAGTGTCTCTCTGTGTTGTCAGCGGCAACAACGGGATAGAATGCATTGGGGACCACCTGCTCCTGAGACACCAGGTGACACCTGACAGCTGTCACACTGGCTCCTGTATCTCTAAGAGCTTCCACTCTATGGCCATTTATGGTCACCCACTGCCTGTACTTCTTAGTGTTCTCAGGCAGCTGGGTTGGAGGGACCACTTCACGGTCTCCTAGCGAGACCAGGGACATCTCTGCGGGACCCCACCCACCTTGGACATGCCTCTCCTCCCCCAAGGCTACACTAGTCACCTGCCGGGGTGGAGCACCAGTGGGTGCTGGTTTACCAAACAATGGACACTTTACATCAGAGGCAAAATGCCCCAAATTGTTACACCTGTAACATCTTACGGGCCCCTTTGGAACAGGAGGACCTGTCGGGGCCCCGGTCGGTTTCTGGGGTGGGGGAGGCTGAGAACCCTTCCCTTGGTTCCCTTGGGGACTATTTTGGGGCCCTTTTTGGAACTGCTTCTGTTTACCCCTGTCCCCCCCACTCTTCTGCTGGGGACCCTGCCCACCTTTGGCGGAATCTCCCACGGTACCCTTGTGGACCCTGGTACTGACCCAGCGGTCCGCCTCCTCAGCAAGCTTCCTCGGGGTAGTCAGCTTACTATCTATCAGGTGCTGGCGTAGCTCAGGAAAACAATTACTGGCCAAGTGCTCCCATGCCATTAAATCAAGAAGCCCTTGATAATCATTTACCTTACTACCCTTTACCCAACCATCCAGCGCTCTGCAAAAGAAAGTCACATACTCCACATACGTACTATTGGGAATCTTAGTGCAACCCCTGAACCTCTGTCTATATAACTCAGGGGTCAACCCATACCTAGCCATCAATGCTTCCTTCATATGGGCACAAGAATTACCAACATCAACAGGTAAATCTAACAGTGTGTCCCGCCCTTCACTCAGGAACCTTCCCCACAACCCCGCTCCCCAATCTTTCTCAGGGACCCGGTGGGAAGACATGGCTACCTCGTAGGCTCTGAACCACTGCCCGATGTCGTCATTCCTGAAGAACTCCTTCACTACATCCTTGGGAATATAAACTCTTGGTTCCGCCGGTACTGGCGGTGTGCTGCCACCAGAGGGATTAAGCTCCAAACTTTTTGCTTTCAGCTCCAGCTCCCTCAGCTTCATGTCATGCTCTAATTGTAGTTTCTTTTCTTCCATGGCTAATCTTTGTTTTTCCATATCCATCTGCCCATGAAGTTTTGCCATTTCCACCTCGTGTGCCCGGGTTGCGGCCCTGTCTGCCAACTCTTCTGGCGACAGGCACCTGCCAAACTCATGGACACTTTCTGGTGGAACCACTTCCACCTGATTCTCTGGTGCCTTTGACTCATACCAGGCCCTCAGCGCCTTCACAAATTGGGTCTTGTTTTTCAATCCAGTTTGGGCAATCCTGAACTTGGAGCAAAGACCTTTCAAGTCTTCATTGGTACGATTCTGAAGTGCGTCTTCCTCCCAATCTACGTCTTCAAATCCAGAGATTATGGAAGCCGCCCTTCCGGCTGAAAGTGAACCAGGCATGGCTCTAGCAACGGAGACTCTTGGCAAAACAAAAACAAATGCTAGCCTTGTGGCTGTGTTACTGGTCTGCTCTCACTACGTGGTGATCAGTGATTCACTATACGCAAACCACAAATGCAAATCCGTAAATCCCACCGCTGCCACCAATGTTAGAAATGAGGGGGCTCTGGTTGCCGCAGGTGCGAACCCACAACAAGCAGGGACCCTTTACTTCTTGTCAGGGCGAAGGATGACTCCCCAGAATAACCCCTGCTCACCCTCTAGGTGCGTGGCGCGAGCAGTCCAGGCTAAGTCTCAGGCGTACACGGTTAAGCAAATGCAATTACACATACAGTAAACCCCTTGCATGCACCACAAACGGACACCAATCTGGAAGTATATAAAAATAAGCTTTTATGTAGTTTCAGCAGAGTTAAATACAAGGCCCAGTAACGTTGAACTGATGGGGCCACAATTCTTGGAAATACGGTAAAGTTCTCTTGGTTTTACGGAAAGTTCTTTAGGCGGGCACAAGGTGACTGTAGGCCTCAGCGCACTTCGTGCTGAGGCAGCGCCCAGGGAGCACACAGCAGATGACAGGGAAATAAGAACGTTGTGGACCCTGGATCCGATGCGAGCTCGCGGTCGAGTTCGTAAGTACAGTACCTTGTTTCTTGACGCAAAGGCGGGTGCGGGACTTCAGCGGCTCTTCGACAGAAGAGCGAGGCGGCGTCCGGGGCTCCCACACTTCACGATGGGGGTCTGATCTTCAGGCTCACGACAAGAGCGGGGTGTTGCAGGTGGCGGGTGAACAAAGCGGGGCAGCCGGGCACGCAGATGCGTCCGGGCCGTCCGAGGCTTGGAGATGCTCACAAACGCCGATTCCGGCGGGAGGGTGAAGGTGCACAGCGAGCCTCCAACGAGCGAGGTGACGGGGCGGCCCAGCACAGCGTAGGGGGAGCGGCTCCGATCGAGCGAGGCTCTTTCCAAGGCGGGGGCGGCTAAGCAGTCCTGGTCACGGCTCAAGGAGGGACTGGGGCACGAGGGTCACAGCTCCGGCGAGGGAAAGGACACCACAGTCCAGCAGCAGGCGAGTGAAGATCAGGGAGAGCCCAATGGTCCTGGGGCTCAGTTCAGGGGGCAAGCTCAGTTCCAAGCCCTTGGAGATCGTTTTTGGAAAAGCACAAGTCTTGAAAGTAAAAGTAAAGTAAAAGTCTTCAGCAACAGTTTCTCTTCTCTCCTTTGGCAGCAAGGTCACCACTGCAGGCCAATCCCCCAGGATAGGGACAGTCTTCCTCCTACAGCTTTCCCGGTGCCTCCTCCTCAGGCAGAGATTCTTTTTGGTCAAAAGCGGATCTAGTTTCTTAGGAGCAGGGCTCCTCCATTTATACCACAAATCTTTTGTTCTCCCAGGCCAGGGGGGCCCTTGCCTAGTTCAGTCCGGTTTCTGAGCACTTTGTTTACGTGATGCAGGCTTCTCCTTTCAGAGTGCAGGGCAGAGTCATCAGACGCTCCACAGGGGGTGGAGCCGGCATCGAGGTAGCGGAGCACTGTCCTATTCAGAACCTAGGAGCACTCCTCCCACCCATCTACCTGTCGATCGTCCTATTCATACCAGGCTGCCTAGCCCTGCCCATCTGGGTTCCCCCAGCCCTGTCACTCACATCAGCCAGACATCAGATACACAACACGCAGAGGCGGCTGAAAGGTTTAGGCAAGCAAAGGCCAACTTTCTAAAAGCGGCATTTGCAAACCCGGAATATTAAAATAAACCTTGCGAAAAGATGTACCTTATTATTCCGAGTTCAGGCATACTAAACTCGATCTCCTACCATGTTCCCTGGGTCGGTTAGGATCATAGGGTGTAATAATCCAGGCCGCCCATACTGGCCTATGAGAACAGGGTAGCCTTGCAGTAGTGAACAACAAGATGGCGGTAATTCACTACTAGGACATGCCACGCATCCAGGCTTGTCCTACCTTAGGCGTACAATGCACCCTGCCCGTGGGCCTACCAGAGGGGTGACTAACATGCAGCTAAGGGAAGGTTTCAGGGACCGGCAAGTGTGGGCACTTGTCGGTCGGCGTGTCAGTACCAGACTGCACGCAGGTTCTGCGATGGCAGACCTTAGATATATTTTACCGGCCGCTTCTGTGGGTGGCACAACCAGTGCTGCAAGCCCACCAGCGGTGTTCGTATTTACATGCCCTGGCGCCCCTGGCGCACTGTACTGGGGTCTGATAGTAAACCAAACAATCCAATCATGGAATCCAACCAACATATACAATTTACATGGGGAGCACTCGCACCGTGACACTGGTTGGCAGTGGCACAGCGCGCTGAGCGGCCAACACCATAAAAACACATGAGGCACAGCGACAAAAAGAGGAAGGGAGACTCACGCCAAGGTGCCAGGTCTAACAGTCCAGACCGATGCCTCCGAGCATGGCATTGGGGCCGTCCTATCACAAGTGAATGACCAAGGCCTAGACCAGCCCGTCGCCTTCCTCAGTCGGCGGCTGCTGCCCCGAGAACAGAGATGGAGCACCATAGAGCGCGAAGCCTTTGCCGTGGTCTGGGCACTCAAAAAGCTATGACCCTACCTGTTCGGCACCCATTTCAGAGTCCAAACTGACCATCGGCCCTTGCGATGGCTCATGCAGATGCGAGGAGAAAACCCCAAGCTACTGCGGTGGTCAATCTCCCTCCAGGGGATGGATTTCACCGTAGAACACCGCCCTGGCACGGACCACGCCAATGCTGACGGCCTCTCCCGGTTCTTCCGCCTCAGCGAAGAGAACCCCCCAAGCTGATGGGCAGTTCTCTCCGGCTTTCAGCTGGGGGGGACGCGTGTTGGACCCGGCCTCGTAGAATGGC
The DNA here is from genome assembly GCF_964204655.1 of Triturus cristatus. NCBI lineage: Eukaryota > Metazoa > Chordata > Amphibia > Caudata > Salamandridae > Triturus > Triturus cristatus. Next base: position 390,704,928 of record NC_140582.1, on the reverse strand, counting down.
CCTCCGTGCCCCCGCACCACCGAAACCTGGTACCTGCAGCCCAAGCACACGGCCCAGCCGAACCTCCCCACCAGGACACACGCACCGACCCGGATGTCCCCGTCCATGGCCTCTCTCCTTTCGGCCACCCCGGGCCCGCGTGCCCACTTCATGCACCAAGATGGCCGCCCGGCCCCAGCGCGACCCGGGCCTAGAGGCGCCACTCCGGCTGGAGGACATCACGCTTCCAGGGGATGAGAGAGGGAGGAGCAGTTTCTATCGCACCTCTGAACTCCCCCGGGACGATGGGTTTCGATCGGCCCTCCGGCCTCCCTGAGGGCTGGCTCCGTGCCTGCTGGGTGTCTGGGACTCCTCCCAACCCGGCCCTGAAAGGATCAAAAGACTATAGCAGGAAATCCCGACAAGCGACCCCCAGGTGACAAGACCCCTGCCTGCACAGACTCCGGACATCAAAGAGCGGTCGACCTATAACAAGGGGTGCTCTGGGTCTGTCCGGCAGATTCGACGCTGGAACAACGAGAGCCTGCCGACGTGGTCGCGGCTCCTGGAACTTGGAACCACCTGAGCCCTGCTGAGTGACTCGCGGCTCCCTGAAGATCGTAAGACCTCCGAACTTGTACCTGAGCCCTGCTGAGTGACTCGCGGCTCCCTGAAGATCGTAAGACCTCCGAACTTGTACCTGAGCCCTGCTGAGTGACTCGCGGCTCCCCGAAGATCGTAAGACCTCCGACCTTGTACCTGAGCTTGCTGAGTGACTCGCGGCTCCAACCGACTCTCACGGTCCCGCCGGACCCCGTCTACAACATCGTATCCCCCAGCTCGAGGATTGTGAGCTGTGCGCCGGATACGTCCCTGCTTGAACCTTTACCAGAGACTGTCCCGCTACCCCCTACCCCTTCCGAGACTCTTGAGCCCGTGCTCACCTTGTACATATTTGCAGTGATAACCTACTTGATAAAGATTGTTTTCTCAGAATACCCGGTGTGGTCACTCTGTGTCGTGTGGTGCCAGAGGTACGATCCTAGATACGAGATTCCTCCCCCTGGGGAGTCTCCCGCCAGTGCCCGGCTACGATACCTTGAGGGTGGGTCTCAGGGTAGTCCGGACCCCTTCCAGGCTCCTCTGAGGTCGCCGTCTAACACTATCACTCCCAGCAGTGCACAGACATAGGAGGGGTGGGTGCCTAACACTCCCAGCAGTGTCCAGACATAGGAGGGGTGGGTGCAGAGTCCCCCCAGCAGTGCCCAGACATAGGAGGGGTGGGTGCAGAGTCCTCCCAGCAGTGCCCAGAGATAGGAGGGGTGGGTGCAGAGTCCTCCCAGCAGTGCCCAGAGATAGGAGGGGTGGGTGCCTATCACTCCCAGCAGTGCCCAGAGATAGGAGGGGTGGGTGCCTATCACTCCAAGCAGTGCCCAGACATAGGAGGGGTGGGTGCAGAGTCCCCCCAGCAGTGCCCAGACATAGGAGGGGTGGGTGCAGAGTCCTCCCAGCAGTGCCCAGAGAGAGGAGGGTTGGGTGCAGAGTCCCCCAGCAGTGCCCAGAGATAGGAGGGGTGGGTGCAGAGTCCTCCCAGCAGTACCCAGAGATAGGAGGGGTGGGTGCAGAGTCCCCCAGCAGTGCCCAGAGATAGGAGGGGTGGGTGCCTATCACTCCCAGCAGTGCCCAGAGATAGGAGGGGTGGGTGCAGAGTCCCCCAGCAGTGCCCAGATAGAGGAGGGGTGGGTGCCTATCACTCCCAGCAGTGCCCAGAGATAGGAGGGGTGGGTGCAGAGTCCCCCAGCAGGGCCCAGAGATAGGAGGGGTGGGTGTCTATCACTCCCAGCAGTGCCCAGGCATAGGAGGGGTGGGTGCAGAGTCCCCCCAGCAGTGCCCAGACATAGGACGGGTGGGTGCAGAGTCCCCCAGCAGTGCCCAGGCAAAGGAGGGGTGGGTGCCTATCACTCCCAGCAGTGCCCAGACATAGGAGGGGTGGGTGCAGAGTCCCCCCAGCAGTGCCCAGACATAGGAGGGGTGGGTGCCTATCACCCCCAGCAGTGCCCAGAGATAGGAGGGGTGTGTGCAGAGTCCTCCCAGCAGTGCCCAGAGATAGGAGGGGTGGGTGCAGAGTCCTCCCATCAGTGCCCAGAGATAGGAGGGATGGGTGCCTATCACTCCCAGCAGTACCCAGACATAGGAGGGGTGGGTGCCTAACACTCCCAGCAGTGCCCAGACATAGGAGGGGTGGGTGCAGAGTCCCCCCAGCAGTGCCCAGACATAGGAGGGGTGGGTGCAGAGTCCTCCCAGCAGTGCCCAGAGATAGGAGGGGTGGGTGCAGAGTCCCCCAGCAGTGCCCAGAGATAGGAGGGTTGAGTGCCTATCACTCCCAGCAGTGCCCAGAGATAGGAGGGGTGGGTGCAGAGTCCCCCAGCAGTGCCAAGAGATAAAAGGGATGGGTGCCTATCACTCCCAGCAGTGCCCAGAGATAGGAGGGGTGGGTGCAGAGTCCCCCAGCAGTGCCCAGAGATAGGAGGGGTGGGTGCCTATCACTCTCAGCAGTGCCCAGACATAGGAGGGGTGGATGCAGAGTCCCCCCAGCAGTGCCCAGACATAGGAGGGGTGGGTGCAGAGTCCCCCCAGCAGTGCCCAGACATAGGAGGGGTGGGTGCCTATCACTCCCAGCAGTGCCCAGACATAGGAGGGGTGGGCGCAGAGTCCCCCCAGCAGTGCCCAGACATAGGAGGGGTGGGTGCCTATCACTCCCAGCAGTGCCCAGAGATAGAAGGGGTGGGTGCAGAGTCCCCCCAGCAGTGCCCAGACATAGGAGGGGTGGGTGCCTATCACTCCCAGCAGTGCCCAGAGATAGGAGGGGTGGGTGCAGAGTCCTCCCAGCAGTGCCCAGAGATAGGAGGGGTGGGTGCAGAGTCCTCCCAGCCGTGCCCAGAGATAAGAGGGATGGGTGCCTATCACTCCCAGCAGTACCCAGACATAGGAGGGGTGGGTGCAGAGTCCCCCCAGCAGTGCCCAGACATAGGAGGGGTGGGTGCAGAGTCCTCCCAGCAGTGCCCAGAGATAGGAGGGGTGGGTGCAGAGTCCCCCAGCAGTGCCCAGAGATAGGAGGGGTGGGTGCCTATCACTCCCAGCAGCGCCCAGAGATAGGAGGGGTGGGTGCAGAGTCCCCCAGCAGTGCCCAGAGATAGGAGGGGTGGGTGCCTGTCACTCCCAGCAGTGGCCAGAGAAGGAGGGGTGGGTGCAGAGTCCCCCAGCAGTGCCCAGAGATAGGAGGGGTGGGTGCCTATCACTCTCAGCAGTGCCCAGACATAGGAGGGGTGGGTGCAGAGTCCCCCCAGCAGTGCCCAGACATAGGAGGGGTGGGTGCAGAGTCCCCCCAGCAGTGCCCAGGCATAGGAGGGGTGGGTGCCTATCACTCCCAGCAGTGCCCAGACATAGGAGGGGTGGGTGCAGAGTCCCCCCAGCAGTGCCCAGACATAGGAGGGGTGGGTGCAGAGTCCTCCCAGCAGTTCCCAGAGATAGGAGGGGTGGGTGCAGAGTCCTCCCAGCAGTGCCCAGAGATAGGAGGGGTGGGTGCCTATCACTCCCAGCAGTGCCCAGACATAGGAGGGGTGGGTGCCTAACACTCCCAGCAGTGCCCAGACATAGGAGTGGTGGGTGCAGAGTCCCCCCAGCAGTGCCCAGAGATAGGAGGGGTGGGTGCCTATCACTCCCAGCAGTGCCCAGAGATAGGAGGGGTGGGTGCGGAGTCCTCCCAGCAGTGCCCAGAGAGAGGAGGGGTGGGTGCAGAGTCCTCCCAGCAGTGCCCAGAGATAAGAGGGGTGGGTGCCTATCACTCCCAGCAGTGCCCAGACATAGGAGGGGTGGGTGCCTAACAGTCCCAGCAGTGCCCAGACATAGGAGGGGTGGGTGCAGAGTCCCCCCAGCAGTGCCCAGACATAGGAGGGATGGGTGCAGAGTCCTCCTAGCAGTGCCCAGAGATAGGAGGGGTGGGTGCAGAGTCCTCCCAGCAGTGCCCAGAGATAGGAGGGGTGGGTGCCTATCACTCCCAGCAGTGCCCAGACATAGGAGGGGTGGGTGCAGAGTCCCCCCAGCAGTGCCCAGGCATAGGAGGGGTGGGTGCCTATCACTCCCAGCAGTGCCCAGACATAGGAGGGGTGGGTGCAGAGTCCCCCCAGCAGTGCCCAGACATAGGAGGGGTGGGTGCAGAGTCCTCCCAGCAGTTCCCAGAGATAGGAGGGGTGGGTGCAGAGTCCTCCCAGCAGTGCCCAGAGATAGGAGGGGTGGGTGCCTATCACTCCCAGCAGTGCCCAGACATAGGAGGGGTGGGTGCCTAACACTCCCAGCAGTGCCCAGACATAGGAGTGGTGGGTGCAGAGTCCCCCCAGCAGTGCCCAGAGATAGGAGGGGTGGGTGCCTATCACTCCCAGCAGTGCCCAGAGATAGGAGGGGTGGGTGCGGAGTCCTCCCAGCAGTGCCCAGAGAGAGGAGGGGTGGGTGCAGAGTCCTCCCAGCAGTGCCCAGAGATAAGAGGGGTGGGTGCCTATCACTCCCAGCAGTGCCCAGACATAGGAGGGGTGGGTGCCTAACAGTCCCAGCAGTGCCCAGACATAGGAGGGGTGGGTGCAGAGTCCCCCCAGCAGTGCCCAGACATAGGAGGGATGGGTGCAGAGTCCTCCTAGCAGTGCCCAGAGATAGGAGGGGTGGGTGCAGAGTCCTCCCAGCAGTGCCCAGAGATAGGAGGGGTGGGTGCCTATCACTCCCAGCAGTGCCCAGACATAGGAGGGGTGGGTGCCTAACACTCCCAGCAGTGCCCAGACATAGGAGTGGTGGGTGCAGAGTCCCCCCAGCAGTGCCCAGACATAGGACGGGTGGGTGCAGAGTCCTCCCAGCAGTGCCCAGCGATAGGAGGGGTGGGTGCAGCGTCCTCCCAGCAGTGCCCAGAGATAGGAGGGGTGGGTGCCTATCACTCCCAGCAGTGCCCAGACATAGGAGGGGTGGGTGCCTTTCACGCCCAGCAGTGCCCAGACATAGGAGGGGTGGGTGCCTATCACTCCCAGCAGTGCCCAGACATAGGAGTGGTGGGTGCCTAACACTCCCAGCAGTGCCCAGACATAGGAGGGGTGGGTGCAGAGTCCCCCCAGCAGTGCCCAGACATAGGAGGGGTGGGTGCAGAGTCCTCCCAGCAGTGCCCAGAGATGGGAGGGGTGGGTGCAGAGTCCCCCAGCAGTGCCCAGAGATAGGAGGGGTGGGTGCAGAGTCCTCCCAGCAGTGCCCAGAGATAGGAGGGGTGGGTGCAGAGTCCCCCAGCAGTGCCCAGAGATAGGAGGGGTGGGTGCCTATCACTCCCAGCAGTGCCCAGAGATAGGAGGGGTGGGTGCAGAGTCCCCCAGCAGTGCCCAGAGATAGGAGGGGTGGGTGCTTATCACTGCCAGCAGTGCCCAGAGATAGGAGGGGTGGGTGCAGAGTCCCACAGCAGTGCCCAGAAATAGGAGGGGTGGGTGCCTATCACTCCCAGCAGTACCCAGACATAGGAGGGGTGGGTGCAGAGTCCTCCCAGCAGTGCCCAGAGATAGGAGGGGTGGGTGCAGAGTCCCCCAGCAGTGCCCAGAGATAGGAGGGGTGGGTGCCTATCACTCCCAGCAGCGCCCAGAGATAGTAGGGGTGGGTGCAGAGTCCCCCAGCAGTGCCCAGAGATAGGAGGGGTGGGTGCCTGTCACTCCCAGCAGTGGCCAGAGATAGGAGGGGTGGGTGCAGAGTCCCCCAGCAGTGCCCAGAGATAGGAGGGGTGGGTGCCTATCACTCTCAGCAGTGCCCAGACATAGGAGGGGTGGGTGCAGAGTCCCCCCAGCAGTGCCCAGACATAGGAGGGGTGGGTGCAGAGTCCCCCAGCAGTGCCCAGACATAGGAGGGGTGGGTGCCTATCACTCCCAGCAGTGCCCAGACATAGGAGGGGTGGGTGCAGAGTCCCCCCAGCAGTGCCCAGACATGGGAGGGGTGGGTGCCTATCACTCCCAGCAGTGCCCAGAGATAGGAGGGGTGGGTGCAGAGTCCTCCCAGCAGTGCCCAGAGATAGGAGGGGTGGGTGCAGAGTCCTCCCAGCAGTGCCCAGAGATAGGAGGGGTGGGTGCCTATCACTCCCAGCAGTGCCCAGACATAGGAGGGGTGGGTGCCTAACACTCCCAGCAGTGCCCAGACATAGGAGTGGTGGGTGCAGAGTCCCCCCAGAAGTGCCAAGAGATAGGAGGGGTGGGTGCCTATCACTCCCAGCAGTGCCCAGAGATAGGAGGAGTGGGTGCGGAGTCCTCCCAGCAGTGCCCAGAGATAGGAGGGGTGGGTGCAGAGTCCTCCCAGCAGTACCCAGAGATAGGAGGGGTGGGTGCCTATCACTCCCAGCAGTGCCCAGACATAGGAGGGGTGGGTGCCTAACAGTCCCAGCAGTGCCCAGACATAGGAGGGGTGGGTGCAGAGTCCCCCCAGCAGTGCCCAGACATAGGAGGGATGGGTGCAGAGTCCTCCTAGCAGTGCCCAGAGATAGGAGGGGTGGGTGCAGAGTCCTCCCAGCAGTGCCCAGAGATAGGAGGGGTGGGTGCCTATCACTCCCAGCAGTGCCCAGACATAGGAGGGGTGGGTGCCTAACACTCCCAGCAGTGCCCAGACATAGGAGTGGTGGGTGCAGAGTCCCCCCAGCAGTGCCCAGACATAGGAGGGGTGGGTGCAGAGTCCTCCCAGCAGTGCCCAGAGATAGGAGGGGTGGGTGCAGCGTCCTCCCAGCAGTGCCCAGACATAGGAGGGGTGGGTGCCTATCACGCCCAGCAGTGCCCAGAAATAGGAGGGGTGGGTGCCTATCACTCCCAGCAGTGCCCAATAGGAGTGGTGGGTGCCTAACACTCCCAGCAGTGCCCAGACATAGGAGGGGTGGGTGCAGAGTCCCCCCAGCAGTGCCCAGACATAGGAGGGGTGGGTGCAGAGTCCTCCCAGCAGTGCCCAGAGATAGGAGGGGTGGGTGCAGAGTCCCCCAGCAGTGCCCAGAGATAGGAGGGGTGGGTGCAGAGTCCTCCCAGCAGTGCCCAGAGATAGGAGGGGTGGGTGCAGAGTCCCCCAGCAGTGCCCAGAGATAGGAGGGGTGGGTGCCTATCACTCCCAGCAGTGCCCAGAGATAGGAGGGGTGGGTGCAGAGTCCCCCAGCAGTGCCCAGAGATAGGAGGGGTGGGTGCCTATCACTCCCAGCAGTGCCCAGAGATAGGAGGGGTGGGTGCAGAGTCCCACAGCAGTGCCCAGAGATAGGAGGGGTGGGTGCCTATCACTCCCAGCAGTGCCCAGACATAGGAGGGTTGGGTGCAGAGTCCCCCCAGCAGTGCCCAGACATAGGAGGGGTGGGTGCAGAGTCCCCCCAGCAGTGCCCAGACATAGGAGGGGTGGGTGCCTATCAGTCCCAGCAGTGCCCAGACATAGGAGGGGTGGGTGCAGAGTCCCCCCAGCAGTGCCCAGACATAGGAGGGGTGGGTGCCTATCACTCCCAGCAGTGCCCAGAGATAGGAGGGGTGGGTGCAGAGTCCTCCCAGCAGTGCCCAGAGATAGGAGGGGCGGGTGCCTATCACTCCCAGCAGTGCCCAGACATAGGAGGGGTGGGTGCCTAACACTCCCAGCAGTGCCCAGACATAGGAGGGGTGGGTGCAGAGTCCCCCCAGCAGTGCCCAGACATAGGAGGGGTGGGTGCAGAGTCCTCCCAGCAGTGCCCAGAGATAGGAGGGGTGGGTGCAGAGTCCTCCCAGCAGTTCCCAGAGATAGGAGGGGTGGGTGCCTATCACTCCCAGCAGTGCCCAGAGATAGGAGGGGTGGGTTCTGAATCCCACCAGCAGTGCCCAGAGATAGGAAGGGTGTGTGCCTATCACTCCCAGCAGTGCCCAGACATAGGAGGGGTGGGTGCCTAACACTCCCAGCAGTGCCCAGGCATAGGAGGGGTGGGTGCAGAGTCCCCCAGCAGTGCCCAGACATAGGAGGGGTGGGTGCAGAGTCCCCCCAGCAGTGCCCAGACATAGGAGAGGTGGGTGCAGAGTCCCCCCAGCAGTGCCCAGAGATAGGAGGGGTGGGTGCCTATCACTACCAGCAGTGCCCAGAGATAGGAGGGGTGGGTGCAGAGTCCCCCCAGCAGTGCCCAGACATAGGAGGGGTGTGTGCAGAGTCCCCCCAGCAGTGCCCAGAGATGGGAGGGGTGGGTGCCTATCACTCCCAGCAGTGCCCGGAGATAGGAGGGGTGGGTGCAGAGTCCCCCCAGCAGTGCCCAGACATAGGAGGGGTGTGTGCTGAGTCCCCCTAGCAGTGCCCAGAGATAGGAGGGGTGGGTGCCTATCACTCCCAGCAGTGCCCAGAGATAGGAGGGGTGGGTGCAGAGTCCCCCCAGCAGTGCCCAGACATAGGAGGGGTGGATGCAGAGTCCCCCCAGCAGTGCCCAGACATAGGAGGGGTGGGTGCAGAGTCCCCCCAGCAGTGCCCAGACATATGACACATGCATACCCACGTATAATCAAAAGGGGACAGGAGAGCTAGTTATTTAGAGAGGTCCTGTTCTGATGCTCCCTAGGGTATGCATAGGAAAAAACAGAGAAGAACAGTTCCTCTTAATGGCCGAGTTAGTAGGGATCACTAGTAGTCAGCTGTTAGATCTGTTCTGGGAGGGAAATTTAAATTTCAGATCTTGTTGCCCTCACACACCTGTTAGGGTGTCATGCTTCATCATTGGGCGCTCCTCGTCGGACCGGCGCTGCAATGTCCAACGGGCCTGGTGGCATCTTTAGCGGAGATCTTCTGATCTGAGAACGCCGTTTATGTGAAGACCATGTGTGAAATTGTGGAGGACAGTGACTCCTAATTTATGTGAGGATTCAAAAAAGCTAAAATAGACCCTGGCCCCTAATTGGTTTTAATTAGGTTATGTAGGGCTGGGACTAGGTAAAACCAGGGAGGCTACTCTTATGATTCTAGGTATCAGGGTAGCCTATAGTTGACAGAGGTCAACATGTTTCGTGTCGTGAGTGCTCAAGATCGAGCGACACTTCTTCAGGACCGTGGGACCACCAAGTAGTAAATATACCCCAATTCTTATCAAAGGGTACTCTGGGTCAGCCACAAACAATACTCAACCCTAACTAGGGTCCAGATATGAAGTCTCCGCCTAAAGAGATGGAGACAAAATGGAGAGAACAAACAAAAGGCCACCCATTAACAGCTCGATCAAGGAAGTATTATCCAAACGTATTTGCAGAGGGGTCAACGGTACCCCTCCAAAGGGCTGGAAGTTCCTGTTCTCAAACATAGATTAGTTAGAGAGACTAAATTAAAAGAAACAGCCTCAGCTAATATAAAAAACCACAAATAACGAGATTTTCAGGCAGCAATAAACTCGAGTGGCTAGAGATGCCACGGGAGAGTACAAATAGACTAGTTCTTACCTCCAAAGGGAAGGATCAAAGCTTCATAGATGAAGGAGAAGTAACCGGACCACTTGAACGGTCCCACTATAAATAAAACAGAAGAGAACAAGGACATCGCCAGAGAACAGGCATGCTACACATAGGGAACTTGATGCGTGAACCTACCCGTTCTAAAGACACTATGAGCATGAGGGGTGTTGCTCAGTCCGGTCAATATACCAAGGAGTCAGGTGGAAAGACATCTCTAGCCTTATGACACAGTTCGTGAGAGGCATGTCCCAAAATGACGTCAGACGTTGGGAGTGTACCCGGCTGAATACATAATATAAATAGTGTATCCTGATGTATCCAGGACCGGAGTGATTCAAAAGAAGACACCGGTTCGTGATAAAGATTAATAAAACGTTGCAGGTCTATCGAGTGAACTATGTTATCCTGGAGTCCCACGATTAACATGTGCACCCCATGGGAAGCAGCCTGTGTGAAAGACTAGTCCCGTCTGTGACAGCATAACGGAACAGGTCACTAAGGATAGGCAGAGGGTTCATATTATGGATTAATGCAGCGGTGCAGGTCTAACGAGTGAACTATGTTATCCTGGAATCCAACGATAGACATGTGCACCCCATGGGAACCAGCCTGTATGACAGGCTACTCCCGTCCGTAATAGTGTAATGGGAAAGACCGCTTAGGGTAGGTAGAGGTTTCTATCCAGTGACACAGGGAATTTGGCGGTGTCAAAATACCTAATGGAAACGACAATATCAAAACCGAGCCAGATATGGAGCCCGTGCAGGGAACATGCCGTGTGGACTTACCCGAAAGTAGCAGCGGGCAGGCTGAAATACACGAGTCTTCTCCTCACCTGCATATTACCGGTACTGGGGAGAATTCCTGTATATGTGCGTAGGCGACGTGGCGTAGTCTCGCGAGACAACTCGTGAGGTCGCCATCTTGTCTCGAGTGTTGTGCCTGACTTAGGACGGGGAAACTATTACGAGAAATCGGCAAAATGAAAGGATAATGTAATAAAGTTGGAGTTGGACATCAATGTATTGGTAATGCATAAATTAAAGAGTATTAAAACATGTAATTGTCAGGAAGTGGTAACAATAGCGCTAGGATGTGCACACTATGAGCCCACTAAGAAAAGTGATAATGCACATATGGATAATGTAATTCTCATTGGAAATGAATATTAGAGGCTCTCCTACATAGGAGAGAAAAACAAGGAGTATTATTGGAATTGGGTGCAGAGTCCCCCCAGCAGTGCCCAGACATAGGAGGGGTGGGTGCAGAGTCCCCCCAGCAATGCCCAAACATATGACATGCATACCCACCCCTGGTGCTGGCAGCACAATACACACAATGAGAGCATGCATCAAGACTGTATACTCATGTGCCACCCTACTAAACTAAGAGACCCAAAGGGAACACACACTGTCACGCACATTCCAGGACTGATAGGAATGTACAGGTGCTGGGGCAGCCAACAAGTTGGTGCCTCCCATGGAAGGAAAAGAGTGGAGTACCCACAGATACAATGCCCACAATTGTCAGTCAGGTGCCCAAATACCCTGCAGAACAAGTAACACATGTGTGCTAGGCTGGGAGTACACACATGCATATTGCGCAAAAGGGACCATGTCCACATTAAGCCATGGCAACATACTCCATACACAAGTACAGTGACTACCAAGGATGGCACAGACGATGCAGGCGGAGACATTGCTGAGCAGGCATGGGCAAAGTTGAAGGGATCCCTCACACAGCAAGGAACTGTAGACACAGGTCAGCACAACAATTGGGAAACACCCTGCCGGGAAGAAGTCAGGTGCCACAGAGGAAGGAACACTCCTTGGGACAATGTCACCATACAGTAAGAGCACACATGACCAAAGATTATTTGCAGAGCCCGTGTGATGGCACACAGATGGCACACAGATACCAGGGTCCACCCCACGAGCAGCACACTACAACTTTTCCCAGACACCTAACACATTATCACCAACAGCAAGTCCAGGAAAGCATTAGTGTGCAAAAGAAAAAAAAACTGCTTTATTCAGCATTCAAAATAAATATTTTTAAATGTCCACTATTTACAAGGCCTGCTTGCGCGGGGTGGTGCCACAATGGGGCTGAGGGACACACTGGGCACCAAGGACTCATTTGGTGACAGTTGGCCAGGAAAGGTAAGGGGAGTGGTTTTGGAGGAAGTGGGTCTTGAGGAATGTGGTCTCCCACTCTAGCTGCATGGCTGCCGTTTGCCCCTAGACCCAGTGGGTGTGCCTACTTCCCCCTGTGTGTGCATGACTGGAGGAGTGCGCTTTGCCTTCCCTGGTGGTGTGCTGCCTGTGTCTGGTGGGGTGCGTGCATGGTGACGTCTGGGTGTGCGTGGGACAGGCATGGGAGTAGGAAGTGTGGATGGTGCAGGGGTGGGGGGGACGGAGCGCTGCTGGAAATCCACTGCTGCAGTCAGTGTGGAGTCTATGGACTTCAGCAACATCCGTTGATCAGACATCGCTGCTGACATGGCCTCCATGTATGACTGCATCTGTGTTAGCAGTGTGGTGTGGCCATGGAGGACAGTAAGCATCGATGCCTGACCAACCTGCAACTGCCGCAGAATGTCCACAGACTCGGGATTGACGGCAGCAGGGGAGACAGGGGCAGGGGGTGCGGTGCCTGGCACGAAGGAGACCTGTTGGCGCCTAGCACGGTGGGAAGGGACCCGAGCAGGTGGGAGGCGGGTGATGGGAATTGAGGGGGCGGCGACAGATGGAATGCTGCTCTCAGCTCTGGTAGCAGCATCCGCCCTCTCAGGGAGCTCAGCCTCGGATCCGTCAGCGTCATAGTCGGTGGTGGGACTGGACAGGTCCTCCGCCGTACTCCCCTCCACCTCCATGCCACTCGCTGAGCCAGACACGCCAGCACTGGTGGCACCGCTGCTGGATCCCTCCTCAATTTCCGTGCCAGTGTCTCCCTCGGTTTCCCCCGACAATGCTGTGGGCTAGGTGAAGAGACAGGAAATAATCAGACACCTGTATACATATGACACATGATTCACAACTACATAGGTCACAGTGCATAGCATGAAAAGCAACATGAGTAACATCTACAATACTACGCACATATGTAGGCCCTGCACCACACAGTTGGTTGACCCACCATGCCACTGAGAAACAATGGAGAGCATGACACAACAGCAAAGAACTCTAAACCAAATTAGACTGAGGAGCCAGACTCTGGGGACAGTCGAGTACAGCATCTGGACCACACACCGTAGCCAAAAAAGGGATGAGCAGGAACCATGTCTTGTAACTTTTGGCACATGCTGCTTAGCAAATACATTTAACCCTGCCCAACATGACTGGGTCACTGCATGTTGAGTGTATGTTCAGACAATCATCACAAACAGGCCAGACCTGGCAAGGACACATACGTTTTGGACATGTAGGCCTTTCCCGCACAAACCCCCCCCTACCTGAGACAATGTGAGTGACACAGAGGAAGTACTTACACCTCTTACTCAGGGATTACTAAAATGCCCTTCAATAAATCCTGAATGTACACGAACTAACCCTCGTGCGCCTGTCCACACATAAAATTGACAAACAACCATCATCAGATAGTTGTCCCAAAACGCACTGGCACCGGCCACTGTGAGTATGCACAAGCCAAATTGGCTCACCCTGTACAGTGGACACATGTAGCACACTTTACGTATATACACATTAGGACAGGGTACAATGCCACAGATCCCAACCTATCCTGAAGACACAGTGAATATCCACATTGTTGGATGACACACATGATACCTAGGAAAAGGTGCCCCAGGGGACTGTAGTGGCCACACCCCTCCATGGTCTGGGATGGATATGACTGCAACAGAAGCAAACGTCCCTGCACTATGCATATCTCCCACTCATGCACATCATGTCTGAGGCAACAACATTGGTCATGCATGCTGTAAGGCAGTACACTTTTCAGACACACTCCTATGTCGGGACTCAGCATCAGTGCCAACTAACATGGACCCCACATTGACTGTACTGGCCAGGGCACAGGCAAGGTCCCAACACATGTTATACACCACCCCCACACATGATGCTGCAAGCATTGGGCACTTGGATTAACTTGCAGCCCAGATGACCTTTTGCAAGAGTGACTACACACAGACCAGGGAACACGTGTCAAGGAGGGGAAGGGAGGAAGAACAGCACCGGTTTACTATGGGAACAGGACATGTACTGCACATATGGACCCTGGCAGTGTATCAATGCAACTGCGCACCTCCAAAAGCTGGTGACACACAACAAACACACATGTACCTACCCCTTTCCTGCTGCTGCTTCTCCGCTAGGCGCCTATCCAAATCAGGGAAGACCACCGCCAGCACACGCTTCTTTTGGTGGGTCAGGCGCCGGCGCCCACGGTTCTTGTGGCTCTCAGGTGAGTCCCCCAGCAGGACCCGGGCGATCCTCCTGGTCCAGCACCGGATATCCTGCCAGCGTTTCCTCACCTGGGGCAGGTGCCGCCTCCGACCCTCCACCGACCTCACGGCACTGACGGCTTCCCTCGAGATCTCCCCCTTGGCATGGACGCCTACCTGTGAGGATGACAAAGTGAGACAACATCAATACACCTGCTACATGTCACAGAGATACACATTAGAACAATTTGGCTGGTTTGAACAGGGCATAGTATGCAGCAAAATCATTGCACCTTCATCATAGGGACATTATCCCCTGGAGAAGGCCAAAGTCACGACATGGCATTGAAAGTACACAGGTGGAATGAGGTGTGCAACACAATCACTGATCCCGGCACACACTGTGCATCACAAGCTACACCACGATTATGTACAGCACCTCAAAGCAGTCACATGCCCCTGGCCACTGGCGCAACCTCAGCAGGGTACACAGACACACACAGGCACAGGACAATCACCTGCCATTGGCAACTGCGGGTATAAACATCACTCTGCACATGTGGCACTAGACCGGGGGGTGTCACAGGTGTGGGGCAGGCTCAGCACGTCAGACACACAGCACTGCTCCCTGCTCACATCAGATGGGTAGGGTATATGCATCCCTCATGCATCTGGGGTGCAACACTCCACATAGACACTCACCCACATGACAGGGGACTTACACACACACCAATGTCCAGGGGATGAACACATCATTTGGACACTCTCACCACAGGTACACTCAACTCACACACATCTGTGGGTACAGTTACCTGTCACACTGGGGGGACCACAGGATCACATTAGGACTGTAGAAACCACATTCTCAAGAGGATTAGCCAGGCTGAATGTGGCATGCACCATGCAGTGAGTGTCACAGTAAGCACCATGCAAGTGAGGAGTGCAGACATGCACTACAGCATGCTCTGCATGGGAGACATGAGGCATTCCCCCCCCCTGGGACCCACTCTGAAGAACATTGCATGTCTGTCACACCTGGACACAATGCCGAAAGTGACAGTCACAAAAAAGGGGCACAGTCTAAGCTAATGGAGTCTGCACTCACCTGCTCCCCTGGTCTCCCATACAGGCAAGGGTACTGTGGGAGGATCACGTCCAGCAGGGCCTGGTTCTCCTCCTGGGTGAATGGCTGGGCCCTCTCCACAGACCTGGACATGGTGCCAGAGGAATCACGATCAGCAGCAGTGGTGTGGAATGAAAGGTTGTGCAGGCAAGTGCTCTCTAATGGGGCCTGGCTGCCTTATATTTGCCTTGCTGGCCTGTTTCATTTACAGGAGTACAGAGTGATTGGTCAATCTCATTTGCATCCTACGTTTCCTCCAATCCCTTTAAACCTACCCCAGTGGGTGCCTTTGCATGTTATAAAAAATGAGCATGATGTCAAGTCAACAACCACTTTGCAACTTTGTATATTGTCTCCAACCGACTTCTGCTGGCCACCTGATGGAAAAATTTGAACTTGAAACTGGGTCTCCATGACAACCAGCATGCATTTAGGCCCTTATAATTGTCCCTCATGTGTCCCCTATGTAATTTCACTATACACACACAGGTTCCACGCCCCTAGGGCACCACTACTCCAGTGATACGGTCCGTACACGCGTGTGTAGGGTCTGTACCACTATGGTAGTGCAGCCGTAGGCGTACGCCATAGGGATATGGTCCGAACACGCGTGTGTAGGGTCCGTACCACTATGGTTGTGTCGCCGTAGGCGTACGCCATGGTGATACAGTCCATACACGTGTGTGTAGGCTCCGTACCACTATGGTAGTGCAGCCGTAGGCGTACGCCATGGTGATACGGTCCGTACACGTATGTGTAGGGTCCGTACCACTATGGTTGTGTCGCCGTAGGCGTACGCCATGGTGATACGGTCCGTACACGCGTGTGTAGGGTCCGTACCACTATGGTAGTGCAGCCGTAGGCGTACGCCATGGTGTTGCGGACCCTACACACGCGTGTACGGACCGTATCACCATGGCGTATGCCTACGGCTGCACTACCATAGTGGTACGGACCCTACACATGCGTGTACGGACCGTATCACCATGGCGTACGCCTACGACTGCACTGCCATAGTGGTACGGACCCTACACACGCGTGTACGGACCGTATCACCATGGCGTACGCCTACGGCGACACAACCATAGTGGTACGGACCCTACACACGCGTGTACGGACCGTATCACCATGGCGTCCGCCTACGGCTGCACTGCCATAGTGGTACGGACCCTACACACGCGTGTACGGACCGTATCACCATGGCGTACGCCTACGGCGACACAACCATAGTGGTACGGACCCTACACACACGTGTATGGACCGAATCACCATGGCGTACGCCTACGGCGACACAACCATAGTGGTATGGACCCTACACACGCGTGTACAGACCGTATCACCATGGTGTACGCCTACGGCGACATAACCATCACAACCATAGTGGTACGGACCCTACACACGCCCTCAGAGCGTGTGTACGGAGCGTGTGTACTGGTGACAGGTGGCACACAGAAAAGGAATTGAGCTGTCATACTTGGCCGAGGCTGGACATCAAGTCATTGTCAGTGCAGTCCTACATGTCTCGGGCCTAGGTGTGTCAGGCTGTGATGTGGTACAAATCTCCTCATGTTTGAACCCAGTAGATGTGTGATGAGCTGTGTACACATGTCATGTGTCAAGCTGCACAATGTGCCACACATCCCCTTCACACCTTTGACATGTGTGCATGTAGTACAGACTTGTTGAGCACTGCGTCACTGGCATGGCACAGTCACCAACACCCGCAACTGTCCCCTGATGCCAGGTACACGGATAATGACACCTGACATGTGACTACTGGCTTTGCACGATGTGAGTATGTCATGTGTGTGTCATGTGTTCCCATATGCTTGCTGTTGGTGTTCCGTCAAATGCATCTGCAGTTGCTGCATCCAACATATGCATGTGTGTGGATGGGCATGGCACACTATTATGCACACCAGGACACATGTGGAATCAGACGTAACGTGTGTATGTATGCATCGAACATGGACTTGCGAGACAAGGACATATCTGCATAGTATCAATGTATGTGTGATCAGTTCTGACATGTACCCCTTCATGGCAAGGTGTGTGGTCTGTCCTTATTTCAGGGACAAGTGACCTGTGCCTCTAGTGTTCCGCAACCTGTCTGTATGATAAACATCCTTCTTCTGCACACATGTGGATGTCTGTCACTCCTGTAATGCGTCCGCCTGTTCACTTACACTGGCCCACAGCTAGTCTCATGCCATGTCATGTTGAGCTTGTGAATCCACGTTTGTAGATGGCTCTTGGTAGGAGTGTCACCTGCCTGGCATACGTGTCCGGGATATATTGCACAGACCTGACTGCATGTAGCACATGTGTATTGGCTGTTCAACATGTGCTCAGTACATTGACAGTGTTGTTGTACTGTACTCACTCTTTGTTGTCCCTTCCTAATTACTGCAGGGCTCCGCCTCTCCCCCAACCAATCCCAGACTTGGCTGCCCTGAGGGAACGTGACTGTATACGCCGCTACCGCTTCACCCAACGGTTGATTCTGAACTTGACAGCAAGGCTGGCACCACACCTCCAACCGCTACACAGGCATCCTACTGCACTGACACCCAAGATGAAGGTGATGACAGCCCTACATTTCTTTGCCACGGGTACGTTCCAACATACCATTGCTCATGTTGGTGGCAAGTCCCAAACCATGTTCAGCCGTGTCCTGCATGATTTTTTAGAGGCCATGTTGGTTCACCTGGATGAGTTTATGCATTTCCCAACTCCATGCCCTGGGAGGGATGCCCCATGTCATTGGGTCTATTGATGGGACACATGTGGCTTTGGTACCACCACAGGCACAGGAGGTAGCCTATAGGAACAGGAAACATTACCACTCCATTAATGCCCTTGTGGTGTGGCTTGCTAACATGGTGATTTCCCATGTCTGTGCTCGTTTTCCAGGATCATCACACGATGCCTACATCATGAGGTGTAGCAGGGTGCCTGAAATGATGCTGCAGCTGCGCAACGAACGGGCATGTCTTGTTGGCGGGTATACTCTGTTACTCCTGTATTTAGCGTCATCTTTCTGTCTTACTGCTTCTCCTGACCCACTTCTGTCCATGATGTTTCCATGTAGGGGACTCTGGCTATCCCAACATGCCATGGCTGATCACACCTCTCCGCAACCCCAGAACGGCTGCCGATCACCGGTACAACAACGCCCATGGGCAGACCAGGCGAGTGATAGAGAGGACCTTTGGCCTCCTGAAGAGCCGATTCCGGTGCCTCGACAAGACCGGCGGCGCACACTCCCATATGCACCGGTGAAGGTCTGCAAAATCTTCCTCGTGTGCTGCATGCTGCACAACATGGCAGTGAAGAAAGCTGTGCCACTCATCCTGGATCCGGATGATCAGGAACATCCACCCGTGGAGGACGAGGGGCTTGGTGACGAGGCAAGTGATGTTGAGGAGGAGGAGGAAGAGGACATCCGGAGTCGGATCATATGCAACGTCTTTGCTTAGTGGTGAGTTGCAGTGTCTGAGTGTACATGCATTGAGCCTTGTGTGGCATGTGTTGCAATGTGTGGGTCCATCTGCATGTATGGCAAGTGAGTCAGAGGTGTGTTTGGATGTGTCACTCGAGTGATGGTGTAATGACTGTATGTCTTACCTGAGACACTTTTTTCACCTAGCATGTTGTCAACCTTATACGTGTCGAGTACATGCCCATGCATGCGGATGTGCTTCTTTTGGCTCACTTCTTGTGTGTCTCTCATCCCCAGGTATTTGCGCATGCTGTCTGCTGGTGGCATTGTTGTGCTCCTGCTATTCCTCATGAATACAGCAACGTGTGCTGAATCAGCGTAACATGCACGGACATGTCAAAAAATCACCTTAGGGTAAGGGATGCACCATGGCTTTTTGGGTGTGCTATGTGTTTGGAATGTGTGTGCACTGCTCCTGTTAATGTTTGGTTACTTAGCATACATGTAGAATCACCATGGGTCACATGACATGGAGCTGGATTCACCTGAATTGATAGTCACACTTGGTGACAGTCATCTGTAATGTGATTGTGGATTGTGATGAAGGCATCAATGTGTGTAACACTGCCCTCGGACACATACGGGATGCACCGGCTTGACATAGTGTGGGACATCCCCATTAGTGGTTCAATGGTGAATTGCAGCCTCTCCGTGAGCAGCACGGGGTGTTTGCCTCACACCTGTCACTTGTGTGCCAGTTCTATGGGTTTCCTGCATCTGTGGTACAGAGGGGGGTGCCAGTGTAGGTTCCACAGGTTCATCCACATGACCTGTGCATCTGTTAATATAGATGCATTTGCCTTCTGGCAAACATGACTAATAAAGGTGTCCCTCAGCCTCCAAGGTGCCTCATCTCTGTCAATGCAGGTCTCTTGCCACTGTGCATGCGGCATGTCTGGCATAGTTGTCACAGATTGTGCATATGAGTCTATGTGTAGAGTAGCAAGATGCAAGCTGTTTGTCAGGGATTATGATATGTATTGTGCATGATGTACATGGCTGTGTAGGTATTTTGCCATCTCAGTCCCCACAACGGCCACTTTGCTGCATGTGCATCCATTGTCTGTGTGTGTGCCATGTTGAACCAGACACTCCTCCCTTCTCATACTCCTTTTGCAGTGGTCCTTTCTGACATGCTTACGTTAGTGTGCACCTTGTGGCATGGTTTCCAGGACATGGCGCCTGCTGCCGCAGGACCTGCAGCAAGGGCACACAGAGTTTATAGATTTGCCCTCACACACACGCCTCTAAGACACAACCCCCTTCCTCCCTCCACCCATTCATTTTTGTTTAATCTGCTTGTGTGTGACACAGTTGCGGTGGCAAAGGCCGGACCGTCTGCACATGCCACGTGCACATTGCACGTGCCTCATGTCCTTGTATGTGCCACATCACGCTACACCATGATGTTGAGGCCACCCACCAAGCAATGTCCATCCAATACATCTGTTGCATGCCTACACAGCGCTGGCACGCCTTCAAGGCCCTGTCACACCAACCAGGTCATGTCCCTCCTACTCCCCACCGGCTCTGTACCCCAACAAGGCCATGGGAGTGGTACTCCAGGCCTCTGCATGTAGTATGGTGTCGTTGTGGGACACATGGCACAGGTATCATGTCTCAGCGTGTCAGTCTACAATGTGTCCAGGATACCCCTCTACACCATGACATGCGCACTGCATCTCATCATCATCTGGTGTCCCATTGCCAGCCAGGTGCTCCTCACCCTCCCTTCGACATCCATGTCCAATCCTACCCTGCACTCTAGGGAGAAGTACCTTACAACTCCCATGACACTTGTCCACATCCAGGGTGTATCTGCACAGCTCTGCTTCAACATCCGGCAACCCAGCCACATCACCATCCAACAGGGATGGCGGCAATGGATCACTGTCATCTGCAGGATGACCTTCACAATCCACGTCCACACTCAGGATGCAGCCCACGACCACGCCCCCAACACAACCATGTGGCACTGTCATCCAAGACCCCATTGTGCCATCTCCATGCATCCAACCTTGGCCTGGCCACCATTCTCCACATCCACCTGACTTCACATGATCCCTGACCTCTGCGCATGACTGTTGCTCTTCGAAATAGGTCTGTCCGCACAGTTGTGCAGGCACCCCCTCAGCTGGTTGGGCCCATCACGGGTGAGTATGGTGCTCCATGTCTGTATTGGATGATACATTGTGACCCATGTGTGTCCTGTGCCTGACTCATACCCCAGGGTATGCATGGTTGGAGTTACTTCAAAACTCAGGCATGGTTTGACTTGCCAACACACACATGTAGTGGAATAATGCTAAATGACAGCATCATCTCGTGATTTGTAATGTTTTTATTGGTGGTGGGGTACGTGTTGGGGGGGATGCAATTAGGTGCTGTACTGGGGGTATGGAATCCAAAGTTCACAGGGGGAGATGGTATCCTTGCCATTGGAAGTCATCAGAGTCCATGCCACAGTCTTTGTCAACATTGGTCAGAAAGTGACCAGCAAGTCCATGTGGCAGAGAATGTCATAGGATGAGGTGCTGCTGTTGCGCCAGGGGGCCAGGTGCCAGGCCAGGTGACCTGGGAGATGGTGATGGTCCGCTGACTCTCACGGTCTTTTGCGTGGACGACCCACCTTCCTCCGGGGACCCTCAGATGCAGGCCTTGACGATGCTGGGGACGCTCCGTCAGATGAATCCTCCTCCTCCTCCCTCCCTGTGTCTGGTGGTGGTCTACGCCTGGTGGCACAGGGAGGATTTGCCAGGCTTTGGGCGATCTGACGGAGTGATTGGCTCACGTCCCTGTGCACCGCCAGGAGCTCAGCCAGTCTTGCCTCCATCCGTCCTTGGTGTTGTTGATGACTGGCATGTTGCTCAACCTGCAGGTTCTTAACCTCATCGAGGGTCCCATGCATCTCGGAGAGTGTTGACACGACCTGGTCGATGCCTCTGGAGTCACGCCGGTATGTGTCCAGGATGTTTCGGACGTGTGACATAACCGGGTCCTCAGCTGCCTGGTCAGGCTCGCGCCTCCTCCGTCCTCCACTCCCACCACCCCTGCCCACTTGAGCCTGGCCTGCCCTTGTGGGCACGTCGGGTCTCCGGGACCCCTGAGGGATGGCATTTGCGGGGTCGCCTGCCTCCTCCTGGGTGCCCGGGAGCCCTCGTCCCTCCTGGTCAGACTGGCTGCGTTGTGTGCGAGCAAGGCTCCTGTGTGTATCCTGGGATGTGGCAGGAATGGGGGTGGTGGTTGGCACAGTTGTACCTGACGCAGGTGCTGCAGGTGCTTGGGCACCAGAGGGGCCAGGTTGGTCGGGGTCATCCACGGTGTGGTGAGAGTTGTCGCTGCCGGTGGGATCTTCGTCACGCCGAGCCGGGTCCTGTGTGTCTTCCCCCCCAGTGTTGGGGGGAGATCGACGACGTTGTCCTGTGTGTGAGAGAGAGACAATGTTAATGGTATTACATGCGTCATCCATGTTTCATACATATTCAAGTTGGCCCAGTTGCTCTTGGTAGTTGGATATGTCTAGCCTTCCTCTCACAGTGCACTTGTGGATGGGTATGTTGCGGGGGTCAGATTGATATGTACTCCTGGTTATTTGGCCTGTCTGATGAGTGTTGGGATGCTTAGTTGGCTATGGATTGGTCTTGTTGTGTCACATATCCATTGTGGGAATGCTAATTTGCATTGTGTGGGACCGGCCTCGTGGCGTGGATCCCCCCTGACCATTAGTTCCTCCAACCCGAATCATGCCACCCCCCCTGATCCCTGGTTATAGACCCCCGGCCACCATGTCCCGATGTTCCGATGGCCGACCCAGGGCCCCAGCGGAACCTAGACCTAGACCTTAGACGCGCCATGCCCGGCCAAGGGAGAGGGAACCCCCCAAGCAGGACAGGGAGGAGTAGTCTCTGTTGCACCTCTGACCTCCTCTCAATGGAGGGTTTCGATCGCCCTCCGGGCCCCCAGGGAGCATGCTCCCCGCATGCTGGGTGTCTGGAGTCCCTCCCGGCCCTACTTCAAAGGATCAAAGAGCCGATCGACAGGAAATCCCAACACACCGCCCCCCCGACGCCAAGACCCCTCTCTGTGAGGACGCAGGACTTCAAAGGGAAGAAGGCGTATAACAGAGGGTGCTGAGGGGACTGGGGGAGAGAAGACCTGGAACTACGAGAGCCCTGAGGACCTGGCCGCGGCTCGAGAGCACAGTGGTCCGGCTGGACCCGAGACTGCACCGTGTCCCCCGGCTTGAGGATTGAGAGCTGTGCGAAGGATACTCGTCAGTGACTCTGAACCAAGAACTGTCCCGCTACCCCAACCACCCTGTGCAAGAATCACCAAGCTTATTGTACCGACCAAAGACTACCTTGCGGATCATAAAGGTCCAACAAATCTTAGATAAAGGTCTCCTTCTACTGAAACCTACTGTGTGGTGTCTCTTTGTCACGTAGTGCAAGCTCAGCACGTGCGAGGCCAAGTACAAGACTGCCCTTCCTGAAGGGGCCTCACCGTCGGTGCTCGGCCTGGTTCTGGGAGAGGCAGGTCACAGGGTGGTCAGGAAAGTGTTCTGTAACCCCCCTGGGATCGCCCTTCCAACACGTTGGCTGCTCTGGGGGTGTGTGCTTGTGTAAGTGGGGGGGTGTGTGACTGGACATGCTGTTGGGTGTGGTGTGGTTTGTCATTGGGTCTACCAGGTGATGTGTCTATCCCCTCATGGTGCCTGCTGGCATGACAGTGACCCTCCTCCCTCCCTCTGTCTGTCACCCTCTGTCGCCCTCTGTCTCCCTCCCTCTCCCACTCCCTCCATCTGTCTGTCACCCTCTGTCGCCCTCTGACACTCTCTGTCTCCCTCTGTCTCCCTCCCTCTCCCTCCGTCTGTCTGTCACCCTCTGTCGCCCTCTGTCTCCCTCTGTCTCCCTCCCTCTCCCTCCGTCTGTCTGTCACCCTCTGTCCTCTGTCTCCCTCCCTCTCCCTCTCCCTCCGTCTGTCTGTCACCCTCTGTCACCCTCTGTCGCCCTCCCTCTCCCTCTCCCTCTCCCTCCGTCTGTCTGTCACCCTCTGTCGCCCTCTGTCTCCCTCCCTCTCCCTCCGTCTGTCTGTCACGCTCTGTCGCCCTCTGTCGCCCTCTGTCTCCCTCTGTCTCCCTCCCTCTCCCTCTCCCTCCGTCTGTCTGTCACCCTCTGTCGCCCTCTGTCTCCCTCCCTCTCTCTCTCCCTCCGTCTGTCTGTCACCCTCTGTCGCCCTCTGTCGCCCTACCTCTCCCTCCCTCTCCCTCTCCCTCCGTCTGTCTGTCACCCTCTGTCGCCCTCTGTCTCCCTCTGTCTCCCTCCCTTTCCCTCTCCCTCCGTCTGTCTGTCACCCTCTGTCGCCCTCCCTCTCATTCTCCCTCCGTCTGTCTGTCACCCTCTGTCGCCCTCTGTCTCCCTCCCTCTCCCTCCATCTGTCTGTCACCCTCTGTCGCCCTCTGTTGCCCTCCCTCTCCCTCCCTCTCCCTCTCCCTCTCCCTCCGTCTGTCTGTCACCCTCTGTCACCCTCTGTCTCCCTCCCTCTCCCTCTGTCTGTCTGTCACCCTCTGTCACCCTCTGTCACCCTCTGTCTCCCTCCCTCTCCCTCCATCTGTCTGTCACCCACTGTCACCCTCTGTCTCCCTCTGTCTCCCTCCCTCTCCCTCTCCCTCCGTCTGTCTGTCACCCTCTGTCGCCCTCTGTCTCCCTCTGTCTCCCTCCCTCTCCCTCTCCCTCCGTCTGTCACCCTCTGTCGCCCTCTGTCTCCCTCTGTCTCCCTCCCTCTCCCTCTCCCTCCGTCTGTCTGTCACCCTCTGTCGCCCTCTGTCTCCCTCCCTCTCCCACTCCCTCCGTCTGTCTGTCACCCTCCATCGCCCTCTGTCGCCCTCTGTCTCCCTCTGTCTCCCTCCCTCTCGCTCTCCCTCCGTCTGTCTGTCACCCTCTGTCACCCTCTGTCGCCCTGTCTCCCTCTGTCTCCGTCCCTCTCCCTCTCCCTCTGTCTGTCTATCACCCTCTGTCGCCCTCTGTCTCCCTTCCTCTCCCTCTCCCTCCATCTGTCTGTCACCCTTTGTCGCCCTCTGTTGCCCTCCTTCTCCCTCCCTCTCCCTCTCCCTCCGTCTGTCTGTCACCCTCTGTCGCCCTCTGTCTCCCTCCCTCTCCCTCCGTCTGTCTGTCACCCTCTGTCGCCCTCTGTCACCCTCTGTCTCCCTCCCTCTCCCTCCATCTGTCTGTCACCCTCTGTCACCCTCTGTCTCCCTCCCTCTCCCTCCGTCTGTCTGTCACCCTCTGTCGCCCTCTGTCTCCCTCTGTCTCCCTCCCTCTCCCTCTCCCTCTGTCTGTCTGTCACCCTCTCTCGCCCTCTGTCTCCCTCCCTCTCCCTCTCCCTCCGTCAGTCTGTCACCCTCTGTCGCCCTCTGTCTCCCTCCCTCTCCCTCTCCCTCCGTCTGTCTGTCACCCTCTGTCGCCCTCTGTCGCCCTCTGTCTCCCTCTGTCTCCCTCCCTCTCCCTCTCCCTCCGTCTGTCTGTCACCCTCTGTCACCCTCTGTCTCCCTCCCTCTCCCTCTCCCTCTCCCTCCGTCTGTCTGTCACCCTCTGTCGCCCTCTGTCACCCTCCCTCTCCCTCCCTCTCCCTCTCCCTCCGTCTGTCTGTCACCCTCTGTCGCCCTCTGTCGCCCTCTGTCTCCCTCCCTCTCCCTCTCCCTCCGTCTGTCTGTCACCCTCTGTCGCCCTCTGTCTCCCTCTGTCTCTCTCTCCCTCCGTCTGTCTGTTACCCTCTGTTTCCCTCTGTCTCCCTCTGTCTCCCTCCCTCTCCCTCTCCCTCTCCCTCCGTCTGTCTGTCACCCTCTGTCGCCCTCTGTCGCCCTCTCCCTCCGTCTGTCTGTCACCCTCTGTCACCTCAGCCCAGCTTCCTGGGCACACACACTTTGCAGGTATTTCAAAGGCCATTGGCTTGTTCATATGGCCTTGTATGGAATCTCCCGCACCCCATTGGGCAGAATGTCTCTGAGTCTGCGCTGCGTGGGACCGGCCTCGTGGCGTGGATCTTCCCGTCCATCTAAGGGGCGGGGCGTGCTATGACCTACGTTGACGCGGCAGCACTTAAATTTGTGAGAAAAGTTATGTGTCGTGCATAAGGTGGTAGGGTCAAGAAAGAAAGTGGTGCAAAATTTAAAAGTTCCCTGGCTAGTGGAAAAAATATAATTTATTGCCTTCCCTAGCTGGAAACATTAAAAATGGGGAGGTGTAGAGGGTGTACTGTAATGAGTAGCCTTTTGTGGGGTCAACATGTTTGAAAAGCCTGAAGTTGAAGCACCAAACTCTTAATAAGGCACTTAGGGGTCTATTACAATGTCGGGGGGATCGCTACCGCCCGCATGGCGATCGGCCCATCATTATCCCCTGCCCGCCTCCCATATTATCATGGCGGGGGTACCGCGGCGGTGGCATCCTAATTGCCGGTGTGAGACTGCCGCACCACTGGGAGCCGGACCCAGCACCGCTAGGGTGGCGGGCGGACAAAAGTCCGCCCGCCATACTAATAGGTACCATAGTCTTGGAGATCTTTTAATGGTTGCAGGCTGAAACTCAGGCCGAGAGTTATTAAGCACTTGTATTGTCCTTGTGTCGCCCAAGTTGATGGAATGCAACAGAAGTGCTTAAGTGACATTTACAAAGCTCCGCAAATATAGATATTTGCATGGCCTTGCATCACTTTTAACCTGTAAATTTACACAATTATTATCCGGTACTAGGGAGGTATTACATGGGTGGAGCATGGGTGTTCATGTGCATCTATTCTTGTATTTTGATGCAAAACCAACATTTACTAAAGTCAGTAAATGTGGGTTTGTGCCAGAATGGTGCACCAAACCCACCTTGGCATATCGAGGAGAAATATTTTTCCTCATTACTTCCTCTTTCTATAATGTACTTTTAGCCTTTTGTTTTTTGAAGTTATTTCTAAGGTTTGTTGTAGTTGTAAGGTAAGATATTATTACAGTTCCTAACCATAAAGTTACTTTAACCTTTTTTTTACCTATTTTTTTCAGTGAATTTCTATTATTTTTAAAATGTAAATTATGGTGTCTGGATAAAATATTGATTAAAAAAAATCGGAAGGCAGATATATCAGAAAATAAATATTGGGATACACAAATATCGTGATGCAGAATTATTGCTGACAAGAATATCATTTTTTGACGTTAGTAATATCATTTTAAATAATATCAATGTTGTTAATATCGTTTTCAATATTATAGTCGTTAAAATGCAGTATTTTAATTATTTGAATTTATTTTAGTTGATATATTATTTTATGTATTATTGATTATATAAAGGGTATCTTTTTAAATATAGATTGCATTTTTTTGTGATGCAGTATATTTATTTAATTTCTTACAGTCATTTATAGGGTCATAACAGGTTCTTGGGTTTATTGGGGGATAGGGTAAAAAGTTAATTAGTTACTAATAATTACGGATTGTTTAATACATTTTGTTTAAATATATGATTGATATTTATTATGACAATTATGGAACATTGATTTATTTTCAAAAATCTTAGTTGCAGGTTTTTAGGTTTGTAAGTTAGGAAGTTAATTAATATATCATTCATTAATAATTAAATATTAACTGTGAATTAATTATTTAATTGATTTCAATAATGTAATGTATGGAATGTTGATATACTAGTTATGGGATGCTTGTTTTGTAAATGTGTATTCGGTGCAAATTTAATAAATTATTTAATAATGAATTACTAATTATTATTTGTGAATTGATTTAAATATTTAAATTATGGAATACTTATTTATTTTATTTATATTTTAGTTGTGGTCTGCTAGGTTTAAAGGGGTCTAGATTGGGAAGGTAATCAAGTAATTATTAACTAAAAATTCATTCTTAATTGTTAATTATAGAGTTAATTGTTTTTAAATATGTAAATCATAGAAAACTTATTTTTTAAGTTCTATTTTAGGGGTGGTTGCTAGGTTTTTAGGGATATAGGGTTTGAACTTAATTAATAAATTATTTAATCTCAATTATTTATTAATTGATAAGTAATTATTTCATTTAACAACAATTATGTAAATTGATTAATGTTTTTTATCAGTGTTACATAAATATATATATATATATATTTATATATATACTTATGTTAATTAGTAATTTTTCTATTAAGAGTTAAAAAAATTTGCATTCATATTGTTACTTATATATGTAATGTGCTTGAAATGAAGTACTCTCACTGCTCTTATTTAAACTGCAGTAGGAATAGTACAATTAACCTCTAATTCAGCACTTTTCCTACTTTTTCACCGACTGGAGTGAGGATGGTAAATTTTACCCCTCCAAAGTCCACTACTTTCCCTACTTCTGCGTTGCTTGGAGTTGGGATAGTAAATTTCACCCCTCTGAATTCCAACACTTTCCCTACTGTTGCACAGACTATAGTGGGAATAGTATATTTTATCCCTCCAAAGTCCAACACTTTCCTTACAGTTGTGCTGATTGGACAAGCAATCTCAATTTGTACCCTTCCAATGTTCAACGTTTCCCTACTGTTGCACAGATTGGAGTGGGAAAAGTAAATGTTATCCCTCATAACTCCAACATGCCCCTACAGTTGTGCTCTTTATAGTGAGAATGGTAATTTTTATCACTCCAAAATCTAATGCTTACCCTACAATTGCACAGACAGGAGTGGGAATTGTAAATTTTAACCGATTAAAGCCCAACAACTTTCCCACTGCTTCAAAAACTAGAATGGGTATAGTACATTTTGTATTCTTAAACCCCAATCATTTTCATAATGTTGATTAAATAGAGTTTATAGCATTAGTTGTTTTATTTTTTTTATATTTTACATTATTTATTTTATACAAATGTTTACAGTATTTTTTAGTAAATGTGTTTTTTGATTTCCCAATTTTTAATACTATATTTGTTGTTTATATTAATTTATATATTTTTTCTTATGCTCTTTTTTATGGTTTTGCTGTCTATGTGTTATAAATATATATATATATATATATATATATTACCTACTGGCGGTCGCCAGTAGGTAGTTATAGTTAGGACCACGTTTCCATAGGAAAACCTCAACATTCTATTTTGAATAACTTTGGCGCCGGTCGACGAATCCTCGCGAATTTCTCAAAATAGGTGGGGCGCTACGCTCCGCTCCTACCCTGAAAGTCTCGGGGGGATTCGTCAAGCGGGGGCTGAGATAAAAGGGGGGTCCCAAAACGCGTTTTTCCCATGCATTTTTCCATAGGACCTTTAGAACGAGCTACAGCCCGAACGGCTGAACAGAATTACTAGAAATTTGGCAGAGAGGTAGTCCCTAGGTCAAGGAAGTGCCTTTTGTAGGTTTGGTGTAAATCTGTTCAGTAGATTCTGAGAAAATAGCCTTTAAATCAATATATATATCTGAGCCCGCTTACGGTACGCTTACCGTACGCTTACCGTACGCTTACCGTAAGCTTACGGTGGCGTGCGCGAGCGCGATTCTGATTGGCTCTTAGATCTTAGTAAACATTCGAATCGGCCGAAACCAGGAAGCGGCGTCCGCCATTTTGTCTCTCGCACTGAGTGTTGTTTATCAAACATGATGGCCAAAAACATGTTACGGGGCTGTTTTGGCAACTCCCTCCCACATAGTCATGTTGAGGGAGTCCCCAAACATCCCCCAAGAGCAAAAACGGTTTTATTTTTTTTTCGGCAATTTCGCGGGGTACGCTTACCGTACGCTTACCGTACGCTTACCGTAAGCTTACCGTACGCTTACGGTAAAAAAATAAAAATAAAAAAAACACTATCCACACTTACCCCACCCCCTGTGCTTTTGGTGGCCGCAGGCCACCAAATGTGCAGGGCTTATTAATAGAGAAAAAAAACGTAATTTTGGCAACATGAAATTATAAAATCGAAATAAAAAAACCACTATCCACATTGACCTCACCCCCTGTGCTTTTGGTGGCCGAAGGCCACCAAATGTACAGGGCTTATTAAAGTTGATAAAAACCGTGCACGGAACGAACTGCGTTAAGTGGGCGCGCACGCCACAAATGGCGTAAAGTAACTTAGCATTTAAAAAACCGTACAAATTCACTGAAAAAACCATAGGTTTCACACACGTTATAGTTAGGAAATAGCATTTAAAAAACCTTGCTAATTCACTGAAAAAACCATAGGTTTCACACATGTTATAGTTAGCTGGACATTTTACTGATAAAAAACCAATGAAATTCCCCCGTTATAGTTACTGTAGGCAACTATAACTCACGCGACCGTAATCCTCTGCTGATGACATATGTGTCTTTATGAAAAAAAAATATTTGTAATATATGTATAGCTAAAATTTAATGGAAGAAGATATGGGCAAATAAGTGTCTAAATACAGTATTAGCATCAGCAGAGGATTGCGGTCGCGTGAGTTATAGTTGCCTACAGTAACTATAACGGGGGAATTTCATTGGTTTTTTATCAGTAAAATGTCCAGCTAACTATAACATGTGTGAAACCTATGGTTTTTTCAGTGAATATATATATATATATATATATTATCTACTGGCGGTCGCCAGTAGATAGTTATAGTTAGGATCGTGTTTCCATAGGAAATCCGCAACATTCTATTTGGAATAACTTTGGCGTTGATTGACGAATCCTCGCGAAATTTTCAAAATAGGTGGGGCGCTCCTCTCCGCTCCTTCCCTGAAAGTCTCGGGGGGATTTGTCAAGCGGGGGCTGAGAAAAAGGGGGGGTCCCAAAACACGTTTTCCCCATGTATTTTTCCGTAGGACATTTAGTCCAAGCTACAGCCCGAACGGCTGAACAGAATTACTTGAAATTTGGCAGAGAGGTAGTCCTCAGGTCAGGGATGTGCCTTTTGCAGGTCCGGTGTAAATCTGTTCAGTAGTTCCTGAGAAAATCAAAAGTAAAATCATATATATATGTGGGCGGAGCCTAACCACACATCTCATCCTGAGATCTGATTGGCTGTCAGCACTTAATCCAAGAAGTGTTGGCAGCCATCTTGGGACCAATATACATGATAGCACCTCATTAAAAAGCATTGCAGTTAATAGAAGGTTTTAAGACTTTAGTTACATTATAAATCATTTGTTGATGGTACCATACTCATTGTAGGAATTGTGGTATGTTCTAAGGTGATTTCACCATGTGAAAAAGCCTTCTGCTGGGATATCATGATTGAGAGAAAAATATTTTCTCATGCTTTTCCCACAGAGGTTTGGAAGGTGATCTATAAGCTAAACTGAGAGCTTATTTTCTGTAAATTCACATTATCTTTCTCAGTCATGTGAGAATGAAGTCTGACATTCTCAGTAAAACATGTACATCCAACAAGGGCAGAGACTGTCAGTTGATTCCTTTGTGTTCTACTGCAGCTTCCCAGAGTGTTCCAAAGAACAACTAGAGCGCTAACAGTCCTACTTATGATAAACGTATGGCACACCTGAAGCCATCTTGCTTGGATTAAAGTGGTAACTCTTAAAACATTTAATTTAAAAAGGAACAAAATGAGGGGGTTCATTTTTCCATAAAAAGTATGATTAGTGCTGCAGAAAGAAAAATTAGGGCACATTTTGAGTGACTTCTCAAATCCTCTTCTATTTCATTAAAAAATTCTGACATGCAGACTGAAACATGCTCTTTCAATACCAGCAGCAGTTTTCCCTGGTGAGCAGTAGCTTTACTACAGTGATCTAATGAGCAAAAAGAGTGCTAACATTCTGAATTTATGGCAAATGTGTGACACATCTGAATGCCTTCTTGATGGAATCAAAGTAAAAAACTGAAAGTATTTCCTACTGAGGAGACTGCAGTAAATGAGGAAATTAGGAAACTTCATAACAAATAAGTCTCCCAAGATGGCCACCAGAGACAAAAGCGCCCAAATGTAGCCCAAATATCACCCAGATGTAGCCCAAGTATAGCCCAATGACAGAATGTCCCAGAGTGTTCTTAAAAACAACTAGAGCGCTTACTGTCTTCATTATGACAAAAGTATGGCACACCTGAAGCCATCTTGATTAGAATAAACTGGTAACACTTAAAACATTTAATTTAAATAGGAACACAATGAGGGGGTTCATTTTGCCATAGAAATTATGATTAATGCTGAAGAAAGAAAATGAGGGCACATTTTGAGTGACTTCTGTAATCCTCTTCTATTTCATAAAAAAATTCTGACATGCAGACTGAAACATGCACTTTTAATACCAGGAGCAGACTTCCATGGTGAACAGTAGTTTTACTACAGTGATCTAATGAGCAACTAGAGTGCTAACATTCAGAATTTATGGCAAATGTGTGACATATCTAAATACCTTCATGATGGAATCAGAGTAAAAAACTGAAAGCATTTCCTACTGAGGAGACTGCAGTACATGAGGAAATTAGGAAACTTCATAACAAATAAATCTCCCAAGATGGCCACCGGAGACAAAAGAGCCCAAATGTAGCCCATAATCACCCAGATGTAGCCCAAATAAAGCCCAATGACAGAAGTGTGCAAAACACTTAATAGTTTGTGTTTTTGCAGTGTTATATAGTGCAGACTTGTCAGGTATTGGAGTGCTTTACATGAGCATTGGTTACATCACACAAGAACAAATTCATTTTGGTTGTAGACATGGGGAGACTAAGTGATTTGACCAGAATCACAGAATGTCGAGCAGAAGCAGAAACTCCAACCTGGTTCCCCAGTTGCAAAGTCTGCAGTTCTGGAAGTAACACCACATCCTCTCCCCTAAGTGCAACATTTAATCAAGTGGTCAACTGGATAAAAAAACATAAAGATAACAAATAATTTAAAAGTGCTTTGTCGCTATTTGAAAACTCAGAAAATATGTCCTTATTTTAGTCTTTTAGAGCACTAACCATAATTTTGATGCCAATAAGACACTCTCATATATGTAATTTCTAAAGGAAATGCTCTATGTATTACAGTTTTGATTACATCAAGATGACGTCAGGTGTTCCACACTTTTGTAATAAATATAGAATGTTAGCAATCTAGTTGTTCATTAGGATACTGTTGAGAGGCAGAGGCCAGGGGCACGGACTCTGAAAATTGAAGGCAGGTAGGAGGGTGCAAAGGCAACAATTTAACCACACTGAGCCGGCAGGAAGGGCCGTGGTAGCACAACAGACTATGGAGGGCAGTGGAAAGGGGGGCAGGGGCAACAAACCAACAATACAGGACTTGCAAGAGAGTCTGTGGCAATGTAATAGACCATTGTGGGCAGAAGGAAGAGGCAATGGTAGTACAACCATACATGCCAACAGACCCGATTCAGCCAGGAAACGTCCAATGTTTTTAAGCTCAAATGGGCTTTATTTGATCTGTCTCCTGTCTACAATCTCCTCTTTTTCAATGTAACTCAAAGAGGAAAATCAATACCCCAGTTTTTTTTCAAAATCTCCCTCTTACCAAGTTCAAAATGTTCGCAAGTATGGTACATTGGATCATTGAAGGAAATGGGGTAGGGACATGGACTTGGATAACAAAGGACAGGAGGGACATGGAGAGGTGCACCAAACTGACCCTGCAGGGCAGGCATCAGGGTTTGCAGCAGCACAATACACCACACAGGGCATGCGGGACGGGAGTGCAGCACAACAATCCATAGAAAGCAAGAGGGAGGGGACAGGACCATGCACATGGACAACAGAGAACAGAGGGGCAAGAGGCAATGGTAGCTAGCTGACCACAATGGACAGACAGGAGAGAAAGCTGCAGCATAACAGACCATAAAGGGCAGGAGGGATGGATCAGTGGCATTACAATGGAACAGACAAGCCAGGAGGGAGGGAGTAGGGGTCTGCACTTGTAAACAGAGGGCTGGGGGCAATGGGGCAGGGCAGGAGCAGCAAGATAGCCATGGAGGTCAGGCAGGATGGGCACTAGAAGCAAGACACACCATGAAGAGCAACAGTGAGACTGTGATGGCATACACACAGACCATGGAGGGAAGGTGGGAGGGGTTCAGGGGCAGCTAACTGACCACACAGGGAAGGTGGGAGGGGCCATGGCAGCACAGAAGACCATGCATGGCAAGTGGGAGGGTTAGTGGCAGCACAATGGCTATGATGGGCAAGAAGGAGGGTGCAGGGGCATGCACAAAGGACGATGGAGGATAGAAGGGAGGGTCAGGACCTGTGCACAGACAAGAAAGTTCAGGGGAAGGGGCCTCACAACAGACCGCACGGGGCAGGCAGGAGGAGCAGTTGCAGCACAACAGACCAGGGAGGGCAGAAGGGTGTGGCAGTACAATGGACCATGTAGGACAGGAGGAAGAGGATAGGGGCATGGCATGTGGACAGGCAGGGTGGAGGTGGCAGGGACAGGTTACAGTCATCTGACAATGCTAGGCAGGTGGGAGGGGAGTGGCAGCTCAACAGAACACTCAGAGTAGATAGGAGTGGCAGGTCCATGGAACATGGTGGGCAAAAAGGATGGAGCAGGGGCATGCACAAAGACATCGGAGGGCAGGGGGAAGGAGAATAGGGGCAGCAAGCTAAGCACAGAGTTTAAGCAGGAGGTCAATGATGGGGCATAGAATTGGGCAATGGAGGGCAGGAGGAGTGGACTGGTACATCATACTAAATTGAGGGCAGTGGCAGCACATCAGACCATGCATGGCAGGAGGGAGGAGGCTAGTCTATGGATTCACACAACAGAGGATAGGGAGGAGGGGGATGGGGCAGCAAACTAACTGTTCAGAGAAGGCGGGTATTAGGAACTTTATTGTTTTTAAAACGTGTGTCTGTGCGAACTACTTAAAATATGAACAAGTATGCAGCATAATCTCACTTTTATTCAGGAAGAAGAGGACGTTTGTGACTGTGACTCCGGGCTCACCTGGCAGAAACACCCCCTGACCCTCCACCCCCTATCGCAAAATGTTATGCCCGTGAAAAGGGTAGGTGAACACAGTGTTATATAGAACATAGTCCTGAGAGCACGATTGAAAATGAAAACTAGATATAGTGTATGGTATAAACTATGCACCAAAAAGTGTGATATAAGATGAACCGGGCGTGAAATATAATATGCAATACATTGTGCGCAATGACAGATTCATTGGAGAGCGCGAGATAGCACAGGAACTAGCGCGTGCTATGCGATATGTGCCTTGGAGTGTAATATGCACAGGGCAGTGTTGTGTAACCTAGCTAGTCTCTAAAGTTGTAATATAAAATATGTGCTGGGGAGTGTAACGTTGCATATGCACTGTGACAAAGATATGGATCCCAGATTGTAATGTGTATGGCATAGCACTGTGCGTTATAATATAGGCATCGAGGAAGGCATGTTAGATGGGACAATATAACCCGTGCGAAGACAAGTGTGGCATGACATATTCACGGGGTGGTGTTACAGTGCACATGGGCTAGAGAGTGTCATAGCATATGCACTAGCTAGTGGAATACAACACAAAGGTGTGTGGCACTCAGCAGGCAATGGTGGATGTAACACAGCATTGGGCTCTGCCAGGAGCGCGCTGTGACTCTCAAGTGATGTTCGTCCCCTTTCCAGAGAGTAAAATAAAAAGTATTACACATCCGGCAGTGGATGTGTGTTTTATTAACCGTGAGGGGGGTTTCTTGCATAGTTTTGGTCGAATTTTTGTCGAATCCCCTTTGAATGGCTTGGTGTGCATGTGTATTAAATGTGCCCGTCAATAGCTACCCATGTTTGTATAAATAAACGACACGGGTGTCTACCGGGATTAGGCACGGTAGGGCATCAGACATGTCAGAGCTTCACTAGTGGTGAAAATACATTCCACGTGAATATCACGCAAATCGTCATGGTGATAGGTACGTACGGTTTGTCCAGCATGTCCTAGGTGTGTCTATAAATATATATTTTTAAAAATAATAAAAAACAGTGGCCGGCCCTGGGGATTGCAGCACTCTGCAAACGCGCCCCCTGGTGAGTTGTAAGTTGGGGAATTAATTCCTCTTCAATACTGAGGGTCCCTGAGGGCCAACTAGCCCAACAGGCATCTCCAGTATGCGCCAGGGAGCTGCGCTGCAGACAGGTGTTCTGAGGCCAAGCCCCTTTTTACACCTCTCTGCAACACAGCTCTGTGGCGCTTACTGGAGGTACCTAGTGGTATAGTTTGACCCTAGGGACCCTTAGGATTCAAGGGGACTTAATCTCTCGACTTAGAACACCCACAGGGCGCGTTTACACAGTGGTGAAGGGAGGGGACGGGGCCTGAGGTGACGTGTGCAAACACGCACTATGGCACGTTTTAAATTGGGGATATCATTTCCCTTCAATACTGAGGGCCCCTGGGGGCTAACTAGCCCACCAAGTGCTTCCAGTAAGCGCCACTGAGCTGCATTGCAGAGAGGTGGTCCAGGTCGTGCCACTTTTTACACCTCTCTGCAACGCAGTTCTGTGGCACTTACTGGGGGTACCTAGTGGGCTAGTTGGACCCTAGGGACCCTCAGGATTCAAATGAACTTAATCTCCCAACTAAAAACGGACACAGGGCGTGTTTACACAGTGGTGAAGGGAGGGGACGGGGCCTGAGTTAACGTGTGCAAAAACGCCCTGTGGCCTGTTTTAAGAGGTAGTTTTAATCCCCCTGCCCTATTATATACTAGGGGCTTACAGAGGAGGTTATGCTAATCACAGGGGGACCCCAACGCATAATGTTCCCTAGTGTATGTAGGTGTTTTCACTGTATTCTAAGTGTCTTTTAACATAGCACTGGCTCTAGGACTGGTTAGTCAGACTCAGTTACCACCAGTATCCGTCTGAAAAAGTTGAGGGTACAGGATGATTTTGCAACAAGGCTTCTTTCTGCTCTTCTTTTTGTTCTTTCTGCACGTTATCCTTCTTCCTGCACTTTTCTTCATCTTTGAGGACTTCTGTTGCTTCTTTCTGCACTTCTTTTTTTTCTTTCTGTGCATTTTTTCTTCTTTCTTCACATGTCCTATCTCTGTAGGCATAGTTAGAAATTAGCATTTAAAAAACCTTTGAAATTCACAGAAAAAAACATAGGTTTCAGGCACCTTATAGTTAGGAATTAGCATTTAAAAAACCTCAGACATTCACTGAAAAAACCATAGGTTTCAGGGATGTTATAGTTAGCTGGACTTTTCACTTGTACAAAACCATTGAAATTCCCCCGTTATAGTTAGTTCAGCTAACTATAACTCGCGCGCCCGCAATGCACTGCTGATGACGTCACATATTACATCACTCATGACATGGTCAGTGACATCACTCATGACATCACTGATGACATCTCAAATGACATCACTGATGACATCATCCTTGTGATAGAGTGGCAGACCTCCTCTCACCCTAATATAACCTTTGATACACACATTCAAAAATAGAGACTAACATTTTCAAAACAATGGACATACCAATACAAGTTACAACAACCTCTTCAGTAATTCTAAGATCCACATACACATCCACTCATTCACCAACAGTCCTATACAGTCACTCATACATGTACTCACTCATCATATGTACTCATACACCTATACATCCTGTTACACAATGCCACTCATCCATAGAGTTACTCACACACATAGTCACTCATGCTAATAAAGAATCAAACATACATTTACTTGCATATACAGTTATACACACACCACCACACTTACTTCTACGGAAACTTACACATACTTAGTCTTTTAAACAATAAATTATAGAAACACATACTTATTCATACAGGAACTCTTTCAATCTCTCACTCTCACATATACTCACTTATATACACCAATAGTCATATATACTAGTTTAAAACATATGTAGTTACTCATAAAGACACTATTGAGACAGTCATTCACTCACTAACACACCCATACACACACTCATCCACCCATACAGTCCTGCACACATGCTGTCTTCAACACATACAAACAGTGAGTCACTCATTCATGCACCTATGCACTACGTAATACCCCCACCGAACCATGCAGACACTCAGACTGATACTCAAAAAACCAACTAATAACCTATATAGACACCCATGTAGCTACTCACCAACCCATGCAGCCACTTATACACAAAGTGAGAGACTGATACAGATATTTACATATTTAAACATTACTCACTAAGCCATGTATTCACTATGATACACTTAATCAGTCAGTTACACAATCAATTTTTCAAAAACAAATCATCCATTTAGACACTTATATACCCATTTATTCTTCCATCGACCTTGAGATATACATATATAAAACATAGTTAATTTTCAGAAAAACACACATTCACTGGATGATGTCATCAGTGATGTCATCAGTGATGTTATTTGAGATGTTATCAGTGATGTCATGAGTGATGTCACTGACCATGTCATGAGTGATGTAATATGTGACGTCATCAGCAGTGCATTGCGGGCGCGCGAGTTATAGTTAGCTGAACTAACTATAACGGGGGAATTTCAATGGTTTTGTACAAGTGAAAAGTCCAGCTAACTATAACATCCCTGAAACCTATGGTTTTTTCAGTGAATATGTATATACATATATATATATATTCACTGAAAAAACCATAGGTTTCAGGCACGTTATAGTTATAAATTAGCATTTAAAAAACCTTAGAAATTCACTGAAAAAACCACAGGTTTCAGGGACATTATAGTTAGTTGGACATTTCACTCGTACAAAACCAGAGAAATTCCCCCGTTATAGTTAGGTCAGCTAACTATAACTCGCGCCCCCGCAATGCACTGCTGAAGACGTCACATATTCCATCATTCATGACATGGTCAGTGACATCACTGATGACATCTCAAATGACCTCACTGATGACATCATCCAGTCACTGTGTTTTTCTTTAAAGTTTAAATATGTATTATATATATGCCACTGTGTATTGAAGAATGAGTGGGTGTATAAGTGTCTAGAGGATTTAGTAGGTGCGTGACTGACTGTTTAAGTGAGTGATTAAACGTGTCTTACTAAATGCATGGATTAGTGACTAAACTGCGTGAATTTCTGTATCAGTCTGTCTGTTGTTCTATAAGCTGCTGCATGGGTTGGTCAGTAGCTACATGAGTGTCTATATGGGTTATCAATTGGTTGCCTGAGTATTTGTATGGGTGCCTGTGTGTATGTGTGGGTGGGTGGGCGGTGTGGGAGTCTGTGCATAGATGTTTGAGTGGTTGATTCACTGTGTGTATGGGTTCAAGAGTGCATGTGGAAACAGCTGTATGGGTGGGTAAGTGTGTGTATGGGTGTGTTGGTGAGTGAATGGATGTCTCAATGGTACATGTCCAAGTACCTACATATGTAAAAGGCAGTGTATGTGAAAGTTGAAGTATATAAATGACTATACGTGAGAGTCAGTGATTGTGAGAGTGGCTGTAAGGATGAGTGTGTACTTGTATCAGTGATTGTAGAAGAGAGTAAGTATGAATTTGTTTCTTTTTGAATAAGTGATGTGGTGTGTGTATAACTGTATAGAAAAGTAAATGGAAGTTTGATTGATTCTTTGCATGACTGACTAGATGTGAGAGTAACTCTGGATGAGTGGTGGTGTGTGAGTGTATAGGTTTATGAGTGCATATGATAGTGTTCTATTGATGAGTGACTGCACGTATGAGTGATTGTATGGGTGAATGAGTGGATATATTTGGAGACCTAGGAATAAGTGAGTGTGTATGTAGTAACTGGTATTGGTGTCTCGATGGTTTCGTAAATGGTAGTCTGTATTTTACAGTGGGTGTATCAAAGGTTATATTAGAGTGTGAGGAAGTAGATCAGATTTTCACGTGGATGATGTCATCAGTGATGTCATCAGTGATGTCACTGACCATGTCATGAATTATGTAATATGTAACATCATCAGCAGTGCATTACGGGGGCACGAGTTATAGTTAGCTGAACTAACTATAACGGTGGAATTTCTCTGGTTTTGTACGAGTGAAATGTCCAACTAACTAAAACGTCCCTGAAACCTGTGTTTTTTTCAGTGAATTTCTAAGGTTTTTTAAATGCTAATTTCTAACTATAACGTGCCTGAAACCTATGGTGTTTTCTGTGAATATATATATATATATATATATATATATATTCACTGAAAAAAACATTGGTTTCAGAGACGTTATTGTTAATTGGACATTTCACTTGTACAAAACCAGAAAGAGTTC
Organism: Triturus cristatus; assembly: GCF_964204655.1. Classification (NCBI taxonomy): domain Eukaryota; kingdom Metazoa; phylum Chordata; class Amphibia; order Caudata; family Salamandridae; genus Triturus; species Triturus cristatus. Next base: position 390,665,290 of record NC_140582.1, on the reverse strand, counting down.
AGCTAACTATAACTCGCGCCCCCGTAATGCACTGCTGATGACATCACATATTACATTATTCATGACATGGTCAGTGACATCACTGATGAAACCTCTAATGACATCACTGATGACATCATCCAGTGACTGTTTCTGTGAAGTTTAAATATGTTTTATATGTATGCCAAGGTGTATTGAAGAATGAGTGGGTGTATATGTGTCTGGATGGAGGATTTAGTAGGTGCGTGACTGACTGTATAATTGAGTGATTAAATGTGTCTTATTGAATGCATGGGTTAGTGACTAAACTGTGTGAATGTCTGTATCAGTCTGTCTGTTGTTGTGTAAGCTGCTGCATGGGATGGTCAGTAGATACATGAGTGTCTATATGGGTTATTGATTGGTTGCCTGAGTATTTGTATGGGAGACTGAGTGTGTGTGTGGGTGGGTGGGAGGTGTGTGACTCTGTGCATAGATGTGTGTGCATGGTTGATTCACTGGGTGTATGGGTTCAAGAGTGCATGTGGAAACAGTTGTATGGGTGGGTGAGTGTGTGCATGGGTGTGTTGGTGAGTGAATAGATGTCTCAGTGGTACATGTCCAAGTAATTACAAATGTAAAAGGCAGTGTATGTGAGAGTTGGAGTATATAAATGGCTATATGTAAGAGTAAGTGATTGTGAGAGTGGCTGTATCGATGAGTGTGTACTTGTATCAGTGTTTTTATAAGAGAGTAAGTATGTGTAAGTATCTGTATGAATAAGTAAGGTGGTGTGTGTGTATAACTGTATAGGTGAGTAAATGGGAGTGCAATTGATTCTTTGCATGACTGACTAGGTGTGTGAGTAACTCCATGGCTGAGTGGCAGTGTGTGAGTGTCTGTATAGGTGTATGAGTGCATATGTTAGTGTTGTATTGATGAGTATCTGCATGAATGAGTGATTGTATGGGTGAAAAAGTTGATGTGTATATAGACCTAGGAATCAGTGAGTGCATATGTATTAACTGGTATTGGTGTGTTGATGGTTTCGAAAATGGTAGTCTGTATTTTGCAGTGGGTGTATCAGAGGTTATATTAGAGTGTGAGGAGGTGCATCAGATTTTCACGTGGATGATGTAATCAGTAATGTCATCAGTGATGTCATTTGGGATGTCATCAGTGATGTCCTCAGTGATGTCACTGACAATGTCATGAATGATGTAATATGTGACGTCATCAGCAGTGCATTGCAGGGGGCGCGAGTTACAGTTATGCTGAACTAACTATAAGGGCGAATTTTCTCTGGTTTTGTATGAGTGAAATGTCCAACTAACTATAACGTCCCTGAAACCTATTGCACGGGGCACGTTTGCACAGTGGTGCAGGGAGGGGAGGTGCCTTATGTGACAAGTGTGCAAACGCACCCTGTGGCACATTTTAAGTTGGGGATTAAGTCCCCTTGAATCCTGAGGGTCCCTGTGGGCCAATTAGCCCACCAGGAATCTCCAGTAAGTGCCCCAGGGTTGCATTGTAGAGACGTGGTCCGAGGCCACGCCCCTTTTTACACCTCTCTGCAACGCAACTCTGTGGAGCTTACTGGAGGTACCTGGTGGGCTAAAGCAATATGGTGCTATCAATGACTCCAACCACATTTAGGAGGTGACCAAATGCATAGAAATCCCCCTTCAGATGAACTAAATACTCCCATCCGGGGCACCAGATGTAGCTGTCAATTATTGCAGAAAGCATGTCTTTGAGTACCACTGAACATTGGTTGTGACATACCATCAGATGTAGCCACAGTGTACTGGAAGGTATCTGTAGCTAGAAAATCTAATACTGCTATAAGTCTCACTTTAGGTTAAATACATGTAGGATAAGTGATTTGAGGAAGTAAATCAGGCTCCATCTGATGACATAAATCCTGTATTGTTTGCGTGTTTTAACAAAATGTCTTGATTACATGCTATTCTTCTGTGGTCTGAAGGTCTGGAAATGGCGACACACTGAAGTCTCTCCTTTCCTCCCTATCTCAGAGTATCTATGTGGGGAGTGAAAACAATTTAGAACACTGGTCACAGTGTCCAGAGTAACATATATATATATATATAGTAAGACAAAAATCCTGAGACAAAACATAACTGCTTCAGAAAGCATTACACATCTTTCACATGATCATTGTATACTGTTCAACATACACTAACAATCCCCATAGAGGCCTTCACATGTGTCTGGAACATAAATGTGCACATCATCCATTCACCAATTTTACGTTTGCACAATAAGGACGATTTCAGGAAAAAAAAACAACAACCACAAACCAACAACCGTGGTGTACAGGACACCTTATACATTTTGCCTTTATGCACAGTATTTCACTACACAGATGATTTGTGTACTGTAAATTACATGAGAATGGAGTATTTCAAATGTAAACAGGGGAGCCCTCATTTGTAGTGGTGGTGACGCACTTAATAGTCAACAATACTATAATTGCAACCGCAAATTTTGAACTGCAGCCGCCAGTGGAAGTTGTCCAAGGCAGACACAGCCATAGGCTAATGTTGGTGATTGAGACGGTTGCAACCCAATGGCTGTGTTCGGCTACGCTGATGACAGTGCACGTGGCATACATGTATGCAGCAGTTTGAAAAATAAACCACTTGCCTGACTCTGCTGCTATAAACACTTTCTAAATTTTAGCTCCTGTTTGCCACCTCTGGTAACAATCATGCCAGGCCAAACTGGTGAGAGGGCCCCTGCCTATATGGTCAGCTCTATGGCTCACCAGAGGAGCAGGTAACTTACTCACATACATATTTCACTCTGTTTAACTCCATCTTTTCCATTCCCACAGGCTACAATCTGCCTCTGAGTCCTAGAGTAAAATGTGATTACTGTTGTTAATATTTTGGATGCCTACATAGGTCAATCATGTAACTAACTGTGTATTTATTTTACGTTGTGTACCTAACATCACCATTGTGATGTGTGTTGTGTGTTAAACCCTAGATTCTACTTGTGGTGCATTCACATATCTATGGATGTATTAATTTCATGGTATCTATATTATATTTGCTAACCAGATCATGATAAATGTTAATTCCCATGTATTGGGTTTACTGCATGAGCAGTGTATGCATATGTAAGAAGCAGATGAGGTTGATGTTAGTTATGTGTACAGTCCAACAATTTACTGTTGTCTGGGAGCTACCTACACCTCAACCTCTTCAGAGTGCCACATTACCTTGAGGCCAGTTTTTGGATGGCCAGAAGATGTACATTTATTTTTAGAAGTGTTCGAAATGTGAGGTTCATGTGAAATCAGTAAGCACAACCTGTCGAGAGCAAGGCCTGACAATGAGTTGTGCCCAATCTGGACCATGTCCGAGGCTGGACCACAGTTACTGTGGCAATACAAATTATGCACAGAGTAATCTCCTTTTAGACCTGCACATCCTTGGATGTTCCCAAAAGGATTTTTCTGAACCACTACTAGTTTTACATGGACTACATTTGAAATGGTGACTGAGGTACCCCTGACCTTATCCCTTACTCCCACAGGTCTGGTGTCACTTATCCATAAGTCATGCATGCTTAGACATGCATATTGCATAGGCCTGGGCTAAAATTCTGTTCCGCTCGCAGAAATTGCGATAATTTGACATTTTCGCGTTCTGCGGAGAGCGCGAAAATGTCAAAATTTCCACAATCCGCATTTTACCGGAAATTTTTTGCTTCCTCGCGCTGTAAAATAATACATTTTCACGTGCGCGCGATCGCCTTACCTGAATCTCCGCGTTCACCGACAAGATTTCCCAATCCGGTCGCGTTCTCCACGAGATGTTGGATTGTTGGCAGCCATTTGTGCTGTCTCGCGACAGTTCGCGCCTGCAGTAACGTCATTCATCGCGCAATCACGTCTGTCTTCTCGCGATCATGCACCGCGAGACAAGTGAAAACAAGATGGTCGCGCCCGCGACCAACCGCATGGGTAAGTTGGCGAGCCGCGACCACGCAGAAAATACCACGAACGGGCGGGAAAAAAACTTCCGCATCTTCGCGATATTTCCACGTGTTTGCGGAGATTTTTAACATTTTCGTGATAATTTGCGAAAGTGAATTTCGCAAATTCCGCCCACCCCTAATATTGCACAGGTGACCCATTAGCAGTGCAGAGAGTTGGTTACCTCTGAAGAGTATTTGATATGTGAATCATCAGCAGTGACTAGGGGGTGAGTCCTGGCAACTTATACATGTAAAATTGCCAACTTTGTGTGTTACAGGCAGGTATTTTCCCATTGTTATGGTGGTGCCCCAGACAAGAGGAGTTACTGTTTGTGTTGGTCTGGTGATAGGTGCATGCTGATATGCTGTGCCTATTGTCTTTATGACCAGGAACACAGCTGAGTCCAGTCCACTACCAATTTCCTTTCTTGAGCAGACACATGGTGAAGTAAACAACCTGCTCATGTTCTTTGACATTCTGAGTCACAACTGTACCAAACAAACCACTTGTCTTCCTTATGTAAGGCGTGCTGTTCCCTCACTACTGTCTCTCACAAGATGGTGGCCCTATTATATGTGACATGGCATACAGTGCGCTCTTTAGGCAGTGAGTGGACAACAATTCCCATTGGTAAGTTGTAATTCAACGTCATGAGTGTGCACACATCACTGGTGCCATCACCAATAGTGTTACATGTTACCCAGTCAAAATGTCCCTGTTGTTACTTCACCTGCAATGGTGTCAGAAGATTAATTCTCTGACTGGTGACATGCATCATGTAGTAAGATGTAGAAATGTAGAAATCTTATGTGAGTGCCTACACACAGTTTTAGAAGCCAATTTGTGTTTGCTATCCCTGCTGTGATTCACCATCCCATTGGGAATATAGTTCTCTCACCCCTTCATGTCATAGATATTCACAGAAACACAGCAACATTCAAATATCTATTGGCCTGTAGGAATGGTATCTGGTAATGTTGTTATCACCTGTACCAAGAAGGATTTGAGCTGGTAATTTGGCTATGAGGAGTATTATGCTACGTGCATTTGAAGTATCTATCTTGCAAAACATTTGTCCTTCATTGTCTTCAGGCTACACTTCTATGCTACATGTGTTGCGTAGGTAAACCACTTCAGTACAGCTTTCATAAGACTTTTCAGGTAGTGGACATATAGTGAAGTTTCAAGTCTATAGTATCATCAGTGTGCAATGAGCATTTGCATCTGGCATGATTTCTGCTATCGCACATGTTGATGGTACATTGGCCTTTAACTTGACCTTCAAGACATCATGATGTGTGCTAAGGAAAATGAATATTTTTTAATCGGGCCTTGTGTGAATATTGTGTAAATGTAAAAATTGCATCCATCCTATTTTATAACATCATTTTACTTTGGTATACCACAAGTGCCAAAATACGCAAGGTGATCAACTATCCTAATATGGCCATGAGGATGGAGGGGTTATGACATACATGGAACCAACTGTTTGCAGGTTATGCAGCATGCATGTATGTGCTCATGGTAATGGTGAAGCCTACATGGTGAACCATGAAGCTGGTGTACTATGTGCACTTAAGAAATGTTTTCTGTTGCTCTGTGATGGTAAGGTGTGGAAAGACAGTTGCAATAAACCATTTTACATGTCATTTCAGATTCATCCAGGGCAAGCGAAGGAGAAGGGGCCAATATCGGTTTGGACAAAGCAGGTCACAGTGGTTCTGGACATGACAGCACAGACAAGAGGGATCCAGTGAACAGGAGAGTGTGGGGAGGGCCACGGGAAACACAAGCTCAAGCTCATCTTCATTTGAGTCTTCCTACAGTAAACACTCTAGAGTGGTGGAAGACCCCACAGGATTAGATTCACCTTCTTCATTGTCCACCACCCACAGTTCCATTGCCACCCTTCCCTGTTGTCCACCAACAGAGCTGGACTGGCCGTAGCGGGCACCGGGCGTTTTCCCGGTGAGCCGCTAGGGTTGGGGCTGTTTTTGTTACCGGAGGCCTGCAATATCATCCCCCTGTAACAAAAACGGCCGAAACCGGCCCTAGCATTCAGCTCGGCCGCACCCTCCTCCACCTCCAGGGGGGCCGGCCGTACAATTTGCCAGGGCCGGTTTTGGTGCCCAGTCCGGCCCTGTCTACCAACCAGTTGGCCGGCCCACTCCCCTAAGAGGGGAGTTGTCTCCTTTGCTGCAGGCACCTCAGCCCCTGCCCCGTTACGCCAGCTGCTCTGAGTGAGTAGGCTAGTGACCTCCAGAGAAACATCTTTGTGGTCAGAATGCACTCATGAATGCCATTCAGGTGCAAGTCAGCCAGCAGACACAGATTGTGGCCTACCTGGAAGGCATCCACAGTGCTATGTCTGGCCTAGCGAGGTCATTCCAGGCTATGACTTTCTCACTCTCTGCAGCCTTTCAACCTTCCCCCCACCTCTTTCCCCTGCCCATTCACCATCCAAATTCTCTATTCCCATACCTGTCCCAAGCACACACACACATTCACATGCACACACTTCATCAGACCCAAGCACCACGCACACACAAAAGCAATATTAAAATGCAGGCATGCAACCACTTACCAGACACTCACACCCCTTATCACCACCACCTTACCCCTAGACATCACACAGAGTGTCATGGTTCTATGTCACCTAGGGGGGCCCAGGGGTGAAGGGGCACACACCAATGCTTTCCACCTTCTCTCTATTCCTGCATGACTTGGAGACGTATGTTGGTGTTGAGTGATAGTAAGAAAACAAGAAGGAACTACACCTCCCAGAATGCCTCTGAGAAGGCAACCGGTGTTTCCTCCTTAAATTGGAGACTCGAGTCCCCTTTAGCTGATCTAGCAATACCAGAATGAGGGGTAATGGGTAGCGTTTTTTAATGGTGACTCTGTTGATGGCTCTGTAATCGATGCACGTTCGAAGAACATTAATCACCAGAGTTATCTTGACATTTTTATTGCTGACTGAAAATTGCTGGAGACCAGGAAAGCGGTATCAGGTGCTTTTCAAACCCTAATATAGTTGCAAACACAACTTCAACACGAAAGTCAGCGCCCAGTGCGGTCGCACCACTCTAGAGCCTGCCAGCTGATGATATAGACCTCATTTATTGTTGTCTACAGGATATTGTCAGATGTATCTTCTCCTTCTGTGTTGTGAAAGCCTGCAAGTGATTATGTGATCACAGGCACAGAATAACTGAGTCATGTCTTATATGCCATGTTTCTGACATAATGTCAGCCTATGATTTGAACAATCAGCCCAAACACTTGTACGTATGATCCTGAGTTAAACATTGGTTACATACAACATAATCATGCTCTCAGAAGTACCTAGTTTTGACATTGCAAAGTTCACATGTTAGTGAATTCACATTGTTTTATGCAAGAATTAGAACAGAAGACAATGATTTGGTGATGTGTTTTGAATGAAGTGAACAAGGATGGGTTAAAGAAATGTACTAAAGATTACACAGTGACAGCAAAAAGTGAAGTCTTCTGTCATTGCGGATGAAACCATTGTAGTATAGAGGCCACATTGTCTGGAGTCCAAAGTCCAACAAACTCCTCCCATCAGATATGGAAAAGTAGGCAAAAATAATACACAAAGTGAATGTGTAGCACACACAGGAGGGCATTAGGGGCAAGGTTTCTTACTGGCTGTCTTGCCATTCCCACTACCTGGGATCTTGCATGGACATCACCCTTTTTTGACAGAGGGGGATCCAAAGCTGCTGAGACAGAGGAGCGTTCAGGCATGTCCTCCTCCGACAGAGCCTCCCTTCCTGTGGCTGCAGCAGATATTGACTTCCTGGCTGGACTTTGACCACAGGAAGGGACAGATGCAAGTAGAAAAGCCCTGCAGAGGATTGTTGATGATGTCTGCATCACCCCAACCAGGGAGGCCATGTTGGTGTTGATGCCGGCCACACCAGTGTGTATGCCGGTCACCTCGGTGTGTATGCTAGCAACTTCCTGGTATGTGTCCCTCTGCAGCTCATTCATTTCCCAGATTTCAGTCAATACCTGGCCCATCACACTTTGGGAGTCAAGCTAGACTCCCAGGACTTGAGTGATGGCAGCCTGGGTGTCCATTGTCCCGGTGGACTCACTCTGTGACTCATAGTTACCCTCCCATGCCGTGGCTCGGTCTTCACCCTCCCACTTGGTCCTCCTCATTCCTCCATGACTGGTGTGATGGTAGCCGGAACAGGATGATACTGACTGTGCTAGATACACAGGTTGGGGGTGCAGTGTTGTTATGGGCATGGTATGCCCATTGTTACTGTCTGCCAGGCTGACCAGATGGGCCAGGACTGTCATCCACCTCCACATTCCCAGGAGCATTGACATCACTGGGTGCTTCATCTGGAGTGGAGAGTAACTCAGTTTGGGTTCCAACCTCTGAGCAGGTGTCGTGTCCAATTGACCTGTTGAGAAATAGAGAACATTGCTATTGGTGGAAGTGAGGTATCTACATCCACTTTGTTTGTGGTGAAGTAAATCGTGACCTAGAGTAAAACAAAATAGGTAGAGATTAGTATTGTCAGATGTTTACATGAAGCTGAAGTTAGTTACTAGACATTTGAAGGCATTCAATACATGTAGTATATTTCAACAGGTCCTTAGTTGTGCAGATAAGTGGTATTTTGGCTTTAGGGATACACATGACATCTCCAAGAAATTCAACAAACATAGTTTAGTTGTAACATGTGTATTTGTCTATTCCAAGTTCTAGTTGTGTATAATAAAGGCAAGCACACAGCTTGGTTGTATATTTTGCATTGTTCATCAAGTGAGGAGTGCAGAGTCAAGGGGTCACCTGCCACTGCTAATCAGCTGAGTTTCCCTCATGGCTTACATATATTAGGGGTACAAAGTTCTAAGGGTGTCACTCATGCCATCAATAGTTTCAGTTGTTGAGACCAGGACACTATCAAGCATTCAGATGTATATTTCTGAGTAGAGCAGTGTCTGTACATTGCACAGTTCATAATGAGTGTCGATCAGCAGTGACATGGCCGACAATTGAGAAGGGGCAAAAGGAATCTAGCATATTGGTTAGAGTTCCAGTCACAGGGCCTCATGGTAGTAGTGGTAGCTTTTATATTTCAATTTACCAACACTTGGCAAATAGTAACCTGCATGATGAGTGAACATTAGTTGCAACAAGGCAACCAAGTGAGAAGGGGCAAAAGAAGTCAAGTATCTTGGTTAGAGTTCCAGTCACAAGGCTTCATGGTAGTTGTAGTCACTTCAATCTCACTTTACCAAAACTTGACAAACGGTTTGTGTAGGATACCTGTTTGCAACATGCATTTTGAATGGGCCATGCATTTGCATTTTAACACATATCCTAAGTCCTGGAATTATATTTTTATAGTTATCGACTTACAAACAGCATTGCAACATGTTTCATGTCATGGATTTGGATACATGTGCTCTTTTATGCAACAATACACATTGACACAGACAAACCAACATCTCAGATACTTTGAGTACTGCAGTACTGCATGTTAGGAAAGTAAATAAAGAGCACAATTATTACTCCCCCAGCTTTTCCTGTCAAGTCCTCAGAATGCAGGATGGCCAAAAGCTTCTACTCCCAGGGAAAGATTTGTAATGGGATGCTAGGAGGGCCACCGCCATTCCTCTGAGCCTCCAGGTGGTGGTTGTTGTATCAGGTACGCACCCTCAACCTGAGGTGAGTCCACCTCCTCTTAATGTTGTTCTATGTGTGCAGGTTGGTACTAGCGGCATTCACTCTGTTGACTATCCTGTCCCACATTTCAGTTTTCCTACTAAGGAAATACTGGAATTGGGAACCAAAACGTTGGGGCACTACTCTAATGATTTCATCCCCCATGATGGTCAACTCAGCCTCAGTGAAGAGAGTTACAGTGAGTGACTATATGAAAGGTAAACCAAACAAGTGATACAGGTAAAAAGGTGTAATAACAAAAATTACAGGACGTGGACATGGCTAAATGGTAAGATGAAAAATGGGGTGTCTTATCTCAAAATGCTCAAAATGGTGGTTCCTTATCACAAAATGCTCAAAATGGTGGTGCCTGTCTTTTGGGCTGCACTTGAGAAGCAATAGATCCTGGTCAGGGATGGATAGTGTTTAATGGGGTGACTTGCAGGCCACTTTGCAAAAACACATCCGCTGTGTAGCTTTTAAATCTATCCAATGGTCACTGTTGTAGTGCTTTTTTTGCATGCATACCATGGCGGTCTACCGCCATTGGGTAACCGTCACTGGGAGACCGCCAGTATGACTGTGTAGTTGTAAATGGCTTGGAGGGTGCACTGTGGCCCTGATGGCATCAGGGGACACACTGCCAATATTGCAGACCACCGCAGTTCTGGCAGGATGAGCTCCATGTCCACGGTCGACGTTTCAGACAGCATAACTCGTAATACGGCCGGCGGTAGACCTGGAGGATGCAGCCTCAGCGGTAGGCTGGTTGCACTGCCAAACTCGTAATTAGGCCTTAATTAATTTAAACAAGCTGCTCTGTGTAATGAAATGGATATTAGTATTTTCTCAAGTAAGAATGTTTATTATTTTATATTTGAGGATAATCAGAACCCTTCTATAGAATGATATGTATTTGTATAATTACATTAATCATAAGTCAATGAAGTGTTTAAAACTTGGATATACTGCAGATGCACATGCATTATATAGCTATGAGGAAAGTTACCCATAGTTATAGACTCTTTTTATAAGGTCATGGAATTCTCAGGCAAAGGAATTTTCGAAGATTTTCCTGTATGATATATATGTTCTTAACTGGAAAACAATGTAAGAATGACCTTGAAGAACAAATTAAATAGAAATTTTATAAGACCAAGAAAACAACTGAGATGAACGACTGCTAATGGTAAATCTGTATCCAAAATAATGTTCTGATTTGGTGGAACCTTAACTAACACCACACATGTTCCATTCAGTCACCGAATCTAAAGATTTTTGCAATAAGCTTTAGGTTGTCAACAAAGTCACCAAGTGAGACGCTGTCAAAATGTCAGATGTATCATCTCTAACCATAGAAAAAGCCTCTTTCCACATCTAATGTTTCTCCACGTCCTTCAATTCGATATATTACCAGTCTGTAAAGGAATAGTGCTGTTACACATTAACAACTTGTATATTAACCCCTTCGCTGCTAGGCCTTTTCCCCTCCTGTGCTAAGCCCTTTTTGGGCTATTTGAGGTAGTGCGCGCTTAGGCCCCTGTAACTTTTTGACCACATTAGGTATCCACGCCAAATTTGCGTCCTTTTCTTCCAACATCTTGGGGATTCTAAAGGTACCCAGGGTTTGTGGATTCTCCTAGAGGGTTCCCAGAAATTAGTCAAAATACAGCAATTTTTTTTTTTTTTTGTGAAAAATGTGAAAAATGGGCTGCAAATGAAAGCTTCTGGGTTTTTCTCTGCAAATGGTATCAAAAAAGGGTTTGTGGGGCTGAAATCACAATTTCTCCAGCTTTTAGGGAATGACAGACTTTTGTTAGAAAACCAACATTTTTTACACAGTTTTGGCATTTTTCTGGGACATACCCTATTTTTGCTATTTTTTGTGCTTTCAACCTCCTTCCAGTTAACGGTAGAAAAGGGTAACAAAACAATAATGGATCCTGGAAAGCTATACATTTTTGAAAAGTAGACAAAATTCTGAATTCAGCAAGGGGTCATTTGCGTAGATCCATCAAGGTTTCTTTATAGAAATTTACAGGCAAATATATGAGAAATTAAAAATTTGTTGAAAAAAGCAGCCTCTTGAGTCAACGTTTTTACCTGTAACTTCTTCGAATTATGACATCTCTTTGAAAGCAATGTACCGTTACATCCGGTAGACCTTCCTGGTTGTGTGGACATATAGGACTTGTAGGTTCATCAAGAGCCCAACGAACCCAGAGTAGAAAAATGAGCAGCATTTTGTAATGTTTTTTTTTTTTGGTCCGGGTATATAGCAATTATTGTGGGAAAATGTATACTTGGAAAAATCGGTATGAAAGTCACCTATGTATTTCTGAAATGGGAACAAATTACAGAGTTCAGAAACAGTGCATATTTGCACATTTTCGAAATTGGGAATACTCATATTTGCATGACAATTATTGGTCATTTTTCAAAATGACTTTTTTTTTACACAATGTCTTTCATTTGGAAGGGAGAAATGCATCAAAAATCAACAGGTAATAACAGTAGCTTTACAAATTTGAACTACCCTAAGTCTCCCGAGAAAAATGGTACCTCACTTGTGTGGGTAGGCATAGTGCCCACGACAGGAAGTGGCTCAAAACCTAAGGTGAACACACCACATTTTCACACTGAAAATTTACACTTTTTTTGCAAAGAGTCTAGCTGTAGTTTTTGAACCCTAGCCCTGCCGGCACCTAGGGAAACCTAGCAAACCTATACATTTTTGAAAACTAGACACCCAGGGGAATCCAGGATGGGGTGACTTGACTGCCTCCCACCATGGTCTGTTACCCAGAATCCCTTGCAAACGTAAAAAATTGAAAAAAAAACCACATTTTCCCCACATTTCTGTGATGCAAAGTTCTGGAATCTGCGTGGATCCACAAATTTCCACCCACCCCGCGTTCCCCAAAGTCCTACGAGAAAAATGGTACCTCACTTGTGCGGGTCGGCCTAGTGCCCGCGACAGGAAACGGCGCAAAACGCAACGTGGTTTTGGAGTGAAAAATGACCCTTTTTTTGGCAAAGTGACTAGCTGTAGATTTTGTACCCTAGCCCTGCCGGCACCTAGGGAAACCTAGCAAACCTATACATTTCTGAAAACTAGACACCCAGGGGAATCCAGGATGGGGTGACTTGACTGCCTCCCACCATGGTCTGTTACCCAGAATCCCTTGCAAACGTAAAAAATTGAAAAAAAAACCACATTTTCCCCACATTTCTGTGATGCAAAGTTCTGGAATCTGCGTGGATCCACAAATTTCCACCCACCCCGCGTTCCCCAAAGTCCTACGAGAAAAATGGTACCTCACTTGTGCGGGTCGGCCTAGTGCCCGCGACAGGAAACGGCGCAAAACGCAACGTGGTTTTGGAGTGAAAAATGACCCTTTTTTTGGCAAAGTGACTAGCTGTAGATTTTGTACCCTAGCCCTGCCGGCACCTAGGGAAACCTAGCAAACCTATACATTTCTGAAAACTAGACACCCAGGGGAATCCAGGATGGGGTGACTTGACTGCCTCCCACCATGGTCTGTTACCCAGAATCCCTTGCAAACGTAAAAAATTGAAAAAAAAACCACATTTTCCCCACATTTCTGTGATGCAAAGTTCTGGAATCTGCGTGGATCCACAAATTTCCACCCACCCCGCGTTCCCCAAAGTCCTACGAGAAAAATGGTACCTCACTTGTGCGGGTCGGCCTAGTGCCCGCGACAGGAAACGGCGCAAAACGCAACGTGGTTTTGGAGTGAAAAATGACCCTTTTTTTGGCAAAGTGACTAGCTGTAGATTTTGTACCCTAGCCCTGCCGGCACCTAGGGAAACCTAGCAAACCTATACATTTCTGAAAACTAGACACCCAGGGGAATCCAGGATGGGGTGACTTGACTGCCTCCCACCATGGTCTGTTACCCAGAATCCCTTGCAAACGTAAAAAATTGACAAAAAAAACACATTTTCCCCACATTTCTGTGATGGAAAGTTCTGGAATCTGCGTGGATCCACAAATTTCCACCCACCCCGCGTTCCCCAAAGTCCTACGAGAAAAATGGTACCTCACTTGTGCGGGTCGGCCTAGTGCCCGCGACAGGAAACGGCGCAAAACGCAACATGGTTTTGGAGTGAAAAATGACCCTTTTTTTGGCAAAGTGACTAGCTGTAGATTTTGTACCCTAGCCCTGCCGGCACCTAGGGAAACCTAGCAAACCTATACATTTCTGAAAACTAGACACCCAGGGGAATCCAGGATGGGGTGACTTGACTGCCTCCCACCATGGTCTGTTACCCAGAATCCCTTGCAAACGTAAAAAATTGACAAAAAAACCACATTTTCCCCACATTTCTGTGATGGAAAGTTCTGGAATCTGTGTGGATCCACAAATTTCCACCCACCCCGCGTTCCCCAAAGTCCTACGAGAAAAATGGTACCTCACTTGTGCGGGTCGGCCTAGTGCCCGCGACAGGAAACGGCGCAAAACGCAACATGGTTTTGGAGTGAAAAATGACCCTTTTTTTGGCAAAGTGACTAGCTGTAGATTTTGTACCCTAGCCCTGCCGGCACCTAGGGAAACCTAGCAAACCTATACATTTCTGAAAACTAGACACCCAGGGGAATCCAGGATGGGGTGACTTGACTGCCTCCCACCATGGTCTGTTACCCAGAATCCCTTGCAAACGTAAAAAATTGACAAAAAAAACACATTTTCCCCACATTTCTGTGATGGAAAGTTCTGGAATCTGCGTGGATCCACAAATTTCCACCCACCCCGCGTTCCCCAAAGTCCTACGAGAAAAATGGTACCTCACTTGTGCGGGTCGGCCTAGTGCCCGCGACAGGAAACGGCGCAAAACGCAACGTGGTTTTGGAGTGAAAAATGACCCTTTTTTTGGCAAAGTGACTAGCTGTAGATTTTGTACCCTAGCCCTGCCGGCACCTAGGGAAACCTAGCAAACCTATACATTTCTGAAAACTAGACACCCAGGGGAATCCAGGATGGGGTGACTTGACTGCCTCCCACCATGGTCTGTTACCCAGAATCCCTTGCAAACGTAAAAAATTGACAAAAAAAACACATTTTCCCCACATTTCTGTGATGGAAAGTTCTGGAATCTGCGTGGATCCACAAATTTCCACCCACCCCGCGTTCCCCAAAGTCCTACGAGAAAAATGGTACCTCACTTGTGCGGGTCGGCCTAGTGCCCGCGACAGGAAACGGCGCAAAACGCAACATGGTTTTGGAGTGAAAAATGACCCTTTTTTTGGCAAAGTGACTAGCTGTAGATTTTGTACCCTAGCCCTGCCGGCACCTAGGGAAACCTAGCAAACCTATACATTTCTGAAAACTAGACACCCAGGGGAATCCAGGATGGGGTGACTTGACTGCCTCCCACCATGGTCTGTTACCCAGAATCCCTTGCAAACATAAAAAATTGACAAAAAAAACACATTTTCCCCACATTTCTGTGATGGAAAGTTCTGGAATCTGCGTGGATCCACAAATTTCCACCCACCCCGCGTTCCCCAAAGTCCTACGAGAAAAATGGTACCTCACTTGTGCGGGTCGGCCTAGTGCCCGCGACAGGAAACGGCGCAAAACGCAACATGGTTTTGGAGTGAAAAATGACCCTTTTTTTGGCAAAGTGACTAGCTGTAGATTTTGTACCCTAGCCCTGCCGGCACCTAGGGAAACCTAGCAAACCTATACATTTCTGAAAACTAGACACCCAGGGGAATCCAGGATGGGGTGACTTGACTGCCTCCCACCATGGTCTGTTACCCAGAATCCCTTGCAAACGTAAAAAATTGACAAAAAAAACACATTTTCCCCACATTTCTGTGATGGAAAGTTCTGGAATCTGCGTGGATCCACAAATTTCCACCCACCCCGCGTTCCCCAAAGTCCTACGAGAAAAATGGTACCTCACTTGTGCGGGTCGGCCTAGTGCCCGCGACAGGAAACGGCGCAAAACGCAACGTGGTTTTGGAGTGAAAAATGACCCTTTTTTTGGCAAAGTGACTAGCTGTAGATTTTGTACCCTAGCCCTGCCGGCACCTAGGGAAACCTAGCAAACCTATACATTTCTGAAAACTAGACACCCAGGGGAATCCAGGATGGGGTGACTTGACTGCCTCCCACCATGGTCTGTTACCCAGAATCCCTTGCAAACGTAAAAAATTGACAAAAAAAACACATTTTCCCCACATTTCTGTGATGGAAAGTTCTGGAATCTGCGTGGATCCACAAATTTCCACCCACCCCGCGTTCCCCAAAGTCCTACGAGAAAAATGGTACCTCACTTGTGCGGGTCGGCCTAGTGCCCGCGACAGGAAACGGCGCAAAACGCAACGTGGTTTTGGAGTGAAAAATGACCCTTTTTTTGGCAAAGTGACTAGCTGTAGATTTTGTACCCTAGCCCTGCCGGCACCTAGGGAAACCTAGCAAACCTATACATTTCTGAAAACTAGACACCCAGGGGAATCCAGGATGGGGTGACTTGACTGCCTCCCACCATGGTCTGTTACCCAGAATCCCTTGCAAACGTAAAAAATTGACAAAAAAAACACATTTTCCCCACATTTCTGTGATGGAAAGTTCTGGAATCTGCGTGGATCCACAAATTTCCACCCACCCCGCGTTCCCCAAAGTCCTACGAGAAAAATGGTACCTCACTTGTGCGGGTCGGCCTAGTGCCCGCGACAGGAAACGGCGCAAAACGCAACGTGGTTTTGGAGTGAAAAATGACCCTTTTTTTGGCAAAGTGACTAGCTGTAGATTTTGTACCCTAGCCCTGCCGGCACCTAGGGAAACCTAGCAAACCTATACATTTCTGAAAACTAGACACCCAGGGGAATCCAGGATGGGGTGACTTGACTGCCTCCCACCATGGTCTGTTACCCAGAATCCCTTGCAAACGTAAAAAATTGACAAAAAAAACAAATTTTCCCCACATTTCTGTGATGGAAAGTTCTGGAATCTGCGTGGATCCACAAATTTCCACCCACCCCGCGTTCCCCAAAGTCCTACGAGAAAAATGGTACCTCACTTGTGCGGGTCGGCCTAGTGCCCGCGACAGGAAACGGCGCAAAACGCAACGTGGTTTTGGAGTGAAAAATGACCCTTTTTTTTGGCAAAGTGACTAGCTGTAGATTTTGTACCCTAGCCCTGCCGGCACCTAGGGAAACCTAGCAAACCTATACATTTCTGAAAACTAGACACCCAGGGGAATCCAGGATGGGGTGACTTGACTGCCTCCCACCATGGTCTGTTACCCAGAATCCCTTGCAAACGTAAAAAATTGACAAAAAAAACACATTTTCCCCACATTTCTGTGATGGAAAGTTCTGGAATCTGCGTGGATCCACAAATTTCCACCCACCCCGCGTTCCCCAAAGTCCTACGAGAAAAATGGTACCTCACTTGTGCGGGTCGGCCTAGTGCCCGCGACAGGAAACGGCGCAAAACGCAACGTGGTTTTGGAGTGAAAAATGACCCTTTTTTTGGCAAAGTGACTAGCTGTAGATTTTGTACCCTAGCCCTGCCGGCACCTAGGGAAACCTACCAAACCTATACATTTCTGAAAACTAGACACCCGGCGGTTTCCAGGGAGGTATGGCTTGCGTGGATCCCCCAACGTTTCCTTACCCAGAATCCCCTGCAAACCTCAATTTTTGCTCAAAAAATCACTTTTTTAACACATTTTGGGGTGGGAAAGTAGTGGCATCACCGGGCTCACACAAATTTACCACCACCCAGCGTTCCCCCAGGTCTCCCGGTAAAAATGGTGCCTCACTTGTGTGGGAGGCCCAAGTACCCGCGGCAGGCAAGGGCCCCAAAGGTAGTGAGGCCACCTCAAGATGGCCTATCGCCAAACCACCTGGTTTTGCAAGGGGGGTCACTTTGGTTTTTGGCCCGGTGCGCGGCGGCCATCTAGGGAAACCTACCAAACCCAGGCATTTTTGAAAACTAGACACCCGGCGGCTTCCAGGGAGGTATGGCTTGCGTGGATCCCCCAACGTTTCCTTACCCAGAATCCCCTGCAAACCTCAATTTTTGCTCAAAAAATCACTTTTTTCACACATTTTGGGGTGGGAAAGTAGTGGCATCACCGGGCTCACACAAATTTACCACCACCCAGCGTTCCCCCAGGTCTCCCGGTAAAAATGGTGCCTCACTTGTGTGGGAGGCCCAAGTACCCGCGGCAGGCAAGGGCCCCAAAGGTAGTGAGGCCACCTCAAGATGGCCTATCGCCAAACCACCTGGTTTTGCAAGGGGGGTCACTTTGGTTTTTGGCCCGGTGCGCGGCGGCCATCTAGGGAAACCTACCAAACCCAGGCATTTTTGAAAACTAGACACCCGGCGGCTTCCAGGGAGGTATGGCTTGCGTGGATCCCCCAACGTTTCCTTACCCAGAATCCCCTGCAAACCTCAATTTTTGCTCAAAAAATCACTTTTTTCACACATTTTGGGGTGGGAAAGTAGTGGCATCACCGGGCTCACACAAATTTACCACCACCCAGCGTTCCCCCAGGTCTCCCGGTAAAAATGGTGCCTCACTTGTGTGGGAGGCCCAAGTACCCGCGGCAGGCAAGGGCCCCAAACGTAGTGAGGCCACCTCAAGATGGCCTATCGCCAAACCACCTGGTTTTGCAAGGGGGGTCACTTTGGTTTTTGGCCCGGTGCGCGGCGGCCATCTAGGGAAACCTACCAAACCCAGGCATTTTTGAAAACTAGACACCCGGCGGCTTCCAGGGAGGTATGGCTTGCGTGGATCCCCCAACGTTTCCTTACCCAGAATCCCCTGCAAACCTCAATTTTTGCTCAAAAAATCACTTTTTTCACACATTTTGGGGTGGGAAAGTAGTGGCATCACCGGGCTCACACAAATTTACCACCACCCAGCGTTCCCCCAGGTCTCCCGGTAAAAATGGTGCCTCACTTGTGTGGGAGGCCCAAGTACCCGCGGCAGGCAAGGGCCCCAAACGTAGTGAGGCGACCTCAAGATGGCCTATCGCCAAACCACCTGGTTTTGCAAGGGGGGTCACTTTGGTTTTTGGCCCGGTGCGCGGCGGCCATCTAGGGAAACCTACCAAACCCAGGCATTTTTGAAAACTAGACACCCGGCGGCTTCCAGGGAGGTATGGCTTGCGTGGATCCCCCAACGTTTCCTTACCCAGAATCCCCTGCAAACCTCAATTTTTGCTCAAAAAATCACTTTTTTCACACATTTTGGGGTGGGAAAGTAGTGGCATCACCGGGCTCACACAAATTTACCACCACCCAGCGTTCCCCCAGGTCTCCCGGTAAAAATGGTGCCTCACTTGTGTGGGAGGCCCAAGTACCCGCGGCAGGCAAGGGCCCCAAACGTAGTGAGGCCACCTCAAGATGGCCTATCGCCAAACCACCTGGTTTTGCAAGGGGGGTCACTTTGGTTTTTGGCCCGGTGCGCGGCGGCCATCTAGGGAAACCTACCAAACCCAGGCATTTTTGAAAACTAGACACCCGGCGGCTTCCAGGGAGGTATGGCTTGCGTGGATCCCCCAACGTTTCCTTACCCAGAATCCCCTGCAAACCTCAATTTTTGCTCAAAAAATCACTTTTTTCACACATTTTGGGGTGGGAAAGTAGTGGCATCACCGGGCTCACACAAATTTACCACCACCCAGCGTTCCCCCAGGTCTCCCGGTAAAAATGGTGCCTCACTTGTGTGGGAGGCCCAAGTACCCGCGGCAGGCAAGGGCCCCAAACGTAGTGAGGCCACCTCAAGATGGCCTATCGCCAAACCACCTGGTTTTGCAAGGGGGGTCACTTTGGTTTTTGGCCCGGTGCGCGGCGGCCATCTAGGGAAACCTACCAAACCCAGGCATTTTTGAAAACTAGACACCCGGCGGCTTCCAGGGAGGTATGGCTTGCGTGGATCCCCCAACGTTTCCTTACCCAGAATCCCCTGCAAACCTCAATTTTTGCTCAAAAAATCACATTTTTAACACATTTGGGGGTGGGAAAGTAGTGGCATCACCGGGCTCACACAAATTTACCACCACCCAGCGTTCCCCCAGGTCTCCCGGTAAAAATGGTGCCTCACTTGTGTGGGAGGCCCAAGTACCCGCGGCAGGCAAGGGCCCCAAACGTAGTGAGGCCACCTCAAGATGGCCTATCGCCAAACCACCTGGTTTTGCAAGGGGGGTCACTTTGGTTTTTGGCCCGGTGCGCGGCGGCCATCTAGGGA
The DNA here is from genome assembly GCF_964204655.1 of Triturus cristatus. Classification (NCBI taxonomy): domain Eukaryota; kingdom Metazoa; phylum Chordata; class Amphibia; order Caudata; family Salamandridae; genus Triturus; species Triturus cristatus. The sequence continues at coordinate 390,645,374 of NC_140582.1, read as the reverse complement.
AACCTACCAAACCCAGGCATTTTTGAAAACTAGACACCCGGCGGCTTCCAGGGAGGTATGGCTTGCGTGGATCCCCCAACGTTTCCTTACCCAGAATCCCCTGCAAACCTCAATTTTTGCTCAAAAAATCACATTTTTTCACACATTTGGGGGTGGGAAAGTAGTGGCATCACCGGGCTCACACAAATTTACCACCACCCAGCGTTCCCCCAGGTCTCCCGGTAAAAATGGTGCCTCACTTGTGTGGGAGGCCCAAGTACCCGCGGCAGGCAAGGGCCCCAAACGTAGTGAGGCCACCTCAAGATGGCCTATCGCCAAACCACCTGGTTTTGCAAGGGGGGTCACTTTGGTTTTTGGCCCGGTGCGCGGCGGCCATCTAGGGAAACCTACCAAACCCAGGCATTTTTGAAAACTAGACACCCGGCGGCTTCCAGGGAGGTATGGCTTGCGTGGATCCCCCAACGTTTCCTTACCCAGAATCCCCTGCAAACCTCAATTTTTGCTCAAAAAATCACTTTTTTCACATATTTTGGGGTGGGAAAGTAGTGGCATCACCGGGCTCACACAAATTTACCACCACCCAGCGTTCCCCCAGGTCTCCCGGTAAAAATGGTGCCTCACTTGTGTGGGAGGCCCAAGTACCCGCGGCAGGCAAGGGCCCCAAAGGTAGTGAGGCCACCTCAAGATGGCCTATCGCCAAACCACCTGGTTTTGCAAGGGGGGTCACTTTGGTTTTTGGCCCGGTGCGCGGCGGCCATCTAGGGAAACCTACCAAACCCAGGCATTTTTGAAAACTAGACACCCGGCGGCTTCCAGGGAGGTATGGCTTGCGTGGATCCCCCAACGTTTCCTTACCCAGAATCCCCTGCAAACCTCAATTTTTGCTCAAAAAATCACATTTTTAACACATTTGGGGGTGGGAAAGTAGTGGCATCACCGGGCTCACACAAATTTACCACCACCCAGCGTTCCCCCAGGTCTCCCGGTAAAAATGGTGCCTCACTTGTGTGGGAGGCCCAAGTACCCGCGGCAGGCAAGGGCCCCAAACGTAGTGAGGCAACATCAACATTGCCTATCCCAAAGGTCGCCTCACTACGTTTGGGGCCCTTGCCTGCCGCGGGTACTTGGGCCTCCCACACAAGTGAGGCACCATTTTTACCGGGAGACCTGGGGGAACGCTGGGTGGTGGTAAATTTGTGTGAGCCCGGTGATGCCACTACTTTCCCACCCCAAAATGTGTGAAAAAAGTGATTTTTTGAGCAAAAATTGAGGTTTGCAGGGGATTCTGGGTAAGGAAACGTTGGGGGATCCACGCAAGCCATACCTCCCTGGAAGCCGCCGGGTGTCTAGTTTTCAAAAATGCCTGGGTTTGGTAGGTTTCCCTAGATGGCCGCCGCGCACCGGGCCAAAAACCAAAGTGACCCCCCTTGCAAAACCAGGTGGTTTGGCGATAGGCCATCTTGAGGTGGCCTCACTACGTTTGGGGCCCTTGCCTGCCGCGGGTACTTGGGCCTCCCACACAAGTGAGGCACCATTTTTACCGGGAGACCTGGGGGAACGCTGGGTGGTGGTAAATTTGTGTGAGCCCGGTGATGCCACTACTTTCCCACCCCAAAATGTGTGAAAAAAGTGATTTTTTGAGCAAAAATTGAGGTTTGCAGGGGATTCTGGGTAAGGAAACGTTGGGGGATCCACGCAAGCCATACCTCCCTGGAAGCCGCCGGGTGTCTAGTTTTCAAAAATGCCTGGGTTTGGTAGGTTTCCCTAGATGGCCGCCGCGCACCGGGCCAAAAACCAAAGTGACCCCCCTTGCAAAACCAGGTGGTTTGGCGATAGGCCATCTTGAGGTGGCCTCACTACCTTTGGGGCCCTTGCCTGCCGCGGGTACTTGGGCCTCCCACACAAGTGAGGCACCATTTTTACCGGGAGACCTGGGGGAACGCTGGGTGGTGGTAAATTTGTGTGAGCCCGGTGATGCCACTACTTTCCCACCCCAAAATGTGTGAAAAAAGTGATTTTTTGAGCAAAAATTGAGGTTTGCAGGGGATTCTGGGTAAGGAAACGTTGGGGGATCCACGCAAGCCATACCTCCCTGGAAGCCGCCGGGTGTCTAGTTTTCAAAAATGCCTGGGTTTGGTAGGTTTCCCTAGATGGCCGCCGCGCACCGGGCCAAAAACCAAAGTGACCCCCCTTGCAAAACCAGGTGGTTTGGCGATAGGCCATCTTGAGGTGGCCTCACTACCTTTGGGGCCCTTGCCTGCCGCGGGTACTTGGGCCTCCCACACAAGTGAGGCACCATTTTTACCGGGAGACCTGGGGGAACGCTGGGTGGTGGTAAATTTGTGTGAGCCCGGTGATGCCACTACTTTCCCACCCCAAAATGTGTGAAAAAAGTGATTTTTTGAGCAAAAATTGAGGTTTGCAGGGGATTCTGGGTAAGGAAACGTTGGGGGATCCACGCAAGCCATACCTCCCTGGAAGCCGCCGGGTGTCTAGTTTTCAAAAATGCCTGGGTTTGGTAGGTTTCCCTAGATGGCCGCCGCGCACCGGGCCAAAAACCAAAGTGACCCCCCTTGCAAAACCAGGTGGTTTGGCGATAGGCCATCTTGAGGTGGCCTCACTACGTTTGGGGCCCTTGCCTGCCGCGGGTACTTGGGCCTCCCACACAAGTGAGGCACCATTTTTACCGGGAGACCTGGGGGAACGCTGGGTGGTGGTAAATTTGTGTGAGCCCGGTGATGCCACTACTTTCCCACCCCAAAATGTGTGAAAAAAGTGATTTTTTGAGCAAAAATTGAGGTTTGCAGGGGATTCTGGGTAAGGAAACGTTGGGGGATCCACGCAAGCCATACCTCCCTGGAAGCCGCCGGGTGTCTAGTTTTCAAAAATGCCTGGGTTTGGTAGGTTTCCCTAGATGGCCGCCGCGCACCGGGCCAAAAACCAAAGTGACCCCCCTTGCAAAACCAGGTGGTTTGGCGATAGGCCATCTTGAGGTGGCCTCACTACGTTTGGGGCCCTTGCCTGCCGCGGGTACTTGGGCCTCCCACACAAGTGAGGCACCATTTTTACCGGGAGACCTGGGGGAACGCTGGGTGGTGGTAAATTTGTGTGAGCCCGGTGATGCCACTACTTTCCCACCCCAAAATGTGTGAAAAAAGTGATTTTTTGAGCAAAAATTGAGGTTTGCAGGGGATTCTGGGTAAGGAAACGTTGGGGGATCCACGCAAGCCATACCTCCCTGGAAGCCGCCGGGTGTCTAGTTTTCAAAAATGCCTGGGTTTGGTAGGTTTCCCTAGATGGCCGCCGCGCACCGGGCCAAAAACCAAAGTGACCCCCCTTGCAAAACCAGGTGGTTTGGCGATAGGCCATCTTGAGGTGGCCTCACTACGTTTGGGGCCCTTGCCTGCCGCGGGTACTTGGGCCTCCCACACAAGTGAGGCACCATTTTTACCGGGAGACCTGGGGGAACGCTGGGTGGTGGTAAATTTGTGTGAGCCCGGTGATGCCACTACTTTCCCACCCCAAAATGTGTGAAAAAAGTGATTTTTTGAGCAAAAATTGAGGTTTGCAGGGGATTCTGGGTAAGGAAACGTTGGGGGATCCACGCAAGCCATACCTCCCTGGAAGCCGCCGGGTGTCTAGTTTTCAAAAATGCCTGGGTTTGGTAGGTTTCCCTAGATGGCCGCCGCGCACCGGGCCAAAAACCAAAGTGACCCCCCTTGCAAAACCAGGTGGTTTGGCGATAGGCCATCTTGAGGTGGCCTCACTACCTTTGGGGCCCTTGCCTGCCGCGGGTACTTGGGCCTCCCACACAAGTGAGGCACCATTTTTACCGGGAGACCTGGGGGAACGCTGGGTGGTGGTAAATTTGTGTGAGCCCGGTGATGCCACTACTTTCCCACCCCAAAATGTGTGAAAAAAGTGATTTTTTGAGCAAAAATTGAGGTTTGCAGGGGATTCTGGGTAAGGAAACATTGGGGGATCCACGCAAGCCATACCTCCCTGGAAGCCGCCGGGTGTCTAGTTTTCAAAAATGCCTGGGTTTGGTAGGTTTCCCTAGATGGCCGCCGCGCACCGGGCCAAAAACCAAAGTGACCCCCCTTGCAAAACCAGGTGGTTTGGCGATAGGCCATCTTGAGGTGGCCTCACTACCTTTGGGGCCCTTGCCTGCCGCGGGTACTTGGGCCTCCCACACAAGTGAGGCACCATTTTTACCGGGAGACCTGGGGGAACGCTGGGTGGTGGTAAATTTGTGTGAGCCCGGTGATGCCACTACTTTCCCACCCCAAAATGTGTGAAAAAAGTGATTTTTTGGGCAAAAATTGAGGTTTGCAGGGGATTCTGGGTAAGGAAACGTTGGGGGATCCACGCAAGCCATACCTCCCTGGAAGCCGCCGGGTGTCTAGTTTTCAAAAATGCCTGGGTTTGGTAGGTTTCCCTAGATGGCCGCCGAGCCCTGGGCAAAAAACAAAAGTAACCCCCCTTGCATAACCAGATTACCTATTGTTACTACAGCGTGAGAATTTAGGAATAATACTGCAAAGAAAATGTGGCAGACAATTTGAGGTTTACAGGACAATGGGGATAAAAAATATTTTTCAAATCACTAGAGAGACATCACCATGAACTCCCAAAGGTTTTCGACAATATCTACAGTTGGTGGGTTATTCTTACATGGAAAGTGTACCTTGGCAGAGAAACAAAAAAAAAAGATTCCTGCACAACCATCTATTCCTCAAACACACACACATACTGGTTGGATTTGGCACGAGGGCAAGTCATGGTTCAGTGTATTAAATTTTATTAACAAGAGATTTCACAAATATGAAATGCACTGTCAATAATTAAATTCACAAAAATCCAAACCAATGACTTGCAGCTCGTGAGCTGTAAAGCCACGTCAAGGCACCAACCGCTTTACAGGCCATTCACACACCTTTCATACGTGATACAAACAAGACCATTCGCACCACCAGGTACAAAAGCAACACAGTACAAAAATCACCAAAAAGGGACAAGGTACACCCTGCTTCAAAAAAACAAATATTACTGCACAGTCATCTAACCCGCAAGCACACGCACATACTGGTTGGATTTGGCACGAGGGTGAGTGATGGTTCAGTAGATAAAATTGTATTACCAAGTGATTTCACAAAAAATGAAATGCACTGGTAATAATTGAAAGGGCAAGAAACTGAACCATTGACTCACAGCTCGTGAGCTGTAAAGCCACGACAAGGCACCAACCTCTTTACAGGCCATTCATACACCTTTCATACGTGTGAGACATACAAAACCATTCACACCGCCAGCCGCGGGCCCATCACATAACAAAACTCACACCGGCACACAGCGCCATTCAAGGGCCCATCACTTTCACACGCCCACAATCCAGACACAGCAACTACACAGGCAGAAGGATTGCGTGGAGTGGCACTCAGCTAGCAGTGTGTGTAGTGACCAGCAGAAAGTCACTACTCACACACAGCCAGCCAAGCACCGGTCGACACACACCGCTAGCCAAACGCCAGTCCACGCACACCGCTAGCCAAGCGCCAGTCCAGGCACACCACCATCCAATCGCCAGTCCAGGCACACCGGCAGCCAATCGCCAATCCACCTACACCGCCAGCCAAGCTCCAGTCCACGGACACCACCAGACAAGCACCATTCCACACACACCGCCAGCCAAGCTCCAGTCCACACACACCACCAGACAAGCTCCAGTCCACGGACACCACCAGCCAAGCTCCAGTCCACGGACACCACCAGCCAAACACCAGTCCGCACACACCACCAGTCCACACACACTGCCAGCCAAGAACCAGTCCACGCACAGCGCCAGCCAAGCACCATTCCACGCACACCACCAGCCAAGCACCATTCCACGCACACCGCCAGCCAAGCACCATTCCACGCACACCACCAGCCACGCACACCACCAGCCACGCACCAGTCCACGCACACCGCCAGTCCATGCACACCGCCAGTCCACGCACACCGTCAGCCAAGCACCATTCCACGCACACCACCAACCAAGTGCCAGTCCACACACACCAACAGCCAAGCGCAAGCCTACACACACCGCCATCACATTTTGGATTTTTTTAGAAAAAAATAAAAACACAAACAAATTGCAAATAGATACAAATTTTCTAACAGAAAATCAGCAACTAAATACATTGCACTAACACCAACCTTGAAACAGAATCAAATTATCCAAAGAATACAGACCAGCCAGTTCACTTTACCACTCAAGAATCCTCCCAAAAATTTTTTCGCGTGTGGTACGCTCTAAAACAAGCAGAGAGACACAGTGCAGGATGAGAGGGACAATCGGGGCAGTACATACGACACTCCTTCCGCGTACCTCTTCGCCAACAGACTCTACATCTCCTACTGGGAAAATCTTTTGCGGGTGTGGGAGGAATGTGATCTGGAAAGTGGCGTTCTTTCAATCTAGCAACATCCTCCACCAGTCCAACTCTAGGAACACTTGCCTGTTCCACTACAACAAGGCTGCCTATTACAGACTCCTGAAACTTAGCAAAAGTCATCTTTGACTCATGGCAAGAATCCTGGAACACAACAAAAGCATTAAACATTGCCAAGTGGAAAAGATGGATAGCCAACTTCTTGTACCAAATGTAAGCCTTACGAAGAGCAGTGTAAGGTTCCAACCTCTGATCTACTCTGTCAACACCACCCATGTACCTATTATAGTCTAAAACACATACAGGTTTGCGCGCTTCAGCGACCTGACCCCAAACAGTCACAGGTGCAGTGCTTTCATCATGGATGGAAGTCAGCATGTAGACATCTCTCCTGTCTGTAAACTTCACAGCAAGAAGCTCCTGGCAACGCAACGCACTGCACTGTCCCCGCACAAGCTTTTGACAAACAAGTTCTTTCGGAAAACCTTTACGGTTACAGCGGACTGTGCCACAAGCAAAAGTGTCCACTTTGGCCAATTCCCTGAACAACCGTACACCAGTGTAGAAGTTATCTACATATAAATGGTGGCCTTTGTTAAAAAATCCTCTTCCAAGTTCCCAAACAATTTTCTCAGTCACTCCAAAAGTGGACGGACAACCAGGGAGGTTAAACCTAGATTCCTTACCGGTGTACACCCTGAAATTGGAGACATATCCAGTCCTACTGTCACACAGCATATACAGCTTTATTCCATAGCGTGCCCTCTTACTAGGAATGTATTGCCTAAAAACCAAGCGGCCCTTGAACAACACCAAAGACTCATCCACTGCAATTTCTCTACCAGGGGCATAAATCTCAGAAAATCGATCAACAAAGTGATCAAGGACAGGCCTAATCTTAAAAAGACGGTCACAATCAGGGTGATCTCGTGGCAACGCTAAACCATTATCTACAAAGTGCATCATCCGAAGCAGAAGCAAATACCTGTCACGACTCATGACTGCCGGAAAAATAGACGTTGCCATCAAGGGACTGCTAGACCAATATGAAGCCAATGATGGCTTCCTTAGCAAGCCCATCAAAAAAGTTAAACCCAAGAACTTCTTCATCTCTTCAACATTTGTGGGAGTCCACCGGGTAGCTCTAGAGTGTGGCTTAAGACTGGCACTGTTGTCCCTCAAAAACTGTTCGGCATACAAATTAGTCTGCTCAACAATCTCTGCCAAAAACACATCGTCCATAAACAACTGAAAAAAATTTACAGGCAAAAAGTTCTCGGTATTCACTCTAGACCCTGGAACACCAGTAAACTCAGGAAATTCCGGCTGCACCATGCCAGGGGCAACCCAGAGGTCATCACTTTCAACGGGAAGACTTGCAGCCCCAGCCTGCAGCCCAGATGTCTCTTGCCGCACTACACCAACGGAAAGGCTTGCAGCCCCAGCCTGCAGCCCAGATGTCTCTTGCCGCACTACACCAACGGGAAGCCTTGCAGTCCCAGCCTGCAGCCCAGATGTCTCTTGCCGCACTACACCAACGGGAAGCCTTGCAGCCGCAGGCTGCAGCCCAGATGCCTCTTGCCGCACTATCGGCACATCAGTCTCCTCCTCTAACACAGGCACTTCATCCGCACTAAGAGTATCTTCATCATCCGATGACCCCATACGGAGAGAAAACTCACTGCCAGAATCTTCCCCTGCCCCCTCTCCCTCAGAAGCAGAGTCAGTCTCTGACCCAATATCAGAGGAAGACTCAAACAGCAAACCAACAACCTGCTGAGCAGTCATCCTGCGGCTAGCCATTATACCTACTAAGATGGAAGACTGCACAAACAAGTCAACAACAACCAACAATGTGCACACCAAGTAAGTAAAGAATTGTGTACCTTTATCACAAAGATCAATGTACTCAAAAACTATACAATCCAATTACAAGAGACAGCTGCACTCACCAGAAATAAACTCTGCAGTGACACAGCAAAGACCAACGATATCAAACTAGAAAGAAGAAAAAAAAACAAATTACTCACAAGACAACAAAATACACATCGAGCACCAATGCAAAAAGTTTTTGACACTCAAAAACCAAACATACTGCTATTATTACACCATTTGCAAAAAAAAAACAGGCAGAGAAATCAAACACATTTACATTGTACAAAAATAAGTCTCTTACCAAACTACACAAACAGCAGAACCACCAGCCACAAAACGGCAACGTGAAAAGAAGAAAAGCCTTCACCTAGAACAAAAAAGTAAACAAAAAAAAAACATTACAATTGGAAATCACAAAAAATATAACAATAAACATTCTAACATGCTATGTCACTACCCAAATGGTCAATCGGGTTGTGTGCCAGGTGGGGCAGAAAACAAATTGCACCCTGGAAGCGAGGGGTCACTTCTATTTTTATTTGAACTAATTCCCTGGGGTCTAGTGGGCTTTTCTGCCCCCCGTGGGAGCAGAAACGGCGAAAAAATAAAACCGATCCCCCGGGCAGAAAAGTCTTCAAAAAATTTAGGGGCCCAAGGAAGCGACCCTTGCCCAAGGGGTCGCTTCCTACAATAATATTTATATCCCTGGTGTCTAGTGGGCTTTTCTGCCCCCCCCCCCCCAGGAGCAGAAATGGCAAAAAAATAACACCGATCTGCCCCCAGAGGGGGCAGAAAAGTCTTCCAAATATTTAGGGGCCCTAGGAAGCGACCCTTGCCCAAGGGGTCGCTTCCTTCATAAATACTGATATCCCTAGTGTCTAGTGGGCTTTTCTGCCCCCCCTGGGAGCAGAAACGGCGAAAAAAAAACACCGATCTGCCCCCAGAGGGGGCAGAAAAGTCTTCAAATAATAAATGGCCCCAAGGAAGCGACCCTTACCCAAGGGGTCGCTTCCTACATAAATACTAATATCCCTGGTGTCTAGTGGGCTTTTCTGCCCCCCCCTGGGAGCAGAAACGGCGAAAAAAAAACACCGATCTGCCCCCAGAGGGGGCAGAAAAGTCTTCAGATATAAATTGGCCCCAAGGAAGCGACCCTTACCCAAGGGGTCGCTTCCAACATAAATACTAATATCCCTGGTGTCTAGTGGGCTTTTCTGCCCCCCCTGGGAGCAGAAACGGCGAAAAAAAAACACCGATCTGCCCCCAGAGGGGGCAGAAAAGTCTACAGAATAATAATTGGCCCCAGGAAGCGACCCTTACCCAAGGGGTCGCTTCCAACATAAATACTAATATCCCTGGTGTCTAGTGGGCTTTTCTGCCCCCCCTGGGAGCAGAAACGGTGAAAAAAAAACACCGATCTGCCCCCAGAGGGGGCAGAAAAGTCTACAGATAATAATTGGCCCCAGGAAGCGACCCTTACCCAAGGGGTCGCTTCCAAAATAAAAAAAAACACATCCCTGGTGTCTAGTGGGGCATCCCTGCTCCACGATCGCGACGCTGTGCGCGATCGTGGAGCAGGAATGCCCTGTATTGAGACATCAGGGGAGAGGAAATACTCTTTCCTCTCCCCCGACGCCTCAATACACTCTACAAGGCCCCCGCCACCCCACCGGAGCAAACACCACTCACCTTCCTCTATGGACGCCTGGAAGCAAATGGCTTCCAGGCGTCCGAGCACTTCCTGATGACGCCAGCGCGCGCTGTGCGCGCTGACGTCACCAGGAAGCGTGGGGGGGCTCGGGGGTGGCAGCGGAAACTCTTCCGCTGCCATCCCCGTCTGTGGGGGCACGATCGGTGCCCCAGGGGGGGAGCGCCAGCGCTTCCCCCAGGGGCTGTCCTCATGACGGAGCGGTTCCGTCATGAGCACAGCCCAACTGATGCTCATGACGGAACCGCTCCGTCATGAGCATCCAAGGGGTTAAAAAATTGTGCTGACTTATTTGTTTCCTTAAACATTAGTCTGATCAAGAAACGACCATTTTTAAATTAAGTTGTGGCTTTGCAGCCTCAAGCCAATCTTGATCAGTATTGTTATTTTATAACTTGTAGATTCTTGGGGTCATATTTGCAATCCCTTTCTGTTGCTCCTGCACCACTCAACAGGGTGCAAGACTGACGCTACTTAAAAATAAGATTAATGAAACCATGCAAGGCCACCTTGTGTGGCCCTGAGTGGTTTCATAATGTCGCACAAATCAATGCTTTGCATTACTCTGCACCAGAGAGGCGTTTCCATGGGTGTTGTGTGGGTTTTCTTACACAACATTCATGGATTTTGACACATTCCCAGATTTACCTAAGAATGCGCCAAAAACCTGTGCCTCTCCAGGTGAGGCATAATGAGGAAAAATATCTTTTTTTCATCCTACAGCACACATAGAAACAGGAAAATTCTTAGGGTATTATTTTTGATCAGGAAGGTGCCCCTTCCTGCACAAAATTAATCCTCCTTACAATGCAGACACCCTTGCATCATGGCGCAACAGTGCATATGTCGGTGCTAGGGAGCCAAAAGAGTGGCAGCACAGGGGAATAGGTAGGAATTCAATGTATTGTCTTAAGTAAGGTACACTCCTGCCCTTTCCCTGTCATGCATTGCAGTGCAGCACAGCAAGGTGGCTTGCTGTGCTGCGTGACTTGCCCATACATATAGCCCTGGGTTTACAATGGGTCATCGGACAGAGACAACCTTTTTCTGTTGTTCTGAGATAAACCTCTGTCAATTGTTCATGGTGAGATTTATATTTTGCTGGCCTTGACCAGTCTCAGCAACTTTTGACATCACGAACCATGACGTCCTTTTGGAAAGCTTGCCTATGTAGATGATTTATTCTCTAATTTCACTGCTATTTATTTTCATAGTTTGTTAGTAGATGTTTGAAAGGGGTTTGACTTCCCGGTCAAAAATGACTGCATGGTCCAACAAGGTGCTACTATTTTAAGACCGACTTAATACATATATTACTGTATTATTTGATCTTAATTCAGGTTTACAAGTATTGAATCAGTGTTAGACAGTGTGCAATTTTCAAACTCCCTTTTCAAATACTGATAGACCTAAAGAAAACATATTTTCTTGAGTCTCATTGTCAGCAGGCCCTTCCTGTCATCTCCCTGACTCTGATAATTAGGCAACTCATGGATGCCATCACCAAGGCCAAAAATCTCACACTCATTTTTTCACTCTGATAACATTACAACCTCTCTGTGAAAGCCCCCTTGTTTACTTCTAGTTCCTGCTATCTTGGAGATAGCCTAAAGCTGAATAATGGAAGGCCATAGTCCACACTGTCTGATGCTCATCATGTGTAACCCTCCTTCTTGTTTTAGACCAGACATATTAGGTCAGCTATATGCCAGACATATTAGGTCAGCCAAAGACCAATTTCCAGAGCCACCTTCCTTGTAAAGATCTTTTACAAAGTAGTTACCCTGCACCTGACATCATATTGTGTTCAGTACTGTCTGCTGGGGAGCTCTGAAACTTCAATTTGGCTGTAGGCCCTGTGGCAGTTCTGCTAGGTATAAAGCATAGAGTGCTGAAGGCAGATGATGATGTGTTAGCTACACTTCTAGTACTCCTCATTCTCACTGCTGTCCTTAACACCTTTAATCATGCAAACCATTTCCACCCACTTCAAAAAGTGGCTGGAATGACACCAGAATCTTTCAGGTTGTAAGAGATGGAAAATGACCATCAACTGTTCAGTGCTGTTGACGAGTTCCTCATCTTTCACATTCTCTGTAATTCTTATTCTGTTTAAAAAGCCTTTACTTGATCTGTTGGAATCACAGAGGCAAACCTTTATATATATGATTACAACACACAATTGGCACTACATGTGAATGGTGGCTATGAGAGCAATGTTAAAGCTATATCTGAACAGGATGTTGAGATCACAATTTGATGGAGCAAAGCAGGTTGGCTCTGCAGCCCTACGAACAATGACTTCGAGGGATGCAGTGGCAACAGTGCTTGTTTTCCATGAAATCATGAAAGTTGGTAAATGAAGTGGCATAATCCAAAGGGGTGACATTACACGGAGTGGTTCTAGAGAGCCACCTTACCAAGGAAGATAATGAGAACGTTCTCTCAAAAGCTTGTGGTTACTCCTTCCTTATCTGTTGGATAATTAAAGCACTTCTCAGGCAGATGCTATTATCAAACCATGATTTGATATTTATGGAACTCAAAAAGTGTTGAATACTGAGTGCACATTATATCAGCATTTCTTACCCTATTTTGTCTCCCGATCGCACAACAGATATTGAGTTCTAGTCGTGATTCAAAAGATTACTCTCTAAATTGGTCCAGTCTTTGGTCATTAGGGTTAAACCTTACTTTCCAGAAAAGTGTCTGAAGTCACAGGACCAAATGTTGTTGCTGCACTTCAAATTAAAAAAGAAAGTGGATGATAGAAGGCTAATATAGGTAATTGAGATAAAATAGTTGTAGGCCTTACCTCCTTTATGTGTTTTTCCCTCAAAAGTTTTGCCTTCACTCCTCCTGTTATGTTGAATTCATTTTTGTTGGCTCTAGGACTCTGGACAATTTATCACTGCTAACCAATCCTAAAGTGCCCGTGCTCACCCCAGTACACATATACCCAGGGCTGATAAATTAAAAGCTACTAGTGGGCCTGCAGCACTTATTGTGCCACCCACTGAAGAAGCCTTTAAAACCTGTCTCAAGCCTGCTATTGCAGCCTGTGTGTGTAGTTTTAAACTGTCATTTTAAACTGGCACAATCCATCTTTTGTCAGGCCTAAACCTTTGTTTTGAACACATATATGTCACCCCTAGGGTTGGCCCTAAACAGCTCATAGGACAGGTGTGTTGTGTTAAAAATTGGACATGTACTTTTAAGTTTTAAATGTCCTGTTAGTAAAACACTTTCAAATTCAAGTTTCGCTATTGCAAGGCCTGCCTCTCCCATAGGATAACATTGGGAAACTTTATTTAATTTAATAAGTGATAACTTTAGATTGGGAACAGGTAGGAAATGCTCACTACTAGGTCTTACTCAAAAGTTTACTCTAACTCTTAGGAAACAGTCAGAAGTGTATATGGTGTCACATCTCCTTTAGCGGCAAGTTTCCCAGGGTCTGGCAGGCACCATATGACCAGGGAAAGAACATGCTAACTCTTAAAAGTACAATTTTCAGAATACTACTTTACCACTAAAGAGGGTTTTAAATTACAATTTGTCAAACACCAAACATGAAATTCCAAATAATTTATGGCATTATCCTCTTTCTATGTGTGCTGCAGAATGCAGCATGTATAGAAAGAGGAAAAAATACAGAGAAATAAAACCATTTCTCCTCACTGAGACACATTCCCAGCTTTACAAAGCGTTGTAAATATAGGAATGTGTCAGGTTCCATGGATGTTGCGAGGGAACACCCACTTTAGGCATGCTGCAAGGGTGCCTGCATTAAGGGGATGATTGTGTTTGTGCAGGAATGTCTCTTTCCCGCAGAGTAGTGCATGAAAGGGGTCCATATTTACAAGGCCATGAAAAGTAATTCAGAGTGACTTTATATGGGATTGTAAATATGGGCAAGCTCATTACACTGCTGGTGTGAAAATAAAAGTGACCGGTGGTGCAATGGGCTTGTAAATGAGGCCCTGTAAATCTGGGAATGTGTTAGGTTCCATAGGTGTTGCATGGAACAGGCACAGTAACACCCATGGAACGCCCATTTCAAGCAGAGTAATGCGTGAAAGGGACTTATTTATATGGCCATGAAAAGTCACACAGGGTGACTTTAGGTGGCCTTGTAAATACAGGCAAGTCCACTGCGCTGCCGGCATGTCAAAAAACGTGATACAAGGCAGCACAATGGGCTTGTAAATGTGGCCCTAAAGGTTTTTAGTACATATGTTTCTGTCAATGTACAGACTATGACGAGAATGAGGGTAAGAAACACATGTATAGCGACCTCAAAGAAAACAAGTGGCTGTATTTTATAAGGGGATTCCTATATTTATAACATATGGTAAATGCATATTGGAGGTAATGTGTAATAATATATACGTTTTATAAAATGGTGACTTAAGGAAAGTACACTAGCACCAAGCAAAGATTTATTGTACACTTGTTAATATATTACTTTTGCTTGCAAAGTGGTTCTACGACTGGGTTCTTTAGGCAGAGCAGGTAAAAATATTAATTGTATCATAAGGGCAATGACTGAGATCCCATATTATTTTGTATATTTTTCTTGCTTTATATATCATTTTATTGTGAATATATGCCATACTCTTGAGGTAAAAAAATTATCGGAGAATATCATACTGCAAGGGGAAATTTGTAAAAAGTATACCTATAATCTAGATAATTTAATTTCAAAATTAAGCTTATGTTTTTCTTGGGGGATCATAAGTGTATTACTGCAAGAAGCCGCACACATGTGATATGAAGAAAGCATGAAGTCAATCACAAAACACTATAGTGGGAATGTAGAGGTCGCAAATGCACAGTATTTTTCAGACATGATCGAAAAATATAAAATTTTAATGATGAGTGTCTTCTTGCATTCAGCTTCTCACTGGATGCGTGGACCTTTTCAAGATTCATTCCTGGAAGATAATTATGTTTCGAGTGAAATTACAGAAATTGCCATTGAAACATTTCCATTCTCTCTTTCAGGTATTGCAAAGAGAAGCAGCTATTAATGCTCTGTCTTGGTAATGGGGGAGATATCCACATAGAAGCACAAACTATTAACTGGAATTAGTAACTGCAGCCTTTTCACAGATAAAGCCTATGCCACGAGGGCTTGAATAAAAGATTCTGAAAGAAAATACCTACCGAGTGCGCTCAACAATTTTGCTAGGGCATAGAGAACTGGTCTCTGTCAATCATATTTGGACTGGAATCCAAAAATATGCCCTGGAAAAAATGCTTAAACCAAGCCCATGCTACAGAGGCCATGACCAGAATGTGGTATTAGCTTTTCATGGTTGGGTCATGGCAGCCCAGTTATCAAGTGTAGCCCTCTACATTGCAGACTGAGGCAGGGTTAAAGAACGGTCAGGTTGGAATTGGTGTTTTAAAATTTGAAGTTCAAAAAGCATGTAACATTCTCACATTTTGGCAGCATTCTCCATTGCCACCACCAACGTTGGGGTTTTAGAATTGATAGGAAATGCCTTGCATCCTGTTCTGTGTGAAAGGGACATTCCATGTTGCTGTGGGTGTTCCCTCGCAACATCTATGGAACCTGACACATTCCCAGGGGAGACGTTGGAGTGGCGCAATGAGGAGAAATACTTTTATTTCTCATCGTATTTTCCTCTTTCTATCTGTGCTGTATTCTGCAGCACAGCTAGAAAGAGGAAAATGGCATAAATTATTGTTTTTGTGTAGGAAGGTCTCCCTTCCTGCACAAAACAATCATCCCCGCAAGGCAGTCCCCCTTGCAGCATGACACAAGGATGTCTGCATTGATGCGCAGCTGCTGTTTGTGCGCTGGCATTTGGGAGAAGGACAGGAATGTGCTGTATCGTGTAGATACGGCACATTCCTGCCCTTTAATTTTGATGCACAGCAATGCAGCAGGAAGGCTTGCTGCGCTGCATCAAAATGAGGCCCACATTGTTTTGTAAAGCTGGGAATGTGTCAGAATCCTACACCCCCCCCCCCCCCCCCAACCAGGGGAGGCATAGGAGTGGTGCAACAAGGTGAACAACTGTTATTTCTCCGTGTCTTTTCCTCTTTTAATGAGTGCTGCATTTTGCAGCATTCATAGATAGAGAAAAATTGCATCAATGATTTTTTTGTGTGCAGGAAGGTGCCCCTTCCCGCTCAAAAACAATCATCCCCGCAACGCAGGTACCCTTGCAACATGACACAAGGATATCTACATTGGCGCATGCTGCTGTTTGTGCGCTGGTGCTGAATAGAAGGACAGGAATGCGCTGTATCTTGTAGATACAGTGCATTCCTGCCCTTTAATTTTGACACACTGCAGGAAGGCTTGCTGCTCTGCCCTGCATCAAAATATAGTAAATGAGGACCGTAGACTGGAGTTCTGTTAGTCGGTTCCCCTCGGGCAGTCTGTGTACTGAAAGCTGAAGGCTGCTCCACATGTAGCTGAGCTCCCTTCATTTGTATGTTTTTCTTTCTTGTACATTTGCTGTAGTCTGTATCCACGGTCCTGATTTGTTCACATTAAGAACCATATTTGTTACTTATTTGATACTTATATTGTGCCTGGTAAATGAGACCGATATCCTGGCTGTTTCCTGTTTGTTTACTGTGACACAAGGGTATAAGGCTTCTCTAGTTTTCAGTTTCCTTTAAGCACTGTGCACCAGTCCCATGCTATTAACTCAAGTGGCACACCAATGTAATGGTGTAAGCAGGTTTTATTTAAGAGGTCTTGCACACAGAACCACTGGCACTGGATAATAGACAGCAACTGCTGCCAAAAAATTCAGACACTGGCATAAGGAAAGTTGAGGGGGCCCCTTCAAGGTACATGAAGGGGCCCCCACTCTGTATTTAATATGGAGCTCTCAGGCCTGAGTAAGGTGCTGAGGGGTACCCCTGCAGCTCTGGGGACCCCCGCACTGCGGGGGCTGCAGGGGGCTGTGTTATGCCCTTGAATTCAGACCTATACATAGAACGTATGCACATCACAAGGGCAGAAAGGTAAGCATAAAAAGACTAATCTGCAAATATAATTGCACTAGAACAGAAAACAACTAAAGATGAATATCCAACACATACCCTTAAAATAGCAACTATAACACTCTTATGAAACATAAAATACTGAATGAAAAAGTACACGGAACATTATACATAATTTATTAACATAATCTTTCATGTACTTCAGCTCTGAAGATGTCCATATCGGCTGTTGTGCACCCAGTACTACATCCGGTGGAGTGTCAACCTCCTGACTAACTTCAACACCCATCTTCTTGTACATGAAACAACACTTGTTTTTGGGTGCCGCAGACATCTTGTCCATACTCAACCCTAACTTCGTTCAATACAACCACATTGTACCTCACATCAACCACCACCTCCTGTGTAAAGAATAGCAAATCGCAAATCTTAACATCACCACTCTTTTTTACTCACACCGAAAGACATACATCAGTTTCCTTGTGCTTACTACCCTCCGTCCCATTCACTCTTTGCTCAAACATCTTCCAGCTACTCTGCCTCTTCATAAAACAAATGGTGAAATGACTTTACTCACTCGGGGTGTTCGTCTGATTGCTCATAAAATTACTCTCATTGGCTTTACATAAACCATTAGCTATAGCTAGCCACAGATGATTGCTGATCACACAGTTAAATGCTGCTAAACCAATTTAGCAAAACTAAAGGCCATCAATTCAATTGATATAGACTTGAAGCATTTCAGCAAATACATGCTTCAAGCCTATATCAATTGAATTGATGGCCTTTAGTCTGTTAAATTGGTTTAGCAGCATTTGAATGTGATGGCAAGGACACCTTTTCTCTTAGTTTATTACAGTTTATTACAGCCCCGTCCAGCCGCCTAGGGCCAAACCCCTTGCTGCTATTACGATCAGACAGTTAAGGCATTCAACAAGGGCATTCCTGATACAGAGATTTTTTGCATGTTCCATCTGACGTCAAATACTCCATCTCCAAAGATACTAATGTGCATATTTAAAAGTTTGTGTCACTGTGCAGCAAGTCACCTTGTTGAGCTACACTAAGTCGCAGAGAAATTCCAGGAATGCACCGTATTTAAAAGATTAGAGCACATTCCTGTTTATGTCCCTGCACTGGTGCCCTTTTGGCTGCCTCGCGCCAACACAGGCATCCTAGCACCATGGTGCAAATGTGCTTGCGTTGTAAGGAGAATTGTTTTTGTGCAGATAGGGGCACCTTCCTGCACAAAAACAATCCCCTGAGGCATTTTGGCACATTCCTAGGTCTACCACTTTTGGTACATCTTGTAATGCGTTGTAAACCATGGATGTTGCTGTGGAACACCCATGCAATGCCTCCTTGGTGCAGAGTCATGCAACACAGTGATTTACATTGTGTTGCCTTAATGCAGATTTAAGTGGCTTCATAAATTGCATTTCGGGTTCGTGTCACACACGCACCACATTACATGGTGAAGAGCGACGCAACTCCCCTTATAAATATGACCCTAACTGTGTTCCATTGTTAGTAATTAACTCTTTATGATACCCCTCCATATTAAAAAAAAACCTTATACATGAAATGACTGTTTTGGTGCTGACACTTTCAACAAATCTAATTTTTGCGCAGTTTGGACATATACTTGATCATTATCAACATATATTTAGGAGTCACCTCTAACATGATGCAGAAAGTCCAACGCAAATGTATTCCATGGCAATATGGACACATCATCAGGTTTAATTGGCGATGGAGTTGTAACTGCTTTTCCAGACTATGGCGGCAAAAATACTCACAAACCCTCCTTTTCAGTGCACGAATGCCAATATGCCCTTTTTGGACATTTTCAAGCACCCTCCTTTGCATCCTCTCAGGTTCTACCAGCAATTTCCTCAACCTCACTAAACCACCATCACATTATAATTAATTAACAATATGTCCATATAGTACCAACTCCTCATTTAGGCTTCTCTTCAGAGACCTCCATTTTACAATGGGTTCTCTGAACGTACATAAAACCCCTGTAAACATCTCATCCAATCTTCCTCATATAGGGTAAGTTTAAAAACAACACCAGACTTGCCATGCATATTTCCTCCGGGTTATCACATTCCTCAACCAATTTTTGGCTGAGTTAGGCAATACATAATTGGAGTTTTTATTTTACCTGGAACATAACCCAAAAAATATTGATGGTCGTGCAGCCTAAACTATCACCTAAGCATCAGTTGTGTGGCTTGGCCTCCACCAACCATGGGGAAGAGATCAATTAAAGGTTTATGATCAGTGCATAGACGAAACAATGTGCCATAAATGAAGGTATTAAAATATTATGCACCCCCATGTTACAAGTGCTTAGTTTTCTATCACTTAATAAGTAGATTCAGTTGCTGACAATGCTCTGGGAACAAATGCTATACATTTTCTTTACTATTCTTAATTCTTTCTAATAGAATCACACCCAAAACACAATTCACGGCCATCATAATGGTGCTCTCCTCTCACATATCAAGAGATTTTAATGGTTGAGACTTCACAACGTCTGGTTGAATTTGATCGAAAACTAACTCAGACTTCTCATTCCGCACAGACTTGTCATTTTTCATTAACAGTTTGTGCAGCTTTAATGTTCTATATCAAAGAAGTATCTTTATTATTTTGTTGTTGTCTGTGAATGGAGCTTCCTCAGTTTCTTTTAACAATGTTGTCTTTCTCTCCATGCCTACATTTGGCATATGGTATCCTAAATAAGTTAACCTATCTTGAACAAACCTACTCTTCTCCCGCTACAAGGATAAACCAGTACCCAGCACTCCCTTCCATCTCTAATTACATTGTTTCTCTGTGGTAAGGTGACAAGGCGCTTGATATAGCTCAATCTGGTGGAACACCTCAGACATTTGAAAAGAAGTGAAAATAATGATGCAAACATTTCTGATACATTTTGAAGTGGTTTCCAATCTACCCAGATGTTCCTGTTGAGGTCGGGCAGTTTTATACACAATCTCAATGACTTGTCTGGATTGCATTGCAACACAGTAGCACCAACCATTCAGAACTTTCTTCCAATAGCCTGCACATCCTCACCAGCTCCTTTTTTGCTCCCCTTTTATACACAAAGGTAACTTGCTGAGTTTGTGCACACTAGAATTTAGCACCTTTTTGCAAACTAATCCTATTGCACAATACCTTCAACTTGAATAAATCCTTGGTCAAGATGCCTGGCTACCTATTTGACCATTTGACTCCTGGGACCTTCACCTAATTGACCTGGTATAGGTGATTAAGATCGAGGATTATGTTAAATTTATCTTGACATTTCCAAACTAAAAAGCCTGATCCATCGCTCCAAATACCCTATTCCTTTGGTCTCATTGTCCCAACCTGGCATTGAATTCTCCAACTATCTATTGTCTTTTTCGATCATATGCACGCATTTTAATTTTAGTCTACCTTACACTAATTGAAGGAAATTTCTTAAATTCCAACTCACCTATTCATGTGTATGAGGATTGACTTTCTGCAAAACACTAGCTACTTCTTTGTTAGCCCTAATGCTGTGAAAAGGCTTTTTCTTTTGTTTACCCACAATCATCACTATACTTTCTCCTTCAACATTCACCACCAAGCACCAAGAACGCACAGATTTCAGTTTCTGATTCATTTGATTTCTTTTCCTTAGTTATATTTTGGACTATGGCCAGATTTGCAAACTCACAAAATGACCCTTCTGGTTGCACTGAAAACAGGTATGCAACCACTGAAGATTTGTTTTGACAGTTCCAAAATGGAATTTGCTCCCTACCCGAAGACAAACTTCTTCACCACGTTCTTTTTTGTTCTTTTGCAGGCAGCTGAGGAGATTTTCTTTCTTCTTTGTCTGACCCACTTTCAGGTACGGGGTTGTAGAACATTCCATTTGACTTCATCGTTTAACCCATATTTGTCTATAGACAACCTGCAAATCTAGTAGTATTTTTCAATAACAATCTTCTTTTTGTGGTGCTTTTATCAATCATGTTATTCATTTCATCTATGACTGTCCAATTGATGTCATTTTATGAATTTTTTGTTTTCCAAAAAGTGTTGGACCACTCTAGTTGACTCTTAGATAAATATATATTTCTCTGGCATACAAGGTATGAATTTACATATTTTCATTTACAACTAAATTGATCACAACATAGAGTTGGAGCAAAGGATTTGAAAATCACAAAGGTGTCTAGGCAGTCCTGAACGCTGCCCCAATGCATGGCATATTCACAAGGGTCAGAAAAGTAGACACATTCTGTTAGAATTGCCAGATTTAGGGTGGTCTTCACCCAAATGTTTTGCCTTCTCTTCTCCTGTTTTGCTGAATTCATTTTTGTTGGCCATAGACCTCTGTGCACTATACCACTTAGGGTAGTCCCTAAACAGCCCGTAGGGCAGGGTGCATTGAATTTGAAAATTGGGACAAGGAGTTTTAAGCTTTACATGTCCTGGTAGTGAAAAACTCACAAACTCATTGTTCATTACTTCAAGGCATACCTCTCCCATAGGATCACATTGGATTACCTGATTACATTGAATACGTTATAACGTTTGTTTGGGGATAGGTAGGAATGCCATGCTTGGTTTCTAAGGCATTGTATTGTAAAACTCGCTTTAATGGTAAAGTTGGAATTTAAGTCACAAGTTTGAAAATGACATGTTTGGAAAGCATTTTCTTATCCTAACCATTTGGTCATTGCAACTTATTGGCTGTCCACATGTCTAGGTGTAGTTGGCAGTTGGCCTTTGTATATTACGCAGCAAACACAAAGAGACGATGGATGGAGTGCTGAAATGTTTCGGACACTCACCCCCAGTCACACATCTGGGTTGAATCCATCATCGTTCTGTGGTAAATAAAATTCCTTTACCGGGACTGAATTTGATACAGAATCATAATAAAATAGCTCAGTAAAATGAGAGGCAGAATCCGTGATATTAGAGTTTCGGAATGGGCTTTATTCCAATAATCGATTATAATCGGATGCTCCAAGTTCCATCACCACGGGGGTTCAGGAAGTGAAGTACATACTTTATTGACAAGAAGTAACTTTTATAGTACATACATTATAATGAAGCAAATACAGTAGGCGTAACAATTGATAAGGAACTTGACGTGGTACCTGCGTAACCGAAAATGGGTGTAATAAGGAGTAAAAAGGGAACATGATTGGTTATGATGTCATACATAGGTGGATCTATAAGATAATACTTGACATAGATGCGCGCGCAGCAGTATGACGTGTAATTGACGTGTAACTAGGGGGTGAAGGGGACTTGACATTAGCTCTACATGTGGAGACGAAAAGTCTGGGGGGTCAGGTCAACCTAATCCCAAATCATATCTAACATCCTATGTTTAAAGAACTATGTTATCCACAAAAGAAGGACTCTCGGACAGAATCTATTCTATACTGACTGTGCGTGCGTGTACAAGCGTCTAAGTGTCTACACTGAATGCGAGGGGGTAGGAATATTCCATGGTGACAGGGCTATGAATTACTTGCATGAGGACAGAGAAGCCGGGCCTTTTGCTTGGTAACTGGAAGAATGTTTACTTAAACTACTAGGCAGGAATGCATCGGCTGAGGGGGAAGCAGATAATTCGAAGGTGAAATACAGTTCTTGGCAGAGAATAGGCTGATGTCAGGCTTCGTGAGCCGCGCAGAGAATGAGACAAAGTTCATGGTCACAGATGCAGGCTCAGACTGGAGCTTTCAGAGGCAGAAGGCAAAAGGAGTTTGATGACAGAATCAGGGCCTACTTGCCTGGACTGTAAAATGGCATAAGTGAACCATATAAAGCCGGTGGCCTTTCATATTTAGGAATGGAATATCCGGCCTATTCATGGCGGATCTGACAGAGGACATGTTGACGGTGGACGCACATGTATTTGCGTCTTCATAACTGGAACTGGAGGGAACATACATGTACTTGTGACATGCACATAGAACCGTTGGGGTCCAAGATAGGGGACATAACTGACCAGGAAAATCCACATTTCCACATTCCCTCCTTGTCCCCTACTTGCCCTTCAAGACATATCGATCTTCATCAATCCATTGATCTGTTCATATAGCATCATTTGTTCTTCTTTCTTCTTCCGTGATCTTGAATGAAATCTTGGTGGTGGAATACACGATGTGGCACACAGACCACAAATCGCTGGTCCACATTGTAGACATAGACAGCAACTGAATAGTATGAGAAGGCCAATACCAAGGAAGGATAAAACTCTCCATCCCCAGGCTGATATCACACTCCAAAACCAACTGGACCAAGTCCAAGTGCCTGGGTTCTGGTGTATCTGGTTTACAATCTTATGAAGGCGAGTGATGGCTTTATATACAGATGGTGAATTTTCTGGTATGAATACGCAGCAGCTTGATCCGATGACCCTACAAGCTCCGCCCCTGTCAGCCAGGATGACGTCAAGGACAAGACGATTTTGAAGCACGACAATCCGCATAGCAGACTGCTCTTCTGTTAAATTGCCTAAGGCGGAAATAGTCTCATTCACTACTGCTTCAAGGGTTCTGGTTAATCTACGTATCAGCTTACTATTAGTAACAGTACCTATATAGGGAAAGATGCCTTTATTAAAATCTACATACTTGTCCCATGCCGTCTCAGTGTAATCGACAATGGGGAGATCTCTCCGCTTTCTGTTGTGTACTAAATGAATATTTCTGTAATAATCAGGAGGAGCTAGAAAAACGGGTGGCAAAAGGAATGCAATGTAGCAGGTACCATCCCAATCTGGAGGTAGACGCATATATGCAGTCTGACCACATATAAAGTAGGAGTGGCGAGAAGCTTTAAATGAAGATTTGCCTTGATCACGGAATTCTACTATAGTAGTGCATTTACTATGGCCCATATGTATGGAACCAACCTTTCTTACACACAATTCACCCTTCGCTGGGAATACTGACATGGTGGGTAAGACTAGTTCAACTTCGGATACGACATTTAGAATCATGAGATTAGGTGTAAAATTACCTAATCCATATACTTCATTTTCTAGATCAGTTCCTGTTCTTTTGGGGCGACCCTCCTTGTCAGGGTAGCAGACCTTGAGTAAAACCAGGTTCAGGTTTCCCCATATCCAATGATCTTGGTAAACTGCTGTGTCTGAGTCTATGGAATTGATTAAACTAAACCATGCTCCACAGGAGCCATTATGTGTGAATGGATGTGGAAAGAAAGGCAGGACTCCTTCATAATTCTGATAGGGAGGGAGTCGGCCACACACCCAACAATTGGTGGCATTACTAGTCTGATGGGAATGATGTAACATACTAATGAAAGTGTTATTGCGCAGCGCAAGTCTATAAGATAATTCATGCGGAGGTAAGTCACTAAAAGAATGTTCAGCAGTAACATTATAAACATGTCTAGAAATAGGGTAATATATGTGCAACAACATACTTGTAATAATTATTAAAAGACTTAATAAAAACAGAATTAATAATGTCCCCATACAGTGGCTACGCAGGGATTTATAATACGCCTGTCGTTTCAACATTTTTCGCGACTGTTCATGATTCAGGTCTAGAGGATACATGTCAGGGACAAATTCAACCGCTTCACCTTGGAGAGGACTTAAACAATCAAATTGTCTGACGTTCTCGGCCTCAATTTTTCTTTATAAAGTTCTGTTTCAGTTTTTTCAACCAAAGGAAGTTTTGAATCAGTCTGTGAGGGAGTGCAGGGCACAATGTCTATATCCGAGGATAGTCCATGAAATTTCTTGATATGACTTGAATGAATCCAGCCCTTGCGGCCCTCGATCTTCACGGCTGTCCTCGTGGTCAACAGGACCAACTTGGGTGCTTTCCACCTGGGCTCCAGCTGAGTCTTTCGGTCGAAATTCCTCACAAAGACAAGATCACCCGGAACAACGTCATGGGGTTTCACCTCAGTGTTGTCGGGAAAGGCTGCAGCTACCTGTGAACGACAAGATTGTAGTGCAGACATCAAGGAAGCCAAGTAATCTGTCAGCATATTACAGTCAATATCAGTTATTTTGCGTGGTATGGGCGTCCCCCACATATTCGGTGGTCTGCCGAAGATCACCTCATACGGGGATAGCCCTGTTCGTGAGTGTGCTACCATTCTCATGTAAAAGAGTGCAACGGGTAACGCTACTACCCAGTCGACACCTTTTTCTCTGCATATTTTGGACATTCTGATTTTCAGGATCTGGTTATGTCTTTCTACGAGACCTGCTGCCTCGGGGTGTCGGACACAGTGGAATTTCCACTGATATCCTAACAGAAGTGAAACGTGTTTCATTAATTCGGATGAGAACGGCTGGCCGTTATCTGAGTGAACAGCACGTGGTAAACCGTATCGTGGGAAGAATTCTCGAACCAACTGTTTGGCAGTAGTCGGGGCAGTGTAATCTGAAACTGGGTATGCCTCTGTCCAACGGGACAGAGCGCAGACAACTACAAGAACATATTTGAATCCTCGACATCGTTCCATCTGGATATAATCCATCTGGAGTACTTCAAAAGGATGATTAGGAGTATGAAATCCACCCTGTTCTACGGGAACGCTTTTTCCTGGGTTAAACTGACAACAGATCATACAGGTACGGACCTTTTGTTTTGCTGCTGCTCGTAAATGTTTATTGAACCAAATGTGTTGAATGCTGTCTAGCATAGCTTTTTCTCCTAGATGTGCTGGACTATGTATAGTGTTAATTATAACTTGGACCATTGAGTCAGGAAGGAACCATACAGACTTTTCCTTCATCATCCATCCTTGGTCCGTTTGGATCCCTCCTAATTCAGTCCATTTCTTTATTTCATCTGGTGTAGCATGTGTCTGTATGTCAATTACGTCAAGAGTAGGATCTTTAACTGTCATACAATGTGTCGGTGTCGGGACTATTGTCTTTGTCATGTCGGGGGTTTGAGTTTGAGCAGTCTGTTTAGCTGTTCTGTCGGCTAGATCATTGCCTTGGGAAATGATATCAGTAACCTTTGTATGAGCCTTACATTTCATAATTGATATTGCAGTGGGTAGATGTATTGCATCTAATAAGGCATGAATGAGGGGTCCGTGCTGAATGTGGGCACCGTGGGAAGTTAAATAACCTCTCTCTCGCCACAGCACGCCGAAGTCGTGTACAACTCCGAATGCATAACGTGAGTCAGTGTATATGTTGACTTTTTTATTCGTGGCTTGAATACAGGCTTGTGTCAGAGCGATGAGCTCTGCGGCTTGAGCTGACAAAGTATTTATACGATTAGTTTCAATGACTTCAGTATCTGTTGTGACTGCGTAAGCGGCCACTAACTCTCCTGTACTTGTTCTCATGCATGAACCATCTACATACAATGTCAGGTCTGGATCTGACAATGGGACATCGGTTAAGTCTTGTCTGGGTTTCGTCGTTATCGTAATAACTTCAATACAGTCATGGGCTAGTGGGTCTGTTCCGATTACAGGTAGAAGTGTGGCAGGATTCAATGTGTTACAGCGTCTGATTTCTATATGTGGCTGAAACAATGTAAGTTCATACCCCGTAAGTCGTGCTATAGTCAAGTGTTGTGTTTGCGTTCTATTCACAAGAACCTCTACTGCGTGTGGTACTTGAACTGTCAATGGATGTCCTAACACTATAGCATCGCTTTGTCTGATTGCTAAAGCTGTCGCTGCTACTGATTTTAGGCATGCAGGCAAAGCCTGAGCTACGGGATCTAATGTACTAGAAAAATAAGCACATGGTTTGTGTGCTCCTGCTTGTTCCTGTGTGAGTACTGCCAAGGCAGTACCTTCGCGTTCTGTAACAAAGAGTGTAAACTGTTTTCTGTAACATGGCGTTGCTAAAACGGGTGCTTGACATAAAGCTTTCTTTAGGCTTTCAAAAGCTTGTGTGTGTTCCTGAGTCCAAGGGAGAACAGTCGGTGTGGCTGCCTCCTGTGTGGTTAACTGAATGAGTGGTTTTGCTAGAAATGCGTACTGAGGGATCCACTGCCTGCAATATGACGTGAGGCCTATGAAAGCTCGTACTTCCTTTTGTGTCTTGGGTATTGGCATGTTAGCTATTAACTGAATGCGGTCGGGTGTAAGCTGCCTTCCCTCCTTGGACAGCGAGTGTCCAAGATAAACAACTCGCTGGACACAGAATTGCAGCTTAGAAGGGGACACCTTGTGCCCCTTTTCGGCTAGAAATTGTAAAACGGTCAGTGATGCTTTCTCACATTCGGGTTCGCTTCTCGCGGTGATCAGCAGATCATCGACATATTGGAGCAGAGCAGTGTTAACTGGCATGTGGATACTGTCAAGTTCTCGTTTCAGTGCTTGGCTATAGATGCTGGGGCTTTCTGTAAATCCTTGAGGTGCGCGTGAGAATTTAAAGCTGCGCCCATTTAAACTAAATCCGAACAAATATTGACTTTCCGGATCTATTGGGACGCTGAAAAAGGCATTCTTGAGATCAATTACAGTAAAGAATGTTGCTTCGGAATCAATAGCTGTCAATAATGACGAGATATCTGGAACCACAGGAAATTGTGGCACAATGCATTTGTTTAACTCGCGCAGATCAATAACCAATCGATATACTGGCGGGGCTGTAGGATCTGTTCGTTTAAGAATCGGAATTATCGGTGAATTACATACATTGGAGTCTGTTTCTACAACTACTCCTTGGGCAATTAGCTCGTCAATGATTTGTAGTAAAGCCACTACAGCATCTGGTGGTAACTTGTATTGTCGCATTCGTGGTAGCACCACTCCTGCCTTGAGTGTGACTCGATATGGTGTAATATTCATGCAACCAACATCAGTAGGGCCTTGTGCCCATAGATGTGTAGGTAAAGTCTGTAGTCGGGGATCCATGTCTCTAGATACATAGTGACCTTTAAAATCACGTAAAAACAACCTTACTCCTTCCGGAGAACAACATATTATGGCTCCTAGGGCTTTCAGAGTTTTTATTCCTAGCAAGTTTTCTGGACATGATTTAGTAAGCAATAAATCTGTAGTTCGGGTCAAAGGTCCTATCGTAAGTGGAAGAGGCTGTGATACTTCATTAACAATAGGTTTTCCTGAAAAACCAAGGGAAATATTCTGAGAGCCTGAGAGGGGTGCCCCTGGAACTTCACTACGTTTTATAGTTGTTCGACTTGCCCCTGTATCGAGTAAAAATTTTCTATCTTGACCTAATAATTCACTATGTACATAAGGTCCTTCTTGATCTACAGGAATCTCAATAAGGGGTAAGTCAAC
This sequence comes from Triturus cristatus, assembly GCF_964204655.1. NCBI lineage: Eukaryota > Metazoa > Chordata > Amphibia > Caudata > Salamandridae > Triturus > Triturus cristatus. The sequence goes on along the minus strand of NC_140582.1, from coordinate 390,617,081 downwards.
TTCCCTCTCTAGGCTAGTTCATGCGTAACGCTGATACTCAGGATATTCATACTGTGCAGTCTGATACATTTGTCGTGTTGTGGTCTGTGTGGCGGCAGCAGGCAACGGTGGTGCAGCTGGCACAAACTGTATTGGCTGTTGTGCGGCTGGCATGGCCTGGGCATGCTGCATAGCTCCTTGTTCATTCTGATCTTGTCTTAGTGGCCGTGATCTTTCTTGTGTTTTACCTATAGAGATATTATGTTTTAGCACTGGACAATCGTGTACATAATGACCTGGCTTTTTACAATAATTGCATGTCCCTTTTACAGGTCCTGCTGAATCGGAATGTGTCATACCCTTTTTATGTCCTTCAGCTGGTACTGTCTGGGAAACTAGCATTTTCATTTTTGTGTCTTTCATGCGTCTGTGTTCATGTTCTTGTTCCTCTCTAATTCTATTGTGATGGTACTGTAACATTTGTAACATTTGTGTTGGAGTGTTACCTTGCCAGGTACTCTCGAATTTCAATACTCTATTCTTCACTGGGGGCAGAGCATTTTCTACTAATTTTGTTACAAACAGATGCGGGTATGATTCGCTACTTGCTTTTATGCCACTATTTATACCAAAACATTTCTCGAATCGGGCATAGTAATCACTAGTGTCTTCATCTTGCTTCTGTTTACAGGCTGAAATTGTACCCCAATCTTCCTTTTTCGTAGTTAATAAACGTGGCAGTACCTGTACTAGTAAACCTGGTAGTGCTTTAGTTTTGTCCCCAAGCCCCGAACCTGGACCTCGGGCCCTTTCTTCTGCTTCTAATGCTGACCATTCTATCTTTTGGTCTCCTACCTCCCACTCTTTTTCCTTGAGTTTCTCATAAATGCCAGCAGGCATCAACACCTTTAATATTGTCATAATGTCGGGATAGGTATACTCTCCCATGAGTAACATGTCTTTAATTTCTCGGTGAAAACCCGCTGGATCTTTGTCATGACTGGGTACCACTTTCTTCATTTGTAACAGTTCTATTTTTGATATGGGCGTATATACAAATACGCGCCTAAACTGTTTGTCCTCGCCTTTTATTGGGTGCACTTCTCGTAAGGGATTCTGTCTATCCATGTGATACGTTGTTCTTTCCTTGTCGGGCAATGAGGCATGTTCTGAGCATACAAAAAGAATATACTGCTTTCTTGATATTAGAATTTCTTTAATTAATTCAGTACCTGGACCTCTCCATTTATTCATAAGCAATTCAGTCAATATGTCAGGTAAGGGACCAGGGTCCGAATACTGACTCCGATATAGTATAATGAGTTGTTGAATCATATAAATCCCAGCTAACCTCTGTTCATCTGGGGTGAGATTCAAAAATGTGCGTACTGCTGTAGCATCACTATATTTTCCGGGACTGTCCACCCAGTGGACAGCTGCCCTGGCTAAATCTTGTTCATCCATAGAATCGAGAAAATGATAACCCCTTCGTTCTCGGAGTAGTTTGTCGGCAGTTTGGAACGAATGCTCGTTAGACCTTATATTAATTATAGGTATTTGGAAATTCTTGTTATTATCTGGACATATCGGACGTATTGAGTCAGTATGACATCTAGTCTGATCCCTTTTACAAGATCTTCCTCTACCTACATAGGCTATGGTGTCCAACTGTCCCGCGGGCGGTCCTGACCCTTCTTCCTCGCTTGGTTCGAACTCGTCTGTCTCTAATCGCTCTTCGTGTAGGCGTTCTATTTCTTTACGGATCTTTCGGCACATGGCTATTATACAATTTTGCTTATCGTGTCTCCCTTCTGATATATTCTGGCTCCATCTTGTAAGAATTTGCATTGCATCCGGGTCTACCCCCGGTCGGTCTTGATTTCTGATCACACAGTTTATGAGGAAACGTAACAGTTCCCCTTGTATCTCTACCTTCTGGTATTCCATAGCTCTGTTAATACATTCTGGATCTCGCCCTGTTTGAACAAAATGATATATTTTATCTAGATGCGCAGTCATTCCTGGTAACTTCGCTAAATACCCTGCGGCTCGTCTGATACGTAATGATGCCAGGATCATTTCGTCCTCTTTACCGATCACCGGGTCATATCTACAATCTATAAGAAGTTCCTTAAGCGCACGTTCACTTACGAATTTGGGTGTACGTGAATGCGCTGACTCTTGAAAAATAAGTTTATTTATTCTAGGTGGCGTGGAAAAAGTATTGGTAGCACCTCCCGTGGCCCCATCTGGGGCGTCGGGTGTGAAAGGATTCGTCGAACGTGACACGGCAACTATAGGTGTGGACACAGCTATGGAAGTACCTATAGGGACAGATGCGGAAACAGATGTGCTTGCCGGAACTTGTGACTCGATTTGTTGCTGTAGGGATACGGGTGCTGGATCTTGGCGTTGGACCTCCCTGGTATGCGGTCTATGTGGGGCGGAATTAGCATACTCGGGAGCTACGTCATCTAAATATGAGGAAAGAAAAACATCTTCTGCGGTTCTAGGATGCCCCTTAGGATGTACCTTAATTGGGAATAATGGGGGTGACAAGTCTTTCGGTATCTCTAGAGTAGCCTTAGGTAATCCTTCGGCTAGAAGGGGATACATACCATTCATGAGGGCATTTCTTTGTCTATCTACTTGTTCTGATTTCACTCGGATACCTTCCTCAATTAATAGATCTTCTTGAACTTTATTTGAACTTTCTTTACTCTTCTCTTCCTGTCTACGTGCTTTTTCTGTACGTCTATGAGATTCTTTACGCCATAACTCAACGGCATCTTTCTGTGACTGTCTGACTTTCCTTTTCCATAACTCTTCCTCGACTTTCATGATGCACTCTGCATCCCAGGTCCCAGCTGCGGGCCACCTCTGACTTTCTGGTAATCCCTTGGTGTAGTCTACCCATAAATCAAGAAATAATATAGCGTCTAAGCCATGTCTGTGATACATGAAGTGCCCTGGAGTATCCCTAGGAGGAATAGGGACGGCTTCTTCAAGTACCCCTTTCCTAGTAGTGATCTGTCTTAATTTCGAAAAGAGCGGCATATTGACAACTGATCCGATACTTAATTTTGAACACACTTAATACAAAAGCACACTAATGAACAACCATTCATACCACAATATGCAGGACGTTTAACACATTAGACATTAAACATTAAACATTTTTTTTTTAACCTTTAGAATAAGCAACAATGATGATCGTCTGCATAACTAACCACCAAGCATAATTCTTGACAATAACTAGATACTTCGGAATACTTGATATACTGCTAAACAGTACAGATACACTGCTAAAACAGTGCAGACCGGATTTGTGTACCCAAACCCGTCTTGACCGGCACAACCTATGTGCACGTCAGAAATGCCTCCCCAGTAATGGTACTCACCGGGTAGCTTCGGAAACGGAAGGCCTCGGTAACCTGAACTTGAACCGGACTGGACTCGACTCGACTCGTCGGGAACTGGACTTGACTTCGAACTGGTGGGTCTCGGTATACCTCGGATCTTGCTCTCTCAGCTAGGCTCTGGTCGGGATACTTCGCACTTCTCACCGCCTCGTCTGGGTGTTGATCGTAGTCTCAGTCGCCCCCGCTTGACCGGAGGGAGATACAGGAAATCCTGCTGGTACGCGTAATTATCCGTCCAGCTGTGGCAGGAGACCGGGCCTACAACTCACCGCCGGCGCGTGAGATGAGAAAGTGTCCCTGTTCGGGCGCCATCATGTGGTAAATAAAATTCCTTTACCGGGACTGAATTTGATACAGAATCATAATAAAATAGCTCAGTAAAATGAGAGGCAGAATCCGTGATATTAGAGTTTCGGAATGGGCTTTATTCCAATAATCGATTATAATCGGATGCTCCAAGTTCCATCACCACGGGGGTTCAGGAAGTGAAGTACATACTTTATTGACAAGAAGTAACTTTTATAGTACATACATTATAATGAAGCAAATACAGTAGGCGTAACAATTGATAAGGAACTTGACGTGGTACCTGCGTAACCGAAAATGGGTGTAATAAGGAGTAAAAAGGGAACATGATTGGTTATGATGTCATACATAGGTGGATCTATAAGATAATACTTGACATAGATGCGCGCGCAGCAGTATGACGTGTAATTGACGTGTAACTAGGGGGTGAAGGGGACTTGACATTAGCTCTACATGTGGAGACGAAAAGTCTGGGGGGTCAGGTCAACCTAATCCCAAATCATATCTAACATCCTATGTTTAAAGAACTATGTTATCCACAAAAGAAGGACTCTCGGACAGAATCTATTCTATACTGACTGTGCGTGCGTGTACAAGCGTCTAAGTGTCTACACTGAATGCGAGGGGGTAGGAATATTCCATGGTGACAGGGCTATGAATTACTTGCATGAGGACAGAGAAGCCGGGCCTTTTGCTTGGTAACTGGAAGAATGTTTACTTAAACTACTAGGCAGGAATGCATCGGCTGAGGGGGAAGCAGATAATTCGAAGGTGAAATACAGTTCTTGGCAGAGAATAGGCTGATGTCAGGCTTCGTGAGCCGCGCAGAGAATGAGACAAAGTTCATGGTCACAGATGCAGGCTCAGACTGGAGCTTTCAGAGGCAGAAGGCAAAAGGAGTTTGATGACAGAATCAGGGCCTACTTGCCTGGACTGTAAAATGGCATAAGTGAACCATATAAAGCCGGTGGCCTTTCATATTTAGGAATGGAATATCCGGCCTATTCATGGCGGATCTGACAGAGGACATGTTGACGGTGGACGCACATGTATTTGCGTCTTCATAACTGGAACTGGAGGGAACATACATGTACTTGTGACATGCAGATAGAACCGTTGGGGTCCAAGATAGGGGACATAACTGACCAGGAAAATCCACATTTCCACAGTTCTTTAGCTCACTTCGCCACCCCAGTTCAGACACAGATATATGCAAATCAGTCTTGATCCTGTACCTCATGGGAACAGTTCAGCCCGAACTGCCAAGCCATGTCTTCCGCGGAACGGAAATAAGCATCCTAGGACCGGTTTCAGACTAACAGTCCTCATCAGCCAGGCTAGTTTGAATCCATGGGCAAAGGGAGCAAGGGACCCATGTCTGGGCATACCCTGCCAACTTATGGCGAGCAAAGACAAGGAGATGATGGACGGAGCATTGAAACTTTTCAGACACTCACCCCCAGTCACAGATCTGGGTTGAATCCATCATCGTTCTTTAGCTCACTTCGCCACCTCAGTTCAGACACAGCTATATGCAAATCAGTCTTGACCCTGTGCTTCATGGGAACAGTCCAGCCCTAACTGCCAAGCCATGTCCTTCCTGGACTGGAAACAAGCATCCTGGAACCGGGATCAGAATAACAGCCCTCATCAGCCAGGCTAGCTTGAATACAGAGGCAAAGTGAGCAAGGGACCCACATGTGGGCATACCCTGCCAACTAAGGGTGAACAAAGCAAACACACGGAGATGATGAACGGAGCGCTGAAACTTTTCAGACACTCACCCCAGTCACAGATCTGGGTTGAATCCATTATCGTTCTTTAGCTCACTCTATCACCCCAGTTCAGACACAGCTATATGCAAATCAGTCTTGACCCTGTGCTTCATGGGAACAGTCCAGCCCTAACTGCCAAGCCATGTCTTCCCTGGAACGGAAACAAGCATCCTGGGACCTGTTTCGGAATAACAGCCCTCATCAGCCAGGCTAGCTTGAATACAGAGGCAAAGTGAGCAAGGGACCCACATGTGGGCATACCCTGCCAACTAAGGGAGAACAAAGCGAACACAAGGAGGTGATGGACGGAGCGCTGAAACTTTTGAGACACTCACTCCAAGTCAGTGATCTGGGTTAAATCCATCGTCGTTCTTTAGTGTACTTCGCCAACCCAGTTCAGACACAGCTATATGCAAATCAGTCTTGACCATGTGCCTCATGGGATCAGTCCAGCCCGAACTGCCAAGCCATGTCTTCCTTGCACCGGAAACAAGCATCCTGGGACCGGTTTCAGACTAACAGCTCTCATCAGCCAGGCTAGCTTGAGTGAGTGTCTGAAACGTTTCAGCACTCCGTCCATCATCTCTTTGTGTTTGCTTTGTTCGCCCTAAGTTGGCAGGGTATGCCCAGACGTGGGTCGCTTGCTCAGTTTGCAAACAAACACTTTCTTAACTGACACCACTGTCTGTCTTGCCCGCTGAACTTTATCTTGTCCGACATTTTTCTTTTAAAATTCTTCTAAGTTTGAAGGTAGGCCGAGACCGGGCCCAATCCACT